>NC_142600.1:38615828-39264816 GCF_041222555.1 Hakea prostrata
GCAGCTGTGTTTTCAAAGATTGACTCAAGGTCTGGATATCACCAGTTGAAAGTGAAGTCAAGTGATGTCTTCAAGACAGCTTTCCGAACAAGGTACGACCATTATGAGTTTAGAGTCATGCCTTTTGGATTGACTAATGCTCCTGCTGTGTTCATGGACCTCATGAACCGAGTCTTTCATGATGTGCTCGATAAGTTTGTGGTTGTCTTCATTGTTGATATTCTGATTTATTCGAAAAGTGAAGAGGAGCATGAAAGGCATCTAAATTTCACTTTGCAAAGACTACGAGAAAAGAAACTTTATGCTCAGTTTAGCAAGTGTGATTTCTGGCTAAAGAGTGTAGTATTCCTCGGCCATGTGGTTTCTACTGAAGGTATTCGTGTTGATCCTGAGAAAGTCCAAGCAGTTGCTGATTGGGAAATACCGAAGACTGTAACGGAAATAAGAAGTTTCCTTGGTCTGGCAGGTTACTACAGAAGGTTTATTGAGATTTTTTCTCAGTTAGCTGCTCCTATGACTAAGTTAACCCGGAAAGAAGAGAAGTTTGTTTAGTCTGACGCTTTGTGAGAAGAATTTCCAAGAATTGAAGGATAGAGTGACAAGTGCCCGGTTTTGACTATACACGATAGTTCTGGTGGTATGACAGTCTATACTGATGTGTCGAAGATTGGTTTGGGTTGTGTACTGATGCAGCACGGTAAGGTTGTAGCCTATGCCTCTCGGCAATTGAAGGATTATGAGCAGAATTACCCCACTCATGATTTAGAGCTTGCCGCTGTTGTTTTTGCTTTGAAGATTTGGAGACATTACCTCTATGGTGAGAAAATTGCCATATTCACGGACCATAAGAGTTTGAAATACTTCTTTACTTAGAGTTGAACATGAGGCAAAGAAGATGGTTGGAACTAGTCTCTGATTATGATTGTGATATTCAGTATCACCCTGGTAAGGCAAACGTTGTTGCTGATGCTCTTAGTAGGAAGATTCAGAAGAAGGTTTTGGATTTGAATGCTTTGAGTCTACCCTTGTTGTCTTCTATTGAGAGTTTTGATTTGGAAGTTGTTCCCGAGAATTCTGCTGTTGTTCTTTCTGCTATGATGGCAAGGTCTGGTCTTAGAGATAAGATTGTTGCTTTGCAGAGTTCTGATCCAGAACTTAAGGACAAGGTTGAGAAGATTTCTTCGAATCCTGAGTCGGATCCCGACTTTGGGTATATCCATGGATGGTGCTTTATTGTTTAGAGGTAGATTGTGTGTGCCAGCAAATGAAGATCTTAAGAAGGAAATATTGAAGGAAGCACACCAATCAATCTTTCTGAGACACCCTGGAAGCACCAAGATGTACAAGGACTTGAAGGAACATTTTTGGTGGATTGGTTTGAAGGCCGATGTTGATGACTTTGTTGCCAAGTGTGAGACTTGCCAGCGTGTGAAAGCCGTTCATCAACCTCCATCGGGATTGCTTCAGCCCCTTCCTGTTCCAAATTGGAAGTGGGAAGATATCTCCATGGACTTCGTGACTAGCTTGCCTCGGACAAGTAAAGGCAATGACACTGTGTGGGTGATTGTTGATAGGTTGACCAAATCAACCCATTTTATTCCTATGAAGATCACTCATACTTTGCATAAGCTAGCTAGACTTTATGTGGATAATGTGGTTCGTCTACATGGTGTGCCGATGAGTATTGTGTCCGATCGTGATCCCAGGTTCACCTCAAGGTTTTGGAACAGTCTAGAGAAAGCCTTGGGAACCCAATTGAACTTGAGTACAGCTCATCATCCACAGTCAGATGGACAATCTGAGCGGACAATTCAAACTTTGGAAGACATGCTCAGATCTTGCGTGGTGGATATGGGTGGAAATTGGGATGAACACTTAGCTTTGGTTGAGTTTGCCTATAATAATAGTTATCAAGCAACGATAGGCATGGCTCTGTTTAAGGCTTTGTATTGTTGCACTTGTAGAACACCATTGTATTGGACTAGACGGGTGAAAGAAAAGTCTTGGGTCCTTAATTGATTGAAGCTACGAGCGCAATGGTGGATATGATAAGAGAAAGGATTAAGTCTGCTCAGTCAAGACAGAAATCCTATGCTGACAAGAGACGGATTGATCTGGAATTTCAAGTTGGAGAGAAAGTTTTCTTGAAGGTTTCACCAATGAAGGGCGTGATGAGATTTAATGTTAAAGGGAAGCTTAGCCCTCGTTTCATTGGACCTTTTGAGATTTTGGAAAAGGTTGGACCTGTTGCTTATCGATTGGCATTACCTCCGACTATTGCTGCTGTACATAATGTATTCCATATTTCGATGCTCCGGAAATATGTTGAAAATCCGGAACATGTCTTACAGCAGGCACCTGAAGGACTTAGTGCTGATCTTACCTATGATGAAGAGCCCGCTGAAATTTTGGATAAGAAGGACAAGCAATTGCGAAGTCGCACCATCCCTTTGGTAAAGATTCGTTGGAAGGACCATACCCTTGAAGAAGCTTCTTGGGAGAAAGAAGAAGATATGAAGGAGAAGTTTCCTCACCTCTTTGGAAGCACAGGTACGCTTTCAATTTCGGGGACGAAATTTTTTTAAGGGGGGGAGAATGTGAAACCCAGCCCTGACCCTAATCTGGAAACTCTGTTAATTGTAGGCTCAGAGACCCGAAGTAAGGCAAGAAGTCATCTTTGGGCCATTTCTGTTGAAGATTTGATGGCTGGATTGGAATCCATGAGTGTTGATGCTAGTGTCCCAATGGTGGAAACTGCACCCGGATGAAGATTGGATTAGTTGATGGTCTTGGAGTGGTCTCTGTATTGATTCAAAGGCATTTCTAACTCCTAGCTATGTAACTCTAGAGGTGTGCAAAACCCCTTGATGTTTGGATTTGATCTGAGCCTTCAATTCCTTGTTTTGAAGTTGCTGTCTTGATTGGTCGACTCATTGGTCGATTGGACCAATCGACCAATCAATCGACCAATTGATTCTGTTTTTGAAATTTGAATCTTGTCTCTTCTATTTAAGTCTAATCTCGGGAATACTCCGCCTCCTCTGCCTCCTAAGCCTCTGGAACGAGTTAGAACCCTAATCTAACCCTCCCTTGCATTCTTTGGTGATCTCTTACAAAGACTTGAAGAATTCTTCATCTTTCTACGGCAAAGGTATGATTTCACTCACTCTCTCTTCTATCTCTGATTTTCTTTCTTTTATTCTGTTTTTCATTGAGATCAGAAAGATGATGAAGCATTCTTGTAATCATCAATTCTCTGGATCGACCATATTCTTTAAGACTCATGATCATGATCATGTTCTTAAACCCTACCTATTGAATTCTTGAGAACCTAACCCTAATCCTTTGAAACCCTTACCTGTGTGATTGTCTGTGAACTTTTTGTAACCTACCTTGTGAAAGGGAAATCCTTTTTGGGTGACCTTGTGGTAACCTAAAACTTAATCATCTATATTTTTCTTGTTTTGATTTGTCTTTGTTCATCCAGATCTCACAATTATTGTCCAGGGAGCCAAAAGGGTGAAATTCTTTCATATCCTAGTTCATTATCTTTAATCTTTCTATTTTTCCCTCCTAACCTATGTTCAACCTAATTAGGTTAACCTCATGATTTCTAGGTTGTAACTTTTGATTTATGATTTGATATTCTCTATACCCTAGAATACTACCATGGTAATTCCCCTCTGATTTGTACCCTTTTGAACCATCGAATTCGGCTCTGGATTCCCAAAATTCGGATTCTTGCAGCCACCTGTTTGCATTGGTCGACTGGTCCGGCAAACCAATCAATCGACCAATGAGTACAGCAACCTCAATCTTGGTCTGTTTCAATTGATTTATGATCTTTTCCTTTATGCATCTTTCCTAACATGTTGTGTGCACTTGTTTAGGATTGTCTTCTCAGGTTTAGTCAAGATCATACTTGATTCTTTAAGATTCCATTCAAGTTAGAAGGTAAGGACAGTTAATTCCTTAACTACATAGATTGCTTGTTCTCTAGTTTCTACTTTGTGAAACTATGAGATTACTTACTGTTATTATAATTTAATTCTGATCTCTTACTGTGAGATCAGTAGCACTTGTTTATATTATCTTTTTCATTTTTCATGTTATATGAATTACCTATTATTGCCTAATCTGATTTTGCTTTTACATTCTCTTGTATATGATGAACTGTTGATTGCATATGTTATGACTGATCTTAGAATGTGTTTGTTTAAGTTTGGTTTGGGATTGGGAAGTGTCCTTTTGACACTTCTGTCCTTGGACATCGGAGGGAATAGTATGGGATGTTCTCCGAAGATGCCCATCGACGCTTCCCGAATCAATGGTTGTCATACCTAGGGATGTCTAGCAGTTTTTGGCTAGGATATACCCCTATTATATCAGACCCGATTCGGAAGGGTATTGAGACCGAACGACCCGTGGTAGTAATGGGGATTCACGGGCGCTCAAGACCGGTAACCAACCTGTGAGAGGACGGGAATCACATTGTGGGGGCCATTTATTGGAGGGTTGCATATGGCTAGACTTGGGCTCATGGGCGCTCAAGACCGGTAACCAACCCGTGAGAGGACATGAGAGCTTCCCGTTTACCATATGTGGATAACCAATAGGGTTGACGAGTCCGTAGTCTAGGACTATTAGGACTCTAGTAGAAAGGATACCGGAAAGGATCGCCCGGGGCGAGGAATGGAAGTATCTGGACCTGAGTTGATGTAACTGAGTAGATGACTTGCATTGGGCTAGGCTTTTCCCTGACATGTGCCAGTATTTATGCCAAATGGTTGTGAGAGAGTGTGTTGACTTAACCCCTGCCATGGTTTGTCCTGAGGGATGAAGGACCCATTACCAACCGGCTGCCCAAGAATACCTTAAATGGGTGAGGGAACCCAAGATATCTTATATGGTTGAGGGTGTGAGCGGACCTTCCTTAAGAAGTACGGTGCTATGACTTAAAGCATGTCTGCCATTGAGACCAGCATACATAGAGTTAGATGCATACATACATTACTTGTTTCATACTACATTGCATCATGTTATGTTTTGCCACATGTTATCTATGATGTTATGGATTAACTACCTTATTGAGTTTCTTCGAAACTCATTCCTGTTGTATATTTCTTTTTGTTAGATTATCCTGCAGGTACAGAATATTATGACGAGCAGTACAGCGAAGCACAAGCTGATGAAGCGTATTACAAGCAAAGTGCTGGCAACGATCAAGATTACTTTGATGATCCCCCGGCGGATCAAACTGCGTACTACTTTTGAGAACGGCATAGAGTTAGAACGGATTCATTGGATTGATGAAGTCCATACTTATGAAGACGTTATCTATAAACTTGAAGACGCTTGATCTTAGTTTATTTCTTAGTACATTTGTTTTAGTTGTAATCCCTTTTTGATTTTCATACTACGTTTTGCTATTTTTGGTGAAGTGAGTTTCCGCCTCACTTTACTCCCTTTTGATATCATTGGATATCTGGTATCTTTCCGCACTCTGATTATACTTATTGTTCATTTCTTGTTTTGAACCTTGTTTATAATACTAAACCTTGATTTATTTCTGTTTATGATTATGTTATTGTATATGTGGGAGGATGATTTCCTCGATACTTGATCTTCGGGGCTGTGGATCACACTCTCGGGTATGCCAGTTAGGGTACCGGCTGGGAGGATGTGACACCAAGAAAGGTGATTGCACTACCAATTGAAGTTCGAGATGATTGGGAAGAAGCAGAAATTGAAAGTCCCAAACAAGTAGAAAAGCTGGAGCAAATCCAATTGTATCCCGATAATGAAAAAAGAGTTACTTATATCGGATCTGAGCAGTCGGAAGAGTTCAAAGGGGAGTTGAAGTCTTTTCTTCAACAAAATAGCGACGTGTTCGCATGGTCGCCGAAGACATGCCCAGGAATTGATCGAAATGTTGCAGAGCACAAACTCTGGATAGATCCAAAGGTGAAACCAGTTATCCAAAAAAGGAGAAATTTCTCCATAGAAAAATACGAAGCCGTTCGAGGCGAAGTTGAAAAACTGAAGAGTTCTGGTTTCATTGAACCAATTGAATGCCCAATCTGGTTGGCCAACGTGGTAATGGTCAAATAGGCGAACTGGAAGTGGAGGATGTGCACATATTACACAGACCTCAACAAAGCTTGTCCTAAAGATTGTTACCCGTTGCCCAGGATTGACCTCTTGATAGATGCAACTGCAGGTTATGAAACTTTGAGTTTCATGGATGCCTACTCAGGGTATAATCAGATCCTCATGAATAAAGAGGATGAAAAGTTTACGAATTTCATGACTAATCGTGAAAGCTTTTATTATAAAGTTATGCCGTTTGGCCTGAAGAATGCAGGGGCTACTTACTAAAAGGCCGTCAACAAAATATTCAAGGACTTAATCGGGAAAAATGTCAAAGCTTATGTTGACGATATGCTAGTAAAAAGCATTGCAAGGGCAAAGCATATTGCATATTTAACAGAAGTATTCTCAGTACTGCGAAAATACCAAATGAAGTTGAATCCGAAAAAATGTGCCTGTTTCTTCAGGAAAATTCTTGGGCTTCATGGTATCACAAAGGGGTATTGAGGCTAATCCAGCCAAAATACAAGCTTTGATTCATATGGAAGCCCCCAAAACTGTTCGGGATGTGCAGTGCTTGACGGGGAGAATAGTCGCTCTAAACTGTTTCATCTCATAATCCGGAGAAAAGTGTCTACGTTTTTTCAAAGCACACAAAGATTTGAGGGGCAGCAAGGAAGCAAATTGGACTGAAAAATGTTAGAAAGCTTTTGAAGAGTTGAAAGAAACACTGGGAAAACCACCACTATTATCTCGACCCGAAAAGGGAGAAGTCTTGCAGCTATATTTAGCAGCATCCCCTTTGTCAGTCAGCGTAGTACTCGTTCGGAAAAAAGATAAGAGGCAATGGCCAATTTACTATGTCAGCCACGTGTTAGTTGACGCAGAGACACAATATTCTCAAATCGAGAAGCAGGCTCTAGCTCTTATGACAGCAGCTAGGAAACTATGGCCATACTTTCAGGCTCATTCAATAGAGGTATTTACAACTTTTCCCCTTAGTAAAGTTCTTCGTAAACTTGATTTGTCTGGAAGGATGGTGGCCTGGTCGGTTGAACTCAGTGAGTTCCAAGTAAGCTTTAAGCCTAGAATGGCAATCAAAGCTCAGGCACTAGCCGACTTTGTAGTAAAGACTACTGCACCAATGGAGGACATTGTCGAACCCACTATCCCAACCATTTGGGAGGTATATGTGGATGGTTCGAGTAATAAAGATGGAGCAGGGGCTGGAATTCTCCTGAAGAGTCTAGCAGGATTTATTATTCGATATGCACTGAGATTTGCATTCGAAGCTAGTAATAATGAAGCAGAATATGAAGCCCTAATAGCTGGACTTAAATTGTCAAAAGCATTGGCAATAGCAGACGTAACTATTTATAGTGACTCTCAGCTTATTGTCAATCAAGTTCACGGGGAGTATGGTATTAAAGAACCTCACTTGCAGAAATACCAAGAGATTGTGCAAGCCTTTCGAAAAGAATTCAGGAATTTGAAAGTATGTTAGATTCCAAGGACAGAAAACACAGTGGCAGACGAGCTATCCCAATTAGCCAATGCCAAAGAAAAAAATTTAGACCCTTCGGTCTATATTGAGGAGATAACATTTCCAAGTTATCACGAGAAGGAAATTTCCTATATTGAAGTAGAGCGTTGCTGGATGGATCCAATAGTAGAATATCTTAAAGATGATAAACTACCGGAGGATCCAAAAGAGGCGAGATTAGTCAAAGTACGATCAGCGAGATTCATTATGCAAAACGGAAGGTTGTACAGAAGATCTTATTTTGGACCCCTTCTGAGATGTTTGGGTCCCGAAGGAGCGGAGTCAGCTATGGCTGAGGTACATGAAGGAATATGTGGTGCTCACATGGGTGGTCGAGCCCTGGCACACAAAATTCTGAGGCTTGGGTTATATTGGCCTAAGATCCAACAAGTTGCTATGGAATATGTTCGCCGATGTAGCAATTGTCAAATCCATGCTACAGTATCTAAACGCCCAACAGAAACCATGACTTCAATTCTAGATCCCATCCCTTTTGCGATGTGGGGAATCGATATCATGGGCAAATTCACCAAGGCATCGGGCGGAAGAGAGTATTTGATAGTGGCAATCGACTACTTCACTAAATGGGTTGAGGCCAGTGCCCTGGCAACAATCATTGAAAGAAAGGTGGAGAAGTTTGTGCTTGAGTCAGTCATATATCGGTTTGGGATGCCAAAGATAATCGTTACCGACCATGGTACCCAATTTGACTGTCCACAATTCGAGCAATTTTGTGGAACTTACATGACAGAGCATCGTATGTCATTAGTGGCATATCCCCAGAGCAATGGTCAAGTAGAGGTTACAAACCGAACGCTACTTGAGGGAATAAAGAGAAGACTTGAGGCTAATAAGGCCTTGTGGGTCGAAGAATTGCAGAATGTACTGTGGGCCTACTGAACTACGGTTCGAACACCCACAGGAGAAACTCCTTTCAAGTTGGCTTATGGATTTGAAGCATTGGCACCTGTAGAAGTAATGGCTGGAACACTACGGGACAGAGAGATCAAAGAAAAAGCGAACGAGAAAGGACTGCTTGATAGCCTTGATTTGTTGGATGAAGTTCGTGCAAAAGCAATAGCACGAACTCAACATTATCAACGAAGGATAGCGTCACATTATAATACCCGAGTAAAGAACCGTCGGTACTTAGCAGGAGATTTGGTATTGAGAAATACCTTAGCTTCAGATCCATGCCATCAAAGAAAATTGGACCCTTCCTGGGAAGGACCATATATGGTTATTAAACCAGTCGGTTCAGGAGCTTACAAGCTGAAGAACATGACAACCCAGAAAGAGTTGGATCGTTCGTGGAATGCCAGGCATCTGAGAAAATATTATCCGTGAAGATTATCAATTTCGTTCATGATGTAACAAATTTCAACTCAATCAATACATTTATCGGTTTTCAACAATTATCTTTTGATTGGGGGGCATCATACAACACACTCAAGAACAGATCCAGTGAAAAAATCAAAAGGCATCGATTTAAAACCCGAGTGAGTTCCTTCTCAAACTTATTGAATTTTTTCGGAATTTCTTAAGTCAAGGCATCAGATTAAAATCCGAGTGAGTTCCTTCCACAAGGCATTGTTTTAACACCTAAATAAGTTCCTTATTAGACTTATTGAATTTTTCCGGAATGTCTCTAAGTAAAGGCATCGATTTAAAACCCGAGTGAGTTCCTTCCACAAGGCATCAGTTTCACACCCGAGTGAGTTCCTTCTCAGACTTATTGAATTTCTTCGGAAATCTCTAAGTAAAGGCATCGGTTTCACACCCGAGTGAGTTTCTTCTCAGACTTATTGAATTTTTTTGGAATTTCTTAAGTCAAGGCATTGGATTAAAATCCGAGTGAGTTCCTTCCACAAGGCATCGGTTTAACACCCGAATAAGTTCCTTATTAGACTTATTGAATTTTTCCGGAATGTCTTTAAGTAAAGGCATCAGTTTAAAACCCGAGTGAGTTCCTTCCACAAGGCATCGGTTTCACACCCGAGTGAGTTCCTTCTCAGACTTATTGAATTTCTTCGGAAATCTCTAAGTAAAGGCATTTCACACCCGAGTGAGTTCCTTCTCAGACTTATTGAATTTCTACGGAAATCTCTAAGTAAAGGCATTGTTCTGGACAACTAAGACCTATTGCAACAATGACTCAAGTGATTGAAAAAGTTCAAGATGAAGTTAATTCGTTACTTCTTTAAATGACCAGAAGGGGCCAACCTTTACATCAAACATACATATGAGATTACAAGAGTTGGGTTACAATCTTCATTCGGTCAAAAAAGAAAGTCATCATCGATGATCATTAAGAAATTAAACAAGATCGGAGTAGCTTTGTCAGAACAAACACAAGAGTCAAGAAGCAAAACGGATTCATGAAGAAGAAGAAGAAGAACGGGGATTACAAAGCATTCTGCAAGTACAAAATCCTCTGCAATTCCATACTCTTTATCCAGCTTGACCGGAAGGAGTTTGATCTTTGATCAAACTTGCATTCAGGGCAAGTTCTTCATAGCTAAATCCTTTCAGAGGAGAATAGGGAGGAGAATCTTCGAGATGATGCATGATATCTGTCACATCCTCCTAGCTGGTACCCTAACTGGCATACCCGAGAGTGTGATCCACAGCCCTAAAGATCAAGTTTAGGAACGATCATATCCATTTCGCACAATAACATAATCAAAAGCAAGAAATAATCATAATGTTCAAGTAATTTATAATAAAAGTCAATAAAGGATCTCAGAAGGATCACCATAGAATATCAGAGTGCGGAATAACAAGATACCAAATCAAAAGACAACTGTAGAGTATAGCGGAAATGTACCCTACAAACACATGCGGAAGGTAGATCGAAATCTAAATAATGCTCTAAGCTAATACAAGTATAGTAAAAGATAAGTCTAGAAGAAACAAAAGAAATCTAATCCACATCTTTAGTCAGCTCTTCTTGGTCTTCAGTCTTCATCTTCTTCACTTTGTGCTTCCTCATACGTACCGTCAAAGAAATCCGAACCTGTAGAGAAGTCTAACACAGATTGTACAAAAAAAGGAATGAGTTTCGAAAGAAACTCAGTAAGGCAAGTTAATCCATAACAACATAAATAACATGTGGCAAAACATAACAAGATGCAATGCAATATGAAACAGATAATGTATGTATGCATCTAAACTCTATGTATGCTGGTCTCTATGGCAGACATGCTTTAAGTCATAGCACCGTACTTCTTTGGGAAGGTCCGCTCACACCCTAAACCATATAAGATATCTTGGGTTCCCTCAACCATTTAAGATATCTTGGGCAGCCGGTTGGTAATGGGTCCTGCATCCCTCAGGACAAACCATGGCAGGGGGTTAAGTCAACACACTCTCTCACAACCATTTGGCATAAGTACCGGCGCATGTCAGGGAAAAGCCTAGCCCAATGCAAGTCATCTACTCAGTTACATCAACTCAGGTCCAGATACTTCCATTCCTCGTCCCTGACGATCCTTTCCGGTATCCTTTCCACTAGAGTCCTAATAGTTCCCGACTACGGACTCATCAACCCTATTGGTTATCCACATATGGTAAACGGGAAGCTCTCATGTCCCCTCACAGATCATTTCACCGGTCTTGAGTTCCCATGAGCCCAAGTCTAGCCACATGCAACCCTCCAATAAATGGCCTCCACAATGTGATTCCCGTCCTCTCACGGGTTGGTTACCGGTCTTGAGCGCCCACGAATCCCCATTGCTACCACGGGTCGTTCGGTCTCAATACCCTTCCGAATCGGGTCTGATATAACAGGGGTATATCCTAGCCAAACACTGCTAGACATTCCTAGGTATGACAATCAATGATTCGGGAAAGTGTCGATGGGCATCTTCGGAGAACATCCCATACTATTCCCTCCAATGTCCAAGGACAGAAGGATCAAAAGGATACTCCCCAATCCCAAACCAAACTTAAGCAAACACATTCTCAGAACAGTCATGACATACACAACCAGCAGTTCATCATATACAAGAGAATGTAAAAGCAAAAATCAGATTAGGCAATAATAAGTAATTCATATATCATGAATAATAGAAAGACAATATAAACAAGTGCTACTGTTCTCATAGTAGGAGATCAGAATTAAAGTACAACAACAGTAGGTAATCTCATAGTTTCATAAAGTAGAAATCAGAGAACAAGCAATCTATGTATTTAAGGAATTAACTGTCCTTACCTTGATTATCGCCGAAGATAATCCAAAGATCAAAGAGAGAGACACCAAAGATGGCAAATAAACCCCTAACAAGCATAGATACAACATTAGGAAAGATACCTAAAAGATCAGAGAGAAAACGAATCAAACTGAGCGAAAATTGAAGCTACTATCTTCATTGGTCGATTGATTGGTCTACTAACCCAGTCGACCAATCAGTCGACCAATCGAGTCAGTACGGGATAGTGAAAACTATTTTGGCCATAACTTCTTTGTTTGAAGTCAGATTGATCAGAAATTCAAAGGGGAACTTCCTATGATGTATTAGAATCATATAGGAAGATAAAATCATCAAGTCATGGTAAAAATATGGGTTCTTGATTTGACCCAAGAAACTAGGGTTTCAACCTTTATGGCTCTCATGAAAAGGTTATGATCACGGAAAGAGAGGGAATGATTGTTATCAAGAAAATAACAAGAAATCATAGAAATTCTGGTTTAGGTTAATAGAAACATTATGGGAAGATTAAATCATCAAGTCATGGTCAAAAGATGGGTTCTTGATCTAACCCAAGAAACTAGGGTTTCAACCTTTATGGCTCTCAGGAAAAGGTTATGATCACAAGAAGAAAGGGAATGGTTGCTATCAAGAACATAATAAGAAAATCTTGTTTAGGTTAATAAAAACATTGCCCATGAGGTTGATGACCAAATACAACCTAACCCTAATGAAGACATGGGGGAGATCTTAGTCCAAAAATCAAACTCAAAAGGTCTATAACAAAGGGGTTAGGGTTTCATCATACATAACCGATGGCTCTCATGGAAAGGCTAGGGGTAATCAAGATTCACCCTAGGGAAAGAGAAACAAAGAATGCACAATCTGAAAAGGTGTTGGGAAGTTCCAACAGATAAAAGAACATTAAGGTCTCAGATATGGTTACTTAAGAGTTGGTTACCTCCCATGAGAGTTACCCTTAATTAACTCTCACAAAAACAACCCAAGATAGATAAAGGAACATCTCATTAGTATTTCAAAATCAAGAATGGAATTAGGAAGGGTCTACCAATGAGAGAAAATAAGGTTCTCAATTAAAGTGAAAGGAAACAAATTCTAATCATACGATTAGGGATTTACTAACAAGGATCCGTGTATCCCACGGAAAGACTAGGGAGAATAAAGATTCACCCTAGGGCAAAGAATTTACAATCAAGAAAGGTTTTGGGGAGGGTCCAATAAATTAACAGAAATAAAAGGGTTCCCAAATTGGTTAACCTCTCATGAGGGTTAACCAAGAATTTCCCCTCAAAATCTCTCCCTTTTGGGTAGGGTTGAGATCATGACGATGATCATAGATCTCAAAGGATGGAATGAGATCATGGAATAGATGGTTGAAAGATTGCAGCATCTTCTTCCTGATCTCAATCAAGAACAAGAACGAAGAAAGAATAATTTAGAAATCCTAATTAGGTTAAACATGGATCATGAAGAAAATATAGTATGGTTAAGGATAAATAACTAGGATATGAAAGGTTACAGATCTAGTAAGGAAAACACATTGATTGGAGGTTAACAAGATCAAAATAAGGGTTCTTGGTTTGATCCAAGAAGTTAGGGTTTCACCTTTTTTGGCTTGCAGGAAAAGGTTGAGATCGCAGGAGGGAGGGAATTGATGATAGGCCAATTACAACAAGAAGAATTAAAGAATATTGAATTTAGACCAACCTCCACATTACCCATGAGGTTTCCTTCATATGGGGGGTTACCAAAGGTTCTCCGGATGATCACACAAGGTTAGGGTTTCAAAGGTTAGGGTTTCAAGAATTCAACTGGCTGGGGTTGAGATCATGATGATGATCATAGATCTCAAGGAACAAGATGAGATCATGGAGTGGATGGTTGCAAGAGTGCAACATCTTCTTCCTGATCTCAACTAAGAACAGAATTAAAGAAAGAAAATCAGAGATAGAAGAAAGAGTGAGTATACACATACCTTTGCTGCAGGAGGATGAAGATTTCTTCAAATCTTGTGACAGATCACCAAGGAATGCAAGGGAATTGATTAGATTAGGGTTCTAACTCATTCCAGAGGCTTTAGGAGGCATAGGTGGCGAAGTAATCCCGAGATTTGGACTTAAATAGAGCGGCCATGACCTAATTAGCAAAAACAGGACTCATTGGTCGATTGGATTGGTCTACTGGTCCAGTCAACCAATGAGTCGACCAATCAGGACAGCAAGGTTCAAACAGAGATTTGGAGGGCTATACAGGGTCAAATTGAGTGAGGTTTTCTTCTACGAGTCAATAAAGAAGTCTAGTTTCCAGAAATACTTTCAGATCAAGCATGGGAGTTCATTAGGTCCACCAACTAGGCTCACCTTCTTCGATGCGCAAGCAGGATTTGCCAGACATAGTTCAGCAACTTCGGACAGGGATTTGGAGGGCTATATGGGGTCAAATTGAGTGGGGTTTTCTCCTACAAGTCCATCAAGAAGTCTAGTTTCGGGAAATATATTCAGATTGGGCACAGGAGTTCATTAGATATTTCAACTAATTCACCCCACTTCGGTGCGCAGATTCAAAACTAACATTGACAATGCTCTCAAGTGAGGGGCATCCTCGACAATGTCCATGGGCTTGGGTTCCGACACCAAATCATCAACCAAAAGGGTCTACAAGCAACAAGCTAAGATCAAATCAAGGTCCAACTTTAAGGTGTAACATTTAAACTAACCCTTCTTTACCCAAAACAGATAGGGTGCCCTGGCTAGGTTTGGGCTGGATTTCACAATATCTGGATCTGGAGGTGGAGGGTCGATCGTATCCTTGGCCCAGTCAGGAAGAGGAAGACCCATCTTTGCAAACACTTCAGGATGAAAATCAGCGTTGTAGGGAGTCGTGTCGAAATGA
Organism: Hakea prostrata; assembly: GCF_041222555.1. NCBI lineage: Eukaryota > Viridiplantae > Streptophyta > Magnoliopsida > Proteales > Proteaceae > Hakea > Hakea prostrata. The sequence goes on from NC_142600.1 coordinate 38,630,565, forward strand.
GGATCTTTCCTTAATATCGATTCCCATACTTCGTTTTCGCCATCCCGGTATGCCTACAAGTTATAAGCGTTCAGCATGTCAACAAAGGGCTTACTGTGCAAATACTTGAAGATGCCAGCCCTGCGAACATCAATTGGAAGGGATTCGGGCAAAGGAATAACAGCTTGCCTTTGGGGTAACGCTTCAGATCCTTTCGCCCCTGACTTTCCTACTTCTTGTTCCAGCCGCCGGATCTTTTCCCTGGCATCATCCAAATCCGAATGAAGACGTTTGATCATGGAATTTTTTTCTCCTGCAACCTCCCAAGCCAAGTTTCTAAGGCGAGCAATTTCAGCGTCTTTGGCTTTGGAGTCTTCCTGAAGCCTGGAAACTTCATCACTCAGTCTACTGAGTCTAGAGGCTGCTTCCACCTGGTTGTGGAAGTTACCAGTGAGACTCCTGCAACAACTTCCGAGTTAGTCAGGAGCAAAAGAACAATCTTTAGAATCAAAAGGTAATGAAGAAAAACTTACATCACCAGTGACTTCATAAAGTCACTGTCTGGAATGGTGGAAAGAACTCTATTCTTTGTAGGCATTTGAGCAGCAGTGCACCACTCCAGTGCCTTGTCAAACTCGCTTGACAACAAGTCAAATTTCCTCAACGAACAAGAAGGATGAGCTACATCATCCGCCAACCTAGGGCGCTTCCTGGTGGCAAAATCCTCCAGCTCCAGAGAAGGGGAGGAAGAGGATGCCAAACAGGCATTAGAATTGGAAATAGAAGTAGCTCCTATAGGAACTACACCTTCATTAGATGCCAACATAGTTGCCTCAGATGTCTGAAGGGTCTCCATCCGGGAATCCCGGACGGTTTCTCCAGCAGGGGCATCAACAGTACAAGCAACGACGGAAGGAGCCACATCCTCCTTGGAAGACCGAACGGTCTCTTCAGGCAGAGGGAGCGTAGGAGAAACATCAGTAGAAACTGTGGGAATCTAATCTGAAGATTCACCAACAACAGTCTCCTTACGTTTAGAAGATTCACCAGATGCAATCACCTCACAGGCAGTAACCTTCGTCAGTACTGGGGCAGTTTTCTTGCAGGAATTCGTTCTAATAAAGCTCAAATCAATTCTTGGAGGCACTGTAGATACAAAAAAAGGCAGTATCAGTACGAAAATCCAACAACATACTGAAAAAGGGAAAATCCTAGTTCTCAGTCAAACATGAACTACTCAGAATACCCATCACCAAGTATGATTACTGTGGAGTTTACTCAGGGAGAAGAAGAGATTCGTGACATAGACAAAGCAAAGAGCTTACTTACTTTTTCAAGATACTGAACGAAAATATTATTGGAGTACAAGAGTACAGATACAACAAAAGAAGACGGAATGTCGTTTTGCAAATCTAACTTACAGATAGCAGGATATATGAGGAGTACCCTTGAGGGGCTTAAATATCCTCAAGAAGCAAGGCGATGGTTGAAAGCCAAAGGCAACCAAGGGACTGGATCGAAGAGACGCTTCAAATTCTTTAGAAAGCAAGATCAACGGTCAGGGGAAAACGACGCTTTAAATTCGAAATTCGAAGATTAAACAAAGTTTTCCACATGGAATAATATGCACCTGATATGAGAATATTGCCAACTATCACCCCACCATTTAAATAATATTTGTATTTCCAACTCATTGGGAGAAGTGAGTGGTATACAAATGCAGGGAAATGTTTGGACTTCGCAGTAAATGAAGGAGCAGTTGGGAGTAAACAGAAGCTGAACACATCTCTCCCGAACGCCTCCTCATGATATCCCAAAAGCTATCCCCCGTCAAGGTACAAGTTAATCTACGTGATAACTTATATTATTTATGTTTTATTTCCAAGACAAGATTTTGGACATAAGATTAGGAAATATTAAGGCAGTCATTGGAAGAGTTCATGATAAAGAAGACGATTTCCTTTCATTAAAAACGTGGAGGGTTAACCCTTACAAGAAAGGAAAAAGTGACTTCCTATGATTCTTCCTCATTATCAATCGAGGAGTCTTTCTCAGGATCCTTTTCCGCAGTAGGCTGTGAAGTTTCTTCGGGAAGGGGCGGTGAATCAGCAAGATATTCCTCATAATTTGGATCCGCTGGAATAGGATCCTCCTCTTCCAAAGCCCAGTCAGGGAGAGCCAACTTAAGCTTCCCAAAGATCTCTTTGTGACACACCTCTCAAAAGGGAGTTGTGTTGAAGGAAGGGTTAGATTCGAGGATCTTTTCCCATACGTCATTCTGCCCCACGTGGTAGGCTTGAAGGTTGAAGGAGCCCAGCAAGTTAGAGAGGGAATGCTGTTCAAGTATTTCCGAATGCAATCCCTCCGAAGATCTGCTTGCTAGGAACTACCATCTCCAACAGGCGTTTGTTCTCTAGGGCTTTAAGCTCAAGACTATCACCGAACGCGGCAGCAGCTTTCTTCTGTTTCTTGGCCTCGCGTTTGGCGGCAACAGCGTGAGCAATTGACGAGTCAAGATCCTTCTTCAAGGAATTCATCTCCTCATCATGCTTCACCTTCAACTCTTCTGCTACCTTCTTTAGCCAGTCTATTTCAGAATTGGCCTTCGCCAAATTCTCTTCACAGGACTGTAGCAAGGAGCCATTGCGACCAACTCGGCTCAATGCCTCCATGTGTTGATAAAAGCTCAACACAACATTCCTGAAAAAACGAGGAGATTATCAGAAAAAATCATGAGAGATTAGGTAAAGTAATTGATGAAAGATCAGAAAAGACGATAGCTGGTGGTCTGACAAACGAGAATGTCATCTTCTAGGGCTTCAAAGGCCTGGCGATCAGCAGGCAAAAGACCAAGAGAGCTCCATTCCGCAGCCTTCTCAGGGTCTTGTGTTGCCTTGTCAGTCTGCGTCAGTGTCCATTGAGGCATAAAGATCTCCTCAGAATCTTTATTCTTCTTGGATTTCTTCGGAGCGGAAGCATCAACTGAATCATGCTTCCTTTTAGTTCGAGCGGGAGAAGGGATGTCTACCCCTTGCACCATTGGTTTTTTCCCTCTCCCCGAAGCCTCAACCACTGGCTTCAGGTTCCTAATACCCTTGTAAGAAGGGTCCGGAGAGGGAACAAAAGCTACTTGTTCTACAGTCAAGGCTCGAGGAGACTGTTGTTTAGCTGTCACAACGGTCCTGGCAACCTTTACCCGAAGACTTTCGGGATTCATTATTGGAGGCACTGCATAGAAGGACGAGAGTCAGGATTGCAAAAAGGCATATCATTTTCAAGAAATGGAAAGTTGGTGGTTAGGAAGCTCACGATGAGCCAGTCCCTAGTACTGAAGGATGGAGTTGTATTCCATCTCATATCCATGTATCTCTTGATACCATGGAATTGATTTGATCTTCCTGACAACCGTCTTGTCTTCTTTGGATAAGGGAAGGACCCGGTTACCCTCAGAGTATGAAGTATATTGTTTCCAAATGGTCGAGAAGTTAAGATCTGATTGAGGCGCTCGACAGAAAAAATATCGTTTGCGCCATCCTTTATGATTGGAAGGGCAACCTCCTTTGGCAAGAATGCTGCCCCTCCAGTTAAGCTCATCTTTATTGCGCTTAGAAAGCACAACCCAACCAGTAGGATGTGAAATAGAAAGAAGATGAAAATGCACAAAAAGAGCAAGAGAAGGCGTAATGCCAAGTTCAAAGCATAAACCCAAGAAGTCGACGATGAGACGCCAGCTATTGGGAAGAAACATTCCAGGACAAATGTCCCAATGATTCAGGATGGCTGCAAACAGAGGATTGAAGAAGGGAAAGCAAACCCCGCTTTCCAATGCATCTATATATAGGGAAAATTCGCTTGGAAGGGTCGAATCAACTCTCTCATCAGATTTGGGAGCCCTAAGATGGTAAGAAGAAGGAAAATCAAAACCCTGGATGGCCAAAAGAAGATTTTCCTCATTATAGGAGGAGGCAATGGAATCAGGTCCACAGAGAGATTTGGAAGTTTGTTTTGACTGCCCAGAAGACTCGATAGTCACCCTAGGGGTCATGGATGGTCAAGACTCAGGAAGGGCAGAAGAAGTCTCAACTTTTTCTTCTACTCTTTTCTGGTTAACTTCTGCGAAGTCACGCCAGAGAGCAGTTAGGGTTTTATTATCACTATCCAACTGCTCAGAAGGGATGGAAACAAAGGCCTCTCACCACTATCGCTTTTACTGGTTCTAGGCACAAGGGAAACTTCAGAAGAAACCCTACTGTCCTCCATTACTGAAGTCTCACTATGGTATAAAAAAAGAAAAGAAACCCGGAGACAGAAAGTTAACTTTGCAAAGGGATCAGTAAACTTACTGATTCACTGAGGCAGAAAGCTCGAAAACGAGAAGGCGCGAAGGAGACGACGAGGTTTCAAAATTCCAGACAAGAAAAATGAAACCTACGAAGACAACGAACCGCTTTTAAGCACCCTCACGAGTGTTCGAGGATGTGAACGATCGAGATTAATTTAGCATCGAGGATCGAGATTTGAAGACGGTTCGAAAGTTTGAACTCACGAATCCAAAATAGGCATTCAGAAACCGTCGTTTTGATTACGTGAGCCATGATAGTTCGACTGCAAAGGGATGCGTGGCATTGCCCTCACAACACTCGAGGGAAAAAGCAACAACCGTATTAAATGTGACATGACATTTAGTGGGTTATACAAAGACTGTTACTTGACGAAGAACCCAATTAAAAACCAAGCCCTCGGTATCAACCGAACGCTTGGTTTGGGGGGCTTGTGATGTGGAGAAAATATGATTGACCTTGGTTCATCCATGGTTCGATCCTCGACTCCGGCCAAGACGAAGGAAATCGACTCGCTTCCGAGCGAGCCGGGTTCAAGAGCTAGCTTGCTGAGGAAGAAAACTAAATCAGCCACAAGCACGCCCTAATCCAATACTTATGGAGTAGGTTGATTAACCTAATGATGGCAGACACAACTTGGCGGCTATCACTTATCGCTATCAAAGGGATAACCATCAGATAACAATCGGGTTATCCTAGGAGTCCTCTACTAGTTCAAACTAGTAGAAGTCTATCACTCAATGGATCTAACTGTTGGGATCCAACGACTATCCGAAGAAGGCTCAAATAAATCCAACGAAGAGGATTCAAAGGTACACTCTATATAAACATCACCTGCATACAAGGTAAAGAGAGAGAGAGACACACACACATTTGGACATGAACACTCAGATGCTTACTATCTGAATCGTATTCCAATTATTTGTTCCTTAGCTATGTGCTTCTAGTAGAGCCATTTGTCATCAAGTTCATCGACTGACTTAGCCTTTGGAGGTGGACTCCCGACCCCAGCGGTCGGGCCACATCTGACACTTTGTTTTGTAGGTCATCCTAAGGAGATCTAAGGGCTGAGCAGATTTTGGACGCATCAGGCTGAAATCATAGTAAAAACCAGATGTGGAACACAGTTTGAAAGGATTTCAAAACTGAGATTTAGATGAAGGGCTATTCCAGATTTTCGAAAAATGCAGCAATACTTGCATTTCAGAGTTTTACATCCACAAATTTGAAATAAAACAGAGGAGATAATGCAGCCATTATGATTAAATTTTTTTTCTCCCTAGAAGCATGTAATCTTCATAATTTGGAAGATGATCGATTGTTGTTACTCATCTAGTCTTGTTGTAACCAATAAGTATTCAAGAGAATATGGTTTATCTTCATAATTTGGAAGATGGTCGATTGCTGTAACTCATCTAGAGTCTTGTTGTAACCAATAAGTATTCAAGAGAATATGGTTTATCTTCATAATTTGGAAGATGATCGATTGCTGTTACTCATCTAGAGTCTTACTGTAACCAATAAGTATTCAAGAGAATATGGTTTTAACAAGGAATTATGAGTATGCGTGATTCTATGGGGATTTTGGAGAGTGAAAACAGGGGAAATCATATTTTTGAATCAGGGATTTTTGGCACTTTAAGTTTAACAGGCCAAAAACAAAATCTAAGAGGAAAACTTTTGTGGTGAGGCTGTTGCAATATTATTTGAATCAAGTATGAGAGATGAAATCCATTTTTTTAATTTTTTAAATAAAGATTGCTGTAATAGATGACCTCTGAACAATAGGGTTTTAAAGAAGCATAATGACCCTTAACCAGCAACTCATATGGCTTAACCTATTAGTGAAAAACAAGGTAGAAACCCAAAATTTGGTATGGTTCAAGCCAAACAACAATTCTGCTATTAAAAAAAAATACAGCAACTCAAGGATTTTTTAAAAGAGATCTTCAAATCAGTTGAGGTGTATGCATCATACTAACTTTATTAGCAAAGATATTGTAAGATGTGAGGAGAACTTACCAAAAACAGTCGTTTGAGGAAGTAGAAGAGTTTGGAGATGAGAACTTCCACTAAGTTCTTCACAAAGAGATTCTTCTCTTAAGATCGCACGCACGCAGGGAAAAGAGATGGAGTTTCAAAAAAAAAAAAACTGCTGCACTTGGAATCTCAAGCAACCAAGGGAGAGAGATGGAGATAGGGATTGATATGATGAGAGAAATTAGGGATTTGAGAGGATTTTAAATCGTGGGGAGTGAGAGTGAAAGGAGAGAGAGAGAGTGAGTAAGACGATTAAAAAAAAAAAAAACGTGTTTTCAAGTTGATGCGTCCAAAATCTGCTCAGCCCTTGGATCTCCACGTGATGTCCTGCAAAACGAAAGCTTCAGATGTGGCCCGACCGCTAGGGTTGGGAGTCCACCTCCGAAGGCTAAGTCAGTTGATGAACTTAATCACAAACGGCTCTGCTAGAAGCGCAGAGCTAAGGAATGAAGAACTGGGAAAGGTGATCTAGATAGCAGATTGCGGATAGTTTAGGTCTATCAGTATGTATCTGAACCTGAGTCTCAGATAGTATTCTTCTTGATCGATTGATCCGTCCCTCACCTTGTATGGTAGTGAGGTTTATATAGAGTGTACCTTCGAATCTCCTTCGTTGGATGCACTTGAGCCTTCTTCGGGTAGTCGTTGGATCTTATCAGTTAGATCCGTTGAGTGGTAGACTTCTACTAGTTTGGGCTAGTAGAGGACTCCTGAGATAACCTTTAGGTTATGCGATAGTTATCCCTTCGATAATGATTATCCGCAGCCGTCAGTTTGAGTCTGCCATCATCAGGGTGATTACCCTAATCCATAAGTAAGATTAGGGCACGCTTGTAGCGGAATAAGCTTTCTTCTTCAGCAAGCCATCTTCCGGATCCGGTTCGCTCGGGAGCGATTCGGTTTTCTCCGTCTCGACCGGGGTCGAGGGTCGGACCAGGTATGAACCCGGTCGGATCATAAACTCTCCATATCACGAGCCCCCTGCACAAGCGTTCGGTCGATCCCGAGGGCTTGGTTTTTAACTGGGTTCGTCGTCAGGTGATGATCTCTGCGTGCTTCATTAAATGTCATATCCCATTTAATGCGGTGGTCACTTTTCCTCGAGCGTTATGAGTGTAAGGCCACATATCTCGTTGCAGTTGATTTGTCGTGGCTCACGTCATCCAAGCGACGGTTTCCGAACGCCTATTTCGGATTCGTGAGTTCAAACTTTCAAAACGTCTTTCAATCTTGATCGTTGATTTTGAATCAATCTCGATCTTTCAGATTCCCGAACACTCGTGCGGGAGTTTTAAAAGCGGTTCGTTGTCTTCGTAGGTTTCATTCTTCCTGTCTGGAATTTGAACCTTTGTTGTCTGCTTCGCGCCTTCCTGCCCTCAAGCTTCCGTCTCACTGAATCAGTAAGTTTACTGGTCTTTTTCCTTTTGTAGTTTACTGAAACGAGTAATGGCGGACGATAGGGCTTCTTTAGTACCCCATGTTGGTAATAGCAGTGATGCTTTTGCTTCTCCTGCTCCCGAACAGTCGGATAGTGATAACAAAACCCTAACTGTCCTCTGGCAGGAGTTTGCTGAAGTTTCTCAAAAAGGTTTTGAAAGAAAAATTGAAACTTCTCCTATCCTTCTCGAGTCTGGATCTTCCAAGATTGTCGAGTCTTCTAGGCAGCCTCAAAACTCCGGGTCCAATGGTGGACCTGGCTCTGTTCCCTCCATTTACAATGAGGAAACCCTTCTTTCAGTTGTCCAAGATTTTGATCTTCCTTCCTCATATCAAGTTAGGGCTCCCCACCCTGATGAGAGGGTTGATTCATCCCTTTCGGGTGAATTTTCTCTGTATATAGATGCACTGGAAAGCGGGGTTCGCTTTCCCTTTTTTAATCCTTTGTTCTCCACAGTTTTGAATCACTGGAACATTTGTCCCGGAATGCTCCTCCCCAATAGCTGGCGTCTCATTGTCGGCTTCTTGGGTTTGTGTTTTGAGCTTGGCATTACGCCATCTCTTTCTCTTTTTGTACATTTTCATGTTCTTTCTATCTCCCATCCTCCCGGATGGGTCTTTCTTTCCAAATGCAATAAGGCTGATCTTGATTGGAGGGGCAGCATCCTTGTCAAAGGAACTTGCCCTTCTAACCACAAAAGATGGCGCGAACGATACTTTTTCTGTCGAGTGCCTCCATCAGATCTTAACTTCCCAACCGCCTGGAGGAGGTTTACTTCTTCGTCTGAGAGTAACCGGGGCCTTCCCTTATCCAGAGAAGACGAGGCGGCCATCAGGAAGATCAAATCCATTCCGTGGTATCAAGAGATACATGGATATGAAGTGGAGTATAACTCCATCCTTCAAGATCTTGGGGCTTGGCTCATTGTGAGCTTCTAACCATCATCCTTTGATTTGACTGAAGTGATATGTTTTGAATTCTGACTCTTGTCCTTCTTCCTTGCAGTGCCTCCTAGAATGAACCCTGAATGCCTGCGGGTGAAGGCCGCTAGGGCCGTTGTGACAGCCGAGCAACGATCGCCCAGGGTCTTGACCGTAGATCAAGAGGCTTCTCTTCCCTCTCCCAACCCTTCTTATAGGGGTATCAGGAATATCAGGCCTGTAGCTGATGCTTCGGGTAAAGGGAAGAAACCAATGGTGGAGAGGGCTAATGTCTCTTCCTCCGCCCGAACCAAGAGGAGGCATGACACAATTGATGCTCCCTCCAATAAAAAATCCAAAGCTTCGACGGATGGTGAGGAGGTCTTCATCCCCCAGTGGACCCTGAAGATGACCGACATGGTTACTCAGGATCCCGAGAAAGCTGCAGAATGGAGCTCCCTCAGTCTTGCTCCTTCCGATCGCGGGGAGTATGAAGCCCCGGATGACACCTCCCTTGTTAGTCAATCTACAAGGTACCGGTCTTCTTGATTACTTATGTTTTCATAATTTCTTATGACTTCTTCTGATATCTTCCGTCTTCCCGGGGAATGCTTTGTGTTGAGCTTTTATCAACACATGGAAGCATTGAGCCGGGTTAGTCGCACCAGCTCCTTGCCGCAAACTTGTGAAGAGAAATTGGCCAAGACCAATTCTGAAATAGACCAGCTGACTGCAGCTACCGTGGAGCTGCAGAAAAAGCATGAGGAAGAAGTGATCTCCCTCAAGGAAGCCCTTGAAGCTTCGAAAATTCGTGTCACTGCTGCCGAGCGCGAGGCCAGGAAGCAAAAGGTAGCTGCCACGTTGTTTGGTGACAGCCTTGAAATCAAAAGTAGGGAGCTCGAAGAACATCTGAAGTTGGCGATCCCTAGCAAGCCTGAGCATATAAAGCTAGAGCTTCGGAAGGAGTGCATTCGGAAATACCTGAACAGCGTACCTTTCTCCGAGTTGCTAGGTCTCTACAACATTCAAGCTTATCGCATGGGTCAGAACGACGTTTGGGAGCAAATCCTTGGAACGATCCCTGACTTCGACACTGCTCCTTTTCGTGAGGTATGCCACCAAGAGGTCTTCGGGAAAGTTGGTATGGATCTCCTGACCGGGCTCAGGAAGAAGATGATCCTTTTCCAGCTGACCCTCAATATGAGGTATACCTGAATGACGAGCTGGCACTTCCAGAGGAGAAATCACAAGCCGAGTCTCAAGTTGTTGCTGTAGAGGACTCAGCCGATGCCACTCTTAAGGAAGGCTCTTCTCATGGTTCTGAGAAAAGTCCTCCCGACCAGGGTCCCTCGGGCAACAATGAAGAAAAGGCTTAGGGAGTTGTCCTTTTGTAAAGATTTACCCTCAATTTAATGAATAGACATTTCTTTTTTCATGTTGGCCTCTAAATTTCCCCATCTCCTGTCGAAATCTTGCCTTGAATATCAAAGTATTAATGATAAAACTTATCACTTAACTTTTCATTCCTCGCCGAAAAATAATCTTGTAGAAATATTGTGAAGATGCGTTTCGGGAAGATGCATTAATCTTCCCCACTACTTCATTTATTGCAAAGTCTGCACGTTTCCCTTCTGCGAAGTTCAAACGTTTTCCTGCTTTTGTATACCATTCACTGTTTCCAATGAATTGGAAATACATCCGTTATTTTAATGGTAGTGCGACGATTGGAGGTATCTCTGCATCAGGTGCTCGCTTCCACATGTTTCCATGTGGCATCCCTTCGACCGTTGATCTTGCTTTTTGCGGATTTCGAAGCGTCATTTCGATCTGGGTCGTCGGTTGTCCTCAGCCTTCAACCGTCGTCTTATACCTGAGGCTATTTAAAGCCTTCGTGGGTACTCTCCATCCATCCTGACTTCTGCAAGTTAGATTTGCTAAAGTGCCAAAGCGACCTTTTGTCCTTCGGCCTGCCTCCGTATTCCTCGTACTCCAACAACAGCTCTATCCACTTCTGAACAAGTGAGTTTTTTGATTACTCATCTCTTTCCCCACTTCCCCCCCTGAGTAAACCGCACAGTAGTTATACTTGGGGTTTAGTTTGTTGGTTTGTCGAAGTCGTAGAAAACTAGGGTTTCGTTTCCCCACCGTTGTCGCTGTCGTTTATTTACGTCGATACGGCTGGTTTTTTTTTTTTTTTTTTTTTTTTTTTTTGCATAGTGGCTCCCAAGATCAACCCGAACTTTATCAGAGCCAAATAGTGCAAGAAAATCGTTCCGTCGGTGGTGGTTGGGGCCAGTGCGGTGGTTTCAGCTAGTAAATCCTCCAAGCGTAAGGCGACTGCTGGTGGTGAATCTTCAAGTCGATTCCCGCAGTTTCTATTGATGCCGTCCCTCGCGCCTCCTTTGCCCGAAGTGATCGCTCGTCTTTCCCGGGAAGATCTTGATCACTCCGTTGCCGATGGTGCTACCGGGCGCTCCCGCTGGTGAGCTCGTTGGTGAGCCTATTGGTGCACCCCCCGAAGGAGACTCTTCGGGCATCCGAGGCAACTATGTTGGCGTCTCGATGAAGGTGTGGTCCCAGCAGGTGCTGCTCCTATTTCTTACTCTAGTGCTTGTTTGGCATCCTCCTCCTCTCCTTCTGAGTTGGAGGATTTTGCCACTAGGAAGTGCCGTCGGGTGACAAGTGATGAAGCTCATCCTTCTCTTGGTGTAGTTCATCCTTCTCATCCTTCGCCCTGAATTAGTGTCAAACGAGTTTGACAGAGCGTTGGAATGGTGTACTTGCTGCTCGAATGACTTCCGAGAGCGCAGCTTCTTTCCAAACTTCCAGATGAAGTCTTTACGAAGTCACTGGTGATGTAAGTCTTTCTTCATTATCCTCTCGATTCTGAAAAATTACTTTTTCTCGCTCCTCGCTAACTCGGAAGTTGTTTGCAAGAGTCTTGCTAGTAACTTCCACAACCAAGTGGAAGCAGTTACTAGACTCAGTAGGTTGAACAATGAAGTTTCTAGGCTTCGGGAAATCTCTGAAGCTAAAGATGTTGAGATTGCTCGCCTTCGGAATCTATCTTGGGAGGTGGCAGGAGAAAAAAATTTGATGATTGGTCGTCTTCGGTCGGACTTGGATGATGCCAAGGAGAAGATCCGGCGACTGGAGCGAGCAGATTGGAAAGTCGGGAGCCAAAGGATCTGAAACGTTACCGAAAGGCAAGCTGTCGTTCCTTTGCCCGAATCCCTTCCAACCGATGTTCGCAGAGCCTGCGTCTTCAAGTATTTACACAGTAAGCCCTTTGTTGATATGCTGAATGCTTATAACTTGCAGGCGTACCGGGATGGTGAGAACGAAGTATGGGAATCAATATTAAGGAAGGATCCTCATTTTGATACGACTCCCTACAGTGCTGTTTGCCATCCTGAAGTATTTACCGACCTGGGTCTTCCTCCTCCCAACTGGACCAAGGATAAGATTGATCCTCCACCTTCCGATCCAGATATTATGCAATATTTGGAAGATTCTCCTGTTTATTCTCCGCTAGAAGAAGTCAATTATGACGAGCTTGTACTGAATGTGAATTTGGTCAAGGACCATTCTTCTCCTGGACAAGCTGGACAAAGAGTATGAAATTGCGGAGGATTTTATGCATACCGAAATATTTTTGTAATCCTCATTTCTTCTCTTCTTTTCCTTGTATCCCCACCAATGGTTGACTCATATGTTTGTTCTAGCAAAGTCGCGTCGATCTTGTATAACTTGTTAACAGTCACCTGTAATGACTTTCTTCTTTGATCAGAGATTTTATCCAGCTCTTGTAATTGTTTTGATACTAGCCTCTTTGGATCTTTTGAAGAAATAAGAAATTACTTTATCTTGAACTTTGCTAGCCACTTGAATCGCCGTTGTATTAGGTCTTAGTTGTCTGAAACAATGCCTTTACTTAAGGATTTCCGGAGAAATACAATAAGTCTGAGAAGGAACTCACTCGGGTTTTAAACCGATGCCTTTACTTAAGGATTTCCGGAGAAATACAATAAGTCTGAGAAGGAACTCACTCGGGTTTTAAACCGATGCCTTTACTTAAGGATTTCCGGAGAAATACAATAAGTCTAAGAAGGAACTCACTCGAGTTTTAAACCGATGCCTTTACTTAAGGATTTCCGGAGAAATACAATAAGTCTGAGAAGGAACTCACTCGGGTTTTAAACCGATGCCTTTACTTAAGGATAATTCAAAAATTCAATAAGTCTCGAAGGAACTCACTCGGGTTTCGAACCGACGCCTTGCAAAAGGAACTCACTCGGATTTTCATCCGATGCCCCGACTTAAGAAAGTTCGAAAAATTTCCATAAGTGTTGAAGTGTTGAAGGACCCATACGAATTTTCATCCGATGCCTTATAGTTGGATCTTGTTCTTGAATGTGGTGTATGATGCCCCCCAATCAAAAGATAGTTTGTTGAAAGCCAAAAATTGCATTGATTGAGTTGAAAATGATTACATCGCGAACAAAATTGAAATCATCAATGATAAAACTTTTTGAGATGCCTAGCATTCCACGAACGATCCAACTCTTTTTGGGACTCGATGTTCTTCAGCCTGTAAGCTCCTGAACCGACCGGTTTCACAACCATATAAGGTCCTTCCCAGGTAGGGTCCAACTTTCTCTGGTGACGCGGGTCGGAAGCTAGGGTGTTTCTCAACACCAGATCTCCGGCTAAGTACCGACGATTCTTCACTCGAGTATTATAATGAGACGCTATCCTTCTTTGATAATGTTGAGTTCGTGCTATTGCCTTTGCCCGAACTTCGTCCAACAAATCAAGACTATCAAGCAGTCCTTGTTCATTTTCTTTTTCCTCGAACTCACGATCCCGTAACGTCCCCGCCATTATCTCCACAGGTGCCAATGCTTCGGATCCATATGCCAACCTGAATGGAGTTTCTCCTGTGGGTGTTCGAACCGTAGTTCTATAAGCCCACAGTACGTTATGTAGTTCTTCGACCCAAGAAGCTTTGTCAGCTTCGAGTCTTCTCTTTATTCCTTCCAGTAGCGTTCGGTTAGTAACCTCTACCTGGCCATTGCTTTGGTGGTATGCCACTGAGGACATACGATGCTCGATCATATATGTTCCACAGAATTGCTCAAATTGTGGACAGTCGAACTGAGTACCATGGTCGGTGACAATAATCTTTGGAATCCCAAAGCGATATATGATTGATTCAAGCACAAATTTCTCCACTTTTTTCTCAGTAATTGTCGCCGGTGCATCGGCTTCTACCCATTTTGTGAAGTAATCAATTGCTACTATCGGATATTCCCTTCCGCCTGATGCCTTGGTGAATTTGCCCATGATATCAATTCCCCACATTGCAAAGGGAATGGGATTTAGAATTGAAGTCATAGTTTCCGCCGGGCGCTTTGATACTGGAGCATGAATTTGACAGTTACTACATCGACAAGCGTAGTCCATAGCAGCCTCTAGGATCTTAGGCCAATATAACCCAAGTCTTAGAATTTTGTGGGCCAGGGCTCCGCCACCCATGTGAGCTCCACAAATTCCTTCATGAACTTCAGCCAAAGCTGATTTTGCTCCTTCGGGGCCTATACATCTCATAAGGGGTCCAGCATAAGATCTTTTGTATAGTCTCCCATTCTGAATGACAAATCTAGCTGATCGAATCTTGATCAACCTTGCCTCCACTGGATCTTCGGGTAATTTGTCATCCCTTAGATATTCGATTATCGGATCCATCCAAAGAACGTTCGCTTCAATATAAGAAATTTCTTTCTCATGATAACTTGGAAAAGTTATCTCTTCAATGTAGACCGAAGGGTCTAGATTCTTTTCCTTGGCATTGGCTAGTCGAGATAGCTCATCTGCCACTGAATTTTCATTCCTCGAAATCTGAGATATCTTCAAATTCAGAAATTGGTTTTGAAATGCCTGCACTATCTCCCGATATTTTTGCAAGCGTGGTTCTTTAATGGCATACTCCCCCTGGACTTGGTTGACTATAAGCCGAGAGTCACTATAAATAGTAACATCTGTAATAGCTAATGCTTTTGACAACCGAAGTCCCGCTATCGTGGCCTCATATTCTCGCTTCGTTATTACTTGCATCAAATGCAAATCTCAAAGCATATCGAATAATAAATCCTGCTGGACTTTTTAATAGAATTCCAGTGCCTGCTCCATCTTTATTACTCGAACCATCCACATATACCTCCCAAGTGGTTGGTATAATGGGATCTTCAATGGTGGGCTCCACTGGTGCAGTAGTTTCTACTACAAAGTCGGCTAATGCCTGAGCCTTGATTGCAGTTCTGGGCTTAAAGCTCACTTGGAACTCGCTGAGCTCAACCGACCAGGACACCATCCTTCCAGACAAATCAGGTTTGTTAAGAACTTTACTAAGAGGAAAAGTTGTAAATACCTCAATTGGATGAGCCTGAAAATACGGCCTTAGCTTCCTGGCGGCCATCATGAGAGCCAAAGCCTGCTTCTCAATCTGCGAATATCTCGTCTCCGCATCTAGCAACACGTGGCTTACATAGTAAATCGGCCACTGTTTTTTATCTTTCTCCCGAACAAGTACTGCACTGACCGCCGAAAGGGACGTCGCTAGATATAGCTGTAATATTTCCCCCTTCTCTGGCCTAGACAGGATCGGTGGTTTTCCAAGTGCTTCTTTTAATTCCTCGAAAGCTTTCTGGCACTCCTCAATCCACTTTGGGGGGCATCCATGAAACTTAAAGTTTCATATCCTGCAGTCACATCTATCAAGAGGTCAATCCGAGGCAACGGGTAGCAATCTTTCGGGCAAGCTTTGTTTAGATCTGTGTAGTCGTACACATCCTCCACTTCCCATTCGCCTTTTTCACCATCACCACGTTGGCCAACCAAGTTGGGCACTCGATTGGTTCTATGAAACCAGAATTCTTAAGTTTTTCAACTTCGCTTCGAACGGCTTCATATTTTTCAATAGAGAAATTTCTTCTTTTCTGTATCACTAGTTTCGCCTTAGGGTCTATCCAGAGTTTGTGCTCTGCAATGGCCCGATTGATCCCAGGCATGTCCTTAGCAGACCATGCGAATACATCCTTATTCCGTTGAAGAAATAACTTCAACTCATCTTTAAACTCTTCCATTGTTCGAGACCCGATATAAGTAATCTTTTTCTCATCTTCGGTACATAGCTGGATTTGCTCCAGTTTCTCCACTGGTTCGGGCCTTTGCATCTCTGTCTCTTCCCGATCATCTCGAACTTCTATGGGGAGGGCAGTAACCTTCCTCGGACCCTCCTTGTCTTTAAATAGGCAACATAACACTGCCGAGAGATCTTCTGGTCAGAGGAGACTTGACCAATTCCCATGTCGATCGGGAATTTTATCTTCGAGTGTTTTGTCGAAACAATAGCACCTATCTTGGATAAAGATGGTCGCCCGAGAATCATATTATAGGCTGGTAGTTCTCGAACCACCAAAAAATTGATTCGGACAGTTGTTTCCTTAGGAAAACTTCCAATGGATAAATCCAATCGAACCGATCCTTCCGCTCATCGCAGATGGCCCCGCAAAGCCATATAGGTGTGTAGATGAAGGTTTCATCAAGTCCTGATCAACCTTCAATTTTTGATACACTTCGTAGGAAATTAGGTCAGCTGCAGACCCTGCATCAATCAATACTCTATGCACTTCCCGCCGTGCAATCTCTACCTTGATGACTATAGCATCATCATGAGGTAAACATACGTCTCTTTCGTCTTCCTCGCTAAAGGTGATAGAATCTTCACCATTCAGCTTCTTCCGCTTCTGCGCCTCTCCGGCTCCAACAAATTTGGATTTTGTTTTCAGACTCCGAAATGATTCGGGCTCTGGTCCCCCGAAGATGGTAAGGATCGGTGACCGAGTAGCAGCTTCAATCACCTCCTTGCCTTTTTTAGACTTCGGGGCCTCCCTTGATCGCTCTGAACTAACCGAACGATCCCTCTTTGGAGCAGCCGCACGTGGCCCACGTGGCTCCTCCCTTCTCCTGCTAACAAAACTGGATAGATGTCCCTGAGATATCAATCTCTCAATATCTGCCTTCAGATGACGACAATCATTAGTGTAATGACCATAGTCCTTGTGGAATCGGCAATACTTTTCCCGATCCCCGCTGCTCTCCGGGTTTCAAAAGAATTTTAGGCGGCCACTTTAAAATATTTTTTCTTTTGAGGATATTCAAAATATCAGCCCGAGGAGCATTCAATGGAGTGTACTCACTTTTACCGGGGGATCTTTGGCGCCAAGGCTGGGATTTTCCAACCCGATCGCGAACATTTTTCTTTGGCTTATGCTTCTGCTCAGGAGGCTTTTGTTCCTTATTGGAGACTTTATTATCTCCTTGGCGCGCATCTAGAATCTCCATGACTTCAGCCACGTTTCGGCATCTCCGTACCAACTCAAAGCATAAGTCGTAGGTATATCCCGTAGTAATAACTCCAGGAGTTTTCGATTAGTGAGTCCTGTGAATAGAGCGGTTCCGGCTACTTGTTCATCCAAGTTTTCTATCTCCATCGTCACTTTGTTGAATCTTTTCGAAACTCTCGATCGATTCGCTCTTTCCTTGTTTGACGGTAAACAAGGTTTCTTCCGTTTTCTTGACTCGTATCCCACTCCGGAATCGCCCTATGAATTGGCGCGCCAATTCGTCAAAGTTTACGATCCTTCCGAGAGGGAGGTTCGAAAACCACTTTTGTGCTTTGCTCCGATTAAAGATGAACCAAAAACCCCGCATAAAATTTCATCGAATTTACCGAAACTACCATGGTCTCGTTGGTAATAGCTGATGTGGAGCCGTTGGATCTCCGGAGCCATCGAATGTTGAGAAGGTAGGCAAACGGAAGTTATGGGGAAACCGATATCCCGCAATTGGCTCAGCAAAAGGAGTCTTCCGAATGACTGAGTAAATATCCTCAGTTATTCTTCCCTTAGCCAACTGCCCTAATTTCTCATTGATGTTGGCCAATTCTTGACCAATCTGGGTCGGGTGATCTTCAGCAATATGATCACGACCTCGATTAACACGATCATCCCCTGTTACTCGATCATCACGAACAGCCCGTCCTTCCCGAGCATTCCTTTTCTCACGAACTGCTCGATCATCACGAACGGTTCTTCTGAAAGTGGGTGAGTGAGTTCTTACCCCTGTATCCAACCTTGTGTTTGAATCAGTTGTACTCTCTTGCGGTCTGTCGAACCGATCGTCTCGCCTCGGTTGATCATCAATCCTCCGAAGTCCTCAGTCTCCTTCACGGAAATTCTGATCAACATTCCAGTCTTCAGCCATTCTCTGGTCACGTGGCAATGCACGTCTCCCTGAATCGCGTTGATCAGGCTCTTGTGGTAAAACCACTCGTCTGGTGAGCATGCGGAGTGCTTGGCTCACCTCCAAGAGTTGAATCTTTACCTGATCCAATTGATCTTGGATTGTATCAGGAGGAGGATTACGTCCTCCCTGGCCATCATCCACTTTGATAGGATTTTGGCTTTCCTGGGGAATATCTGGATTATTCACCCCAGGTATCTGAACACCGGAATTGCGTTGTGCAGCGGCTGCTGATCTAGTCACCATGGCTTTTCAAGTCGTTCCCACAGACGGCGCCAAATGATGCGTCCAAAATCTGCTCAGCCCTTGGATCTCCACGTGATGTCCTGCAAAACGAAAGCGTCAGATGTGGCCCGACCGCTGGGGTCGGGAGTCCACCTCCGAAGGCTAAGTCAGTTGATGAACTTAATCACAAATGGCTCTACTAGAAGCGTAGAGCTAAGGAATGAAGAACTGGGAAAGGTGATCTAGATAGCAGATCGTGGATAGTTTAGGTCTATCAGTATGTATCTGAACCTGAGTCTCAGATAGTATTCTTCTTGATCGATTGATCCGTCCCTCACCTTGTATGGTAGTGAGGTTTATATAGAGTGTACCTTCGAATCTCCTTCGTTGGATGCACTTGAACCTTCTTCGGGTAGCTGTTGGATCTTATCAGTTAGATCCGTTGAGCGATAGACTTCTACTAGTTTGGGCTAGTAGAGGACTCCTGAGATAACCTTTAGGTTATGCGATAGTTATCCCTTCGATAATGATTATCCGCAGCCGTCAGTTTGAGTCTGCCATCATCAGGGTGATTACCCTAATCCATAAGTAAGATTAGGGCACGCTTGTAGCCGAATAAGCTTTCTTCTTCAGCAAGCCATCTTCCGGATCCGGTTCGCTCGGGAGCGATTCGGTTTTCTCCGTCTCGACCGGGGTCGAGGGTCGGACCAGGTATGAACCCGGTCGGATCATAAACTCTCCATATCACAAGTTAACTAGACGGACAACCGTCTTCCAGACAGAATTCCGTCTGGTCCATTCTCACCAAATAGACGTCCGTCTAGTTCAGACAGTCGACCGTCTGGTTGCTAAACTTCTCAGAAATTGGGAAATGGGATTTGAAGTAGGGTTTTGATGATTTTTCCTATTCTAAAACATCAATCAGCCTCAATTCTCTTCTTAGTTCAACAAAACGGTCTTCACTTAGGAGTTTGGTAAAAATGTCCGCCAATTGATGGTTTGTATCAATGAATTCAAGGACAACTTCATTCTTTTAAATGCAATCCCTAAGGAAATGATGTCTAATATCAATATGCTTGGCTCTTGAGTGAAGCACAGGGTTCTTACTAAGATTGATGGCACTAGTGCTGTCACACTTGATGAGGCATTTTTCGAGATGAACCTTATAGTCTAGTAGAGTTTGTTTCATCCAAATTACTTGAGCACAACACTTATTGGCCGCAATGTATTCCGCATCGGTTGTGGAAAGAGCGACACAGTTTTGTTTCTTAGAAAACCATGACACTAGGCATGGTCCAAGCAAATGACATGTGCCACTTGTGCTCTTCCGGTCAACATGACAACCAGCAAAGTCGGCATCCGAGAAACTCAATAAGTCAAATTCTTGACTCTTAGGGTACCATAATCCTAAGTTTGATGTGCTTTTTCAAATATTTGAATATTCTCTTAACGGCAAAAGCATGAGATTGTTGAGGATTAGCTTGATATCTTGTACAAGCACAAACAATAAACATGATGTCCGCTCTACTAGCCGTTACGTAAAGAAGGCTTCCAATCATGCTTCTATACTTAGTGGCATCAAAAGGCTTTCCATCCTCATCTTTTGATAATTTTAAGGATGTGCTCATGGGTGTTCCACTAGCCTTTAGAGACGTTACATCAAATTTCTTTATGAGTTCTTTAATATACTTGGTTTTATTAATAAATTTACCATTTTCAATTTGTTTAATTTGCAAACCAAGAAAGAAATTTAGTTCACCCATCATATTCATTTCAAACTCATTTCTCATACAAGTACTAAACTCATGACATAGGGATTCATTTGTAGCACGAAATATGATATCATCCACATATATTTGTATAATAATAATATCATTTTTCTTGCACTTGACAAATAGTGTGGTATCTACCTTTCCCATCAGGAATCCCTTTTGAATTAAAAATTTGCTTAATCTTTCATACCAAGCTCAGGGAGCTTGTTTAAGTCCATAAATAGTCTTTTTAAGTTTGAAGACATGATTGGGGTAGGTAGGTCTTCAAAGCCTGGAGGTTGTGCAACATATACCTCCTCCATAATGAATGCATTTAGAAATGCACTTTTCACATCCATTTAATATAACTTAAAGTTTTTATGGCATGCAAATGTCAATAACATTCTTATGGTTTCTAATCAAGCTATAGGTGCATAGGTCTCATCAAAATCAATTCCCTCTTGTTGATTATATCCTTGGGCAACCAACCTTGCCTTGTTTCTAACAACTTGACCATTTTCATCAAGCTTATTTCTAAATACCCATTTGGTACTTATGATGGTATGGTCTTGAGTTCCCAGACATCATTTCTTTCGAATTAATTTAACTCTTCTTGCATGGCCATGATCCAATAACTGTCAGTTAGGGCCTCTTTGGCATTCTTGGGTTCTATAGTTGACAAGAATGCAATGTAGTTGCAAAAGTTTTGAGTTTTTGATCTAGTTTGGATTCTTTGACCTAAGTCACCTATGACTTGTTCAAGGGGATGGTCTTTCCAGGAGACTACTTCCTTAGGTAATTCTTGAGAGGGGGTCCCACTATCTTCGGGATCATTTCTAGGTTCTTCTAGGGATAGGTTATCCACTTTTTCTCTAATGACTTGTTCAGTCCTCCCATCATCGTCCTCATCAATTAGGGATTTATATTTGTCCTTAGGTGGAGATACATCACATGTGACATTCATTGATTCTTCCACAACAATGGTTCTTCTTTTAGCACTCTATATGCTCTACTATTTTGAGAATATCCCGAGAAAACTCCCTCATCAACTTTTTCTTCAAATTTTCCCTTGGGGTCTCTAGTGTTTAATATAGTGCATTTACATCCAGATATTTGGAAGTGATCAACCCTAGGAACTTTGTTGTAATAGAGTTCATATGGTGTCTTATTTAGGAATTTTCTAATTAAGACATGATTCAAGACATGGCTTCCGCCCAAAGATACTTAGGCATTGAGAATTCACTAATCATAGTTCTAGCCATTTCTTGGAGTGATATATTCTTTCTTTCTACTACTCCATTTGATTGGGGAGTTCTAGGAGCAAAGAAGTTATGAGTAATGCTTTCTTTATCACAAAACTCTCCAAAGTAATTGTTATCAAATTCCCTTCCATGGTCACTTTGAATGGTGGTTATGAGGTATCCTTTATGATTTTGAATTTTTCTAACAAGAATAATAAATTCTTCAAAAGCATCATCTTTATGCTTTAGAAACAATATCCATGTACCTTGAGTAATCATCAACAATGACAAATGTATAGTATTTACCACCAAGACTAGCTGTGGAAATGGGTCCAAATAAGTCTATATGTAAAAGTTCTAGTGGTCTACTAGTGGAGACTATGTTCTTGGACTTATGAGACACTCTAGTTTATTTTCCCTTTTGGCATGCATTACAAAAATAGTTTTTATCAAACTTTATCTTTGGAAGATTTCTAACTAGATTATTTGATGCAATGGTTTCAATTTGCTTCATATTAATGTGACCTAGTTTTCTATGCCAAACTAGAGTTTCTTCATGAGACATAAGACAAGTCATATTAAGAGATGATTCATTGAACACACAAGTATAAATGTTGTCTCTCCTAATACCTTTAATGATTAGTTTTTAATTTACATCTTTCACATAGCAATAAGAAACATCAAATGTGACTTTATAGCCTATGCTATATAATTGACTTACGCTAACTAAATTATATGATAGTTTATCAACTAGATATACATTAGAGATAAAGGTACCTCAAATATTAACTTGACCAATGCCAACTATCTTTCTTTTGCTATTATCTCCATGGGTGACACATCCTCCATCATATGATCTAAACTTTGTAAAGAGCTTTGGATTTGACGTCATGATGCTTGGAACAACCACTATCAATGTACCATTCACTTCTTTGGGTGTTCATCAAGCAAACCTACATATGAAAGAAGAGATATGCATAGGTCCCCCACGTCTACCTGGGTCCAAATTGGTTAGTTCTTATTGGTTCCATATTGAACCAACTAGGTTGATATCCCTTTGGTATTTGAAATCTTGGATCACAAATGTCAAATGGTTATTGGACTTGAGGTTTTTGTTTCCTTGGTCCATTGAAATTTTGACTTCATTGTCCATTCATCTTGTTTGTATTTTTAAAAAAGTTTTTTCTTCT
Source organism: Hakea prostrata (assembly GCF_041222555.1). Classification (NCBI taxonomy): domain Eukaryota; kingdom Viridiplantae; phylum Streptophyta; class Magnoliopsida; order Proteales; family Proteaceae; genus Hakea; species Hakea prostrata. The sequence goes on from NC_142600.1 coordinate 38,653,055, forward strand.
TCTAGGTCTTTGATGATTTGGCACATATGGCCTAAATGGAGGTTGAGAGATATGCTCATATGGTGCAAAATAGGGATAGGCCAATTATAACCAAACATCATTTGATTTTGGTTTGGCCAAAATTGGTGATGTTGTTGGCTTTGGACATTTTGGTAGTTTTGGGATTTTTGCCACCTATGGTCATAGCGGTTTTGGTTTCTACCATTGCCTTTTGAATAACTTTGATTATAATGGTTTGGTCCTTTTGTTCCTTGGTTATTCTTTGGTCCATTCTTTTGATTTTCATTTTGCCATTTTCTTTGGGAATAATAATTTCCCTTTCCACTATTCCCTTTGATTGTTTGAGGTTGAGTCTTGTTTCCACCTTGAATGTTTCCTTGAGCATTTGTAGGTGTTGGTGAGGGATTTTATTAGATATTCCTTTTTCAAATCGAACTTCCTTCCCTTTTCTAGGAGAGGAGGTCTCACCATTGAATCCAAGTCCTTTATCTTGTGGACTTTTTTGGGGGGTTCTTAGAAGATTATCTAGGTTCTTTTGCCCATTTGTGAATTATCAAGGGCATTGTTTAGGTCAATATTTTCCTTCTCTATTTTCTTAATGTATTCTTGTAAGTCATTTACGGTGTCATTAAGAGAGGACACTTCACCTTTCAAAACCTTGTTTTTCTTTTCAAGTTTCTTGCTTAAATCATATAAGGTTTGAAAGCCGCTAACTAAGTCTTCCTCATCAATGTCATCTATCTCATTTTCATCATGAATAGAATCAAGACTATCATATATAGAATTTACCTCATGGTCTTGGTCTTCATCTGATTTGGCCATCAAGGCTAAATTGAATTTTTTCTCATCGGATTCCTCATTTCCTTCCTCGTCGTTGCTTGTAGTATAGGTCACTTCAGCTTTATAAGTTTTCTTCTTTCCTTTGTTAGGACATTCAGTTTTGAAATGCCTCGGTTTCCTACACTCAAAGCAAATGACATCTTGAATGTTAATGGGTGGGGTTCTCCCTTTTGAGAAATTTTTACCTTTAGATTCTTTTGACCCTTGTCCTTTAAGTGGAAATCTTCATTTTCTTCCCTTAAGAAATTTCTTGAACTTTCTTGTGATAGTGCAATATCACTATTGGAGTCGCTTTCATTTTCTTCACTTTCATCATCCTTATTGATGGAGCTTTTAAGAGCGATTGATTTCTTCTTTGGCTCTTTTGAATGAATTTCTTCATATCTCTTATCTTCTTCAAGTTTCAACTCATGTGCAAAAAGAGATCCCATTAACTCATCAAGTGTGATATTCTCTAGATTTTCCACTTCTTGTATTGCAGTTTTCTTGGGTTTCCATGAGGGTGGAAGAGCTCGTAGGATTCTTCTTGTCACATCTTCATTTGCAAAATCCTTACCAAGATTATCTAACTTGTTACAATGTTAGTGAATCTAGTAAATAAGAGGTTATGTTCTCATCATCTAACATTTTGAAAAATTCATATTGAAGCATGTAAACATCCAAATCATCTATTTTATTTGGTTAGTTCCTTCATAGGTAACCACCAATTTATCATATATTTACTTGGCATTCTTACAAGTACCACATCTATTATATACCTCTTCACTTAAGGAACATTGTAGAAACATTTTGGCCTTGGGATTTGCTTGGGATTTTACCTTGTCGGTTCCATCCCATTCGGTCCTTGGTTTGAGAATTTTGTTACCATCTTTGTCGAATTTGGTAATCTTATTTGGTCCACATGTTATTATATCACAAACATCAATGTCAATAGCACATACAAAGTCTTCAAATCTAGTTTTCCAATAGGCAAACCCTTCTCCATCAAAGTATGGAGGCCTAGAGGTATTATGTCCTTCGGGTCTTGAAGAGAATTGGTTGGATGATGATGCTATGATCTTTTACTATTCTAGAGCTTGATTTCAATCTCAATTAGAACTCCCGCTCTGATACCAATTGTTAATACAACTTAGGGTTGGTGATTAGGTTGTATCTAGTGGATTATCCCAAATTCTCGATTTAATTGCAATTTCAAAGTAAATTGAAGATTTAAATGAAATTGGATACTATCAAACAATTATAACACAAGAATTTATAGTGGTTCGACTTTACAAGTCTATGACCACTCCTCCCTTGGCCTCAAGAGAGTATTCCACTAATGAATCTCTTTCAACACAATGGGTAGAGAATCAAACCCTTACACTCTTTGTTCCGGGGCAAGAGTACCCTTTACAATCTTTGTTAATCAAATATGGCAAGAACACCCTTTGCAATCTTTGTTCACGGGCAAGAGCACCAAATGCAAATCCAAATCAACCTATACTAGAATTCAATAATCAATACAAGTATAAGAAGTGATGGATATTACCTAACAAGGAGTGTGACACTTTACCCCTTGTGTGAGTGTGATGCAATGAATGAATGTTTCAATAAAGGCAATGCATCAATGAGAAGTCCCCATAGCCTTCAATAACTCCAAGCTTGACTTCAAGAAGTTTGCTTAATAACTTTGGAATGATCTTCAAAGTTGGGTGGAGTTGGAAAGCTAGTAATCAATGCAAGATCACTTGTGTAGTTGCTTTTTCACTTGAGAGGGATTAATAGCTTTGTTGGCAAGATTAAACTCCTCAAATGGGGGTGGTTGGGCTTATAAAGAAGTCCGACAATTTCTTGGCCCAACCTCCCAACGAATATAAAATTTCAGTGAAATTTTACTCCAGATGGTCGTCCGTCTGCAGACGGATGTCCTTCTAAAAAAACTAGCCGTTAAACCAGCCGTTTGAGTTAAGTTAGGGCCAGACGGTCGATCGTCTGGCTTAAGTAGCCCAGACGAAATTCCATCTGCCAGATGGAAATTCCGTCTGGCCTACTATGATTAAAACACAATAAAGCAAACTAGATGGTCAACTGTCTGCCCAGACGGTCGACTTGCTGGTGCACAATTGTTGAATTATATTTGGGCTTGGACTTGACTTGGGTTCTTGGACTTTTTGGTCAACCCTAAGCCTCATACACCTTACTAACATTTCCTAGGTCATTCTATTGACATGAATTACATATTATACATGAATTTACATATGCGTGTGCTGGTGCAACCTAGAGGGGGGTGATTAGGTTGCAACTAGTGGATTGTCCCAATTTTTCGGTTTGTGCGGAAATACAAGGTAAATTGAAAATTCAAATGAAATTAAACAATACAATCAACCACAAGACAAGTATTTTATAGTGGTTCGACTTTGCAAGTCTACATCCACTCCTCCCTTGGCCTCAAGAGAGTATTCCACTAGTGATTCTCTTTCACTACAATGGGTAGAGATCAAACCCTTTACAATCTTTGTTACGGGGCAAGAGCACCCTTTACAATATTTGTTTATCTTAGGGCAAGAGCACCCTCTTCAATCTTTGTTCATGGGCAAGAGCACCCAACCAATCTTTGTTCACGGGCAAGAGTACCCAAAACCAATTCTAATCTACCTAGACTAGAATTGAAAAACAAGAGAAGGATGTTACCTTAACAAGAGGTGTGACACTTTACCTCTTGTGTGTGTGTGATGCAATAAGAGTTGTATGCTCAAGATATGAAGTGCATGCACCACCAAAGCCTTCAATCACCTCAAGCTTGACTTCCACAAGCTTACTTTAACACCTTGGTATGGTCTTCAAGGTTGGAGAGAGGGTGAGAGGCAAAACCCAATGGCTTTCTTGTATTTTGAGAGCTTGAGATTACTTGGGGAGTAGTTGATAGTGTGAGGTTCAACCCTCTCAAATGAGGTGAATTGGGTTTATAGAGCACCTTTGAGTGCCTAAACCCAATCCCCAACGGATAGAAAACGGATATAAGTTTTGTCCTGTTTTCAGCCCAGACGGTCGTCCGTCTGAAAAAGATCCGTTAAAAAAACTAGCCGTTATGACTTAGTCAGGGCCAGACGGTCGTCCGTCTGACTTGACGAGCCCAGACGACGAATTTCCTGTTTGCCAGACGGAAATTCCATCTGGCCTTCTGTTTCTGAAAAAAAAATCAGAAACACAGTCTAGACGGTCGACCGTTTGAGCTCTATTTTGCTGAACAAGTTTGGGGCTGGGACATGGCTTGGGATTTTGGACTTTTTGGTCAACCCTAAGCATTGTACACCTCACTAACATGTCCTAGGTCACTCTAGTAGCATGAATTACATATAATTGATGCATTTACATATATGTGTATGCGAGAGTGTCCTAAGCCCTAATTCAGCCTAAGTTTTGATCATTGAAGTTCTTGAGTCTTCTTGTATTACATTCTTCACGATTATCTTCATGTTCATCGTGGCATGGTCTTCATGTCCATCTTGGCATGATCTTGGCTTTGACTTGACTTGAGCATATGGCTTTGACTTGGAGTTGGTACACTTGTTTCTCATCTTGAACTAAAACAACACAACTCAATATAGCCATTAGTAATTCATGTTTGTTATCATCAAAAGTAGTGGAGGCTGATGTGGCAAATGCTGACATGGAATTTTCGAATAGCGTGTATGCAAGAGTGTGCTAAGCCCTAATTCAACCTAAGTCTTGATCTTCGACTTGATCTTTGACTTGGTCTTGTGCAACGGTCTTAATACTCATCTTGACTTTGGTTCTTAGCCCAAGATAGCTTGACATGACTTGAGCTTGAGCATCTGATAAATATTTGGTCCGGTTGCATTGCATCGAGGTCTGCTTAAACGATGAGATGGATAATCCACAACTTAAGGGAATCATTAGTATATTGTGTTTGTCATTATCAAAACTGATTGGAGGCCGATGTGGCAAATGCTGACATGGCATTTCCCAACACCATGGATATTGATGATGGAGTTCCCTACTTAGAAACCTTATCTGATTTGGGATGAACTGCTTCTTGATTTTGAAAACCTTTTTAATGGAGTTGAGGCCTAGTTGGACATGGTTTGAAGGGTCCCTCAAGGCTAGGTAAGTTGCTTGTTGGGTTGGGAGAAGCCCCATTAAAAATTTTGAGGTTTGGAGCTTCAATTCCTTGATCTGGGCTTGCATTCAGCCTGGGTCGACTAATTGGGTCGATTGGGCCAATCGACCCACAAGGTTGGGGCGTTTTGTAAAACTCTATTTTTTAGGGTTTTTTAAGCTCTATTTATTAGAATTTCGTGGTAATCAGCCCCATTATGTCCCTAAGCCTCTGGAGAACGTGGGAAGGACCTTAGAACCTCCTCTTAGAAGCCAAGGAAGATCCCCAAGCATCTGTTAGAGTTTCTCCGTCGAATCTTCTTCTACAAGGTTAGTAATCGATTTGTTTCTCTCTAGATCTACTCTCTCTTCTATTTATTCTAATTGTTTTGATTGTGAGGAAGAAATTACACTTCTGTGATAGCCTATTCTCTAATCCTCATAGTCTTAGAGTGAATCCCCATTCACTTTATATTCTCCCTTGAAGCCATCTGGTGATGTTCCATGTTTTTGATCTGGCATGAGACCATGAGTTACTCTCTCTTTGTTTTCTATCTACCTCTATGATTGTGAGAAAGGTTTCATGTCATTGTTACAACCTTTCCTTCTATCCCCATAATTTTTGGGTGAATCCCTTTTCCCTCTTTTTACTTTGAGAATCTGCTGTTGGTTGATTTTGAAGGGAAATTTTAGGGTCAAGAATGGGTATCCATTCGAAGACCTTGTTTTCTTTTTCTTGTTAAACCATTCCCAATGCCAATTCTTGATTTTGAAATACTATTCTTTCTTTCCCAGAGAGAATTCCCATTCTCTCTAGTCTTTCTATGAGATACACAAACTCTCTTCAATAAAACCCTAATTTTATGGTTTGATTAGAACTCTATTCCATTGACCTTGTTTGATACTTAGACCTTCATAGATAGTCTTAGTATGTTTATGAGGAACTCCCCTTCGAATTTCGAAGTAATCGGACTTCAAACGAAGAAGTTATGATCGATTTAGGGTTTTCTGTTCCATATTGTTCACTGGGTCGATTGCCCAATAGACCCAACCAATCAGCCCACAGTGACAGCAGCTGATTTTTTGCTCTATTTTGCCTCCGTTTCAACTCCAATCTTTTGGATTTGTTCCTTATGTTCAATACTTGTTTGTTTAAGCTTGTTTAAGTGATTTTGGATTTGTTCTCTGATCTCTCACTTGAAGGTTATAGATTTGGAATTCGAGGTGAGCACTCCGCTCAAAATATGCATATTTACATGCTTGTTTTGATATGACTCAAATGCCTGAGTTAGCTACTGTTGTTTTACTTTCTTAGCATTATATTACTTCTGTAACAACAGTAGCATGTTCATATTGAGATTTACATATTAGAATTGATTATTGAATAATGTGAATGTGAATGTGACAAGAATAGAATCATGATATGATGTGAATGCCTAGGTTGTAGTTGTGGATTGGGGAGTGCCCTTTTGGCATTTTTGTCTTTGGACATCAGTGGAGATGGTATGAGATGCTTTCCTATGGTGCCCTTTGGTGCTTTCCCTAACTATTGGTTGACATACCTAGGGCATGTCTAGAAGTGTTTGCCTAGGAAACCCCTATCATATCTAACCCTATTGGAAGGGGAATTGAGACTAAGTGAATCGTGGCAGCTATGGGGATTTGTGTGCGCTCAAGACCACTAACCAATCCATGAGAGAACATGAATCACATTGTGGGGGCTATTCATTGGTAGGGTTGCAGTAGTAGACTTGGGCTCATGGGCTGTCACACCCCGCTCGCAGGCCTCGGTTACCCACTTGACAACCCGTGGGTGCGATCCGTCACAGGATCCATGGTTTTAGTCTATCAATAATAATAAATACAAATACATGTAATCAAGAGCAAGAATAGTGCAATAATTAATAAAAAGGTTACAGGAGTCCAAATACTCCAATAAATATCCAAGAAATAGCCAAATGAAAGAATCAAATGTAATATCAAGTTCAGCGGAAGCAAAATAAATAAACTAAATAATCTTCTCTTTGGTTTTCTTTTCTAAATCTAAAAACTAGTTTTCTAAATTAGCAAGTAAAGATGTCCTCCAATCTTTCTCCACACGATCATCAAAATCCTGGGAATCTGCCTCCGTCGGCCATCAATTGGTGCTAAAAGTGCACACAAGCATCTTCAGGAGGCTCCATGCTCTGCAAGTCCATGTACCACTGTTTGTCTCACATCAGCTTCATACGAGAAGGCTCTTTCATATGAATCATCTCCAACTTCCGACGTTGAGCCACCATCTGTACAACTCATATAATATATACAATGAAAGGAGTGAGTTCTGACGAACTCAGTAAGGAACAGACAATTCTCATATATATATCAATACAATCCACGAATGCATATATGAAATGATATGAATGGTATGCAGAAATATGAATGCTACTAAGATCTAACTATGCAAGTCTCTAACAGCTGACATGCTTTAAGATATACACCAGCCCTCCTCTGGGTAGGTCTAGTCACGCTGATCCGGCAAGGACTGGTTACCTCTGTAGGGATCTTGGGAAAAGGGGTAAGTCCACACCTGGCTCATGGCTGGGGATAAGTCAACACTCTCTCACCACGACCATTGGTAATGAGTATTGGCGCATGTCGGGGTTTCTAATCCAATGCAAGTCATAATGGTAACATACTATATGGAGTCCAGATACTTCCCCTATGGCACCAACCAACTCGGTTCAATATCCTTCGCAACCTAGGAGTGAGAACCCTCACGGACTAGCTACCGCTGTTGGACTCCACTCCTTAACCCTATGGTCATCCACATATTGTTGGGGCGGATGCTCTCATGACTCCTCACGACACCCGGTCCACTCCTTGGATGTCCATGAGCCCAACCCTAACATATGCAACCCTACCATTACATGACCAACAATGGACCACTGAGTCTCCGCACGAACTGGTTACCGCTGTAGGATGAAACATAGTAACGTCACCATTGTCACGGGTCATCCGGCTTCAATTCCCCTGCCGAAAGGGTAATAGCATGTGAGGTACCTAGCCATGCAATTCTAGACTCTCCTAGGTATGTCATCAAGTAAACATGATAGTGCTAGAGGCATCAGTGAGCATGTGTCCCATACCACAGCCCTCTGATATCTCCAGCCAAGATATCCCAATGGAATACCTCTTCCATCACAACTACACTACATCACTCTTTATCATACCATGAACAGTTGTGCAATATCATAAGAGATGAAGTACATCAAGGAACACCACAAACAACAAGTATACAATAAGATTCACATGCTTTATACAATTACAGCAAGTTACATGATCAAAGAATAGTAAATAGAACAACTGAATCATCATGTATATGTAATTACATATAAATAAGAATGCATGTCCTTACCTGTAATTTAGTAGAATTCCTCTAACTTGCTATCCAAAAACTATTATAAGACTTTTATTTGAAACAGAGAACACCTAGGCATAGGGTTACAAGAATGTATAAGAGTCAAGAGTCAAAACAATTCAAAAATCAAACCTACGCAGTTACTGGAAACCAGCCGGTTGCTTGTGCCGGTCGCTTAAGTTAAGTAACCTCCACAAGCGACCGCCCCTGTTTCAGACAGTTCCAACTCCGAAAATTAGACTTTTGATCATCCGATTTCAATCCGTTTTGGGATGATCTTAGTCCAAATTTCAATCTTAATAGGTCTATAACAAAGGGGTGAAAAGAAACCCTAAAATTAACACAGATCAACCACCCAAATCATTCCTCTTGATTAGATCCATCCATTAATAAATGCAAGGATTTGTTTCTGGACAGGATCCCATCAAGAACATTGAAAAGGGAGATACAACTAATCAATTGGGTAATCACTCACAAAATGGGGATGGGTTCATATCAATTAGAGGTTAAAAAGAAGAGAATAACAGATGGAGATTCATTACCTTAACCAGAATCACCAAGAATAGAAGGGAAGATATTCTAGATCATTAACAGTACTTCGCCCACCTTCTAGCACGTTTCCACTGTCGCCTAATCACCCAAAATAGCGATCTCGAACATAATAATGCGTTAATAGGGCGAGGGATGCTATTTATAACGAACATGGGGCAAAATAGGGCATTTTTCCGCAAGCAGAACCGGGCGGTCGCTTAAGGTGGTCGCTTGGTTTAATCAACCGCCACTAGCAACCGCCCCCAAGTATATTGCTATACAAGGGTGCTTTGCTCAGGGGGTTGAAACCCAAACACAACCTAGCCCTAAACAACACATGGGGGATGTCTTACCTTCATTCCGGACATCTCCAAACACCACATGCCTTCTACCGGAGGTCCAACTTCCCAGTAAGGCAAATTCTTCAACAAGAGAATCCAGATCCATGGGTTCTGGATATGGATCATGGACTTCTATTCGGACACTTTACAATTTAATCCGACTAGAGCTTCAGGTTCTCGGACCTGCAATATGGATTCCGGGTTAGAAAAACGGGGGTTGTTACATGGGCGCTTAAGACCGGTAACCAACTTGTGAGAGGACATGAGAGCTTCCTGTTTACTATTTCTGGATGACCAAATGACCAATAGGGTTAAGAGTCTACATAGCCGGGAAGGAGATGGTGACTCTAGAGGGAAAGGTACTGGAAAGGATCGCGAGAGACAAGGAATGGACGTTAACCCTAAGTAGATATGACTCAGTAGATGACTTGCATTGGGCTAAGATTAACGCTAACATGCGCCAATACTCAAACCAATGGTGATGTGAGAGAGCGGTGACCTAAACCCTAGCCATGGAATGTTCGAGAGGGATGCAGGACCCAATTACCGCCAGAGAACCCAAGATACCAAGATGATTGCGGGAGAGTGATTTGAGACCTACCTAGAGGAGTATCGCTATGACTTAAAGCATGTCTGCCACTAGAGACCAACATATGTAGGGTTAGAAGCATACTTGCATTCATTGTCTTATATCATTGCATTTATGTTTGCTTTGAATTGTGTGTAGATAGTTGTTGTGATTGAACTACTTGCTAAATTCTTTTGAGCTTACCCTTTGGGTGACTTATTTTTAGATGCTTTTGCAGGGACGGAAGAGAACCCGTGCTACGGTACAGAGGATCTTTCCTTACTTGGTTCAGCTTTGGAAGTCAATGAAGAAGGTCATGACCAATGGTGTGACCAGTACCAAGTTTGGACTGCATTGATAGCTATTGTTGACAGCAGCCGGCATCGTCTTATTTGCGACGGGATCATGAGCTAGACACTGACTTGAAGCTACAAAAGCACAACCCTAAGGTGAAGAAGATGAAGTTTGAAGAAGAAGAAGAGCCAATGGAATATGTTGATTAGTTTATCTTTTTTCTTCTAGACCGTTACTTTTATTTCTAATAGCTTTAGACTTTGTTTTAGATTTTGATCTACCTTCCACGTTTGTTTGTAGGGTATATTTCCACTATACTCTACAATTATCTTTTGATTAGTATCTTGTTATCCGCACTCTGATGTTCTTTTGTGATCCTTCTAAGATCCTTCTTGATTTTATTATTAGATTACTTGAATACAATGATTTGCTCTTGCTTTTGAGTATGTTATTGTGCCAATTGGATATGATCGTTCATAAACTTGATCTTCGGGTTGTGGTCACACTTTCGGGTATTCCAGATAGGATACCGGCTGGAGCGATGTGATAGATCCCTCCTCTAAACCTTAATGCATCATATTATTCTCTACACATAAAATATTAGTTTAGAGATGTTGTTCTATTGAGCCGGTGAATAAGGAGGAGTTTAGATGAAAAGATCTTAATATCAAGTTGATCATAGAATTAACTTCAGATTCATTTTTCATGGGAGATCATAGAAAAGATTATGTTGCATTCTATCTTCAATAGATCCTAAATAAGACATGTTTCATTATCTTGTACTATTATTATTCTAAGGTATTTTGATCAATTATGTGATACTGACTAGATTTAATCTTACATGTAGTATTAGAGCATGCATAGAATTGATTAAAGACCTATATGAATGTTGATTGATGAATTTTGGGTTTTTCCCCTGGTTTCTATCAAAATTGTATGATTTTTACCCTATATTTTTTTAAAATGGCGATCACTAAGTAGTTCTCGAAAAAACAAAAAAATCGATATATTATGGGCCTCCATTGACGTCGGACGCGCCACCAAGTGCTGCCAAAATCCAACAATCAATTTTGAGCTTTTTCTAAGGGCCTGTTTGGTTACTTGAATCTGGAGATTTCAAATCTTTGGATTCATAAATGGAAGATTTATACCCGTTTGGTTACTGTGAATTGCCAAATTCATGAAATCTTGAGATTCACGTTTTTAGCCTAAAATCGTGCATTTGTAGATTTTTGGGTGTGGGGTGAAATCCAGATTTTTGCCCTAACTATAAAAGCAACAGGAATTTGCGCATTCACGAAATTTACTTGACGGAAATCTACAAACTTTGACGGAACGACAGTGGGAGCTTTGGTTTTGATTGAGGAATACCAAGGTTTTTCAAATGAAAATAGCTGTGAAACAGGTAGATCTTCTTCTGCTTCTTCATTATTCTTCGTTCTTCTTCATCTTCTTCTGTGGGAGGTTTGGTTTTGATTGAGGAATACTAGGGTTTTTCGAACGAAAATAGCAGCTAAAAATTGTAGGTCATTGCTTGCATCTTCTTTTGGTTCTTCATTCTTCTTGATTCTTCTTCATTTATTTCTGCTTGTCGCATCTTCATCTTCTTTCTATTTTTTTTTCTCCCAATTTTGTTGATGGATGTCAGTAAGGCTAATAGATTTTTCCTTTTGCAGGGTCTATTTCTTTGCATCATTGATAGCTACTCGACCCAGTGGATCAGCATAACCTTTACCTGCATTCAAGGTATGATTTTTAGTTCGTGAAGATTTGTAAAAGTAGATTTGGTTTTATATCTCTTCGATCTTTTTGTTCTAATCTAATCAACATGTCTTCTGTTTCTATCATGAGGACTAACAACGTTGAAAAAGCCCTTGTTAGGAATTGATTTGTACACACTTTGACATGTACTTTGTCACTAGAAAAGTTCAATTCCAAGATTTATAAAATCTGAAGTGGGCTGCGGAGAGTGAATGAGACTCTTGGTTCTTGAACAATGGTTGCAGGACTCCATCTGTGCCCCCCACAGTTACAGAAATTTTTGAAAGGATCACTTTGGTTTACTTTAAATTGCCCCCACCAACATCAAATGGAAACAAACCAAATAACAACATCGCCATCGCAAACCAAATCTGGTTAGTACATGTTTTTATACTATCACTGCATTAGTTCTCGATAAACAGAAGAAAACAAAACATAGGAAAAACACCAAAGAAACAAGTGAAATAATCATGGGGAGACAGTAAACTTACCAATTGAAGATTATTAATGTCATTGACGGATGAAGCAGAACCAGAAAATGCTTCTTCGAGCAGCCGTTTCTTTCTTCCCCGCTGCTTCTTAGTGTCTAGTCGTGGCGCATTTCGCGCCGGCGATATCAACTTTCTTCTCTTTACACGAGTCCAACGCTAATAGTCTTGTGCTATGTTTCGGCTATGATACTAGGCTTTGCATCCATGGTTTACCTACCATGGTAAGGAATATAAATGAAACAAGAAGAAAGACAACTCAAGCTGAGTTGAAGAAGCCTTGTATCAATCTCAAAGAGATGCTGATTAGGCCAGGGTAGAAAATCTGATGCATTCTACATTTCCATTGACCATGTAAATAACAACACATCACTTTAACTACCTAAGATACAGATGCAACATAATAGGGAATAACCAAATTAAAAGACCTACAATTGCATGCATGCACGTCCCTAGCGTGATGCTTTTTGTATGTCTTGGGAATAAACTAGGTTAGATCCAGGGTACTACTTATCACTGAAATTCGGCGGTGATATCGCTATGGAGCAAAACGTAACACCCCCCAAACCTAATATGGCAAGATATCACCAAGAAGTCGGCGATATATTCATGAATTTCAGCAAAAAAGGGTATTCGCTGAATTTTCGGATATAAAGAGTATTTCGCTGAATTTTTGGCGAATTATCCTCATTATTTTCCATATTTTCTCTCTCCTCACCCAAATCTCTCTAGAGCTTCTCTCTCCTAGTTTTTGGTGTTTTGGACATATTTTCGTCCGATCTTTGACATAAAACATTAGTTCTTACTTCATTCTTGATGGGTATAGCATTATTCGCGACGATCAAGCGAGATTTCACACAGATCTGGGTGTTTTGTGGAGTTTTTCATTTGGAAGGCAAACTGTTTTTTTTTTTTTTTAAAATGCATGCCATAATGTTGCTGGATGGGTATGAAATTAATATATGTTGAATACAGTAGACTGGTCTACAAACTCGCAGAGTCGGAATTTTTTTTCGCTAAGTAATTTATTTATTTATTTTCGGGCGTAAAAAATTGTATTTTTCTACATTTTAAATGCTTGTTTTTTTGCATGATATATGTGTTGTATCGTGATTGAAAAAAATATATGTAGATCTCCATAGGCTGATCTCATGGAGACCTACAGACTCACGGAGTAGGAATATTTTTCGACCCAATAAATAATTATTTGATTTTTTGAAATTTATTAAAATATAAATAATTATGAAAAAAAGAGAAAAAATTAGGAACAAATAAGGGAAATGATTTTGGAAATTAGAGAAAATTATGGAATACCTATATAATTATTTTCAAGTGCTGCTCGTGTGATTTTATTGTTGGTTTTGATATGGTAGCCTTTTCTTTTGTCAAAAAAAAATTTAAATATTGTTTAAAATATTATATTGATATTGTTTAATTGTCTAATTGTTTATGCAATCATTTTTGTTGCAACAATTATCATGTTTAGCAGTGGGAGAGGAGTAGGTTCACAGGGACAGGGACAGGGACAACCACAGGGAGCAGGGCCTACAGCAAGGGGGAGGATTGATCTTGCATGGCAGTATTGTGTTGCTATTGATGGCAACAAAAGTAAAACAAAATGCAACTTTTGTGGTAAGGAGTTGAACTCAAGTGGCATAAATAGGTTTAAGGCTCACATCACTAGCAGTTCAAAGGATGTGGCCACCTGCACTGAGGCGAATGTTGACATCGTGAAGGCAGTTAAAGAGATGGAGAAAGAAAAGGGGAAGAAGAAACAGAAGAAGAGGAGGGTAAATGATGCATTGGATGAGGCGGTGCAGGAACCATCATCTTACAGAGTTGATTCAGATTCTGATCGGGATGTTGATTTGTTGATATTAGAGAGCAGGAGGAGAGGGACGTTAGATGGGCGATGGCTGAGAGTAGGGCGATGTAGTACCAGGAGGAGGAAAGGGCCAGAGCTAGATTTACAGGAGCTAGTCCCTCTAGGCTTGCAGGGGTTGGAGCCTTTAGATCAGGGGCGGGAGCATCTGAATCAGGGGCTGGAGCATCTGGATCTAGGGACAGGGGTGGTATACGTGGTTTGTTCAGCCGATCACAGAGTTAGAGGGTCACTTCTACGGCTGATGTACGGGGACCACGTGACAATCCACAGAGGATGGATCCTATCCTAGAGCAGAATCCTGATATTTCAGAAAGAAGGGGGCCAATAGCCCAAGATTACAGGTGCATGGAAAGGGATGGCCAAGAAAGTGAAGAGGGCAGTGTTGAAGTGGATGTACTTTTGTGAAATCCAACCCTATCCTAACTTTGACCTTGACCCGGAAACCCGGTTGTTTGTAGGTCCGAAGACCCGGAGTAAAGGAAGAAGCCAACTATGGGCCATCTCAATGGAAGACATGGTGTTCGACCCAGAACCCATGGAAATTGATGATGGAGTTCCATACTTGGAAGTCTGTACTGATCTGGAAAGGAAGCTACAGCTTGTTGAAGATGAGTCAAGTTGATGGACTTGAAGTATAGTTGGACATGATTTGAAGGCATTTCTCTATACTAGGTAAGTCATATGTTGTGTTGGGAGAAGCCCATGAAGTTTGGACTTGAGTTGGGCCTCCAATTCCCTGTTTGGGCCTTGCTGACCAGCTTAGTTGACTGGTTGGTCGATTGGGCCAATCGACCAAGCAATCGACCAACAGGTCCAGCAATCCGAGAAAATCCTCTGTTTAGGGTTTTTCACTTTCTATTTAAGTAAACTTCGTGTTTCTTAGTATCCTCTGCCTCCAAAACTCTCTGAGAACATGGGAAGACTCTTTCAAAGCTCCCTTTGGTGTTCAAAGCATCTTTGCGAGATCTGAAGCTTCTCATCTCTGATTTGTCAATCCAAGGTTAGTGATCTCTTCTTTGTTGTGATTTATCCTTCCATGATCTTATTCTTGATTGAGACTATGAAGAAGATGCTACATCCTTGCAACCATCTCTTCCATAATCTCTTTCCATTCTTTAGGGTTTATGATCATCATAGTGACCTAAACCCTAACCCTGGTAAATTCTTCTTGAAACCCTAATTCTTCTTTTGGATCTAATTTCTTAACATGATTGGATCTAATTTTCATGATGGAATTGTGAATGACTTCTGATTATTTCCTACTAGGATGAGATCTGATCATCTCTAGTCTTTCCCATGGATTCATAGTATATTTTTCATCAAAAACTAGGGTTTTCACCAAATTGGGAGGTAGTGTTTTTAATCATTGTTAATGCCTAATCTATACTCCTTTAGTGTTAGAATAATGTTCTAAAGGTTTCCTCCAAGTTTTGTAGAGTTTTGAATCTCGTAGATTGAGTTTCGGATCAAAATCCATGATTTTGCTTCGTACTGACTTAGTTGGTCTATTGGTTGGTCGACTGGGTCAGTAGACCAACCAATCGACCAAGCAAGTTAGTAGCTCTATTTTTCGCTCGATTTGATTCGTTTGCTCTCCAATCTTTTAGGCCTCTTTCCTAATGTTGTATCTATGATTGTTTAGGCTTTATTTGCTAGGTTTGGAACCTCTCTCTTTGATCTTTGGATAATCATCAAAGCTGTTTAAGGTAAGGACATTTATTTCATACTAACATAGATTGCGTGTAGTTTAGTTTCTGATTTCGGAAACTCTTAGATTCGCTACTGATATTGTTGTTTTTAATTATGATGTACTACTGTATGTATAGTAGAACCTTACTTATGTGTTCTCTTTCATTATTCGAGCATATATGCATGCTTATTCATGTATGTTGTTTCATGAATTGATCATGCTTTT
Organism: Hakea prostrata; assembly: GCF_041222555.1. Taxonomy (NCBI): domain Eukaryota; kingdom Viridiplantae; phylum Streptophyta; class Magnoliopsida; order Proteales; family Proteaceae; genus Hakea; species Hakea prostrata. The sequence goes on from NC_142600.1 coordinate 38,669,176, forward strand.
ACATATTCCTTTATATGATGAGATGTTGGTTATGTATGATGTGACTGATATGAGATTGTGTTTGAATATGTGTGATTTGGGATTGGGAAGTGTCCTTCTGACATTTTTGTCCCTGGACATCAGTGGGAATAGTATGGGATATTTCCAATGGTGTCCCTTGACGCTTTCCTGGATTATTGATTGTCATACCTAGGGTTGTCTAGCAGTGTTTGGCTAGGATGTCCCCATTATATCAGACCCGATTTGGAAGGGTATTGAGACCGAACGACCCATGGTAGCAATGGGGATTCATGGGCGCTCAAGACCGGTAACCAACCCGTGAGTGGACATGAGAGCTTCCCGTCTATTATTTGTGGATGACCAATAGGGTTGATGAGTCCGTAGTCAGGGACTATGCTGACTCTAGTGTGAAGGATACCGATAAGGATCATCAGGGGTGAGGAATGGACGTATCTAGATCTGAGTTGATATGACTAAGTAGACGACATGCATTGGGCTATGCTTAACCTTGACATGCGCCAGTACTTAGACCAATGGTGATGTGAGAGAGCGATGAGCTATACCCCAGCCATGGATCGTCCCGAGGGATGAAGGACCCACTACCAACCGGCGTTGTGAGATGAGACCCTCTTAAAGAAGTACGGTGTTATGACTTAAAGCATGTCTGCCTATAGAGACCAGCATACATAGAGTTAGATTCATACATTCATTGTCTGTTTCATATCACATTGCATCATGTTATGTTTTGAAATCATGTTATTTATGTTGTTATGATTTAACTTGCCTTACTGAGTTCATTCAAACTCACTCCTTTTTTTGTGCAACCTCTTTTGTTAGATTACTCTACAGGTACTGAATACTATGAAGGGCAATATGAAGAAGCACCAATTGAAGAAGCGTACTACACGCAAGGTGTTGGCAACAATGAATATCACATTAATGATCCCACAATTGATCACGTTGCGTACTACGATTAGACCTAATGTGGAGTGGGAATGTCTAAGTTGGATTGATGAAGTCCATTATTATGAAGACGTTAACTATAAACTAGAAGACTCTTAGTCTAGTTGATTTCCATTTCTTTACCTTCCTTTAAGAACAGTTGTATTTCTCTATAGACTTACGTGCTACATTCCGCTTGAACTGTGGAGTGAGATTCCACCTCAATCTACTCCTTTTTGATGTTTACATCTGGTGTCATTTTCCGCACTCTGATTTTACTGTCATTTATTTCCTTATTTGGATATCTTATTTATAATATTATACTTTGATTATATCCGTTCATGATTATGTTATTGCTTATGTGGGAGGATGATTTCCTCGATACTTGATCTTCGGGGCTGTGGATCACACACTCGGGTATGCCAGATAGGGTACCGGCTGAGTGGATGTGACAACTTCAGTTCAGTTCTAGCAAATATGGCACAGGGTCCTTGTTACAGGAATATGGTTGACACTATTACAACGGTAGGTCCTGGATATTGTGGTCCTACCCCTAAAGAGGTGATGACCAGCTTACCGATTGAGGAGAAGGAGGAGCTGCAGCAGTACATCAGTGGTTTGAGATAGTTTTGGGGGTCATATGGATGGACCGGTCTGACAAGAAAGTCTATCATCAGCTTTATGGTGTATTGTGATCGGAAGACCATTTTTTAAAATTTGTGGATGCTACTAGGCATACAAAAGACCACATGTATATTTTTGGACTTCTGCAGGATGTTATTGATGAGGTTGGGAAGGATAATGTGGTGTAGATTGTCACCGACAATGGCCCCAACTTCAAAAAAGCAGGTGAGGTACAGATGAATATACCTGGATATAACCTATATTGAACACCCTGCGCAGCTTACTGTATCGACCTCATGTTAAAGGGCATCAATAAGATCAGTATTATCCAGAGCACAGTGGAGAGGGCCAGGTAGGTAACAAATTTAATCTACAATCATACCTCCTACTCGGATATGATGAGGCGAGCATGTGAGGGTGAGCTAGTGCGACCCGGTCCTATGAGATTCGCCACGAATTTTGTCGCCCTTAGCAGTATAAGGAAGGCGGGCTTGAGATCCATGTTTGCACCAGAGAAGTGGTTCTCATGGGTTTGATCAAAGTAAGTATTTTTTTTCTCTACCATATGATTTAACAAGTTCTTAACTTCTTATACATTTATACTATGAATATATAGTATGTAGTATATTTATTAATTCTTACCAAATAAAAAAAGAAGAAGTATTTATTTATTAATTATTACTAATTTAATGTGTTTGTGATAATTCAGTACTAGTAGTGGGCGCACCGCACAGACGACAATCTCGTCTGATGAGTTTTGGAGGAATGTGACAATTGTGCTAGAGACCTTAGATCCCATAATAAAGGTCTTACATATGGTTGATTCCTCCCTCAGGGGGCCCACTATGCTGTACATTTATGCAGCCCTGGAGCGAATGAAGGTAGCAGTCCAAAGAGCAAACCCCAAAGGTTGCATTGTATACCTGAATATTGTGCATGCTAGATGGACCGCTCATCTAATGCATCCGATGCATAGGGTGGGTAAGTAATTAGTGTGGGTTATTACTTATTATTATTAATTTGTAACTTGTAGTAAATATTAACTCTCTGAATGTGAGTTTGTGAATTGTACAACCTATTATCTCAATCCAAAATATCAGTACAATGAAAATTTTGGGGTTGCGGTCAGACCTACTCGGTGCCGTTATGGAGGTTATCACGAAGTTAGAGCCAAACCTCATGGTCCAGTCCAATTGCCACATGGAGGTTAGAAGTTAGAACTTAGTACTTGCTTTTTATTTGTGAAAGAATTTAGCTAACCATCAATACAAATTATTACAGACAAAATTGTTTAGGGATGCACTGGGAGCCTTTGGTTCAGTTTCTGCTCTACATAACAGACAAAATTATGATCCAAGTTAGATGCATGATTACATTTTAATATAAGTATATAATTATATAAGTAGGATTTTTGTTAAGCATTAACGTATTAACTTAATTTATTTGTGATTATGTAGTTGAGTGATGGGTTGTGTATGGGGGCGATGTAGAGAACCTCTGAAAAGTGGTAGTGAAGATCCTCTCCTACACTTGCTCTGCCTCTGGGTGCGAGAGGAACTAGAGTACATTTGGGATGATTCACTCCCAAAGGAGGAACGGGTTGGGAAGTTAACGCCTGAATGACCTCATGTATTGCAACTACAATATAAGGCTGAAGTAAGAGCATGCCAGTTGTAAATGCTAACCATGAGTAGGATAGGGACATCCAGCTCAATGATATCTTCTAGGTCATTGCAGATGAGCAGCATCCACTCACCGATTGGTTGTTGAACAGGCATGAACTAGTGTTAGACCAGCCTGGAGGTAGGCCAGACCCAGTCATTGCTCAAGCTATGGGTGTCACATCCACCCAGCTGGTACCCTACCTGGCATACCCGAGTGTGTGATCCACAGCCCCGAAGATCAAGTATCGAGGAAATCATCCTCCCACGTATACAATAACATAATCATGAATAAGATATAATCAATGTAACATTATATAAACAAAGAGATCAAGGTAAGAAGAAAAGAATGACAATATAATCAGAGTGCGGAAATAATAATACCAATATAATAATCAAAATGTAGAATGTGCAGAAAGTCACTCCACAACTACAGCAGAAAAGTAGATAGAAAGTAAAAGAAAAGGTTACAACTGGTTCCCAAAATTAATCAAACTAAACTAAGGTCTCTTCTGACTTATAAAGAATATCTACATAAACATAGACTTTAGAAATCAAGCACGGCCGCTTCCACTCCAAGACAAGGCTAATCCTGCTACGTAGCATGATCACACTAGGAATCTTCACCGTAATCTTCATAACCGCTAGCACCTTGAGAGTAGTATGCATCATCGGCTTGTGTTTCGTAGTACTAGCCATCATACTCGTCAGTACTTGTAGAATAATCTAACAAAGATATTTGCACAAAAAGGAGTGAGTTCAAAAGAACTCAGCAAGGCAAGTTATATCCATAGCAACTTAGTAAACATGATAACACAACATAACATGAAGCAAAATGAAATGAGACAAACAATGTATGTTCGAATCTAACTCTATATATGCTGGTCTCTATTGGCAGACATGCTTTAAGTCATAGCACCATACTTCTTTGGGTAGGTCTCAAATCACTCTCCCTCAACCATTCTGGTATCTTGGGTTCTCCGGTGGTAATTGGGTCCTACATCCCTCAAGACATTCCTTGGCTGGGGTTTAGGTTACCGCTCTCTCACATCACCATTGGTCTAAGTATTGGCGCATGTCAAGGTCAAGCCTAGCCAAATGCAAGTCATTTACTTGGTTATATCAACTTAGGGTTAGAACTTCTATTCCTTGCCTCGGTTGATCCTTTCCGGTACCTTCCCCTCTAGAGTCATCATATCTTGTGGCTACAACCAACTCGGACTACAGACTCATCAACCCTATTGGTCATCCATAAATAATAGACGAGAAGCTCTCATGTCCTCTCACGGATATAACTCACCGGTCTCGAGCCCCTATGATCCCAAGTATACTAATTGCCTACCAATGAATGGCCCCCACAATGTGATCCATGTCCTCTCACGGGTTGGTTACCGGTTTAAGCGCCCAAAAACCCATATGGCTACCACAGGTTATTCGGTCTCAATACCCTTCGAATCGGGTCTTGATATAATAGGGACATCCTAGCCAAACACCGCTAGATAAGCCCTAGGTATGCCATATAATAATCTGGGAATTCGTCAAAGGGCACCATCAGAAATGTCCCATACCACTTCCACTAATGTCCAAGGACAGAAATATCAAAATGACATTCCCCAATCCCAAATCATACCAAATCAATCACAGTCCCAATTTAGTCATAACATACACAACTGATATCTCATCAGATAGAATAATACATAAAGACATAATCAATTGAATAAGTAACATACATGAATAAGTATTCTATATGATCAAGTAGTAAAAGAAATACATGAGTAAGGTCCTACTATACTTAAAGCAGTAACATCATAATTAGAAAATGCAATAACAGTAGCAAATGTCACATCCTCCCAGCCGGTACCCTATCTGGCATACCCGAGAGTGTGATCCACAGCCCGAAGATCAGGTATCGAGTAATCAACCTCCCACATAAACAATAACATAATCATGAACAATAATAATAAAAGTGCGGAAGATAAACCATAGATCCAAATAAGGAAAGAATGAATCATATATAAATCAGAGTACTAGATATAGTCAGAGTGTCTAAATCAGATAAGTAAAGTGAGGCAAAATCCCACTCTACATCCAGCGGAAAAGTAGTTCTAAAAGAGAATAAGCAAGACAGAATCTAATCCCAGTAGCAGGTACAATGGGTAACTAAATTGTTCTCAACTTTATAGACAACATCCCTATAAGTATAAATCTCATAAACAGCACAAGGGCGCTTCCACTCAATGGTCGGACTAAGCATCGTACGGAGCATAACCACTCGCGGGATCTTCAGTGTAATTGTTGTAACCGCAATCACCTTCCTGGAGATATGCCTCTTCTCCTTGCGCTTCTTCATAGGGGCCGTCATAATATTCAGTACCTGTAGAATAGTCTAACAAACATTATACAATAAAGGAATGAGTTTCAAAGAAACTCAGTAAGGCAGTTAAATCCATAATAACATAAATGGCAGGATTTCAGAACAAACATAAATGCAATATGGTATGAGACAAACAATGAATGAATGAATCTAACTCTACATATGCTGGTCTCTATTGGTAGACATGCTTTAAGTCATAGCACCGTACTTCTTTAGGAAGGTCTCAATCACTCATCATCAGCTGGTAATGGGTCCGGCATCCATCGGGACATTCCATGGCTGGGGGTATAAGTCACCATTCTCTCACATCACCATTGGTCTAAGTACCGGCGCATGTCAGGGTAAAGCCTAGCCAAATGCAAGTCTTCTACTTAGTTACATCAAATCAGATCCAGATACGTCCATTCCTCGTCCCTGACGATCCTTTCCGGTATCCTTCACACTAGAGTCCTCATAGTCCCTGACTACGGACTCATCAACCCTATTGGTCATCCACATATGGTAAACGGGAAGCTCTCACGTCCTCTCACGGGTTGGTTACCGGTCTTGAGCGCCCGTGAGCCCAAGTCTATCCATATGCAACCCTACCAATAAATGGCCCCCACAATGTGATTCCTGTCCTCTCACGGGTTGGTTACCAGTCTTGAGCGCCCATGAATCCCCATTGCTACCACAGGTCGTTCGGTCTCAATACCCCTCCGATTAGGGTCTGACATAACGGGACATCCTAGCCCAACACTACTAGACAATCCTAGATATGTCATCCAACAGTTTAGGAAGGTGTCCAGAGGGCATCTCTGGAAACATCCCATAATATTCCCGTAGTAGTCCAAGGACAGAAGTGTCAAAAGGACACCTCTCCTTTCCAAACCATACTTAAGCATACACATGCATCAATTCATAACATCACATATATGGTAACTTCATATATGGAAAGAAATCAATAACTACAATCAATTTGTATATAACTGGTAAGTAAATCATACATGAGTCAATTCAATATGAATAAGTAATGCTACTGATATCAAGATTATGCAACAGTAGTATATCAGTGTAAGAATCTAATTAAGGAAACAAATTAATGATATTCAAATATAGAAACTAGATTCATGCTGTCTATGTAATTAAGGAAATAACCATCCTTACCTTTTGTAACTCGCAAAGGAATCCTAAGAAATCAAGTAAGATCTTGACAAACTTGAGAAGAAGGTCCTAAACAAGTGTATACAACATATTACAAAAGATCCCTAACAGAAAAGATACCAAAACATCCAAAACAGACCAATTCTTGAGTTGCTGTACTCATTGGTCGAGTGGATTGGTCGATCTGGTCGATCGACCAATCGATCGACCAATGCGAGACGATAAGCCTAAAAAAACAGAGATTTAAGATATAAAATCCGAATTTGGTGGTTCAAAAGGGTACTAATCAAGGGGTAAACTACATTAGTAGTATCCTAACATATAGGGGGTCTCAAAACACTAATCAAATCAAGTCATCAAGATACAAATTAGGAAACAAAAAGTTACCATAATTAGATCAATCATGGTTCTTGAAGAATTCAAGATAGAAATCAAAGACAAGAACAATAGGAGAATGAATCATTGATTCAGGTAAAGGTATCATGAAAAGCATACTTAGATCTTCAAGAAAATAGACCTAAGAGCATAAATCTAAATAAGGAAACAAAACCTACCATATATGTAACTATCATGATTCATGAAGAAAACATGGTATGGTAGAAGAGAAACAACTAGAGATTGATAGATCATGGATCATGAAAAGAAAACACAGCAATTGACTACTAACATGATCAATATAGAAGATCCACGGAGATCAGAATTCAAATCAAAAGTTAAACAAAGACTAGATCATGGTTTGATCATGATTCCTTCAAAAGCTTGCAATGATCATGGTTAAGATCATTGCATTAGCCATTAATCCTTAGGAAGATCATGAGAGACAAGTCCAGAGATGTTTGCAACAGAGAATGCAGCATCTCCTCTATTGTCTCAACTCAAAAATGAAAGAAAAATAGAGATGGAGGAAAAGAAGAGAGTGTAGACATACCTTTGATGCAAAAGGAAGAGTTTTGACAAAGATCCGTCAAGAAAATCACCAAGGATGCAAGGGAGATGACTTGCAGAGGTCTTTGGTTCGTTCCAAAGAGTTTGGAGGCAGCAAATACGAAGTAGACTCGAGATTGGACTTAAATAGAGGAAGAAAAACCTAATTGCCAAAGACAGCACCCATTGGTCGAGTGGATTGGTCGACTGGTCCAGTCGACCAATCAGTCGACCAATGGAGACAGCAATTCCAAAACAGGGAATTGAAGACCCAGATCAAATCCAATCCTAAAGGGGTTTTGCACACATATCAAGTGACTTACCTAATAGGTAGAAATGCCTTCAAACCATGATAGAGAGCACTCCAAGTCCATCAACTAATCCGATCTTCATCAAGATTCAGTTTCCATAAATAGAACTTCATCATCAACTCTCATGGAATCAAAGCCAGACAACAAGTCCTCTACTGGGATGGCCCAAAGCTGACTTCTTACTTTACTTCGGGTCACTGGACCCCATAAAGAAATTTCGTCCTCGAAATTTAAAGTGTACCTGTGCTTCCAAAGAGGTAAGGAAACTTCTCCTTCATGTCTTCTTCCTTCTCCCAAGAAGCTTTTTCAGGGGTATGGTTCTTCCACCGAATCTTCACCAAAGGGATGGTGCGATTCCGCAGTTGCTTGTCCTTCCTATCCAAGATTTCGGCCGGTTCTTCATCGTAGGTCAAATCAGCACTAAGTCCTTCAGGTGCTTGCTGCAAAATATGTTCCGGATTCTCTATGTATTTCCGGAGCATCGAAATATGAAACACATTGTGAACACCAGCAAGAGGCGGAGGTAATGCTAATCGATACGCAACAGGTCCAACCTTTTCCAAAATCTCGAAAGGTCCAATGAAACGAGGGCTAAGCTTTCCCTTAACATTAAATATCATCACACCCTTCATTGGTGAAACCTTCGGAAAAACTTTCTCTCCAACTTGAAATTCCAAATCGGTCCTTCTCTTATCAGTATAAGATTTCTGTCTTGGTGGGCGAGACTTAATCCTTTCTCTTATCATATCTACCATAGCACTCGTAGCTTCAATCATCTCAGGACCTAAGACTTTTCTTTCACCTGTCTCCGTCCAGTACAAAGGTGTTCTACAAGTATTGCCATACAAAGCCTTGAATGGAGCCATGCCTATTGTTGCTTGATAACTGTTGTTATAGGCAAACTCAACCAAAGCTAGGTGTTCATCCCAATTACCACCCATATCCACCACACAAGATCTGAGCATTTCTTCCAATGTCTAAATTGCCCGCTCAGATTGTCCATCAGACTGTGGATGATGAGTTGTACTCAAGTTCAATTGGGTTCCCAAGGCCTTCTGCAAACTATTCCAAAACCTTGAGGTGAACCTAGGATCACGATCAGAAACAATACTCAATGGCACACCATGCAGACGAACCACATTATCCACGTAAAGCCTTGCTAGCTTATCCAGAGTATGAGTGATCTTCATAGGAATGAAGTGGGCTGATTTGGTCAACCTATCAACAATCACCCACACAGTGTCATTGCCTTTACTTGTCCGAGGCAAGCTAGTCACAAAGTCCATAGAGATATCCTCCCACTTCCAGCTAGGAATAGGAAGAGGTTGAAGTAATCCAGATGGGGGTTGTCGAACGGCTTTCACACGTTGGCAAGTCTCACACTTGGCAACAAAATCATCAACATCAGCCTTGAGACCAATCCACCAAAAATGTTCCTTCAAGTCCTTGTACATCTTGGTGCTTCCGGGTGTATAGTAAAGACCGAGTGGTGTGCTTACTTCAATATTTCTTTCTTAATTTCATCGCGTTTTGCGAGCACGCACAGTCTTCCTCTAAACAGTAAAGCACCATCCATGGATATACCAAAGTCGGGGTCCGACTCGGGATTCGAAGAAATCTTCTCAACTTTGATCAAAAGTTCTTGATCGAACTCTGTGAGCAACAATCTTATCTCTAAGACCAGATCTTGCCGTCATGGCAGAAAGAATAAAATCAGAATTCTCAGGGACCATTTCCAAGTCAAAACTCTCAATAGAAGACCACAATGGTAAACACAAAGCATTCAAATCCAAAGTCTTCTTCTGGTTCTTCCTACTAAGAGCATCAGCAACAACGTTTGCCTTCCCAGGGGTGATCTTGAATATCACAATCATAATCGAGACTAGTTCCAACCATCTCCTTTGTCTCATGTTCAACCCCTTTTGGGTGAAGAAGTATTTCAAACTCTTATGATCCGTGAAAATGGCAATCTTCTCACCGTAGAGGTAATGTCTCCAAATCTTCAAAGCAAAGACAACAGCGGCAAGTTCTAGATCGTGAGTGGGGTAGTTCCGCTCATAATCTTTCAATTGCCGAGAAGCATAGGCTACGACCTTGCCATGTTGCATCAGTACGCAACCCAATCCAATCTTTGACGCATCGGTACAAACCGCCATACCACCGGAACTTATCGGGTATAGTCAAAACCGGGGCACTTGTCAATCTATCTTTCAACTCTTGGAAATCCTTCTCACAGGCGTCAGACCAAACAAACTTTTCTTCTTTCCTGGTCAACTTAGTCATAGGAGCAGCCAACCGAGAAAAGTTCTCAATAAAACTTCTGTAGTAACCCGCCAATCCAAGAAAACTTCTTATTTCCGTTACCGACTTCGGTCTTTCCCAATCAGCCACAGCTTGAACCTTTTCAGGATCGACACGAATACCTTCGGCTGAAACCACATGGCCAAGGAATACTACTCTCTTAAGCCAGAAATCACACTTGCTAAACTTAGCGTACAACTTCTTTTCTTGCAACCTTTGCAAAGTGAAACTTAGATGGCTCGCATGCTCTTCTTCGCTCTTCGAATTGATCAAGATGTCGTCGATGAATACAATCACAAACTTATCAACCACATCGTGAAATACTCGGTTCATGAGGTCCATGAACACCGCAGGAGCATTGGTCAATCCGAAGGGCATGACTCTAAACTCGTAGTGACCATACCGTGTTCGGAAAGCTGTCTTGAAGATATCACTAGACTTCACTTTCAATTGGTGATATCCAGACCTTAAGTCAATCTTTGAGAACACAACTGCACCCTTTAAGCGATCGAAGAGATCATCTATTACGGGCAGCGGGTATCTATTCTTGATAGTCGGCTTATTCAACTCACGGTAGTCGATGCACAAGCGCATACTACCGTCTTTCTTCTTGACAAACAAGACCGGAGCTCCCCAAGGTGACACACTAGGTTGTACGAAACCTCTATCAATGAGCTCATTCAACTAATTTTGCAACTCTTTCAACTCAGTAGGAGCCATCCTATACGGAGCTTTAGATACCGGGAGCGGCACCGGGGACGAGATCAATTGAAAACTCGACATCCTGTCTGGAGGCACTCCCGATAGATCATCGGGGAAGACATCAACAAAGTCCGGAGACAACCACGACTTCATCGACTCTTTTCTCCACTTTACCCTTGCCTTGAGATGAAGCATCATCCACTAGGGCATGGACTTGCAACAGTGCAGACAGAACCTTCTTACAAACTCTTCTTTTCTCACCATGAAATTCTAAGACCGGACGTCCACAAATATGGAACTGAATCTTCTTTGAGGAACAAAGAAACACAGCTTTGTAGGCTGTTAACCAATCAATCCCCAAAATAACATCGAAGTCCTTCATATCAAGAATTACAAAATTGGCTTCCAAGTTCTTCTCACCAATCAACACGGGACATTTAGATAACCCCTTATCTAGTTTCACAACAGGACCAGTAGGTGTACTAATCAATAAACAACTAGACAACTTCTCGGGGATTAGGTTAGTCTTCTTGATGAATGCGAGATGACATGAACGAATGAGATGCACCCGTATCAAATAAGACAAATGCAGAAATAGAAGCAACTAACAATGTACCTGTAATCACTTCATGGCTTGGATCTTGCTCAGCACTGGAAATACTAAAAACTCTACTAGAGGGAGGAGCGGGAGCACTCTTCACCTTTGGGAGCGAGGCTGCTTTGGATAGGCCGCTTCGGACAAGCACGAGCGAAATGACCAGCTTGCTTGCGGTAGAAGCAAACAGGATTCTTTGGGTCCAACGGGGGTAGGCTGCAACGAGAGGGCTTTTGAACAAAAGGCCTAGCACTTGCACTCACTGGTGGTCGGTTTCCGCCATATCTTGTCTAAACTGGCCGGGCTGCTGAAAACTCGAGTTCTGACCTACACTCTTAGGCTTAAAGGTAGGAGTGGGGTAGGGTGTAGGTCTCACAAAACGCCGATCATTACGATCCACCAAACCAGGGTTCCTTGGCTGCCAAGGCTTTTGCACACGTGCACTTTCCTTCTCTGTTTCTTCCAATTTCTTCGAGTTCTGCACCACTTGAGCATAGCTCACTATAGGCTGGACTGTGAGGTAAGCTTTAATGGCAGGGCGTAGCCCTTTGAAGAACTTCTTCGCTTTGGCGAGATCGACCTTTAGAGAATCTGGAGCAATGAAATGAAGCTCCTCAAACTTCTGTTGGTACTCCAACACAGACAGAGATCCTTGTGTGAGAACCATAAACTCAGCTTCCTTCGCATCCTTCACCGCCTCGAGGAAATAGTTCATACAAAAAGCCTCTTTGAACAACTCCCAAGTTACAACTCCTGCATGCAAACCTTCCAAAACAGGCCGAGTGGAGATCCACCATGCATCAGCTTCTTGTTGTAACTTCTGTTCGGCAAACGAGAATCTTCGAGCTTCCGAGCATTGCGGATGTCGGAAAGCCTTCTCCAACTCATGAAGCCACTTGTTAGGAAACAAGGGGTCCTTGGTAACTCCAGCGAAAGTGGGTACTTGCATCTTCAGAAAACTCTCCATCAGGCGAGTATGAGGAGTTCCAGCTAAACCTCCCGCATTCAGGACTTCGGCATGAGGATTCACATTAGCACCAGTTCGAGTCTCATTATGCAGAGTCATGAAACCCACCAACATCTGGTTGAACTGAGCTGCTTGCTGCTGCATCATATTGCCCATAATATTGGCAATATCACGAAAGCTTCCAACATTCGGGGCACCGGGTATCTCATGGGTACCCTGATCAACGTTAGGTATCTCACCACCTCCATGAGGTATTTCACCACCTCCCTGAGGTATTTCACCACCTCCTTGACCACTGGATTCACAACGCCCACTTCTCAGAGTAACCATTCTGCAAAACTGAGAACATCAAAATACCGAATTTCGAAGTTTCAACATAAACCACAAGTCCAAATGATTTGAAAACTTAAATCATGCTCAAATATATCCATATAGTCATCAAACAATAATCCATAAGGCAAAAATCACATTTTCCAAAAATTCAACAGCAAAAGAGGTCTCTGTGACCATTGGTCGAGTGATTGGTCAACTCAGTCGACCAATGAGTCGACCAATGCAGACAGAATGCGAAAATTCGCATTATAAGCCTCATTTCCACATTCCAACTTCATTCTATCCTCGTCCAAAGGTGAGAGAGCTCTAGGAAAAGTCTCCAAAGGTTCTCACAAGTGTTCTTGAGGTGTTTTGGTGCTTCAACAACAACACAACAACACACAACCATCACAAACAAGGTAAATCTTTCATTCTTTCTTCCATTTTCATCTTCTCATGCTTGCATTTCAATCAAAACCATGCTTTGCTTGTATCCAATGCTAGAAATCATGCTTAGGAATACTTAGAAACATATTCCCTACGTTGTAAACACAATGCCATGCATAGACAACAAGTTCTAACATATTGGTGTTCATCTCGCAACGTTTTCATACCGAAATCGTTATCTTTAGAAAATTTTCGTTTTCTCTCAAACCGCTTGAAATTTTCTTACGAAATCAAATGCTACATGCTCAAGATGATATTGTAGATAGGTCCATAAAATTTGATTTAACCAATTTCAACTTTTCAAAAATCCAATTTTGACCTAAATTGCAAAATCCCCAAATTTCCTTCTTGCTGAATTTTTAGCTTTAATTCAAGTTTTCGATCGATTTTCTTCAAACAAACTTCATAGACATGAAATTCCAAGTATTGCGCACATGCTAGTATGTTCAAATCAAATTTTCCCCAAATTTGAAATTTTTCGAAAAATTACGAAAATACCCTTTTGGCTCAAATCTTAAAGTGGCACTAACTGGAAATGTCTCTTGTTTCTTTCACAGATACGCTATGCAGAGGGGAGGGCGAGGACGAGGTAGAGGTCGTGGTCGCATTGTAGGGGCACTTAGGGGCAGAGGTCAGGTTCCTTCAGAGCCTAGACGGGAGGTTCGGAGACCAGACATGTTCGACACACCTCAGGCCGAGTTTTTGTACGAGGCCTACTTCAGTTACTGTAACATCGAGTTGGGACGTCTACTTCACCTACGCCAGCTCAGAGTTTTTAGGATTAGGCAGAGATTCGACACGTTGCAGTGGACTCATCTCTTCACCGAGGATCTGCCGGTATACCCGGAGCTAGTGAGGTTGTTCTTCAGCAACCTTACCTACACAAAGGAGGCTCGAGGCCAAGGACATCCACTTAGACTTGTCCTAAGGAGTAGGGTCTTCCGGACTCAGATTCGCTTCTCCACCCGAGCACTGGCTGAGATCTTGCAGGTTCCTTACTATCCACAAGCAGTGTGTGTGGATACCTGCAAGAGCAGATTTGGACAGCCATCGATGCCGTACGAGCTTCGCGAGATATGCTCTACGCTATGGGATAGCCGTCGATGCTTCACTCCGTGGACCAGCTGACAGATGACGGATTCTGCACGGATTATCGGTCGCATAGTCGGCCGAAACATTATGCCGAAGGCCGAACATCACCATCAGGTCACAGTGATGGAGGCCTTAGTCATCTACCGCATCTACATGGGCTTCGAGATCGATCTCTCCTACATCATTCAGCAGGTCATGCGTTGGACTTGGTTCTGCGGCCTAGCATGCGGAACCTTTGCTACGGGAGGCTACCGACCTTGATCTTCGGGCATTTCGGGGTGAGTTTCGGGGATACACCGGTGGACACTGGTTCCACGGGGATACTCTATCGGGACTCGAACCATTCGTCGGATGAGACTGCAGCGATGCGAGAGATCTCCTGGTCCGGAGGGTGAGGATGATGAGGAGTCGGAGGATGAGGATCAGGAGTCAAAGGATGGAGGAGAGGATATCGGTCCTGATAGTGATGATCAGGCCGGAGATGATACGAGATATGCACGAGGCTGGGCCGGTGCATCACGAGTTTCCTTCATCACACTTCGAGGCGGGTGGCCCTTCACATGCGGTTCCGGAGACTTCGGATCTTGGGGCACGGATGAGATCGATGACTTCCATGCTAGAGAGGATGGAGGTCGGACAGAGCAGATGTATGAGAGGATGGAGTCACGACGGGATAGGATAGAGCATCGGGTGACTTAGCTAGCGGAGGAGTTCGGAGCATACGAGAGATCGGAGAAGATCACCTAGATAGACTGTACCCTAGGATTTTCATTTATGCATTTCAGATGTAATCGTTGTAAAAGCTTCTGAAATTAATGAAGTTCATTTTGTTTCACTTAATTATTGTATATTATGCACTTTTCTTTTATTTGCATTAGTGACATTTGTTTAAGTATAATTATGGTATGTTATTCGAAAATCCAAGTGTTCTATTATTCACTTCTAAGAGTAGAGGAGTCATTTCAGATCAATGACTCAGTAATGTTCAGTTATTGTCTTTTGTGGTTAGGATTTCCTCGAACCTTGGGCTCTGATACCAATCTGTCACATCCTCCCAGCCGGTACCCTATTTGGCATACCCGAGAGTGTGATCCACAGCCCTAAGATCAGGTATCGAGTAATCAACCTCCCACATAAACAATAACATAATCATGAACAATAATAATAAAAGTGCGGAAGATAAACCATAGATCCAAATAAGGAAAGAATGAATCATATATAAATCAGAGTACTAGATATAGTTAGAGTGTCTAAATCAGATAAGTAAAGTGAGGCAAAATCCCACTCTATAACCAACGGAAAAGTAGTTCTAAAAGAGAATAAGCAAGACAGAATCTAATCCCAGTAGCAGGTACAATGGGTAACTAAATTGTTCTCAACTTTATAGACAACATCCTTATAAGTATAAATCTCATAAACAGCACAAGGGCGCTTCCACTCAATGGTCGGACTAAGCATCGTACGGAGCATAACCACTCGCGGGATCTTCAGTGTAATTGTTGTAACCGCAATCACCTTTCCGGAGATATGCCTCTTCTCCTTGCGCTTCTTCATAGGGGCCGTCATAATATTCGATGACTGTAGAATAGTCTAACAAACATTGTACAATAAAGGAATGAGTTTCAAAGAAACTCGGTAAGGCGATTAAATCCATAATAACATAAATGGCAGGATTTCAGAACAAACATAAATGCAATATGGTATGAGACAAACAATGAATGAATGAATCTAACTCTACATATGCTGGTCTCTATTGGCAGACATGCTTTAAGTCATAGCAGCGTACTTCTTTAGGAAGGTCTCAATCACTCATCATAAGTTGGTAATGGGTCCGGCATCCCTCGGGACATTCCATGGCTGGGGGTATAGGTCACCACTCTCTCACATCACCATTGGTCTAAGTACCGGCGCATGTCAGGGTAAAGCCTAGCCAAATGCAAGTCTTCTACTTAGTTACATCAAGCCAGATCCAGATACGTCCATTCCTCGTCCCTGATGATCCTTTCCGGTATCCTTCACACTAGAGTCCTCATAGTCCCTGACTACGGACTCATCAACCCTATCTGTCACATCCTCCCAGCCGGTACCCTATCTGGCATACCCGAGAGTGTGATCCACAGCCCGAAGATCAGGTATCGAGTAATCAACCTCCCACATAAACAATAACATAATCATGAACAATCATAATAAAAGTGCGGAAGATAAACCATAAATCCAATAAGGAAAGAATGAATCATAAATAAATCAGAGTACTAGATATAATCAGAGTGTCAAAACAGATAAGTAAAGTGAGGCAAAATCCAACTCTACAACCAGCGGAAAAGTAGCTCTAAAAGAGAATAAACTAGACAAAATCTAATCCTAGTAGCAAGTACAATGGGTAACTAAATTGTTCTCCACTTTATAGACAACATCCCTATAAGTATAAATCTCATAAATGGCACAGGGACACTTCCACTCAATGGTCGGACTAAGCATCGTACATAGCATAACCACTCGCGGGATCTTCAGTGTAATTGTTGTAACCGCAATCACCTTCCTGGAGATATGCCTCTTCGCCTTGCGCTTCTTCATAGGGACCGTCATAATACTCAGTACCTGCAGAATAGTCTAACAAACATTGTACAATAAAGGAATGAGTTTCAAAGAAACTCAGTAAGGCAGTTAAATCCATAATAACATAAATGGCAGGATTTCAAAACAATCATAAATGCAATATGATATGAGACAAGCAATGAATGAATGTATCTAACTCTATGTATGCTGGTCTCTATTGGCAGACATGCTTTAAGTCATAGCACCGTACTTCTTTAGGAAGGTCTCAATCACTCATCATCAGATGGTAATGGGTCCGGCATCCCTCGGGACATTCCATGGCTGGGGGTTAAGTCACCACTCTCTCACATAACCATTGGTCTAAGTACCGGCGCATGTCAGGGTAAAGCCTAGCCAAATGGAAGTCTTCTACTCAGTTACATCAAGTCAGATCCAGATACGTCCATTCCTCATCCCTGACGATCCTTTCCGGTATCCTTCACACTAGAGTCCTCATAGTCCCTGACTACGGACTCATCAACCCTATTGATCATCCACATATGGTAAACGGGAAGCTCTCACGTCCTCTCACGGGTTGGTTACCGGTCTTAAGCGCCTGTGAGCCCAAGTCTAACCATATGCAACCCTACCAATAAATGGCCCCTACAATGTGATTCCTGTCCTCTCACGGGTTGGTTACAGGTCTTGGGCGCCCATGAATCCCCATTGCTACCACGGGTCGTTCGGTCTCAATACCCCTCCGATTAGGGTCTGACATAACAGGACATCCTAGCCAAACACTACTAGACAATCCTAGATATGTCATCCAACAGATTAGGAAGGTGTCCAGAGGGCATCCCCGGAAACATCCCATAATATTCCCGTAGTAGTCCAAGGACAGAAGTGTCAAAAGGACACCTCTCCTTTCCAAACCATACTTAAGCATACACATGCATCAATTCATATCATCACATATATGGTAACTTCATATATGGAAAGAAATCAATAATTACAATCACTTGTATATAATTGATAAGTAAATCATACATGAGTCAATTCAATATGATTAAGCAATGCTACTGTAATCAAGGTTATGCAACAGTAGTATATCATTGTAAGAATCTAATTTAGGAAACAACTCAATGATATTCAAATATAGAAACTAGATTCATGCTATCTATGTAATTAAGGAAATAACCATCCTTACCTTTTATAACTCGCAAAGGAATCCTAAGAAATCAAGTAAGATCTTGGCAATCTTGAGAAAAAGGTCCTAAACAAGTGCATACAACATATTAGGAAAGATCCCTAACAGGAAAGATACCAAAACACCCAACACAGATCAATTCTGGAGTTGCTGTACTCATTGGTCGAGTGGATTGGTCGACTGGTCCAGTCGACCAATGCAGACAGTAGCCTAAAAAAACAGAGTTTAAGATATGAAATCCGAATTTGGTGGTTCAAAAGGGTACTAATCAAGGGGTAAACTACATCAGTAGTATTCTAACATATAGGGGACCTCAAAACACTAATCCAATCAAGACATCAAGATCCAAATTAGGAAACAAAAAGTTAACATAATTAGATCAACCATGGATCTTGAAGAATTCAAGGTAGAAATCAAAGACAAGAACAATAGGAGGATGGATCATTGCTTCAGGTAAAGGTATCATGAAAAGCATACTTAGATCTTCAAGGAAATAGGCTTAAAAGCATAAATCTAAATAAGGAAACAAAACCTACCATATATGTAACTATCATGATTCATGAAGAACACATAGTATGGTAGAAGAGAACAACTAGAGATTGAAAGCTCATGGATCATGAAAAGAAAACACAGCAATTGACTACTAACATGATCAATAAAGAAGATCCAAGGAGATCAGAATTCAAATCAAAAGTTAAACAAAGACTAGATCATGGTTTGATCATGATTCCTTCAAAAGTTTGCAATGATCATGGTTAAGATCATTGTTCTAGCCATTAATCCTTAGGATGATCATGAGAGAAAAGTCCAGAGATGTTTGCAACAGAGAATGCAGCATCTCCTCTACTGTCTCAACTCAAAAATGAAAGAAAATAAGAGATGGAGGTGAAGAAGAGAGTATAGACATACCTTTTGA
The DNA here is from genome assembly GCF_041222555.1 of Hakea prostrata. Taxonomy (NCBI): domain Eukaryota; kingdom Viridiplantae; phylum Streptophyta; class Magnoliopsida; order Proteales; family Proteaceae; genus Hakea; species Hakea prostrata. Next base: position 38,688,229 of record NC_142600.1, read on the forward strand.
TTCAAAAGGAAGAGTTTCGACGAAGATCCGTCAAGAAAATCACCAAGGATGCAAGAGGGATGACTTGCAGAGGTCTTTGGTTCGTTCCAAAGAGTTTAGAGGCAGAAAATACGAAGTAGACTCGATATTGGACTTAAATAGAGCAAGAAAAACCTAATTGCCAAAGACAGCACTCATTGGTCGAGTGGACTGGTCGATGGTGGTCCGTCGACCAATCAGTCGACCAATGCTGACAGCAATTCCAAAACAGGGAATTGAAGACCCAGATGAAATCCAATCCTAAAGGGGTTTTGCACACATAACAAATGACTTACCTAATAGGTAGAAATGCCTTCAAACCATGATAGAGAGCACTCCAAGTCCATCAACTAATCCGATCTTCATCAAGATTCAGTTTCCATAAATAGAACTTCATCATCAACTCTCATGGATTCAAAGCCGGACACCAAGTCCTCCATTGGGATGGCCCAAAGCTGACTTCTTACTTTACTTCGGGTCCATTGGACCTACAAATAACAAGGTTTCCGGGTCAAGGTTAGGGCTGGGTTTTACATTCTCCCCCCCTTAAAGAAATTTCGTCCTCGAAATTGAAAGCGTACCTGTGCTTCCAAAGAGGTAAGGAAACTTCTCCTTCATGTCTTCTTCCTTCTCCCAAGAAGCTTCTTCCGGGGTATGGTTCTTCCACCGAATCTTCACCAAAGGGATGGTGCGATTCGCAGCTGCTTGTCCTTCCTATCCAAGATTTCGGCCGGTTCTTCATTGTAGGTCAAATCAGCATTAAGTCCTTCAGGTGCTTGCTGCAAAATGTGTTCCGGATTCTCTATGTATTTTCGGAGCATCGAAATATGAAACACATTGTGAACACCAGCAAGAGGCGGAGGTAATGCTAATCGATACGCAATGAGTCCAACCTTTTCCAAAATCTCGAAAGGTCCAATGAAACGAGGGCTAAGCTTTCCCTTAACATTGAATCTCATCACACCCTTCATTGGTGAAACCTTCAGAAAAAGACTTTCTCTCCAACTTGAAATTCCAAATCGGTCCTTCTCTTATCAGTATAAAATTTCTGTCTTGAGTGGGCAGACTTAATCCTTTCTCTTATCATATCTACCATAGCACTCGTAGCTTCAATCATTTCAGGACCTAAGACTTTTCTTTCACCTGTCTCAGTCCAGTACAAAGGTGTCCTACAAGTACTGCCATACAAAGCCTTGAATGGAGCCATGCCTATTGTTGCTTGATAATTGTTGTTATAGGCAAACTCAACCCAAGCTAGGTGTTCATCCCAATTACTACCCATATCCACCACACAAGATCTGAGCATGTCTTCCAATGTATGAATTGTCCGCTCAGATTGTCCATCAGACTGTGGATGATGAGCTGTACTCAAGTTCAATTGGGTTCCCAAGGCCTTCTGCAAACTATTCCAAAACCTTGAGGTGAACCTAGGATCACGATCCGAAACAATACTTAATGGCACACCATGTAGACGAACCACATTATCCACGTAAAGCCTTGCTAGCTTATCTAGAGTATGAGTGATCTTCATAGGAATGAAGTGGGCTGATTTGGTCAACCTATCAACAATCACCCACATAGTGTCATTGCCTTTACTTGTCCGAGGCAAGCTAGTCACAATGTCCATAGAGATATCCTCCCACTTCCAACTAGGAATAGGAAGAGGTTGAAGTAATCCAGATGGGGGTTGTCGAACGGCTTTCACACGTTGGCAAGTCTCACACTTGGCAACAAAATCATCATCATCAGCCTTCAGACCAATCCACCAAAAATGTTCCTTCAAGTCCTTGTACATCTTGGTGCTTCCCGGGTGTATAGTAAAGACTGACTGGTGTGCTTCCTTCAATATTTCTTTCTTAATTTCATCGTTTGCAGGCACACACAGTCTTCCTCTAAACAACAAAGCACCATCCATTGATATACCAAAGTCGGGGTCCGACTTAGGATTCGAAGAAATCTTCTCAACTTTGATCAAAAGCTCTTGATCAGAACTCTGCTGAGCAACAATCTTATCTCTAAGACTAGATCTTGCCGTCATGGCAGAAAGAATAAAATCAGAATTCTCAGGGACGATTTCCAAATCAAAACTCTCAATAGAAGACCACAATGGTAAACTCAAAGCATTCAAATCCAAAGTCTTCTTCTGGTTCTTCCTACTAAGAGCATCAACAACAACGTTTGCTTTCCCAGGGTGATACTGAATATCACAATCATAATCGGAGACTAGTTCCAACCATCTCCTTTGTCTCATGTTCAACTCCTTTTGGGTGAAGAAGTATTTCAAACTCTTATGATCCGTGAAAATGGCAATCTTCTCACCGTAGAGGTAATGTCTCCAAATCTTCAAAGCAAAGACAACAGCGGCAAGTTCTAGATCGTGAGTGGGGTAGTTCCGCTCATAATCTTTCAACTGCCGAGAAGCATAGGCTATGACCTTGCCATGTTGCATCAGTACGCAACCCAATCCAATATTTGACGCATCGGTATAAACTGTCATACCACCGGAACTATCAGGTATAGTCAAAACCGGGGCACTTGTCAATCTATCTTTCAACTCTTGGAAATTCTTCTCACAGGCGTCAGACCAAACAAACTTCTCCTCTTTCCTGGTCAACTTAGTCATAGGAGCAGCCAACCGAGAAAAGTTCTCAATAAACCTTTTGTAGTAACCCGCCAATCCAAGAAAACTTCTTATTTCCGTTACCGACTTCGGTCTTTCCCAATCAGCCACAGCTTGAACCTTTTCAGGATCGACACGAATACCTTCGGCTGAAACCACATGACCAAGGAATACCACTCTCTTAAGCCAGAAATCACACTTGCTAAACTTAGCGAACAACTTCTTTTCTCGCAACCTTTGCAAAGTGAAACTTTGATGACTCGCATGCTCTTCTTCGCTCTTCGAATAGATCAAGATGTCATCAATGAAAACAATCACAAACTTATCAAGCACATCGTGAAATACTCGGTTCATGAGGTCCATGAACACCGCAGGAGCATTGGTCAATCCGAAGGGCATGACTCTAAACTCGTAGTGACCATACCGCGTTCGGAAAGCTGTCTTGAAGATATCACTAGACTTCACTTTCAATTGGTGATATCCGGACCTTAAGTCAATCTTTGAGAACACAACTGCACCCTTCAACTGATCGAAGAGATCATCAATTCGGGCAGCGGGTATCTATTCTTGATAGTCGGCTTATTCAACTCACGGTAGTCGATGCACAAGCGCATACTACCGTCTTTCTTCTTGACAAACAAGACCGGAGCTCCCCAAGGTGACACACTAGGCTGTACGAAACCTCTATCAATGAGCTCATTCAACTGATTATGCAACTCTTTCAACTCAGTAGGAGCCATCCTATACGGAGCTTTAGATACCGGAGCGGCACCAGGGACGAGATCAATAGAAAACTCGACATCCTTGTCTGGAGGCACTCCCGATAGATCATCAGGGAAGACATCAACAAGGTCGCAGACAACCCTGACTTCATCAACTCTTTTCTCCACTTTACCCTTGCCTTCAAATGAAGCATCATCCACTAGGGCATAGATTTGCATCAGTGCGGACAGCACCTTCTTACAAACCCTTCTCTTTTCCCCCTGAAATTCTAAGACCGGACTTCCACAAATATGGAACTGAATCTTCTTTGAGGAACAAAGGAACACAGCTTTGTGGGCTGTTAACCAATCAATCCCCAAAATAACATCGAAGTCCTTCATATCAAGAATTACAAAATTGGCTTCCAAGTTCTTCTCACCAATCAACACAGGACATTTAGATAACCCCTTATCTAGTTTCACAACAGGACTAGTAGGTGTACTAATCAATAAACAGCTAGACAACTTCTCAGGGATTAGGTTAGTCTTCTTGATGAATGCAGATGACATGAACGAATGAGATGCACCCGTATCAAATAAGACAAATGCAGAAATAGAGGCAACTAACAATGTACCTGTAATCACTTCATGGCTTGGATCTTGCTCAGCATTGGAAATACTGAAAACTCTACCAGAGGGAGGAGCAGGAGCATTCTACACCACTGGAGCGGGCTGCTGGGCAGGCCGCCCGGACAGCACGAGCGAAATGACCAGCTTGCTTGCAGTAGAAGCAAACAGGATTGCTTTGGATCCAACGGGGGTGGTTGCAACAGAGGGCTTCGAACAAAAGGCCTAGCACTTGCACTTGCACTTGCTGGTGGTCGGTTTCCGCCATACTGCCTAAACTGGCCGGGCTGCTAAAAACTCGAGTTCTGACCTACACTCTTAGGCTGAAAGGTAGGAGTGGGGTAGGGTGTAGGTCTCACAAAACGCCGGTCATTACGATCCACCAAACCAGAATTCCTTGACTGCCAGGGCTTTTGCACACGAGCACTTTCCTTCTCTGTTTCTTCCAACTTCTTCGAGTTCGCACCACTTGAGCATAGCTCACTATAGGGCTGGACTGTGAGGTAAGCTTTAATAGTAGGGCGCAGTCCTTTGAAGAACTTCTTTGCTTTGGCGAGGTCATCCTTCGGGAGAATCTGGAGCAAAGAAATGAAGCTCCTCGAACTTCGTTGGTACTCCAACACGAGACGAGAGATCCTTGTGTAAGAACCATGAACTCAGCTTCTTTCGCATCTTTCACCGCCTCGGGAAAGTAATTCATACAAAAAGCCTCTTTGAACAACTCCCAAGTTACAACTCCTGCATGCAAACCTTCCAAAACAGGCCGAGTGGAGATCCACCATGCATCAGCTTCTTGTTGCAACACTTCCGTTCAAAGCAAACAGAATCTTCCGAGCTTCCGAGCATTGCAGATGTCGGAAAGCCTTCTCCAACTCACGAAGCCACTTGTTAGGAAACAAGGGGTCCTTGGTAACTCCAGTGAAAGTGGGTACTTGCATCTTCAGAAAACTCTCCATCAGGCGAGTATGAGGAGTTCCAGCTAAACCTCCCGCATTCAGGACTGCGGCATGAGGATTCACATTAGCACCAGCTCGGGTCTCATTATGCAGAGTCATGAAACCCACCAACATCTGGTTGAACTGAGCTGCTTGCTGCTGCATCATATTGCCCATAATATTGGCAATATCTCGGAAACTTCCAACATTCGGGGCACCGGGTATCTCATGGGTACCTTGATCAACATTAGGTATCTCACCACCTCCATGAGGTATTTCACCACCTCCTTGAGGTATTTCACCACCTCCATGACCACTGGATTCACCACGCCCACTTCTCAAAGTAACCATTCTGCAAAACTGAGAACATCAAAATACCGAATTTCAAAGTTTCAACAAAAACCACAAGTCCAAATGATTTGAAAACTTAAATCATGCTCAAATATATCCATATAGTCATCAAACAATAATCCATAAGGCAAAAATCACATTTTCCAAAAATTCAACAGCAAAAGAGGTCTCTGTGACCATTGGTCGAGTGATTGGTCGACTGACCCAGTCGACCAATGAGTCAACCAATGCAGACAGAATGCGAAAATTCGCATTATAAGCCTCATTTCCACATTCCAACTTCATTCTAACTTCTTCCAAAGGTGAGAGAGCTCTAGGGAAAGTCTCCAAAGGTTCTCACAAGTGTTCTTGAGGTGTTTTGGTGCTTCAACAACAACACAACAACACACAATCATCACAAACAAGATAAATCTCTCATTCTTCTTCCATTTTCATCTTCTCATGCTTGCATTTCAAACAAAACCATGCTTTGCTTGTATCCAATGCTAGAAATCATGCTTAGGAATGCTTAGAAACATATTCCCTAGGTTTTAAACACAATGCCATGCATAGACAACAAGTTTTAACATATTGGTGTTCATCTCGCAACGTTTTCATACCGAAATCGTTATCTTTAGAAAAATTTCGTTTTCTCTCAAACCGTTTGAAATTTTCGCACGAGATCATATGATACATGCTCAAGATGATATTGTAGATAGGTCCATACACTTTGATTTAACCAATTCCAACTTTTCAAAAATCCCATTTTGACCTAAATTGCAAAATCCCCAAATTTCCTTCTTGCTGGATTTTTTCGCTTTAATCCAAGTTTTCGATCGATTTTTTTCAAACAAACTTCATAGACATGAAATTCCAAGTATTGCGCACATGCTAGTATGTTCATATCAAATTTCCCCCAAATTTGAAATTTTTCGAAAAATTACGAAAATACCCTTTTGGCTCAAATCTTAAAGTAGCATTAACTGGAATTGTCTCTTGTCTCTTTCACAGATACACACTATGCAGAGGGGAGGGCGAGGACGAGGTAGAGGTCGTGGTCGCATTGTAGGGGCACTTAGGGGCAGAGGTCAGGTTCCTTCAGAGCCTAGACAGGAGGTTAGGAGACCAGACATGTTCGACACACCTCAGGCCGAGTTCCTGTACGAGGCCAACTTTAGTTACTGCAATATCAAGATGGGACGTCTACTTCACTTACGCCAGCTCAGAGTCTTTAGGATTCGGCAGAGATTCGACACGTTGCAGTGGACTCATCTCTTCACCGAGGATCTGCCGGTATACCCGGAGCTAGTGAGGTTGTTCTTCAGCAACCTTACCTACACAGAGGAGGCTCGAGGTCAAGGACATCCACTTAGACTTGTCCTAAGGAGCAGGGTCTTCCGGACTCAGATTCGCTTCTCCACCCGAGCACCGGCTGAGATCTTGCGGGTTCCTTACTATCCACGGCGGTGTGTGTGGATACCTGCAGGAGCAGATCCGGACAGCCATCGATGCCGTATGAGCTTCGCGAGATATGCTCTACGCTATGGGATAGCCGTCGATGCTTCACTCCGTGGACCAGCGGACGGATGACGGATTCTGCACGGATTATCGGTCGCATAGTCGGCCGAAACATTATGCCGAAAGCCGGACATCACCATCGGGTCACAGTGATGGAGGCCTTAGTCATCTACCGCATCTACATGGGCTTCGAGATCGATCTCTCCTACATCATTCAGCAAGTCATGCTGGACTTAGTTCTGCGGCCTAGCATGCGGAACCGTTGCTATGGGAGGCTACTGACCTTGATCTTCAGGCATTTCGGGGTGAGCTTCGAGGATACACCGGTGGACACCGGTTCACGGGGATACCCTATTGGGACTCGGACCATTCGTCAGATGAGACTGCAGCGACAGTCAGAGAGATCTCCTGGTCCGGAGGGTGAGGATGACGAGGCGTCAGAGGATGAGGATCAGGGGTCTGAGGATGGAGGAGAGGATATCGGTCCTGATAGTGATGATCAGGCCGGAGAAGATGCAGATATGCACGAGGTTGGGCCAGTGCATCACGAGTTTCCTTCATCACACTTCGAGGCAAGTGGCCCTTCACATGCAGTTCCAGAGACTTCAGATCTTGGGGCACAGATGAGATCGATGACTTCCATGCTAGAGAGGATGGAGGTCGGACAGGAGCAGATGTATGAGAGGATGGAGTCACGACGGGATAGGATAGAGCATCGGGTGACTCGGCTAGCGGAGGAGTTCGGAGCATACAGAGATCAAAGAAGATCACCTAGATAGACTGTACCCTAGGATTTCCATTTATGCATTTCAGATGTAATCGTTGTAAAAACTTTTGAAATTAATGAAGTTCGTTTTGTTTCTCTTAATTATTGTATATTATGCACCTTTCTTTTCTTGCATTAGTGACATTTGCTTAAGTATAATTATGGTATGTTATTCAGAAATGTTCTGTTATGCTTCATAGGTTAAGTTTCTAATCCAAGTGTTCTATTATTCACTTCTAAGAGTAGAAGAGTCATTTCAGATCAATGACTCAGGAATGTTCAGTTATCGTCTTTTGTGGTTAGGATTTCCTCGAACCTTGGGCTCTGATACCAATCTGTCACATCCTCCCAGCCGGTACCCTATCTGGCATACCCGAGAGTGTGATCCACAGCCCGAAGATCAGGTATCGAGTAATCAACCTCCCACATAAACAATAACATAATCATGAACAATCATAATAAAAGTGCGGAAGATAAACCATAAATCCAATAAGGAAAGAATGAATCATAAATAAATCAGAGTACTAGATATAATCAGAGTGTCAAAACAGATAAGTAAAGTGAGGCAAAATCCAACTCTACAACCAGCGGAAAAGTAGCTCTAAAAGAGAATAAACTAGACAAAATCTAATCCTAGTAGCAAGTACAATGGGTAACTAAATTGTTCTCCACTTTATAGACAACATCCCTATAAGTATAAATCTCATAAATGGCACAAGGACGCTTCCACTCAATGGTCGGACTAAGCATCGTACGTAGCATAACCACTCGCAGGATCATCAGTGTAATTGTTGTAACCGCAATCACCTTCCTGGAGATATGCCTCTTCGCCTTGCGCTTCTTCATAGGGACCGTCATAATACTCCAGTACTGCAGAATAGTCTAACAAACATTGTACAATAAAGGAATGAGTTTCAAAGAAACTCGATAAAGCGATTAAATCCATAATAACATAAATGGCAGGATTTCAGAACAATCATAAATGCAATATGATATGAGACAAGCAATGAATGAATGAATCTAACTCTGTGTATGCTGGTCTCTATTGGCAGACATGCTTTAAGTCATAGCACCGTACTTCTTTAGGAAGGTCTCAATCACTCATCATCAGTTGGTAATGGGTCCGGCATCCCTCGGGACATTCCATGGCTGGGGGTTAAGTCACCACTCTCTCACATAACCATTGGTCTAAGTACCGGCGCATGTCAGGGTAAAGCCTAGCCAAATGGAAGTCTTCTACTCAGTTACATCAAGTCAGATCCAGATACGTCCATTCCTCGTCCCTGACGATCCTTTCCGGTATCCTTCACACTAGAGTCCTCATAGTCCCTGACTACGGACTCATCAACCCTATTGATCATCCACATATGGTAAACGGGAAGCTCTCACGTCCTCTCACGGGTTGGTTACCGGTCTTAAGCGCCCGTGAGCCCAAGTCTAACCATATGCAACCCTAACAATAAATGGCCCCTACAATGTGATTCCTGTCCTCTCATGGGTTGGTTACCGGTCTTGAGCGCCCATGAATCCCCATTGTTACCACGGGTTGTTCGGTCTCAATACCCCTCCGATTAGGGTCTGACATAACAGGACATCCTAGCCAAACACTACTAGACAATCCTAGATATGTCATCCAACAGTTTAGGAAGGTGTCCAAAGGGCATCTCCGGAAACATCCCATAATATTCCCGTAGTAGTCCAAGGACAGAAGTGTCAAAAGGACACCTCTCCTTTCCAAACCATACTTAAGCATACACATGCATCAATTCATATCATCACATATATGGTAACTTCATATATGGAAAGAAATCAATAATTACAATCACTTGTATATAATTGATAAGTAAATCATACATGAGTCAATTCAATATGATTAAGCAATGCTACTGTAATCAAGGTTATGCAACAGTAGTATATCATTGTAAGAATCTAATTTAGGAAACAACTCAATGATATTCAAATATAGAAACTAGATTCATGCTATCTATGTAATTAAGGAAATAACCATCCTTACCTTTTATAACTCGCAAAGGAATCCTAAGAAATCAAGTAAGATCTTGGCAATCTTGAGAAAAAGGTCCTAAACAAGTGCATACAACATATTAGGAAAGATCCCTAACAGGAAAGATACCAAAACACCCAACACAGACCAATTCTGGAGTTGCTGTACTCATTGGTCGAGTGGATTGGTCGACTGGTCCAGTCGACCAATTAGTCGACCAATGCAGACAGTAGCCTAAAAAAACAGAGTTTTAAGATATGAAATCCGAATTTGGTGGTTCAAAAGGGTACTAATCAAGGGGTAAACTACATCAGTAGTATTCTAACATATAGGGGACCTCAAAACACTAATCCAATCAAGACATCAAGATCCAAATTAGGAAACAAAAAGTTAACATAATTAGATCAACCATGGATCTTGAAGAATTCAAGGTAGAAATCAAAGACAAGAACAATAGGAGGATGGATCATTGCTTCAGGTAAAGGTATCATGAAAAGCATACTTGGATCTTCAAGGAAATAGGCTTAAAAGCATAAATCTAAATAAGGAAACAAAACCTACCATATATGTAACTATCATGATTCATGAAGAACACATAGTATGGTAGAAGAGAACAACTAGAGATTGATAGATCATGGATCATGAAAAGAAAACACAGCAATTGACTACTAACATGATCAATAAAGAAGATCCAAGGAGATCAGAATTCAAATCAAAAGTTAAACAAAGACTAGATCATGGTTTGATCATGATTCCTTCAAAAGCTTGCAATGATCATGGTTAAGATCATTGTTCTAGACATTAATCCTTAGGATGATCATGAGAGACAAGTCCAGAGATGTTTGCAACAGAGAATGCAGCCTCTCCTCTACTGTCTCAACTCAAAAAGGAAAGAAAATAAGAGATGGAGGTGAAGAAGAGAGTATAGACATACCTTTTGATGCAAAAGGAAGAGTTTCGACGAAGATCCGTCAAGAAAATCACCAAGGATGCAAGAGGGATGACTTGCAGAGGTCTTTGGTTCGTTCCAAAGAGTTTGGAGGCAGCAAATACGAAGTAGACTCGAGATTGGACTTAAATAGAGCAAGAAAAACCTAATTGCCAAACACAACACTCATTGGTCGAGTGGATTGGTCGACTGGTCCTGTCGACCAATTAGTCGACCAATGCTGACAGCAATTCCAAAACAGGGAATTGAAGACCCAGATGAAATCCAATCCTATAGGGGTTTTGCACACATAACAAATGACTTACCTAATAGGTAGAAATGCCTTCAAACCATGATAGAGAGCACTCCAAGTCCATCAACTAATCCGATCTTCATCAAGATTCAGTTTCCATAAATAGAACTTCATCATCAACTCTCATGGATTCAAAGCCAGACACCAAGTCCTCCACTGGGATGGCCCAAAGCTGACTTCTTACTTTACTTCGGGTCACTGGACCTACAAATAACAAGGTTTTCGGGTCAAGGTTAGGGCTGGGTTTTACACTATTGGTCATCCACATATGGTAAACGGGAAGCTCTCACGTCCTCTCACGGGTTGGTTACCGGTCTTGCGCGCTCGTGAGCCCAAGTCTATCCATATGCAACCCTACCAATAAATGGCCCCCACAATGTGATTCCTGTCCTCTCACGGGTTGGTTACCGGTCTTGAGCGCCCATGAATCCCCATTGCTACCATGGGTCGTTCGGTCTCAATACCCCTCCGATTAGGGTCTGACATAACGGGACATCCTAGCCCAACACTACTAGACAATCCTAGATATGTCATCCAACAGTTTAGGAAGGTGTCTAGAGGGCATCTCCGGAAACATCCCATAATATTCCCGTAGTAGTCCAAGGACAGAAGTGTCAAAAGGACACATCTCCTTTCCAAACCATACTTAAGCATACACATGCATCAATTCATAACATCACATATATGGTAACTTCATATATGGAAAGAAATCAATAACTACAATCAATTTGTATATAACTGGTAAGTAAATCATACATGAGTCAATTTAATATGAATAAGTAATGCTACTGATATCAAGATTATGCAACAGTAGTATATCAGTGTAAGAATCTAATTAAGGAAACAAATTAATGATATTCAAATATAGAAACTAGATTCATGCTATCTATGTAATTAAGGAAATAACCATCCTTACCTTTTATAACTCGCAAAGGAATCCTAAGAAATCAAGTAAGATCTTGACAAACTTGAGAAGAAGGTCCTAAACAAGTGTATACAACATATTAGGAAAGATCCCTAACAGAAAAGATACCAAAACATCCAGAACAGACCAATTCTGGAGTTGCTGTACTCATTGGTCGAGTGGATTGGTCGACTGGTCCAGTCGACCAATCAGTCGACCAATGCAGACAGTAGCCTAAAAAAAACAGAGATTTAAGATATAAAATCCGAATTTGGTGGTTCAAAAGGGTACTAATCAAGGGGTAAACTACATTAGTAGTATCCTAACATATAGGGGGTCTCAAAACACTAATCAAATCAAGTCATCAAGATACAAATTAGGAAACAAAAAGTTACCATAATTAGATCAATCATGGTTCTTGAAGAATTCAAGATAGAAATCAAAGACAAGAACAATAGGAGAATGAATCATTGATTCAGGTAAAGGTATCATGAAAAGCATACTTAGATCTTCAAGAGAATAGACCTAAGAGCATAAATCTAAATAAGGAAACAAAACCTACCATATATGTAACTATCATGATTCATGAAGAAAACATGGTATGGTAGAAGAGAAACAACTAGAGATTGATAGATCATGGATCATGAAAAGAAAACACAGCAATTGACTACTAACATGATCAATATAGAAGATCCAAGGAGATCAGAATTCAAATCAAAAGTTAAACAAAGACTAGATCATGGTTTGATCATGATTCCTTCAAAAGCTTGCAATGATCATGGTTAAGATCATTGCATTAGCCATTAATCCTTAGGAAGATCATGAGAGACAAGTCCAGAGATGTTTGCAACAGAGAATGCAGCATCTCCTCTACTGTCTCAACTCAAAAAGGAAAGAAAACAAAGATGGAGGAGAAGAAGAGAGTGTAGACATACCTTTGATGCAAAAGGAAGAGTTTTGACGAAGATCCGTCAAGAAAATCACCAAGGATGCAAGGGAGATGACTTGCAGAGGTCTTTGGTTCGTTCCAAAGAGTTTGGAGGCAGCAAATACGAAGTAGACTCGAGATTGGACTTAAATAGAGCAAGCAAGACCTAATTGCCAAAGACAGCACCCATTGGTCGAGTGGATTGGTCGACTGGTCCAGTCGACCAATCAGTCGACCAATGCAGACAGCAATTCCAAAACAGGGAATTGAAGACCCAGATCAAATCCAATCCTAAAGGGGTTTTGCACACATATCAAGTGACTTACCTAATAGGTAGAAATGCCTTCAAACCATGATAGAGAGCACTCCAAGTCCATCAACTAATCCGATCTTCATCAAGATTCAGTTTCCATAAATAGAACTTCATCATCAACTCTCATGGATTCAAAGCCAGACAACAAGTCCTCCACTGGGATGGCCCAAAGTTGACTTCTTACTTTACTTCGGGTCACTGGACCTACAAATAACAAGGTTTCCGGGTCAAGGTTAGGGCTGGGTTTTACAGCAAATCCATGAGTTTCCCAAATTAGAAACTAAGATTCCTGCAATCTAAGTTAACATGGAAACAACTGGCCTTACCTTAATTAGCTTATATGAAAATCCGTAGATCAAAGGGAAAGGTTCCAAAGTTAGCAAATAAACCCTAAACAAGCATAAATACATCATTAGGAAAAAGGCCTAGAAGATTTGAGGTCAAACAGATCAAATCAGACGAAGAACAAAGCTACTATTAGCCTTGGTCGATTGGGTGGTAGCTTGGTCCCATCGACCAAGCAATCAACTAGATGAATAGTACGCAGCAGAATTCAGAATTTTGATCCGAAACTCATCTTCTGAGATTCAAAACATTCCGAAATTTCAAATGAACATTAAGAATAGTAATCTAAGACTAACTAGCATAGATTAGACACCAAACAATGACCAAAATCAATACTTACTAATTTGATAAAAACATAGTTTTTATTGAAAACAAACTATGAACTCAAGAGATGAACTAGAGATGATAAGATCTCATTCTAGTAGAACATAAAAAGTATATCATACATGAGTGTAACATTAAAACAGATCTAACATGCTAGAGAAATCAAATCAAAGGAATGATCATGGCTTCATGAAGAAATCATAAGAATCATGGCTATGATCAAGCATGAAGAACATAGCATTATTGGAATGAATGGAGATTCATTCTCAACATAGAGATTGTAGAAGAGGTATTTGCAAGGATGCAATACCTTCTTCATAGTCAAAGTAATAAGGATTTGATCATGCAAGAGTAAATCAATAACAAGTATGAGAGATTACTAACCTTGATTGAGGAACAAGAGATGAAAAACTTGTGAACTTGCAAGTAGATCTTCTTCAACACCAAGAGAGGCTTTGAGAGGGGTTCTCCACGTTCTCTAAGGGTTTTAGAAACAAAAGAGGCTAAGAAACATGTAGTTCTATTATATAGAGCACCAAAAGACCTAAACAGAGGATCTTCAAAGATTTGGTCCATGTTGGTCGATTGGCTGGTCGACTGCCCAGTCGACCAAGCATGGCAGCAAGGCCTAAACAAGGATATCAGGTCCAAACGTCTTCCAAATCCAATGGGCTTCTCCCAACTCAACATATGACTTACCTATACAGAGGAAAGCCTTCGATTCATGTCCAACTAGGCTGTAGGTCCATCAACTAATCTCATCTTCATCAAGGTGCAGTTTCATTTCCAAATCTACCAAAGCTTCCAAGTATGGAACACCATCATCAACTTCCATGGGTTCTGGGTCAAACACCATGTCTTCCAATGAGATGGCCCATAGTTAACTTGTTCCTTATCTTCGGGTCTTCGAACCTACAAACAATAGGGTTTCCGGGTCAAGGTTAGGGCTGGATTTCACATTCTCCCCCCCCCCCTTAAAGAAATTCCGTCCTCTAAATTAAAAGCATACCTAGGCTTCCAAATAGATGAGGAAACTTCTCCTTCATGTCTTCTTCCTTCTCCCAAGAAGCTTCTTCAGGGGTATGATTCTTTCACCGAATCTTTACTGAAGGAATGATACGATTCCACAACTGTTTGTCCTTTTATCTAGGATTTCGGCTTGCTTTTCATTGTAAGAAAGATTAGCGCTAAGTCCTTTAGGTGCTTCTGTAGTATGCATTCCAAATTCTCTATGTACTTTCGAAGCATTGAAACATAAATAATAAATCAGACATAGCCTACATCTACACATCAGTTTAGATCAATAAGACAAGTTGGAATGAAAAGAATCATAGAAATGCAATGCTAGTGATTAAAATGGAAGCATAGCATAGCAAGAATGGAAAGAAACTAATGGAGATGAAAGGGGAAACACATGACCAAGTGTTTGCAAGGTTGTAGCACTTTAGTCATGGCCTCAATAGCAAGAAAGAGTAGAGGAATGAGTAGAATAGAGGATGAGAGAGAGAAATCATACCTTGAGGAAGCAATAGAGGTGGAATGCAATGATTGAGACCAAGAATCTTCACAAACTTCAAGAGATAGCCTTGGGAAGCTCACTCCTCGTTCTCTGGAGTCCAAATGATTAGAATAGGGTTCTATTCACGAGGTCCCAATAAGTAGGCTTAAAATAATCAAGAAATTTGTGATTTTTGTATTTAATAATCTGTTGGTCGACTGGGCCAGTCAACCAAGCAGTCAACCAAGCCATGACAATAACTTCAGATAGGGAATTGGAAGGCCAGAATGATCCAAATTGAGTTGGGTTTTCTCCTACAAGTCAATCAATAAGTCTAGATTAGAGAAATACCTTCGAAACAAGACCGGAAGTGCATCAAGTACTTCAACTAAGCTTCCCCTCTTCTAGGTGCAGTTTCTCACTGAACACTAACAGTGTATCCAAGTAAGGGGCATCACTGTTAATATCCATAGGCTCTAAGTCATACACCAAATCTTCAACTACGAGGGCCCACAAGTCACTTCTTCCACCACTCCGGGTCTTCGGACCTACAAACATCAAGGATCATGGTCGGGTCAGGGTTAGGATAGGGCTGAGTTTCACATTGCATATCTATTAAAGCCTTGATTTTTTTGGGGTTTGCTTCGATTCCCCGTTGAGATACCATGAAACCGAGGAACTTCCTAGATGATACCTTGAACACACATTTGTTCAAGTTTAGCCACATTCGGTAGGTTCGCCACATGTCAAATGCTTCTTCTAAGTCAGCTAAGTGTAGTAGTCTTTCAGGCAAGCTTTGTTGAGGTCCATGTTGTCACATCCCGCCCCAAATCCACAAGGGGATACCCTATCTGGATTACCCGGGGAGTGAATTACAGTCCCACCGATCAAGTTTAGGAACGATCATAGTCACTTAGCACAATAATATAATCAAAAGCAAGAACAATTCCTTGTATCCAAATAATTTAATAATAAAAGTCGAGAAATTACCTCAGAAGGATTCACAAATAACATCAGAGTGCGGAAAGAATTTCATTAGTATAAACAATCAAGTGTGAAAAGGAGGGAGGAAACCCATCCTATAATATTAGCTGAAGATGAAACGACTAAAAGTAAAGGTTACAACCGATTCACCAGATAACAAGTGAAACAACTAAGCTATAGTCCCGACAATTCAAATAAAAAGGTTAAAAAGGGAATGAGGCGACATCCCATCCCTAACACACAAATATAAAACTGAACTGCTACAAACAAGTCCCGATCTCGGTCTACTCGTCTTTATCAACTGGTTCATCGCCACCAGTATGATACAAGTCTTCAACTCGGCCTCCAGAGGGTTGACTGCTACAGTCAACAGTGGTAGTACCTGTAGAAAAGTCTAACCAAATATGTTGCAAAAAGGAGTGAGTTCAAAAGAACTCAGCAAGGTAGTCATTCCATAAAATATAAATCATATGATACAAGCCATAATATGATGCAATATGATATGGAACACATGATCCAAGTATGGTTCTAACTCTATGAATGTTGGTCTCTAAGGTAGACATGCTTTAAGTCATAGCACCATACTTGTTTGGGTCGTCTATCACTCTCCCATTCCATATCTTGGGAATGCCCTGGGAATATAGGTAACGTCCTCAAAAAAACCATGGTTGGGGATTTAGTCACCACTCTCTCACATCACCATTTGGTATAAGTATTGGTGCATGTCACAGTAAAGCCTAGCCCAATGCAAGTCATTTACTCAGTCATATCAACTCAGATCTAGATACGTCCATTCCTCGCCCCTGGCGATCCTTTCCGGTGTCCTTCTCACTAGAGTCAGCGTAATCCCGGATTATGGACTCATCAACCCTATTGGTCATCCACAAATAGTAAACGGGAAGCTCTCACGTCCTCTCACGGGTTGATTACTGGTCTTGAGCGCCCGTGAGCCCAAGTCTATCCATTATAAATGGCTCCCACAATGAGATTTATGACCTCTCATGGGTTGGTTACCAGTCTTGAGTGCCCACAAATCCCCACTGCTACCACGGGTCGTTCGGTCTCAATGCCCTTCCGATTCGGGTCTGATACGACAGGGACATCCTAGCCAAACCAGTAGATAGTCCTATGTATGTCATCCAATAACCCGAGAAAGAGTCGATAGGCACCTTCGGAGAACATCCCATACTATTCCCTCCGATGCCCAAGGACAGAAGCGTCAATAGGACACTCCCCAATCCCAAGTTATACGTAGGCAATCGCATATTCAAGGTCATCACTTCTCATGCATCCAATACATCTTCATAATACAAGTTGAATCATGATATTGAAATGAATCATCATAGACATAAGTAAACAAGAATAGTAATGTAACATGACAAGAGTATAAAGATTTTAATACTACTGTTCTAACACATATATAACAGTTTTATAAAGATTAAAAGTAATCAAGAGATTCTATTCATAAATAAGAACATAAATCATAAGCTGATGATCTATATGTTTATGGAGATAACCATCCTTACCTTAGGTTGAATTGATGATGAATTGAGAATACCAAGAAATTGTCCAAAAGAATTGTTAAGACCCTAAACAAACATCAATAATAAGTTAGAGAAGAAGTCGGGAAGATCTGATGTCAAACGGATCAAAACGGAGCAAGGTTGCTGTCAGCAACAAGTTTGGTCGATGGTCTTGGTCGATGGTATCGACCAAAAGGATCGACTAAAATTGTCTTCGTGACAGAATAGTGGATTTTGGGGATTTTGGTCCGAAATGGGTCTTCCGGGGTTCGGATCGATCTGAGACTTGGAGGGATGATTAATAACAACGTAAGAACACTACCTAGCAAGTATTATCACAATCCAATGGTCCAAATGAAAACCCCCAAATTGAGGTCCTATGTTCTAAAGACAAGAATCCTAGCATTCATGAGAAATTGATGTAATTGAAAGGGAAGCTAGAGAATTAGTTGGGGAATAGGTTAGGAACATGATTACAATCTTTTGCAAAGCAGAGATTAGACTAATCATACTCCACATCTCAGTTTAGTATAAGAAATCAAGTTGTTAAGCAAGGAATCATGGTAATGTATATGTAAGGATCAAGATGCAAGTGAGGCATAGCAAGAATGAAGGAAAAACAAGTATAAATGGGAAGAGACGTTCATGGCAAGGTGTTTGCAAGGTTGCAGCACCTTGGCCATGGTTTCATCAGTAAAAGAAGAAGGGAAGTGAGTAGAATAGAGAGCAAGAGAGAGAATCATACCTTGGAAGGTGATAGTTGAAGAAAAGAGACAATGATTATTGTAGAAGATCATCACCCAAGCCAAAGAGGAGCCTAAGAGGAGCCTTCCCACGTTCTCAGGTGTTGAAATGAGTAAAATATCGTTTTAGGTTCGAGTTTTCACTTAAATAGAGGAAGGAATATCCAAAAAGCATCTTTTTCTCGATTCTGGGCAACTTTGGTTGATGGTCCTTGGTTGATGGCATCGACCAAAGAGCATCGACCAAAACAGGTAACAGGTTTCAGCAGAAAATCCAGAAATAGTTCAGCAACTTCGAATAGGGATTCGGAGGGCTATACAAGGTCAAATTGAGTGAGGTTTTCTCCTAAAAGTCAATCAATAAGTCTAGTTTCCATAAATACCTTTGGATCAAGCATGTGAGGTCATTAGGTCCACCAACTAAGCTCACCTTCTTCAATGCGCAAGCAGGATTTGCCAGACATAGTTCAGCAACTTCGGACAGGGATTTGGAGGGCTATATGGGGTCAAATTGAGTGGGGTTTTCTCCTACAAGTCCATAAAGAAGTCTAGTTTCGGGAAATATAATCGTATTGTGCACAGGAGTTCATTTTGTATTTCAAATAATTCACCCCTCTTTGGTGCGCAGATTAAAAACTAACATTGACAATGCTCTCAAGTGAGGGGCATCATCGTCAATGTCCAAGGGCTTGGGTTCCGACACTAAAACATCAACCAAAAGGGTCCACAAGTCTCATTTCCCCCACTTTGGGTTTTCGGACCTATAAACATAACAGGTCCTGGGCCGGGTCAAGGTTAGGATAAGGCCAGACACTACAGATCTACCCTAAGGGAAAGGTCTGACATGGCTTCCTAAGGTTTTCAAAGATATTAAAGTCCAACTTTTAAGGTCTAACATTGAACAAGTCTTTCTTTATCCCAAAATAAATAGGGTGTCCGGGCTAGGTTTGGGTTGGATGTTACACATGTAATCGATGCACATCCCCCACTTCCCATTCACCTTCTTGTCCATTACTACGTTTTCCAACCAGTCAGGCACTCGATCGACTCAATGAAACCCGACCATTCCATCTTCTCCACTTCTATTCTGATTGCTTCCTATTTTTCCAATGAAAAGTTTTGACTTTTTTGGATGACTAGGGTGGCATCCTTTTGAATCCATAGCTTGTGTTTTACCACCCTCTTGTCACATCTGTTGACCAAACGAAGACGTCTGAGCTGTCTCACAAGAATTCGGTGAACTCTTGCTTAAAGGGCTAGGGTTGTTATAACCTGGTCATCGTCCCCTGCTCAGGGTGGTCTAGGTGCAACTAGATTCTTTCTAATCTCTCCACTGGTTCAGCCCTCTGCATGTTGTCTTCATCCCGATTGCCTCATATTTCTACGGTGAGTACGCTTCCCGATCTCTCGGATCTCCTTTTTTGCTTTAAGTAGTTGACATAACACTGTTGGGACGTGGACTGGTTGGATTTACACTCTCCTACTCTAGACTCTATCGGGAATTTGAGCTTCATGTATCTAGGCTAGACCACTGCTTCCAACATGTTGAGTGTTGGTCGTCCAAGTATCATGTGGCATGTCGATAAGTCCCGACCTACCATGAAGTTAACTTGAACAAGTGCGCCCTTGGGTGAGGTCCTGATCCTTAGATCAAGCTAGATCGTCCCCTCTACTATGGCTGAAAATCCCGCAAACCGTACAGGGAGGTTGCACAGGGAGTCAACATTTCATCCTCTAGTTTCAGCCTCTTGAAAGCTTCATACAACAATGGATCAACCGAGGAGGTAGTGTCAACTAGGACCCGATGGACTTCCTGATTGGCTAGCTTTACCTTTATGATGATTGTGTCGTCGTGAGGGGTGGCTATACCGTCTAAGTCTTTGTCCATGAAGGTAATTGGTTCAAGACAGGATTGGTTCTGCCTCTTCCTCGGTAGGCGTACAGCCCCCATGAACCGAGCCTTTTGCTTTGCCTTTTTGACTGACTCGATGGTCGGTCTTCCTAAAATGACATATAAGGAAGTTTCCTCTCATTCTTTCCCTTTTTTAGGCTTTTTCAAGGCTTCTCCCGAGCTAGTTGATCAGGGCCTCTTTTGGTTGTCGGGTGACTTGTCCCGAGCGCTTCCCGACCCCCTCACGAACTGACCAAGTTTGCCCTCTTGTATTAATTTTTCAATTTTCGACTTGAGGCTGCAACAGTCGTTCGTGTTTTGGCCGTAGTCCTTTTGGAAATGACAATATTTATTCATGTCCCGATCTTCATACCAGGAGTGCATCTTCCCGGGCCACTTTAGGGATTTCTTGTCCCGGATCTGCATGAGGATTTCGGAAGGCTTGGTATTGAGAGGTTGTAACCCTCTTGACCTTGGTCTCTCTTCCAGTTTCCTTTGGTTCCTTTTTCCTAGGTGCTAGAGTGCCCATCTCTCTCCCCGTCTGGCTTGCGTTCTATTGGGAAATGCCATGTCAACATTGCCACACTAGACTCCATTAGTTTTGATGATAACAAACACAATTTACTAATGTCTACATTAAGCTGTATTTGTCCAGCTCATTACTAAAGTAGACCGATTCCATCTCATTGGACCAAAATCATCGGATGCTCAAGCCCAAGCCAATTCAAGCAATCTTGGACAAAAAACCAAAGTCAAGATGAGTATCAAGTTCAATGCACAAGAAGATGCAAAGATCAAGTCAAGAATCAAGACTTAGATGAATTTAGGACTTAGGACACTCTCGCATATATACATATGTAACCACATTAATTATATGCATATCATGTCACTAGACAGACCTAGGACATAGTAGGAAGGTGTAATGACACCTTCGGAAGGTCCTTCAAGGCCTGGTAAGACCCTTTCTTAAGTTAGGGAGGGACCCAAGAAGATTTGGAGGCTCCCCAAGACCAAAAATCTTGTTTTTCAAAGGGGGCATTGCTTGGTCGCTTGGGGCAAACCAAGCCAAGCAACCAAAGCATGGCCAAGGACATAATTGTCTCTTCTGGAAAAAAAAATAGGTTTTTGGAGCCCTATATATTCAAACCTTTATCTAGAGCACTTTGCCTCTAAGCCTCTAGAGAACGTGAGAAGAACCCTAGAGCTCTCTCTTCAAAGCTAAGGAAGATCCCCAAGCATCAGTAGGAGTTTCTCTGTCGAATCTTCTTCTACAAGGTTAGTATTCGATTCTATTCTCTATTGATCTACTTGCTCTACTATTTATACTCTTTGTTTTGATTGTGAGGAAGGTTTTACATTTTTGTAATGACCTAATCTCTAATCCTCATAGTCTCAAAGTGATTTCCCATTCACTCTATTCTTTCCGTAGACAATACAGTGTGATTTCAGTGTTTAACCTGGTATGAAGACCATGATCTATTCTTACTTAAGATATTTAATTCTAATCTATGTTAGATCTATTCTTAGATTGTTTTCTAAGCATGATATACTGTCTTCTTATCTCTAGAATGAATCCCCATTCATTCTAGTCTTTCCGTGAAATCTACAAATTGATTCGCGGGTCAAGCCTATTATGTGATTTATTAGATATTCCAATGACCTTGTTTGATGTTTAGGTCATCATAGATAGTCTCTATATGTTATTTTAGAATTTTCCTATTAATTTCGGAGTGTTCCGATGTTGAATGAAGAGTTTTTGACCAATTTTGGAAGTTTCTGTCCGTACAGCATAGCTATGGTTGCTTGTCTTGGTCGCCCCAGGCTGCCAAAGGTCAAGCTGCCAAAGGGGTCTATGACAATTGTGAAACCCAGCCCTAACCTAACCTAACCTTAACCTTTACCCGGTAACCCGGTTGTTTTTAGGTCCGAAGACCCGGAGTAAAGAAAGAAGCCAACTATGGGCCATCTCAGTAGAAGACATGGTGTTTGACTCTGAACCCATGGATGTTGTTGATGGAGTTCCATACTTGGATGTCTGTGTAGATTTGGAAAGGAAGCTGCAGTTGTCTGAAGATGAGATTAGTTGAAGGACTTGGAGTATTATCTGACTTGGTTTGAAGGTATTTCTTCACACTTGACTTGTTACTTGATGCGTATGCAAAAGCCCATAAAGTTTAAAGCCCATTTGATTCTCCAAATCCCTGATTATTCCTTACTGTCTGCCTTGGTCGACTCACTGGTCGAGTGGGCCACTCGACCAAGCACTCGACCAAAGGAAGGTGAAATCCGAGAAATTGTAATTTTAGGGTTTTTCACTCTTATTTAAACCCTACTTCGTATTTCTTTGTTACGGCTGCCTCCTAAACACTTTGTGAACGTGAGAACACCTCTCCGAAACTCTCTCTGGTGATTTCGAAGATTCCTCTGCATATTTGAAACCTCTCTTCTCTGTTCTTACAATTAAAGGTTAGTATCTCTTCTGAATAATTATTTCTCTTTTCTTGATCTTGTTCTTGATTGAGATCAAGAAGTTGATGCTGCATCCTTGCAACCATCCCTTCGTGATCTCCTTCGTTTCTTTGAGATCTATGATCATCATCATGATCTCAACCCTAGTCGAAGATTTTCTTGAAACCCTAACCATTGCTTGAGTTCTGGAAACTCTTGTTAACCTCCCATGCTAGGGAAACCTCATGGGTAATATTTCTAGTAACCTAAATTAGTTTTCCTATGATTTTCTAATTGCCTTTGGCCAATTATTTAATTTTCTTTCATTCTGTGATCTCAACCTTTTTATGGGAACCATAAGGTTGAAACCCTAAATTCTTGGGTTAAATCAAGAACCCAAATTTTCCCCATGACTTGATGGTTTTATCTTACTATATGATCCTAATATACCTTAGGAAGTTCCCCTTCGAATTTCGGATCATTCCGACTTCAAACGAAGAAGTTATGGCCAAAGCAGTCTGTACAATTCCGTACTGACTTGCATGGTCGACTGGGCCAGTCTACCAAGCACTCGACCAAAGGAGTCAGTAGCTTCGTTTTTCGCCCGAATTGATTCGTTTGCTCTCTGATCTTTTAGGCATCTTTCCTAATGTTGTATCTATGATTGTTAGGAGCCTATTTGCTAAGTTTGGAGTTGCTCTCTTTGATCTTTGGATCATCTTCTTCGATAATCAGGTAAGGACAGTTAATTCCTTAACTACATAGATTGCTTGTTCTCTGGTTTCTACTTTGTGAAACTATGAGATTACTTACTATTATTATAATTTAATTCCGATCTCTTGCTGTGAGATTAGTAGCACTTGTTTATATTATCTTTTTCATTTTTCATGTTATATGAATTACCTATTATTGCCTAATCTAATTTTGCTTTTACATTCTCTTGTATATGATGAACTGTTGGTTGTATATGTTGTGACTGATCTGAGAATGTGTTTGCTTAAGTTTGGTTTGGGATTGGGAAGTTGTCATTTTGACACTTCTGTCCTTGGACATCGGAGGGAATAGTATGGGATGTTCTCCGAAGATGCCCATCGATGCTTTCTCGAATCAATGGATGTCATACCTAGGGCTGTCTAGCAGTGTTTGGCTAGGATATACCCCTGTTATATCAGACCCGAATCGGAAGGGTATTGAGACCGAACGACCCGTGGTAGCAATGGGGATTCGTGGGAGCTCAAGACCGGTGAAAAGATCCGTGAGAGGACATGGATCACATTGTGGATACTCGAAAGAGGCCATTTATTGGAGGGTTGCATATGGCTAGAATTGGGCTCATGGGCGCTCAAGACTGGTGAAATGATCCGTGAGGGGACATGAGAGCTTCCCGTTTACCATAAGTGGATAACCAATAGGGTTGATGAGTCCGTAGTCAGGGGCTATTAGGACTCTAGTGGATAGGATACCGGAAAGGATCGTCAGGGATGAGGAATGGAAGTATCTGGACCTGAGTTGATGTAACTGAGTAGATGACTTGCATTGGGCTAGGTTTTTCCCTAACATGCACCAGTACTTATGCCAAATGGTTGTGAGAGAGTGTGTTGACTTAACCCCCTGCCATGGTTTGTCCTGAGGGATGAAGGACCCATTATCAACCGGCTGCTCAAGACCGGTGAAATGATCCGTGAGAGAATCCAAGATATCTTAACTGGTTGAGGATGTGAGCGACCTTCCCAAAGAAGTACGGTGCTATGACTTAAAGCATGTCTACCATAGAGACCAGCATACATAGAGTTAGATGCATACATTCATTACTTGTTTCATACTGCATTGCATCATGTTATGTTTTGCCACATGTTATCTATGATGTTATGGATTAACTTGCCTTACTGAGTTTCTTCAAAACTCATTCCTTTTTGTACATTTTCTTGTTAGATTATCCTGCAGGTACGTAGTATTATGACGAGCAGTACAACGAAGCACAAGCTGATGAAGCGTATTACACGCAAAGTGCTAGCAACGATGAAGATTACTTTGATGATCCCCTGGCGGATCAAGCTGCGTACTACTTTTGAGAACGGCATAGAGTTAGAACGGATTCGTTGGATTGATGAAGTCCATACTTATGAAGACGTTATCTATAAACTTGAAGATGCTTGATCTTAGTTTATTTCTTAGTACATTTGTTTCAGTTGTAATCCCTTTTGATTTTCATACTACGTTCCGCTATTTTTGGTAAAGTGAGTTTCCGCCTCACTTTACTCCTTTTTGATATCATTGGATATCTGGTATCTTTCCGCACTCTGATTATACTGATTGTTCATTTCTTGTTTTGAACCTTGTTTATAATATTAAAACTTGATTTCTTTCCTGTTTATGATTATGTTATGGTATATGTGGGAGGATGATTTCCTCGATACTTGATCTTCGGGGCTGTGGATCACACTCCCGGGTATGCAAGTTAGGGTACCGGCTGGGGGGATGTGACAACAACAACTTTTCTCTGTTTTGCTTCCGTTTCATCTCCGATCATTAGGGTTTGTTCCTCATGTTCTATTCATGTTTGTTTAGGGTTATTTTGGTGATTTTGAACTTGCTCTTTGATCATTCTTTGGAGTTTATGATTCGAATACAAGGTGAGTACATTCCCTCACAATTGACATTATTATGTGCTATACTATGATAAGATTTGTATGCATATGTTAGCTACTGTTTTAGAACTCTTTCTATATTGTTATACTTATGAAATTACAGTGTACCATCCATGATGTGAATTACATGCTAGTATTGAATATGAATGATGGATTGTGAATTGGACTTTGTTATGATGTTTATGGAATCATGATGTGATGTGATTGCCTAGGTTGTGGTTATGGAACGAGGAATTCCCTTTTGGCATTTCTGTCATTAGACACTAGTGGAGGTGGTTGATGAGCACATTTATGTGTGAAGGGCATAAAGCATGCATTTTACACACTTAGAGTGGAGCTACCATTGGTTTTATGTTGTTTTTGCAAATTTTAGGACTTTTCAAGATTTAAGCAAATATTTGGATTTTTTTGGTATGAAACATGCAATTTTACAGGTCAAGAGGTCCTTTCAACTTTTTAAGTGTGAAAATGGGCCTGATCTGGAGCATGATGGGCTAGAGATGTGATTTTGGGCCAACTCCAAAATATTTTAGAAATAAAGAAGTAAATTTTGATCTACGACTGATATTAGAAATTATCAATCAAATCTACAGAGGTATTATTGAGAGAGTACTAATGGAGAAAAGAGTCCTTGCATACTTCAATATCTTATTTCCTATTTGGGACTTGATCAAAAAAAGAAAAAGAGGAAAAAGAATTATATTCATAGAAGGAAGAGGGAAAATCCCGTTTTTGAATGTCTTTGTCCAATTTCGATCAAGCCCTTCACCGAAAGGTC
Source organism: Hakea prostrata (assembly GCF_041222555.1). Lineage (NCBI taxonomy): Eukaryota > Viridiplantae > Streptophyta > Magnoliopsida > Proteales > Proteaceae > Hakea > Hakea prostrata. The sequence continues at coordinate 38,714,314 of NC_142600.1, forward strand.
ATCCGGTGTTTGATCGAGCTGATTTTTGGAGGAGAACTTTATGACTTATTGATCCTAAAATCCAACGGTGGAATTGTGCATTTGATCTCTCTAAGCTAGTACGATTAGTACGCCAAAACCCTACTTGGTTGAGTCAGATAGGAACTCTAAGTTTAATTCAAACTCTATTCATATCCCATGTAAACTCTATAAAAAGAGAGCATACTCCAGCAAGGGAGAACGTGTTTTAGAGCTTAGGAGAAGCACTCTTTCTTTTCTCTTTAGTCTATTTAGGCTTTCTCTAGCTTTTATGAGATTCTAATTTTTAGATTGAATGTTTAGGTTTAATTTTTCCATGTAATGCAATTTCAAGTTCAAGTTCAAGTTCAAGTTCAAGTTTCAAGTTTGAGGATTCATTTTTCTCTGGGTCTTGCAGTTGAGGATTCATTTTTCTCTAGGTCTTGCAATTGCAGATCTAGATCTAGTTGTTAGGGTTGGTTGAGATTCGAATAGTTAGTTCAATTCTTTTTTATTATTTGAAGTTCAAAGATACAAGTAAGTAACATTCTTCAATAATCTTCTCTCCCTCCTCCATTCTCGCTTCTATCTACCCCTCCATATTCTTAATTTAGGATTTACTTTCAGCATTTATTTATTGTTCTCCCTTCCCCTGGGTGCTTGATCAAAGATGCCTACAGTCGTGCCTCTATTTGGTTAAGGTTTCCCTTTTCCTTTTATTGCTCTGTTATTTACTTTCTGCAATTTACTTTGAGCATTTATTTATTATTCTCCCTTCTCCTGGGTCTTTGATCAAAGTTGCCTACAGTCGTGCCTCTCTTTGGTTAAGGTTTCCCTTTTCCTTTTATTGCTTTGATTATTTCCTTTTTGCATTTTTTTCTTTAATATCCGTTCCCCTGATCGGTGACTATAAGCTATAGCAAAGGGTCCACGGTCAAAGTCATTATAATTATACTCCCCTTCCCTGGATCCAGAGCTGACACTCGGATCACTTCCCTTTTATTTTATTTATTTATTGTTCGCATTTTTTTCTGCCTCTTATTAGTTATGCGTTGATTATGTTTGCTTTATTTTTTGTCTCAATTTGATTGCATTAGAGGTATGGATTAGGACTGCTCGTTTAATTTAATTAATTAGTTAAAATCTTTGAATCATTGCACTTTCGCATTACCATTAAGAGATTAAATTCTAAGTGGCATATTTCCTTGAGATCGACCCGTTAGCCACAAGATACCGTACGCTTGCGGTTATTTTTATTTTTGCAAACAGTGGTATGGGACGCATTCTTATGGTGCCCTTTGGCACTTTCCATAACTACTGGTTGACATACCTAGGTTTTATCTAGAAGTGTTTGGCTAGGAAAAACCCTGTCATATTTGACCCTATCGGAAGGGGTATTGAGGCCATGGTAAAAAATTCGAGGAAAACTCAAGTTTTGACCAGGTGAAAATGGGAAACTTAGGTGGAAACTTGGGAAATTTTGAGGAAACCGAGGACTTTTCCGTACAAGTTTCAACAGGTTTTAGAGAGTATTTTGGGGTGGGATCCTGTATTTAAGCTAATTAGAGTATAAATAATGCATTTGTTGTATTTTGCTAAAAAAATCAATGTAGATATGTCATTCAATGTAGAGTTGTCCAAAAAGTACATTATAAACTTAACTACTTAAGCACATAACATTCAATATATAATTTCTAACTTCAAAAAAGTTGACAATAAAAGGAAAATACAACTTAGTGTTAAGAGGAGTGCCAAGAGTGGATTCATCCTGTGAGCTGAGTAGTACTATGTCTGTAACATCCTCTCCTCTAACCAACGAACATAGACATCCCATGACATTTTATGCATATGGTTGTCAAGTTAATCGACAACTGTAACTTTATGAGTCTAGTCATCAATATGCTTAAGATAACCAACCTGAGGGAATACGCACTTTGGATAGGGAAGTCCTGATGGAGGGGGTATTTGTCGTGGGTATTTGGGGAAACATGATATAAGCAGAAAAATTTGAAAATTCGGGAAAGCTACAAAATTTACAGGAAAAAGTCCCAAGTTTCCACAAAATTTCCCAAGTTTCCCACGAAATTTGGGAAATTTTTTCCCTCATGAACCAGCTGGTCCAACTGGGTTGAACCAAGTTTTGACGAAATTTCGACAGTTTCAATCGAAACTGGGGACTTTTTTGGGTCCTCATGAGTTTCGTTTGGCATTTTCCAAAATGGGAAATTTCGGTGGAAATTTCGCAAGTTTCGATGGAATTTGTTCTATGATTGAGGCAGAGTGACCAATGGCAGCAATGGGTATTTCTCAAGACCGGTAACCAACCCATGAGATGACATAGATCACATTGTGGAGGCCATTCATTGGTGGCTGCATATAGTAAGCTTGGGCTCGTGGGTGCCCAAGAATGCAAGATGCATGAGTGGACACAAGAGCTTCCCGTTTATTATGTGTGGATGACCAATAGGGTTAAGAGTCCGTGTAGCCAAGAAGGAGACGGTTACTCTAGGGGAAAGGTACCGGAAAGGATCACGAGAAGAGAGGACTCGACAACGTATCCTACCCTAAAGTAGATGTGACTCAATAGATAACTTGCATTGGGTTAAGATTAACCCTGATATGCACCAATACTCATACCAATGGTGGTGAGCGATAGTGGTGACCTAAACCCCAACCATGGAAAGTCTAAGAAGGATACCTTGACCCAATTACCGCGGAGAATCCTATAGACCGAGAAGGTTGAGGGAAGAGTGACTGAGACTACCCAGAGGAGTATGGTGATTTATCTTAATGCATATCTGCCAGTAGAGACTAGCATATATAGAGTTAGAAGCATACTTGCATACTGTCTCATATCATTTTCATTTATGCCTTGTTCTTGTTCTTAAGGTTGTGAGTGTTGTAATTGTTAATCATGTTTGAACTGCTTGTTGAGTTCTTTTGAGCTCACCCTTCGAGGGATATGTTTTCTTTAGATTGTGTTGCAGGTATAGATGACTGCGAGATCCCGAACTATGAGGCCACAATGTGTGACTCGTATGGCTTTTAAGATTTTGGCGACTACGAGCATTACGGTGAAGCATACCCGCATGATGACATAGCGTACTAGAATTATCGGGATCATGAGGCTTGAGTGTCTCGTACTAGAGTCGGAGACATCTGAGTCTAGACATTGTTTGATGGACATAGATACTCATAATGTTTAGTTATAGAACAATTCTTATATTCCTTTTATTCAGTTGTATTACATTAGACTTTTGATCTACCTTCTGCTTTAGTTTTAGAGTTTATTTCCGCTATACTTTTTACTCAGATTTTGTTTTATTCCTCTCTTTGATATTCTTTTGTGATCTTTTTGAGATCCATGCTTGATTGTTTCTTAATTTACTTTAATACAATGATTTTGTTCTTGCTCTTGATTATATTATTGTGCTAGGTGGGTATATGATCCCCCTAAACTTGATCTTCGGGGCTATGGATCACACATCTGGGTATTCCAGATAGGGTGCCGGCTGGGCGGATGTGACAAGTTTCTTTTTCAACTCATCCATGCATGTATTGTTTATAGTTCTAGATGACTGCTACCAAGAGCATTGTTGCTGATCTCACCAAAGGAAATAAGTTGAATGAGAGGAATTATGACCTCTGGTATCGAAAGGTGCAATATCTCTTGGAAGAGCAGGACATGCTGGAAACCATAAACCAGACCGTGTCCCCACCTAAAGAAGGTACCACTACATAGCATCGCATGGACCTTGAGATTTACAATGCCTGGAATAGGAAGGACATGGTAGCTAGGATTACTATCCTGAGCTCTATGAGGGATGACCTGATGCTTCAATTTGAGAAGCATAGAACTGCAAAGTCTTTGTGGGAGGTAGTGAAGTTCCAGTATGGAGGGACTTCCACCACTAGAGGCCTCTAGCTCAGACTCACTTTTGATGGTTACAAGATGTGCCAGGGTCACACCATGAGGCAACACATAACCATCATGTCCACACATGATAAGTGAGTTGAGCGCATGTGGGTGCCAAAAGACTGATGAAGAATAAGTCTTTGTCATCATCAGGTCACTGCCAAGGACTTGGGAGCATATTAAAATCTTCTTGACTCATGCTGATGATGTCAAGATTTTTGATCAAGCTGCCAAGCACCTTGAGTTGGAGGAGGATCAAATGTTGGCTGATGCCCCTCCCACTGAAGTATTTTCTGTTGAAACAAGCACCGGTAAGGGTGCAGGCTCTAAGCACAAGATAGAAAAAGCTCAACCTCAGCGTTCCAGGCAAAGTAACAAGGGTGGGAACGGAAACAAGAATGGCCCTAAGCATTCAAGGGGGACCAAAGCTGGCAAAAAGAAATCGTCTTTGATTTGCTTTAATTGCCAAAAGCCTGGTCACTTTGCTCATGATTGCACTAAGCAGGAGATATGTACTTTGTGTTATACCTCATCTTGTTATGTAACAAGTTCTTCTATGCTTGCTGAATTAAATCCTTTGTGGATTGTTGATTCATGTTGTCGCCTTGATTTAGAATCAAGATGAGTCTCTCTATTATGCAGAGAATCGACATGAATGTTCCCACTATTCATGTTGCCTATATAAGCCAGGGGCAAGTACTTTATGTGGCGCTGGGGTAGCGACAATAAAGAAACTCGGGTTATGTGCAAGAGGTGCGACTAGACTAAGACCTGTATGGTGTTGGAAGAGACATACATTCTATTGTGTATAGAATGCTCCACCAAGCACATTTATCATATTATGTGTGCTTAGCGATCATTGGAAATGAGAGGATGGATCCCTACTCCTTCCATTGTGTGAGTCCTAGACCTTATGGTCCATTCGTGTCCTTAGTGACTTTTGACAACATCATGAAATGAGGTGTTGATGTGGCTACTTTGGGGTGTTACCTATGGTCATTGTTGATTCGACTTAAAGGGGCATTCCAAGAAAGGAATCAATCCCAAGTTTAGTGATGATCTGGGGCAAAAGGAAAGGTTTGATTCAATTGACCTTAAAGGTGTTTGTTGGCGCCAACTGTATTAATTACAGTAGCAAACATTTTAAGGACAAGAAGGTGATCTCTTAGAGGGATCGAGATACCTTTTGTCTAGTGAGTTTGAATAAACCTAGGACATTGTGGCATACTAATGCTTACTTGATGTGTTTCTTTGAGTGATGCTACCATTTTGGCCTTCTGGGAAGGTTTCTAGTTTGGGGATCACGAGTGCAGGTATATCACTAGTTGCACAAGCCATTTGCTAGTATGACTTGTGAATGTTGGTGTCTGGGACACAAGTGGTCTATGTATCTGGGATACATAGTAGAGAGGTCAAAATGTGTAAATTTGGGATATACATGTGTGTCTGGGACAAATTGTGATAGAGAGATTGACACTTTCCCTTGTGCAAGTGGGAGATGTTGGCATTTATTAATATGCCCAAGGGAAAAAGTAGAAGTTCACTTATTGGGCTGTTACAAAATATAGGGGTATATTTTGGTAACTGCCGCAACACTCCACACAATGACGAATTCAGTTTTCAGAAAAGCTCTCGCTTTCTCCAAGAAACACAAAACCCAGTAAGGCTTTTTAAAGTTCTTCATCTCCTTGTTTTTGGATCTCGATCTTCTACCATTCATCCACAACAGTACTTGGGTTGTGGAATTACTTCCCCTTCCGTGTGATTGAGGAGGATTTTCCAATGAAAATTTTTGTTGAGGAACGAGAACGTGGATTCCAAATTTCTTCCGCTGCAATCTTTCTATATTGGGAAAAGCGAATCTAAGTAAGGATCTATCTCCCATCTAAAAATAGAAAGATAATCAACAAAAACCATGATCAAAGCTAAGGTATTCAAGGTAAGAAGAGGATTACCAATACACTTGAATATCTTTGTCAAGAAAATATTTCGGAAAATTTGCTTGCTTTTGGAATGTATACAGAACTCTTCGGATCAAAACCCAAGAAAAAGTAGAGATTTTCTACCCATATGGGTATAAATAGTGATAAATTTGGACCATCCGTAAGTATGAATTCCAAATCAATCCCATAAACCATAAACGGTTGATTTATGTTCGCGCTTGCATAGATGATATCAGCACAGGTGTCATGCTCTAACACGTAACTTAATGGTTGATTAGCTTTTTCAAGTTTTAAATATTTTCTAAATTATAATTACACCCTCCAGAAACCAATTTTCTTTTTTGTATAAAGTTCTTGAAAAAATTAAATTCACAAAAACAAGGCCCACATACTACCGTACTAGGGCTGCAACAGGGCCAGGCTAAGCTGGGTTTTTGCAATCCCAAGCCCAACCCTATATATTCTAATCTAAGCTCATCCCGCCCTGACCCTAATTCAGGGCCAAGGTTATTGTCCCTGACCCTAAGCCCTACAGGGCCAAGCCAAGCCCATTCCTGCCCTGGTTTTGGCCCTATGCTTGGCCCTGTCCCTAGCCCTAATTGGTCCTATGCTTGGCCCTGTCGCTAGCTCTAATTGGCCTTGTCCCTAGCCCTGATTGGCCCTATGCTTGGCCCTGTCCCTGGCCCTGATTGGCCTTGTCTCTAGCCCTATCCCTAGCCCTATACTTGGCCCTGGCTTGATTGGCCATATCCTTGTCCCTATTTCTAATTCATTGAGATCAAGCATTAGGGAAAAAATTAGGGCTAGCATTAGGGCCAAAATCAAGGTCAGGGTCAGGGGCAAAAAACAAGGACAGGTCGGGATAGGCCTGATGGGCCAAAGAGTAATCTCAGACCCACCCTCAGGGCCAAAATCTTGAGCCCAAGCCCTATTTGGGCTCAAGGCAAGCTTAGGGCGGGTTAGGGTGGTCATGTCCAAACTTGCACCCATATACCATACACAATTTGGTTCTAAACACTAGCCCTAGCCATTGTTTTGCCCTTATCTCTAGCAACCCATCAATCAATTTCATCTTCTCCAGAGCCCTTGTATTGGTCTACTAAGTTCTTTCATCCAACAATCTATTCGTTTATGAGAAACACAGTTTTGTGATTGTAGATATTAGGGATGAGAAAGAGAAGAGGAAGAAGAATAAGAAGGTGAACAAGGGCCCAAAAAATTATGATGGGTTAGCATTTGAGAGATATGAATAGTACAACGAAAAGGGAACAGATGGAGGAATCTGCTGGAAATTTAGGCAATGGAATGTTGAGGGGGCACTGGAGCTTTAAGGTGTTGGATGTGGCTGTGTGAGAGCAACGACAAGGTGGAGGAAAAAGGAGGCCAACGTCGGATGTAGACGATGGAAATGGTGGAAGTCTTCTTGAATTTTTGATCGTTCGTCATTACCGATGAGGGATGAGAATTTTTATCTAGGGTAGGCTGAATTTTTCTCCAAATCATGAAGCGGGGTTTCGAATGTGAATTAAATTACTTTAATGGATTCAATTTTTTTTTTTGTAATAAAACTATAATATCAAGAAATTGCTTTTACAACCCCTCCCCCTCTTTTTTGATTTTCCAACACTAGGTGTCTACCATTGGAGGCTAGTGCGGACAATATCCATGTGGGCACCAACAAAAACCCATAAATGATGGATCCGCATCCTCTATAATTCCCTTCCCTACAATTCCCATCTAGGATTGTGCCATGTGGCATTAAGTAATCCGACGGTCACCCAATTTAACCTAAATCTGATTTTTATTTAAACCCACCCATATTTTCCTCTCTCCTCTCTCTTCCTGAAATTCAGAAAAAACCTGAATCTCTGCGATTTTCTTGTCGCTCACTCTCTCTTCCGTGTTCACAGCTCTCTGCTCTCTCTTCACGAAATTCAAAAAAAGCCCTAGATTAAATCGGTTTTCTCACTTCTATGCTCACGCTCTCTCCTCCTCTTCATGAAATTTAGAAAAGCCATGGAATTGCAGCAATTTTCTCTCTTCTATGCTCATGGTTCTCTCCTCTCTCTCCACAAAATTCAGAGAGATCTCTGGAATTGCAGCGATTATCTCACTCTCTCTTCTATGCTCACAGTGGGCGATAGAAACTATTCCTAAAACCTCTAGGATTTGGTTTCATCACAACGGTACCCTCTATTTAGTCTCTCCAGGGAAACTCACTCTCAATTTATTTGCTCACTGCATAAAAGCTCTGTGATTTTCACATTGCGTTGAGGAAGAATTCTACCCTTTTGTTCTTTTCTTTTCCAACGATACTTGACAGGTATTTTTACTCAACTATATTCTTGAGCTTTAATTTCATTAAGGATTTGATGTTTGATAGTATGTTTTGACCATCGGTACTGGTTTAAGATCCAGAAGTAATTTTTGTTTGATAATATGTCGTTGAGAATATATTGGTTGATATAATGTCCCAGATCCCCACAATGAGGAGATCCTTGTGTACCAATTATAGCCTTCTTTAAATGAACATAGAACCCTGTTACGAGTGTAGGCATATTGTATTAAACTGTAGAAGCAAAATATGAACACTAAGTAGTTAATATTCTTAGAATTAATCCCTCTTGCCCTTGTTCTTTATCTCAGTGAATAAAAGTGATGTAGCTTAAGGTTGGTCGAAAACCAACTAGGAGTCAAAATTCAGGATCTAGGATGAACTAGGAAGGTTGAGAAAGCAAGAATTCGGTATGAGGTCTAATTGAGAAGTAGAGTTTGGACAAAGCTAGGATTTAATGGTCAGATTTGGTGATCAGGTTACTGTAGTGTAGATTATATGTTCCTAAATCAGGTTGTTTAATATCCAGTTAAGGAGGATTCTTGTAGAAGCAGGGGTTAGAAGACAATTTTAGGCAACTCACTAGGTGGGTGAATGTGAAATTTGGGTGGAGTCTCCCTCAGGGTTAGAAAAGACTCGATCAAAAAGTTTTAGCAGTTTTTAACTGTTTGAGATGGCTGGGTAGCATTCTCTTCAAAAATACCTTGTCAATGACCTCCTAAAAGTAGAGAAGAATAGTTGTAGCTTTTAATTGTTAGATATGGCTGGGCAAAATTCTTGTCAAAAACACCTTTCATATGAACTTCTAGAAGTAAAGAAAAATAGTCACAGGTTTTTCAGAGCAGCATCTTACTTGAGTTTGAAAATTATGGATGAATTAGCAAACTAAGGTTTGGGATATTTTTTTTTTATATTTTTTTCTAATGGTTGGATGGGGCTGCCAAAGGAATGAATGAACTTGAATGGTTATTAATTGTGAAATAAGGCTTTGGATGTTTCGTTGAGAAGGAAAATTCAGAAAGGGGTTTAGGTATTGGGGAACTAGAGAATTAATTAGAAGAAAATTTTTGGTAGGGGATGATTCAGCTTACTGTTGTCGAAAATCTTCTTAAGCTACAGCTTGAATGTTGAAGATGTTATTGAGAGGAAAAAAGGAGTAGAAATCAGGATTGCGATATCAATCTTGTATGCATTGCTCAACATCACTAAAACTCTTGTGAAAAATTACGATCTTATTCAAACAATCTCTAATTGATGAGGGTGTAATACAACAAAGAGACCTTCTAACATTCCTAATTTGACTCATTAAAAGGATTCCTAATCATTCTAAAAGAATCAATAAAGTAGATAAGAACAAAACATAATTCTATCTAGCTATTAAGTATCCTAATATAATCCAACAGACTTTAACTTCTACTTCATGTGCTAACATTATCCCTATATTATGTGCTTATGAATTAGGCTCATTAAATCTACAAATGCAAAAATAAAAAGCTTCAGATCTGTAGGTAATATTCCATGTAATTTTCAATTCCATAATTGATAGGGGAAAGATTACCTGGATTCGCTTTCCCAAATATGAAGTATATGCAGCAGAAGTAAATCTGAATCCACGTTCACGTTCCACCACCAAAGCTCTACCGGGGTGATTCCACAATCACTAGGAAAGGGAATAATTTTCACAACCCAAATGCCGTGGAACATTGGAATAAAGATCTAAAGTGAGGAAAGGAATAAACTCCAAGCCTGCGATTCTAGGAGAGAGAGAGAGAGATGGAGCAGCCTCTTTTCTGGAAAAAATCTTGTACGAATGAATCACACACTTTTTTTTTTCTCAAGTAATGCGGTGGTTACAAATATATGTAACCTATATTTTGTAACCGCCATAAAAAAGATTTTCCAGATTTGCCCTTGGGCATTTAATTTATTAATTATATTAAGAAATTCCAACATCTCCCTCTTGCACAAGGGAAAATGTTAATCTCTCAATGTGTCAAAGACACACATGTATATCCCAGATATACACATTCAATCTCTCTGCTATGTATCCCAGATACATAGACCTCTTGTGTCCCAGACACACATGTATATCCCAGATATACATATATATTGATCTCTTCGCTATGTATCCTAGATACATAGACCACTTGTGTCCCAAACACTAACATCCACAAGTCATACTGGCAAAATGGGTTGTGCAACCGGTGATATACCTGCACGCTTGAGCCCAAAACTAGAAACCTTCCCAGAAGGCCAGAATGACACATCACTCAAAGAAACAAATCAAATAAGCATTAGTATAATACAATGTCCTAGGTTTATTCAAACTCACCAGACTAAAGGTATCTCGATCCCTCTGAGAGATCACCTTCTTGTCCTTAAAATGTTCAATACTGTAACACATACAGTTGGCGCCAGCAAATACTTTTTAGGGTGCAGTTGAATCAAACCTTTCCTTTCGCCCAGGACCATCACTACACTTAGGATTAACTCCTTTCCCGGTAATGCCCCTTTAGGTCGAATCTATCATGACCATAGCTAACACTCAAAGTAGCCACATCAACCTTTCATTACATGATGTCGTCGAAAGTCACTAATGGACCATTAAGTCCAAAACTCACACAATGAGAGGAGCAGGGATCCATCCTCTTATTTCCAATGATCACTAAGCACACATAGTATGATATACGTGCTATAGTGGAGCATTCTATATACAATGGAATGTATGTCCATCTTAACACCATACAGGTTGTTTGTGAAATTAAAAGTAACCACAAGCGCATGGTATCGTGTAGCTAACGGGTCAATCTCAAGGAGATATGCCACTTAGAATTCAACTTCTTAATAGTAATGCAAGTGTGAAATGATTCAATTTTTGTTAACTAATTAACTAAACTAAACGATCATAATCCATACATCTAATGCAATCGAATTGAAACGAAAAATAAATTAAACACAATGAATGCATAAATAAAAGACAGGAAAAAAATGCGAACAATAAGAATAAAAGGAAAAGGGAAATGATCCGAGTGTCAGCTCTGGATAAAGGGACGGGGAGTATAATAATAATGACTTTGACCGTGGACCCTTTGTCGTAGCTTATAGTCCACCGATTGGGGGAACGGATATTAAAGAAAAAAAACAGTGTAGAAAGTAAATAACATAAAGTATATAAAAAAGCATTAAAAGGAAAAGGAAGCCTTAACCAAAGAGAGGCCGACTGTAGGCATCTTTGATCAAGTATCCAGGGGAAGGGAGAACAATAAATAAATGCTGAAAGTAAATTGTAGAAAGTAAAATGAACACCTTAACAAAAAAGAGGCACGACTGTAGGCATCTCGATCAAGAATCCAAGGGGAAGGGAGAAAAATAAATAAATGCTGAAAGTAAATCCTAATTTAAAAATATGGAGGGGTAGATAGAAGCGGGAATGGAGGGAGGAGAGAAGATTAATAAAGAATGTTACTTACTTGCAAATTGAACAAACGATTAGAATCTCAACCAACCCTAACAACCAGATCTAGATCTAGAATGATCTAAATCTGCAATTGCTAGACCTAGAGAAAAATGAATCTAAAAACTTGAAACTTGAACTTGAAACTTGAACTTGAATTGCATTACATAAAAAAAATTAAACCTAAACATTCAATCTAAAAATTAAAATCTCACAAATGCAAGCAAAGATTACTAGAGAAAGCCTAAATAAACTGAAGACAGAAGAAAGAGTGCTTCTACTAAGCTCAAAACCACATTTTCCTTTGATGGAGTATGCTCTCCTTTTATAGAGTTTACATGAGATATTAATCTTGACAGAATTTGAATCAAACTTAGGGTTCCTATCTGACTCATCCAATTAGGGTTTTGACGTACTAATAGGACTAACTTAGAGAGATCAAATGCACCATTCCACCATTGGATTTGAGGTTTAAGAAGTCGTGAAGCTCTCCTCCAAAAATCAGCACGATCGGACACCGGATGACCGTTCAATGAAGGGCTTGATCAAAACTGGACAGAGACATTCAAAAACGGGATTTTTGCCCCTTCCTTCTCTAAATATAATTCTTTTTCCTCTTTTTCTTTATTTAATCAAATCACAAATAGGAAATAAGATATTGAGGTATGCAAGGACTTTTTTTCTCCATTTGGACTCTCTCAATAATATCTCTGTAGATTTGATTGATAATTTATAATCTCAGTCGTAGACCAAATTTGCCTTCTTTATCTCTTAAATATTTCGGAGTTGGCCCATAATCACATCTCTAGCCCTTCATGCCCCAGATCAGGCCCATTTTTGCATTTGAGAATTTGAATGGATCTCTTGACGTGTAAAATTGCATGATTCATATCCAAAACTCCAAATATTTGCATAAATCTTGAAAAGTCCTAAAATTTGCAAAAACAACATAAAACCCAAGGTAGCTCCACTCTAAGTGTGTAAAATGCATGTTTTATGCCGTAAGATTTCACCCATAAATGTGCTCATCAGATTCCCCACACTTAGACTAAGCTTGTCCTCAAGTAAAAATTAAAGAAAAATACAAATGCAGGTAAAAAACTACTACAACAAAATAAATCCTAATTCACTTTCGTAGGAATCACGGTTACACTTAACATGTGAAACAAGCCTTTAAACCACTAGGTTACCCCTAGAGGACGAGTTTTGTCTCGTGGATGTTTGCAGTGAATATACATCTAAAATTCCAATTCAGCTCAAAATAAAACATTGCAAATTCCAACTCTAACAATTGGTAAGTACTCATGCAGGATCAATAGCTATGACAATTTTTCTCATCATTGATTTAAGATCCCCCACACTTGAACTTTATTACCCCATATTGATTCTTGAGACAAAGCATATATCTCAATCAAAGACTCACCTTATATCTTTCAAGTACACCTCTCTTTTAAGCAAAACCACTCATAAAGTAAGGGTACCAAGGACTAAGGTTTTGAAGTATTTTTGACCAAACAATTTTACCAAGGCATTAATGACACTTGTATTTATCTCTCTCTTTTCTTTTCAGTAATGAACTCTACTTTACTCCACTACGGTTGGCTTGAATGACATGGTGGAGCAAACATCAGAAACCCAAGTTACTTTGTAGCTTTGCTTTGCATATGCCTACATATATAGTGATGCGAGAGTTCTTTTCAATAATCTCATTCCTAAGAGTTTCGATCAAGTCACCCCGATTCCTGAGTCGGAGTGCCCTGTCTAATTCCAAGGAATTCAACTTTTACTTTCTACTCTTTTTTTTTTCTTCTTTTGTCATGCCATACACAAAATTGATCTCAACTTCTAGCCAAAGAAACAAGGACCCACAAAACTCATAGATGGTCTAACGCCTTAAGTTAAGGGCCTTTTATTTTTCTAAAGTAAGTCTCATCTCAACATACATACAAGTTACATTCCTCTCAATAGGGTTTTTATGTGTTCACAATGGGTACCAAAATCACTCTCATTTCACACATCATAGAAATTGAAAGAGTATGTACACTAACCAAAAGTCAAAGTTAAAATATACAAAGAAGCTATACCCCCCCACACTTATGTAATGCAATGTCCTCAATGCATGCATGAAAAGAAGAATAAGGGCGAGGCAAAAGAGGGGTACACCTTTTAGTCAAGATGTGTTTATCATGGGAAGCTTTTATCTTATCTTCAATAGCAATGTATGATGGGGAAGACACTCCAAATAAGAAAAATCATGAATAGAAAAGTCATCCCTAAAGACTTCAAGAAAAACATTCACCATGTAAGAGAAAATTCTCATCATACGTTGAGGTTCTTTAGAAGGTTTAGCATCCTTCATAAGATGAATATGATATTGTACAATGGAAGACCTTAGACCTTTGATATTTGTGATAAATCAACCCAATGCTTCTCTATTATCATTCAATAGTGTGATCAACTCTTCTGCTTTGTCAGAAGTTAAATCAGAGACAACCATAGAACAAAATTCCATCGAAACTTACGAAATTTCCACTGAAATTTCTCATTTTGGAAAATGCGAAACGAAACTCAAGAGGACTGAAAAGAAGTCCTCAGTTTCGATCGAAACTGTCAAAATTTCGTTGAAACTTGGTTCAACCCAGTTGGACCAGCTGGTTCATGAGGAAAAAAATTCCCAAATTTTGTGGGAAACTTGGGAAATTTTGTGGAAACTTGGGACTTTTTCCTGTAAATTTTGTAGCTTTCCCAAATTTTCAATTTTTTTGTTTATTTCATGTTTCCCCAAATACCCCCTCCATCAGGACTTCCCTATCCAAAGTGTGTCTTCCCTCAGGTTGGTTATCTTAAGCATATTGATGACCAAACTCATAAAGTTATAGTTGTCGATTAACTTGACAACCATAGGCATAAAATGTCATGAGATGTCTATGTTTGTTGGTTGGACGAGAGGATGTTACAAGCATAGTACTACTCAGCTCATAGGATGAATCCACTCTTGGCACTCCTCTTAACACTAAGTTGTATTTTCCTTTTATTATCAACTATTTTGAAGTTAGAAATTATATATGGAATGTTATGTGCTTAAGTAGTTAAGTTTATAATGTACTTTTTGGACAACTCTACATTGATGTTATGTACATTGAATGACATATCTACATTGATTTTTTAGCAAAATACAACAAATGCATTATTTATACTCTAATTAGCTTAAATACAGGATCGCACCCCAAAATACCCTCTAAAACCTGTCGAAACGTGTACGGAAAAGTCCTCGGTTTCCTCAAAATTTTTCAAGTTTCCACCAAAGTTTCCCATTTTCACCTGGTCGAAACTTGAGTTTCCCTCGAATTTTTTACCATGGAGACAACAATGACAGGAAGAGTATTACCTTGTTCCAATAAAGCATACTTCAAATTGGAAGGCAACTCTTTCAATTCTAGCTGAGGGGGATTCAATTATTGAGGGCTTGGGAGTGGAGATGGAGGTGGATAGAGGTTCAATAGGCTCCAAAGGTGTGAAAATTTAAGACTTTAGAAAAGAAAGTTTCACTATCATCATCCAACATATCCATACATTCTTGAAATTCAAAATCAAAATCAATCTCAAAGTTGGTAATCAAATTGATGCGTCCAAAATCTGCTCAGCCCTTAGATCTCCTCGTGATGACCTGCAAAAATGAAAGCGTCAGATGTGGCCCGACTGCGGGGGTCGGGAGTCCACCTCCGAAGGCTAAGTCAGTTGATGAACTTAATCACAAACGGCTCTGCTAGAAGCACAGAGCTAAGGAATAAAGAACTGGGAAAGGTGATCTAGATCGTAAGCCTCTGATAGTTTACATCTATCAGTATGTATCTAAATCTGAGTCTGAGTCTCAGATTGTGTGTCATCCTCACCTCGTATGGCAGTGAGGTTTATATAGAGTGTACCTTCGAATCTCCTTCGTTGGATGCACTTGAGCCTTCTTCGGGTAGTCGTTGGATCTTAACAGTTAGATCCGTTGAGTGATAGACTTCTACTAGTTTGGACTAGTAGAGGACTTCTGAGATAACCTTTAGGTTATGTGATGATTATCCCTTCGATAATGATTAGCCGCATCCGTCAATTTGAGTCTGCCATCATTAGGGTAATTAATCTAATTCATTAGTTGAATTAGGGCGTGCTTGTAGCTGAATGAGTTTTCTTCCTCAGCAAGCCATCTTCTGGATCCGGTTCTCTCGGGAGCGAGTTGGTTCCCTCTGTTTCGACCGGGGTCGAGGGTCCAACCAGGTATGAACCCGGTCCGATCATAATTTCTCCATATCACGAGCTCCCCAGACCAAGCGTTCGGTCGATCCGGAGGGCTTGGTTTTTAACTGGGTTCTTCGTCAAGCAATAGTCTCTACGTGTTCCATTAAATGTCATATCACATTTAATGCGATGGTCACTTTCCCTCGAGCATTTTGAGGGTAAGGCCACGTGTCTCCTTGCAGTCGATCTGTCGTGGCTCACGTAATCCAAGCGACGGTTTCCGAACACCTGTTTCGGATTCGTGAGTTCAAACTTTCAAAATGTCTTCAAATCTCGATCGTTAATTTTGAATCAATCTTGATCGTTCAGATTCCCGAACACTCGTGCGGGTGCTTTTAAAAGAGGTTCGTTGTCTTCGTAGGTTTCATTCTTCCTGTTCGGAATTTGAACCTTTGTCATCTGCTTCGCGCCTTCCTGCTCTCAAGCTTTTGCCTCACTGAATCAGTAAGTTTACTGGTCTTTTTCTTTTTGTTGCTTACTGAAACAAGTAATGGCGAATAATAGGGCTTCTCTGGTA
This sequence comes from Hakea prostrata, assembly GCF_041222555.1. Lineage (NCBI taxonomy): Eukaryota > Viridiplantae > Streptophyta > Magnoliopsida > Proteales > Proteaceae > Hakea > Hakea prostrata. The sequence goes on from NC_142600.1 coordinate 38,730,763, forward strand.
CCCAATGTTAGTAATAGTAGTGGTAATGAAGCTTTTGCTTCTCCTCCGTCCGAACAATCGGATAGTGATAACAAAACCCTAACTGTCCTCTGGCGCGAGTTTGCTGAAGTTTCTCAAAAAGGTTTAGAGAGAAAAACCGGAACTCCTTCTGTCCTCCCTGAGTCTGGATCTTCCAAGACTTCTAGGGTAACTGTCGAGTCTTCTAGGCAGCCTCAAACTTCCAGGTCCAATGGCGGACCTGGCTCTGTTCCCTCCATTTACAAGGAGGAAACCCTTCTTTCAGCCATCCAAGATTTTGATTTTCCTTCCTCTTATCAGGTTAGGGCTCCCCATCCTGATGAGAGGGTTGATTCAACCCTTTCGGGTGAATTTTCTCTCTACATAGATCCACGGGAAAGCGGGGTTCGCTTTCCCTTTTTTAATCCTTTGTTCTCCGCAGTTTTGAATCATTGGGACATTTGTCCTGGAATGCTCCTTCCCAATAGCTGGCGTCTCATCGTCGGTTTCTTGGGTTTTTGTTTTGAACTTGGCATTACGCTATCTCTTTCTCTCTTTGTACATTTTCATGTTCTTTCTATCTCCCATCCTCCCGGATGGGTTTTTCTGTCCAAACGCAATAAGCCTAAACTTGATTGGAGGGGCAGCATCCTTGCCAAAGGAACTTGGCCTTCTAACCACAAAAGATGGCGTGAACGATACTTTTTCTGTCGAGCGCCTCCATCGGATCTTAACTTCCCGACTGCCTAGAGGTAGTGTACTTCTTCTTCCGAGAATAACCGAGGCCTTCCCTTATCCAAAGAAGACGAGGCGCCATCAGGAAGATCAAATCCATTCCATGGTATCAAGAGATACATGGACTTGAGGTGGAGTATAACTCCATTCTTCAATACTGGGGCTTGGCTCATTGTGAGCTTCTAACCATCATCTTTTAATTTTACTGAAGTGATACGTCTTCAATTCTGACTTTTGCTCTTCTTTGCAGTGCCTCCAAGAATGAACCCCGAGAACTTGCGAGTGAAGGCCGCTAGGGCCGTTGCGACAGCCGAGCAACGATCGCCTAGAGCCTTGACTGTTGATCAAGAGGCTTCTGTTCCCTCTCCCAACCCCTCTTATAGGGGTATCGGGAATATTAGGCCCGTGGCTGATGCTTCGGGTAAAGGGAAGAAGCCAATGGTGGAGAGGTCTAATGTCTCCTCCTCAGCCCGAACCAAAAGGAGGCATGATACAGTTGATGCTTCCTCTCACATAAAATCCAAAAATTCAGCGGATTGTGAGGAGGTCTTCATCCCTCAGTGGACCCTGAAGTTGACCGACAGGGTGACTCGGGACCCTGAGAAAGCTGCAGAGTGGAGCTCCCTCAGTCTTGTTCCTTCTGATTGCCAGGAATTTGAAAACCTGGATGACGTTGCCCTTGTTAGTCAATCCACAAGGTACCGGTCTTCTTGCTTACTTATTTTTTCATAATTTCTTATGACTTCTTCTGATAATTTCCGCCTTCCCAGGTGTAACATCCAGCCCAAACCTAGCCCGGACACCCTTTTTATTTTGGGATAAAGAAAGACTTGTTTGATATTAGACCTTAAAGTTGGACTTTAGTTTCAATATTATTATCTTTGAAAACCTTAGGAAGCCATGTCAAACCTTTCCCTTAGGGTAGATTTGTAATGTTTGGCCTTATCCTACCTTGGCCCAGCCCGGGACCTATTATGTTTGTAGGTCCGAAGACCCAATTTGGGGGAAATGAGACTTGTGGACCCTTTTGGTCGATGATTTGGTGTCGGAACCCAAGCCCGTGAACATTGACGATGATGCCCCTCACTTGAGGGCATTGTCAGTGTTAGCTTTGAATCTGCGCACCGAAGAGGGGTGAATTAGTTGAAATACCAAATGAACTCCTATGCTTGATCCAAAGGTATTTCCTGAAACTAGACTTCTTGATTGAATTGTGGAAGAAAACCTCACTCAATTTGACCTTGTATAGCCTTTCAAATCCCTACTTGAAGTTGCTGTTCTAAACCTGAGTTTTCTGCTGAAATCATTTTGGTCGATACCATCGACCAAAAGCATCGACCAAAATGTCCCAGTCTGCCAAGTTAATGATTCCATGGAATATTCCTTTTCTATTTAATATGACCTCGAGCCTTGAGCCTTTTGCAATCATTTTTCTCACCTGGGAACGTGGGGAGAGCTTCCCAAAGCAGCTCCTTGGCTAGTGTGAAGGGTATCTCATCAAAGACACTTAGTTTATCATTGATTCTTGCCTTCATCTTCTACACTAAGGTAAGACTCTTCATTCCACTCTCTACCCTACCATTTTCTACTCCTTTCTATTGTCATCTTGCTGATGGGACATTTGGAATGGTGCTGCAACCTTGCAACCACCACTCCAAGTGCCTACTCATGCTCAATCCATGATTCCCTTAGCCATTCATTGATGCTAATGCTTATATCTCATGCCTAGCATATGTATTCCATGATTTACCTATTAACATCATACCATTTGATATCAAACTTAGCTATAAAGTGTATTATGTTCATGTTTAACATTGCCATATAATTCCAATCGAATTCCTATTAGTTCCTCTAGCTATTGCATGCTATTCTTCATCAATGCAATCAATTCCAACTCATGCCATGATGTTTATCACTTGAACTTGATAGCTCAAATTGGGGCTTTTTAATTAGACCATTGGATTGGGTTAATTCCTTGATTTATAGTGTCCTACTACTGTTGTTAAGTATGCCTCCAAGTTCCAGATTGATCCGAACACCGGAAGACTCATTTCGGACCAAAATCCCCAAAATCCACTATTCTGTCTCGAAGACAATTTTGGTCGATCATTTTGGTCGATACCATCAACCAAAGTTGTTGCTGACAGCAACCTTGCTCCGTTTTGATCCGTTTGACATCCGATCTTCCCGACTTCTTCTCTAACTTATTATTGATGTTTGTTTAGGGCCTTAACACTTCTTTTGGACTATTTCTTGGTATTCTCAATTCATCATCAACTCGACCTAAGGTAAGGATGGTTATCTCCATAAACATATAGATCATCAACTTATGATTTATGTTCTTATTTATGAATAGAATCTCTTGATTTCTTTTAATCGTTATAAGACTGTGATATACGTGTTAGAACAGTAGTATTGAAATCTTTATACTCTTGTCATGTTACATTACTATTCTTGTTTACTTATGTCTATGATGATTCATTTCAATATCATGATTTAACTTGTATTATGAAGATATATTGGATGCATGAGAAGTGATGAACTTGAGTATGTGATTGTCTAGGTATAACTTGGGATTGGGGAGTGTCCTATTGACACTTCTGTCCTTGGACACCGGAGGGAATAGTATGGGATGTTCTCCGATGGTTCCTATCGACTCTTTCCCGGGTTATTGGATGACATACATAGGATTGTCTAGTTGTTTGGCTAGGATGTCCCTGTCGTATCAGACCCGAATCGGAAGGGCATTGAGACCGAACGACCCGTGGTAGCAATGGGGATTTGTGGGCACTCAAGACCGGTAACCAATCCGTGAGAGGTCATAAATCTCATTGTGGGGGTCATTTATTGGTAGGGTTGCATATGGATAGACTTGGGCTCACGGGCGCTCAAGACCGGTAACCAATAGGGTTGAGAGGACGTGAGAGCTTCCCGTTTACTATATGTGGATGACCAATAGGGTTGATGAGTCCGTAATCCGGGATTACGCTGACTCTAGTGTGAAGGATACCGGAAAGGATCGCCGGGGGCGAGGAATGGACGTATCTGGAACTGAGATGATATGACTGAGTAGATGACTTGCATTGGGCTAGGCTTTACTGTGACATGCGCCAGTACTTGACCAAATGGTGATGTGAGAGAGCGGTGACCGATCCCCTTACCACGGCTTTTTGATGACTTTACCGATCTTCCCCGGGCATTCCCAAGATATGGAAATGGGAGAGTGACTGACGACCCAGAGAAGTACGGTGCTATGACTTAAAGCATGTCTACCCTAGATGACCAGCATACTTAGAGTTAGATTCATGTTTACATCATATGTCTCATATCATATTGCATCATGCTATGCTGTGCATCATATGATTTATGTTATTATGGAATAACTCACTCCTTTTCGCAACATATCTTGTTAGACTTTTCTGCAGGTAATACCACTGTTGGCTGTAGCAGTCAACCCTCTGGAGGCCGAGTTGAAGACTTGTATCATACTGGTGGCGATGAACCAGTTGATAAAGACGAGTAGACCGAGATCGGGACTTGTTTGTAGCAGTTCAGTCTTATATTTGTGTGTTAGAGATGGGATGTCGCCTCATTCCCTTTTTAACCTTTTATTTGAATTGTCAGGACTATAGCTTAGTTGTTTCACTTGTTATTTGGTGAATCGGTTGTAACCTTTACTTTTAGTCGTTTCATCTTCTGCTAATATTATAGGATGGGTTTCGTCCCTCCTTTTCACACTTGATTGTTTATACTAATGAAATCCTTTCCGCACTCTGATGTTATTTGTGAATCCTTCTGAGGTACTTTCTCGACTTTTATTATTGAATTATTTGGAAATAAGGAATTGTTCTTGCTTTTGATTATATTATTGTGCTAAGTGATTATGATCGTTCCTAAACTTGATCGGCGGGACAGTAATTCACTCCCCGGGTAATCCAGATAGGGTACCGGTCTTCTTGCTTACTTATTTTTTCATAATTTCTTATGACTTCTTCTGATAATTTCCGCCTTCCCAGGAATGCTGTGTTGAGCTTCTATCAACACATGGAAGCATTGAGCCGGGTTGGCCGCAATAGCTCCTTGGCTGCAGACTGTGAAGAGAATTTGGCCAAAGCCAATTCTGAGATAGACCGGCTGACTGCAGCTACCGAGGAGCTGCAAAGAAAGCATCAGGAAGAAGTGATCTCCCTCAAAGAGGCCCTTGATTCTTCAAAGGCTCGTGCCGCTGCTGCCGAGCGCGAGGCCAGGAAGCAAAAAGAAGCTGCCACGTTGTTCGTTGACAGGCTTGAATTTCAATGTGCGGAGAACAAAGAATATCTGAAGTGGGCGGTCCCTAGCAAGCCCAAGCACATCAAGCTAGAGCTTCGGAAGGAGTGTGTTCAGAAGTACCTGAACAGCATACCTTTCTCGGAGCTGCTAGGTGTGAAATCCAGCCCAAACATAGCCAGGACACCCTATCTGTTTTGGGTAAGGAAGGGTTTGTTTAAATGTGGACTTTGAAGTTGGACCTTGATTTCAGTTTTGTTTAAATGTTGATTTGAAGTTGGACCGTGATTTCAGTTTTGTTTAAATGTTGATTTGAAGTTGGACCGTGATTTCAGTTTTGTTTAAATGTTGATTTGAAGTTTGACCGTGATTTCAGTTTTACTATCTTTGAAAATCTTAGGAAGCCATGTCAGACCTTTCTCTTAGGGTTGATCCAATGTCCCAAAATGAGGGATGATGTCTTCGTGGGCCATCTCAGTAGAAGATATGGTGTTTGACCCAAAACCCATGGATACTGATGATGGTGCTTCCTTATGGAAACCTTAATTGATTTGGTGTTGAACTACTCACTAGTGAAGAAGAACTTGGTTGATGGACCTAAAGCTTAGTTGGACCTGATTTGAAGACATCCCTCCATACTAGGTAAGTAGTATGATGTGTTGAAAGAAGCCCATCCAAAAATATTGAAGTTAGGCCCATTAAATCCCTATTTTTGAACAAGTTGTCCAGGCAGTGGCATTTTGGTAATTTTCTGTTTTCAAGGTTTTTAAAAGCTTTATTCTTTTAATTTCGTGGTAAACATTCCCACTAGGTTTCTAACTCTCTATGGAACGTGGAAAGGACCTTAGATCTTCCTTTTTGGCAACCAATCAATCAGCAGGGTCAATTTGGTGAAATCCTAGTAATTCTTGGAGTCTTTGTGCTATTTAAAAGGGGGGAACTCCATGTTTTTCACTCTCAATCTGTTTTAAGCCTTTGGAGAACGTGGGAAGAGCCCTAGATCCTCTCTTTCGAAGCCAAGAAAGACCCTCAAACATCTGTTCAGATTTCTTCATCGGTTTCTCTTCTAAAAGCTTAGTATTCAATTCGTTTATTCTTTAATTCATTCTTTTTATCTACTTCTGGTATTTTGATTATGAGAAGGGTATTACACTGCTGTAATGACCTCTTCTCTAATTTTTTTAGCCCTAGAGTGAATTCCCCAATTCACTCTATGTTCTTGAAGCCATATGGCGATGATTCTTGAATTTGACTCCACCAAAATCTTGATGATACTTTCCCTGAATTTTCTACCTATCTTTATGATTGTGGGGAAGGTCTCATACAATTACCATGACCTTCCCTTGTGTCCTCATGATTGAGGAGTTGATCCTTGTTTTTCCTTGGACCATTGGAAACCAAAAGGGTAAGATTTTGAGGGGAAATTCTTGGGTAACTCTCATGAGAGGGTAACCAATTGGCAACCTTTTATTTTCTGTTAATTCATTGGACCCTCCGCAAAACCTTTCTTGATTGTAAATTCTTTCCCTAGGGTGAATCCTTATTCTCCCTAGTCTTCCCATGGAATATTAGGATTTTTTTCCTTTGAATTTATTTACATTCTTTCCTCTCATTGGTAGACCCTTCCTAATTCCATTCTTGATTTTGAAATATTAGTGAGATGTTCCTTTATCTATCTTGGGTTGTTTTTGTAAGAGTTAATTGTGGGTAACTCTCATGGGAGGTAACCAACTCTTATGAGAGGTAACCATATCTGAGACCCTAATGTTCTTTTATCTGTTGGAAACTTCCCAACACCTTTTCAGATTGTGCATTCTTTGTTTCTCTTTCCCTAGGGTGAATCTTGATTACCCCTAGCCTTTCCATGAGAGCCATCAATTTTGTTCTGAATCTGCGCACCGAAGAGGGGTGAATTAGTTGAAATACCTAATGAACTCCTGTGCTCAATCCAATTATATTTTCCAAAACTAGACTTCTGAATGGACTTCCAAGAGAAAACCCCACTCAATTTGACCCCATATAACCCTCCAAATCCCTGTCCAAAGTTGTTGAACTATGTCTGGCAAATCCTGCTTGCGCATCGAAGAAGGTGAGCCTAGTTGGTGGACCTAATGAACTCCAATTCTTGATCCGAAAGTATTTCTGGAAACTAGACTTCTTGATTGACTCGTAGAAGAAAACCTCACTCAATTTGACCCTGTATAGCCCTCCGAATCCCTGTTTGAACCTCGCTGTCCTGATTGGTCGATTCATTGTTCGATTGGACCAACAGACCAATCAATCGACCAATGGTGTCTGAATTTACCAATTTGGTCCTGTCTCTTCTATTTAAGTCTAATCTCGGGAATACTCTGCCTCCTATGCCTCCTAAGCCTCTGGAATGAGTTAGAACCCTAATCTAATCAATTCCCTTGCATTCCTTGGTGATCTCTCACAAGACTTGAAGTAATCTTCTTCCTCTCGCATCAAAGGTATGTCTACTCTCTTTTCTTTCTTCTCCATCTCTGATTTTCTTTCTTTAATCTGTTCTTGGCTGAGATCAGGAAGAAGATGATGCACTCTTGCAACCATCTATTCCATGATCTCATCATGTTCTTTAAGATCCATGATCATCATCATGATCTTAACCCTAGCCAATAGATTCTTGAAACCTTAACCCTAACCCTTGTATGATCTTTCTGGAAACCTTTGGTAATCTCCCATGTGAGGGAAACCTCATGGGCAATGTTTCTATTAACCTAAACGAGAATTCCTATGATTTCTTGTTATTATCTTGATAACAATCATTCCCTCTCATTCCGTGATCATAACCTTATTATGGGAACCATAAGGTTGAAACCCTAGTTTCTTGGGTCAAATCAAGAACCCATATTTTGACCATGACTTGATGATTTTATCTTCCCATATGATTCTAATGCATCCTAGGAAGTTCCCCTTCGAATTTTGGATCAATCCGACTTCAAACGAAGAAGTTATGACCAAAACAGTTTTCACTATCCCGTACTGACTCGATTGGTCGACTGATTGGTCGACTGGGTCAGTTGACCAATCAATCGACCAATGAAGACAGTAGCTTCAATTTTCGCTCAGTTTGATTCGTTTGCTCTCTAATCTTTTAGGTATCTTTCCTAATGTTGTATCTATGCTTGTTAGGGGTTTATTTTCCATGTTTGGTGTCTCTCTCTTTGATCTTTGGATTATCTTCGGCGATAATCAAGGTAAGGACAGTTAATTCCTTAACTACATAGATTGCTTGTTCTCTGGTTTCTACATTATGAAACTATGAGATTACCTACTGTTATTGTATTTTAATTCTGATCTCCTACTGTGGGAACAGTAGCACTTGTTTATATTGTCTTTTTATTATTCATGATATATGAATTACATATTATTGCCTAATCTGATTTTTGCTTTTACATTCTCTTGTATATGATGAACTGTTGGTTGTATATGTTATGACTGATCTAAGAATGTGTTTGCTTAAGTTTGGTTTGGGATTGGGAAGTGTCCTTTTGACACTTCTGTCCTTGGACATTATCGGAAATAGTATGGGATGTTTCCGGGGTTGCCCATCGACGCTTTCCCGAATCAATGGTTGTCATACCTAGGGCTGTCTAGCAGTGTTTGGCTAGGATACACCCCTGTTATATCAGACCCGATTCGGAAGGGTATTGAGACCGAACGACCCGTGGTAGCAATGGGGATTCACGGGCGCTCAAGACCGGTGAAATGATCCGTGAGAGGACGGGAATCACATTGTGGGGGCCATTTATTGAAGGGTTGCATATGGCTAGACTTGGGCTCATGGGCGCTCAAGACCGGTGAAATGATCCGTGAGGGGACATGAGAGCTTCCCATTTACCATATGTGGATAACTAATAGGGTTGATGAGTCCGGTGAGTAATATCCGTGACTCTAGTGGAAAGGATACCGGAAAGGATCGCCCGGGGCGAGGAATGGAAGTATCTGGACCTGAGTTGATGTAACTGAGTAGATGACTTGCATTGGGCTAGGCTTTTCCTTGACATGCGCCAGTACTTAAGCCAAATGGTTGTGAGAGAGTGTGTTGACTTAACCCCCTGCCATGGTTTGTCCTGAGGGATGAAGGACCCATTACCAACCGGCTGCTCAAGACCAGTGAAATGATCCGTGAGAGAACCCAAGATATCTTTTATGGTTGAGGGTGTGAGCGGACTTTCCCAAAGAAGTACGGTGCTATGACTTAAAGCATGTCTGCCATAGAGACTAGCATACATAGAGTTAGATGCATTCATACATTATCTGTTTCATATTGCATTGCATCTTGTTATGGTTCGCCACATGTTATCTATGATGTTATGGATTAACTTGCCTTACTGAGTTTCTTTCGAAACTCATTCCTTTTTTTGTACAATCTATTGTTAGACTTTTCTACAGGTTCGGATTTCTTTGACGGTACGTACGAGGAAGTGCAAGGTGAAGAAGATAAGACTGAAGAGCAAGAAGAGCTGACTGAAGATGTGGATTAGATTTCTTTTGTTTCTTATAGACTTATCTTTTACTTTACTTGTATTAGCTTAGAGCTTTACATTGGATTTTGATCTACCTTCCGCATGTGTTTGTAGGGTATAATTCCGCTATACTCTACAGTTGTCTTTTGTTTTGGTATCTTGTTATTCCGCACTCTGATATTTTTAGTGATCCTTCTGAGATCCTTTCTTGACTTTTATTATAAATTACTTGAACATTATGATTTGTTCTTGCTTTTGATTATGTTATTGTGCGAAATGGATATGATCGTTCCTAAACTTGAACTTTTGGGCTGTGGATCACTCCCTTGGGTATGCCAGTTAGGGTACCGGCTGGGCGGATGTGACACTAGGTGCTTACAACATCCAAGCTTATTGGTTGGGGCAGAATGATGTTTGGGAGCGAAGTCTCGCATCAATCCCTTCCTTTGATACTGCTCCCTTTCGTGAGGTGTGCCATAAAGAGGTCTTCGGGAAATTAGGCATGGATCTCCCAAACTGGGCTCGGGAAGAAAATGATCCTTTTCCAGCTGACCCACAATATGAGGCATATCTGGCTGACGAGCCGGCACTTCCAGAGGAGAAGTCACAAGCCAAGTCACAAGTTGCTGCTAAAGTGGACTCTGACAATGTTATTCTTGAGGAAGGCTCTTCTCAGAATCCTGAGAAAAGTCCTCCCGATCAGGGCTCCTTGGGCAACAATGAAGAAGAGGCTTAGGGAGTTATCTCTTTTCTTTTTTTTTTTGTAAAGATTGACCACCTTGCTAATGAATAGACACTTCTTTTTCATGTTGGCCTTTCCATTTCCCTGTCTCCTGCTGAAAACTTGTCTTGAATATCAAAATATAAATGATAAAACTTATCACTTAACTTCACATTCTTCGACAAATAATAATCTTGCAGAGATATTATGAAGATGAGTTTTGGAAAGATGCATTAATCTTCCCCACTACTTCATTTACTGCAAAGTCCACACGTTCCCTTCTCGTATCTGCGAAGTCCAAACGTTTCCTTGCTCTGGTATACCATTCACTATTTCCAATGAATCAGAAATACATCCATTATTACAATGGCGCTGCGACGATTGGAGGTATCCCTGCATCGGGTGCTCGCCTCCACATGTTTCCATGTGGCATCCCTCCGACTGTTGATCTTGCTTTCTGCGGATTTTGAAGCGTCATTTCGATCTGGGCCATTGGTTGTCCTTAGCTCTCAATCGTCGTCTTAATACCTGAGGCTATTTAAAGCCTTCGTGGGTACTCCCCATCTATCCTGCTATCTGCAAGTTAGATTTGCTAAAGCGACATTCCGTCCTCTTGCTTGCTTCCGTATTCCTCGTACTCCAACAATAACTCAATCAACTTCTGAACAAGTGAGTTTTTTGATTGCTCATCTCTTTCCCCCTTTCCCCCTAAGTAAACTACACAGTAGTAATACTTGGGGTTTAGTTAATCGTGTTTGGGCTTTTGACAGAGAACTAGGGTTTTTCCTTTGTTGCCATTGTTGTTGGATATCTGTACTGATACGGTTTTTCTGTTTATATAGTGGCTCCCAAGATCAACCCGAACTTTATTAGAGCGAAATCTTGAAAGAAAATCGTTCCGTCGGCAGTGGTTGGGGCCAGTGAGGTGGTTTCAGCTAGTGAATCCTCCAAGCTTAAGGTGGCTGCTGTTGGTGTATCTTCAAGTAAGATTCCCACAGTTTCTATTGATGCCGTCCCTGCGCCTCTTTTGCCCGGAGTGATCGCTCGTCTTTCCCAGGAAGATCTTGATCACTCCGTTGTTGATGGCACTGCTGACGCCCCTGCTGCAGAGACCGTTGGTGCACCCCCGAAGGAGACTCTTCGGGCATCTGAGGCAACTATGTTGGCGTCTGATGAAGGTGTGGTCCTAGCAGGTGCTGCTCCTATTTCCAATTCTAGTGCTTGTTTGGCATCCTGAAGTATTTACCAAACTGGGCCTTCCTCTTCCTGACTGGACCAAAAATAAGATTGATCCTCCGCCTTCTGATCCAGATATTATGCATTATCTGGAAGACTCTCCTATTTATTCTCCCTTGGAAGGATTCAATTATGACGAGCTCGCCTTGAATGCAAGTTTGGTCGAAGACCATACTTCTCCTGGACAAGCTGGACAAAGAGTATGAAATTGCGGAGGATTTTATACATACTGAAATGTTTTTTGTAATCCTCATTTCTCCTCTTCTTTTCCTTGAATCCATACCAATGATTGACTCATGTGTTTGTCTTAGCAAAGTTGTGCCGATCTTGTATGACTTCTTAATGATCATCGATGATGACTTTCTTTTTGGACCGAAGATTGTATTTAGCTCTTGTAATCTTAAGTTTGATGTTGAGACCGACATCTTCTGGTCTTTTGAAGAAATAAGAAATTAACTTCATCTTGAACTTTGCTAGCCACTTGAATCGCTGTTGTACTAGGTCTTAGTTGTTTAGAACAATGCCTTTACTTAAAGATTTCCGGAGAAATACAATAAGTCTGAGAAGGAACTCACTCGGGTTTTAAACCGATGCCTTTACTTAAGATTTCCGGAGAAATACAATAAATCTGAGAAGGAACTCACTTGGGTTTTAAACCGATGCCTTTACTTAAGGATTTCCGGAGAAATACAATAAGTCTGAGAAGGAACTCACTCGGGTTTTAAACCGATGCCTTTACTCAAGGATTTCCGGAGAAATACAATAAGTCTGAGAAAGAACTCACTCGGGTTTTAAACTAATGCCTTTACTCAAGGATTTCCGGAGAAATACAATAAGTCTTGAAGGAACTTACTCGGGTTTCAAACCGACGCCTTGTAGAAGGAACTCACTCGGATTTTCATCCGATGCCTCAACTTAAGAGATTCCGAAAAAAAAATCCATAAGTGTTGAAGGACCCACACGGATTTTCATCCGATGCCTTATAGTTGGATCTTGTTCTTTAATATGGTGTATGATGCCCCCCAATCAAAAGATAATTTGTTGAAAGCCAAAAATTGCATTGATTGAGTTGAAGATGTTTACATCACGAACAAAATTGAAATCATCATCAAGGATAAAACTTTTTGAGATGCCTGGCATTCCACAAACGATCCAACTCTTTCTGGGTGTTAATGTTCTTTAGCCTGTAGGCTCCTGAACCAACTGGTTTTACAACCATATAAGGTCCTTCCCAGGAAGGGTCCAATTTTCTTTGGTGACGTGGGTCGGAAGCTAAGGTGTTTCTCAACACCAAATCTCTGGCTAAGTACTGACGATTCTTCACTCGAGTATTATAATGAGATGCTATCCTCCTTTGATAATGTTGAGTTCGTGCTATTGCCTTTGCTTGAACTTCATCCAACAGATCAAGACTACCAAGCAGTCCTTGCTCGTTTGCTTTTTCCTCAAACTCTCGATCCCGTAATGTCCCCGCCATTATCTCCACCGGTGCCAATGCTTCGGATCCATATGCTAACCTGAATGAAGTTTCTCCTGTGGGTGTTCGAACCGTGGTTCTATAGGCCCACAGTACGCTATGAAGTTCTTCGACCCAAGAAGCCTTATCAGCTTCGAGTCTTCTCTTTATTCCTTCCAGTAGTGTTCGGTTAGTAACCTCTACTTGTCCATTGCTCTGGGGGTATGCCACTGAGGACATACGATGCTCGATCATATATGTTCCGCAAAGTTGCTCAAATTGCGCAAAGTCGAACAGAGTACCATGGTCAGTGACGATAATCTTTGGAATCTCAAAGCGATATATGATTGACTCAAGCACGAATTTCTCCACTTTTTTCTCAGTAATTGCTGCCAGTGCACTGGCTTCAACCTATTTCGTAAAGTAATCAATTGCTACTATCAGATATTCCCGTCCGCCTGATGCCTTGGTGAATTTTCCCATTATATCAATTCCCCACATCGCAAAGGGAATGGGATCTAGAATTGAAGTCATGGTTTCCGCCGGGCACTTCGATACTGTAGCATGAATTTGACAGTTGCCACATCAGCGAACATACTCCATAGCAGCCTCTTGGATCTTAGGCCAATATAACCCAAGTCTTAGAATTTTGTGGGCCAGGGCTCGTCCACCCATGTGAGCCCCACAAATCCCTTCATGAACCTTAGCCAAAGCTGACTTTGCTCCTTCTGGGCCTATACATCTCATAAGGGGTCCAGAATAAGATCTTTTGTATAGTCTCCCATTTTGAATGACAAATCTTGCCGATCGTATCTTGATCAACCTTGCCTCTTTCGGATCCTCAGGTAATTTGTCATCTCTTAGATACTCAATTATCGGATCCATCCAGCAACGCTCTACTTCAATATAAGAAATTTCTTTCTCATGATAACTTGGAAATGTTATCTCTTCAATATAGACCAAAGGGTCTAGATTCTTTTCTTTGGCATTGGCTAGTCAGGATAGCTCATTTGCCACTGAATTTTCATTCCTTGAAATCTGAGATATCTTCAAATTTCGAAATTGGTTTTGAAATGCCTGCACTATCTCTTGATATTTCTGCAAGCGTGGTTCCTTAATACCCTACTCCCCCTGGACTTGGTTGACTATAAGTTGAGAGTCACTATAAATAGTAACATTTGCGATAGATAATGCTTTTGACAACCGAAGTCCAGCTATCAGAGCCTCATATTCTGCTTCGTTATTACTTGCTTCAAATGCAAATCTCAAAGCATATCGAATAATAAAGCCTGCTCGACTTTTCAATAGAATTTCAGCTCCTGCTCCATCTTTATTACTTGAACCATCCACATATACCTCCCAAGTGGTTGGTATAATGGGATCCTCAATGGTGGACTCCACTGGTGCAGTAGTTTCTACTACAAAATCGGCTAGCGCCTGAGCCTTGATTGCCGTTCTGGGCTTAAAGCTCACTTAGAACTCGCTGAGTTCAATTGACCAGGACACCATCCTTCCAGATAAATCAGGTTTATTAAGAACTTTACTGAGAGGAAAAGTTGTAAATACCTCAATTGGATGAGCCTGAAAGTATGGCCTTAGCTTCCTGGCGGCTATCATGAGAGCCAGAGCCTGCTTCTCAATCTGCGAATATCGTGTCTCCGCATCTAGCAATACGTGGCTCACATAGTAAATCAGCCACTGTTTTTTATCTTTCTCACGAACAAGTATTGCACTGACCGCTGAAAGGGACGTCGCTAGATATAGCTGTAATATTTCCCCCTTCTCTGGTCGGGACAAAATCGGCGGTTGTCCAAGTTCTTTTAACTCCTCGAAAGCTTTCTGGCATTCTTCGGTCCACTTTGCCTCCTTGTTGCCCCTCAAATCTTTGAGTGCCTTGAAGAATGGCAAACACTTTTCTTCAGACTTGGAGATGAATCGATTCAAAGCAGCAACTCTCCCTGTTAAACACTGCACATCACGAACTATTTTGGGAGCCTCCATATCAATTAAAGCCTGTATTTTGGCAGGATTAGCCTCAATACCTCTTTGTGACACCATGAAGCCCAAAAATTTGCCCGAGGAAACTCCAAAGGCGCACTTTTCTGGATTCAGCTTCATTTGATATTTTCAAAGATCGAGAATACCTCAGTCAAATCTGCAATATGATTTGCTTTTGTAAAGCTCTTCACTAGCATGTCCTCAACATTAGCTTCAACATTCCTTCCTATCAGATCTTTAAAAATCTTGTTGACGGCCCTCTGATATGTAGCTCCTGCGTTCTTCAGGCTAAATGGCATGACTTTATAGTAGTAGCTTTCACGATCAGTCATGAAAGCCGTAAACTTCTCATCTTCCTTATTCATAAGGATCTGATTATACCCTGAGTAGGCATCCATGAAACTTAGAGTTTCATATCCTGCGGTCGCATCTATCAAGAGGTCAATCCGAGGCAACGGATAGCAAGCTTTGTTGAGATCTGTGTAATCTGTACACATTCTCCACTTCCCATTCGCCTTTTTTACCATTACCACGTTAGCTAACCAGGTTGGGCATTCAATTGGTTCTATGAAACCAGAATTTTTCAGTTTTTCAACCTCGCCCCGAACGGCTTCATACTTTTCAATGGAGAAATTTCTCCTTTTCTGTATCACTGGTTTCACCTTCGGATCTATCCAGAGTTTATGCTCTGCGACAGCCCGATCGATTCCTGGCATGTCTTTAGCAGACCATGCAAATACGTCTTTATTCTGTTGAAGAAATAACTTCAACTCATCTTTGAAATTCTCCAGTTGTTCAGACCCGATATAAGTAATCTTCTTCTTATCTTCGGTACACAGTTGGATTTGCTCCGGCATCTCCATTGGTTTGGGCCTTTGCAATTTTCTGCTTCTTCCCGATCATCTCGAACTTCTATAGGTAGGGCAGTCACCTTCCTCGGGCCCTCCTTGTCTTTTAAATAGGCAATGTAACATTGCCGAGAGATCCTCTGGTCAGAGGATACTTGACCAATTCCCATATCAGTCGGGAATTTTATCTTCAGGTGTTTTGTCGAAATAATAGCACCTATCTTGGATAAAGATGGTGGCCCGAGGATAACATTGTAAGCTGGCAGCTCTCGAACCACCAAAAAATTGATTCGGACGGTTGTTTCCTTAGGAAACTTCAAATAGATAAGTCCAACTGGACAGATCCTTCCGCCACCACAGATGACCCTGCAAAACCATATAGATGGGTGGATGAAGGCTCCATCAAGTCCTCATCCACCTTCAATTTTTGATACACTTCATAAGAAATCAGGTCAGTTGCAGACCCTGTATCAACCAAAACTCTATGCACTTCCCGACGTGCAATCTCTACCTTGATGACTATGGCATCATCATGAGGTAAACAAACGCCTCTTTCTTCTTCCTCGCCAAAGGTGATAGAATCTTCACCATTCAGCTTCTTTCGCTTCTGCGTCTCTCCGGTTCCGACAAATTTGGATTTTGTCTTCAAATTGCGGAGTGATTCGGGCTCTGGTCCTCCGAAAATGGTAAGGATAGGTGACCGAGTAGCTTCAGTCACCTCCTTGCCTTTTTTTAACTTCGGAGCCTCCCTTGATCGTTCCGAACTAACCGAACGATCCCTTTTAGGAGCAGCCGCGCGTGGCTCACGTGGCTCCTCCCTCCTTCTGCTAACAAAATTGGACAAGTGTCCCTGAGATATTAATCTCTCAATATCTGCTTTCAGATGACGACAGTCATTTGTATAATGACCATAGTCCCTGTAGAATCGGCAATATTTTTCTCGATCCTGCTGCTCCCCAGGTTTCAAAAGAATTTTAGGTGGCCACTTCAAAATATTTTTCCTTTTGATGATATTTAGAATATCAGCCCGAGGAACATTCAGTGGAGTATATTCACTTTTACCAGGAGACCTCTGGCGCCAAGCCTGATATTTTCCAACCTGATCACGGACATTTTTCTTTGGCTTCTGCTTCTGCTCAGGTTCCTTCTGTTCCTTATTGGAGACTTTGTTATCTCCTTGGCGCGCATCTAGTATCTCCATGACTTCGGCCTGCTTCTGGCATCTCTGTACCAACTCAGCATAAGTTGCAGACATATCCTGTAGTAATAACTCCAGGAGTTTTCGGTTAGTGAGTCCAGTGAATAGAGCAATTTTGGCTACTTGCTCATCCAAATTTTCTATCTCCATCGTTACTTTGTTGAATCTTTTCAGAAACTCTTTGATCGATTTGCTTCTTCCTTGTCTGACAGTAAACAAGGTTTCTTCCGTTTTCTTGACCTGTATTCCACTCTGGAATCGCCCTATGAATTTGCGCAGCAATTCATCAAAGTTTACGACCCTTCCAGAGGGGAGGTTCGAAAACAACTTTTGTGCTGCTCCGGTTAAAGATGAACCAAAAACCCTGCATAAAATTTCATCAGAATTACCTGATACTGCCATGGTCTGTTGATGATAGCCAATGTGGGCCGTTGGATCTCCGGAGCCATCGAATGTAGAAAAGGTAGGAAAACAAAAGTTATGGGGAAACTGATATCCCGCAATTGGCTCGGCAAAGGGGGTCTTCCGAATGACTGAGTAAATATCCTCAGTCATCCTTCCTTTAGCCAACTGCCCTAACTTTTGATTGATGTTGGCCAATTCCTGACCAATCTGGGTCGGGTGATCTTCAGCGATATGACCACGACCTCGATTAACATGATCATCACGTGCTATTCGATCATCACGAACAGCCCTTCATTCCCGAGCAGTCCCGAACATTCCGCTCGTCGCAGACTGCTCGATCATCGGGACCGGTTCTTCTGACAGTTGGTGAGTGAGTTCTCACCCCTGTGTCCAATCTTGTATTTGAATCGGTTGTACTTTCCTGCGGTATGTCGAACCGATAGTCTCGCCTAGGTTGATCGTCAATTCTCCTAGGTCCTCGGTCACCTTCACGAAAGTTCTGACCGATATTCCGGTCTTCAGCCAATCTTTGATCACGCAGTAACACGCGCCTCCCTGGATCGCGATGGTCAGGTTCTTGTGGTAACACCACTCGTCTGGTGAGCATGCAGAGTGCTTGGCTCACCTCCAAGAGTTGAATCTTTACTTGATTCAATTGATCTTGGAATGTATCAAGAGGATTACGTCCTCCCTGACCACCATCTACTTCGATAGGATTTTGGCTTCCCTGAGGAACATCTGGATTATTCACTCCAGGGATCTGAACACCGGAATCGCGCTGTGCAGCGGCTGCTGCCGATCTAGTCACCATGGCTTTACAAGTCATTTCCCACAGACGGTGCCAAATGATGCGTCCAAAATCTGCTCAGCCCTTAGATCTCCTCGTGATGACCTGCAAAAACGAAAGCGTCAGATGTGGCCCGACCGCGGGGGTCGGGAGTCCACCTCCGAAGGCTAAGTCAGTTGATGAACTTAATCACAAACGGCTCTGCTAGAAGCATAGAGCTAAGGAATAAAGAACTGGGAAAGGTGATCTAGATCGTAAGCCTCTGATAGTTTATGTCTATCAGTATGTATCTGAATTTGAGTCTGAGTCTCAGATTGTGTGTCCTCCTCACCTCGTATGGCAGTGAGGTTTATATAGAGTGTACCTTCGAATCTCCTTCGCTGAATGCACTTGAGCCTTCTTCGGGTAGTCGTTGGATCTTAACAGTTAGATCTGTTGAGTGATAGACTTCTACTAGTTTGGACTAGTAGAGGACTCCTGAGATAACCTTTAGGTTATGTGATGATTATCCCTTCGATAATGATTAGCCGCATCCGTCAATTTGAGTCTGCAATCATTAGGGTAATTAACCTAATTCATCAGTTGAATTAGGGCGTGCTTGTAGCTGAATGAGTTTTCTTCCTCAGCAAGCCATCTTCTGGATCCGGTTCGCTCGGGGGCGAGTCGGTTCCCTCTGTTTCGACCGGGGTCGAGGGTCGAACCAGGTATGAACCCGGTCCGATCATAATTTCTCCATATCACAAATCATTATGAAAATCCAAAGACTCTTCAAGCATATTGATCTCTTCTTCTATTTGTGGTTATTTCCCAATCCTTAACATATTAAACGCCATAGTTCAATTTCCAAAAGACAACCATAAACGACCATTTCGACAATTGATTAATGCATTACTAGTAGCGAAAAATGGTCTTCCTAGAATTATTGGGATTTCATCTTTGATTAAAAAAGGTTTAGTATCTAGCACAATGAAATCAACTGGAAAAATAAATTCTCCCACTTTCAATAAAACATCTTCAACCATCCCTTTGGGAATCTTAATTGACTTATTTGCCAACTGAAGAGTAGTTCTAGTTGATTTCAATTCTCCCAGTCCTAATTCCTTATAAACATGGTAAGGCAAAATATTCACACTTGCACCAAGATCAAGTAAAGCATGTTCAATGTGTGTATTGCCTATGACACAAGATATGGTAGGGCTCTTTGTATCCTTATACTTGGCTCCTACAGATTGAGTAATTATGGAACTAATGTTACTTGCCAAGAACGCTTTTTTGGGATCGCTAGTGATTCCTTTATGAGTGCATAAATCTTTCAACACTTTTGCATAGGCGGGGATCTGGGATATGGCATCCAAAAGAGGGATATTCACTTCTATCTTTTTGAAGACATCAAGAATTTCCTCCATAGTTGCAGTCTTCTTCCTATTAATTAGATGACTAGGATAAGGAGCCTTAGGAACATAAGGACTCTCATTTGAAATTTGCTCTTTTCTCATAGTTTCTAATAGTGGTTCACCAAACTTAGGAACTGCTAAAGCAACTGGCTCATCCTCAACTTCTATGGGTTCCTCAGACAAACTTTTATTAGGAGATACTCGAACATTCTCCTCATCACAGTGGTCACTAATCTCACTCTTTTCATTAATATGTGACTCACCTGTTAAATACCCTTTCTCACTTCTTAATGCTGACAGAGAATTAATTGAAACTAAAGAAGAATGGGAGGATTCAACTTGGTTGACTTGATTTGGTGGTCTTTGTTGAATCTGAATCCTAGGATTTAACTCAGGTTGGCTAGGCATTTTACCTTTTTCTCGCTCAGACAAAGAACTTGTAAGAGTAGAAATTTGTTTTTCCATATTATGCATAGAAGTCATGAAGATGCTGGAAAGTACTTCCATATTCTTCTCTAAGGAAGAGAGACGAGAAAACTCTGGATTGTTTATTGAAAGTAGGTGATGATTGATTTTGTGCAATGTGAGGCATATGAGTCACAATAGGTGGATTGACAAGCCTAGCTAACTTGGCATTCTGGAAATTTGGGGCTTGAGGGAATTGAAAATTTGATTATGAGAAAACTGTGCACTTTGTTATTGAGGGGCACCAAAGTGATTTTGAGTGGAATAATTGCTTAATCCATTTTGGTTTTTCCCTTGAGACCATGAAAAGTTAGGATGATTCTTCCACCCAGGATTGTACGTGTTATTGTATGGGTTTGGAAACATCGCATTGACATTTTCATGTTGGCCTCCAGAATAGCTAGGACATTCCTCAATTACATGTGTAGGAGACTGACACCATGCACACATAGCAATAGATTTGTCAATAAAATGTGCTCGACTTGGTGATGGTGGTGCAGCTTTAACTACCAAAGTCTCTAACTTTTTCAAAAGACTATCTAGTTGTGCTTCCTTATGAACTTGACTATCAACAAAATATCCCCTACTAGTCCTTTCAGATTCTTGGGTTGACTCCCATTCTCTAGTTCTATCTGCTAGGTCTAAAAGAAATTCCCAAGCTTCAGAATCATCTATGAACGATGTAAATCCTGTGGGGCACATAGATTCTAAAAGTTGCTTTGTTTGATAATCGATACCCTCATAAATTATTTGGCATAAATGCCATAATTCTATACCACGGTGAGGGCATTCTTGGAGAAGGCTCTGAAACCTCTCCATTACCTTAGCAAAGGACTCATTGGGTTTTTGATGAAATTGAAGAATGTAATTTCTTATTTTATTTGTCTTGGAGAAAGGAAAGAATTTCTTCAAGAATAGGACAGTGAATCGTTCCCATGTGGTAATGCTATCCCGAGGTAAGCTATAAAGCCACTTTTTTGCTTGGTCCTTTAATGCAAATGTAATAAACCATAGTCTTACAGCATCATCAGTGAGTTGTTGTACCTTCATAAGGACACAAACCTCCTCAAACTCCCTAAGGAACAAATATGCATCTTGATCAGGTAACCCATGAAATTGGGGTAACATAGACAGATAATGAGATTTAAGTTCAAAATTATTACCCCGTACATTAGGTAAACGTATATAGGAGGGTTGGGCAGATCTGGTTGGATAAAATCTATCTCTAAGACTCTTAGGTGGAGGAGGTGGAGGTAGGTCTTCCATGGTCAAGGTAGACACTTGGACAATTCTATTTGTGGAATCACAAGTCCAGACACACATGCACTAACCATCTAATGCAATTAATGGCTCTTATGAAATAATGAGTTATTATTATTATTATTAATTTTTTTTAATAAAAAGACTAAAGAAGAAAAGAAAATAATAAAAACAAAAGGGAAAATATTAAATTTTCCCACCACAAAGATTGAAACAATGATTCCAAAGCTGTAAGGTTGTCGTATAGCTGAGCACTGTATAGGTTTGATAACAAGGGAATCCGTATAGTCTTCGGAGCCACCTACAATCTAATCTTGGGGATTCTGGCAGAGAGTGGGGACTACTATACGTTTTTGATTCTACTCAAGTTAAGATAAATATCTTTGAATTTTTGATTAACCTAAGAATGAGAAAAATAAAGTGGACTAATACCTCCCTGGCAACGGCGCCAAAAACTTGTTTTTGAAATTCAAAGTAATCGCAAGCGCACGGTATTGTGTAGCTAACGGGTTGATCTCAAGAAGATATGCCACTTAGAATTCAACTTCTTAATAGTAATGTGAGAGTGAAATGATTTAATTTTTGTTAACTAATTAACTAAACTAAACGATCATTATCCATACATCTAATGCAATTGAATTGAAACAAAAAATAAATTAAACACAATCAATGCATAAATAAAAGACAGGAAAAAAATGCGAACAATAAAAATAAAAGGAAAAGGGAAGTGATCCAAGTGTCAGCTCTGGATCGAGGGAAGAGGAGTATAATAATAATGACTTTGACCGTGGACCCTTTGCCGTAGCTTACAGTCCACTTGTCACACCCCACCCGCCGGTCTCGGTTAGCCGCCTAACAACCCGCGGGAGTGATCTATCACAGGATCCACGGTCTTACCAATCAATAATAATAAACACAAGTATAGACAATCAAGAGCAAGAAAAAGTGCAATAATTAATAAAAAGGTTACAAGAGTCCAAATACTCCAATAAATATTCAACAAAGGATTAAAGGAAAGGACCACGAATCAAATATAATATCAAGTTCAGCGGAAGCAAAATAAATAAAATAAATAATCTTCTTTCCAGTTTTCGTTTCTAAATCTAAAAAACTGGTTTTCTAAATTAGCAAGTAAAGGGTTCCTTCAATCTTTCTCCCTACGATCATCAAAATCCTGGCACTCTGTCCCCGTCTGTGAAACCCAGCCCTAACCCTAATCCGGAAACTCTGTTAATTGTAGGTCCAGTGACCCAAGTAAGGCAAGAAGTCATCTTTGAGCCATTTCTGTTGAAGACTTGATCGCTGGATTGGAATCCATGAGTGTTGATGCTAGTGTCCCAATGGTGGAAACTGCACCCGGATGAAGATTGGATTAGTTGATGGTCTTGGAGTGGTCTCTGTATTGATTCTAAGGCATTTCTAACTCCTAGGTATGTCACTCTAGGTGTGTGCAAAACCCCTTGATGTTTGGACTTGATCTGAGCCTTCAATTCCCTGTTTTGAAGTTGCTGTCTTGATTGGTCGACTCATTGGTCGATTGGACCAATCAACCAATCAATCGACCAATTGATTCTGTTTTTGAAATTTGAATCCTGTCTCTTCTATTTAAGTCTAATCTCGGGAATACTTGGCCTCCTCTGCCTCCTAAGCCTCTGGAACGAGTTAGAACCCTAATCTAACCCATTCCCTTGCATTCTTTGGTGATCTCTTACAAAGACTTGAAGAATTCTTCATCTTTCTACGGCAAAGGTATGATTTCACTCTCTCTCTTCTATCTCTGAATTTCATTCTTTTATTCTGTTTTTCATTGAGATCAGAAAGATGTTGAAGCATTCTTGTAATCATCAATTCTCTGATCTCACCATATTCTTTAAGACTCATGATCATCATCATGTTCTTAAACCCTACCTATTGAATTCTTGAAAACCTAACCCTAATCCTTTGAAACCCTAACCTGTGTGATTGTCTGGAGAACTTTTGGTAACCTACCTTGTGAAAGGGAAATCCTTTTTGGGTGACCTTGTGTTAACCTAAAACTTAATCATCTATATTTTCCTGTTTTGATTTGTCTTTGTTCATCCAAATCTCACAATTATTGTCCAGGAGCCAAAAGGGTGAAACCCTAATTTTCTTGGATCAAACCCAGGAATCCCCTTGTTGATCATGTTAACCCAATTATTATGTTTTCTTTACTAGATCTGAATTCTTTCATATCCTAGTTCATTATCTTTAATTTTTCTATTTTTCCCTCCTAAGCTATTTTTCAACCTAATTAGGTTAACCTCATGATTTCTAGGTTGTAACTTGAGAACTTGTTTTGATTTATGATTTGATATCCTCTATACCCTAGAATACTACCATAATAATTCCCCTCTGATTTGTACCCTTTTGAACCATCGAATTCGGCTCTGGATTCCCAAAATTCGGATTCTTGCAGGCCACTGTCTGCATTGGTCGACTCATTGGTCGACTGGTCCAGCAGACCAATCAATCGACCAATGAGTACAGCAACCTCAATCTTGGTCTGTTTCGATTGATTTATGATCTTTTCCTTTATGCATCTTTCCTAACATGTTGTGTGCACTTGTTTAGGACTGTCTTCTCAGGTTTAGTCAAGATCATACTTGATTCTTTAAGATCCCATCCAAGTTAGAAGGTAAGGACAGTTAATTCCTTAACTACATAGATTGCTTGTTCTCTGGTTTCTACTTTATGAAACTATGACATTACCTACTGTTATTGTATTTTAATTCTGATCTCCTACTGTGGGAACAGTAGCACTTGTTTATATCATCTTTTTCATTATTTATGTTATATAAATTATTTATCACTGCTTAATCTGATGTTGCTTTTACATTCTCTTTTATATGATGAACTACTGTTGTGTATGTCATGACTGATCTGAGAATGTGTTTGATTAAGTTTGGTTTGGGATTGGGAGGTGTCCTTTTGACACTTCTGTCCTTGGACATTATCGGAAATAGTATGGGATGTTTTCGGGGTTGCCCATCGACGCTTTCCCGAATCAATGATTGGCATACCTAGGGATGTCTAGCAGTGTTTGGCTAGGATATACCCCTGTTATATCAGACCCGATTCGGAAGGGTATTGAGACCGAACGACCCGTGGCAGCAATGGGGATTCATAGACGCTCAAGACCGGTAACCAACCCGTGAGAGGACGGGAATCACATTGTGGGGGCCATTTATTGGAGGGTTGCATATGGCTAGACTTGGGCTCATGGGCGCTCAAGACCGGTAACCAACCTGTGAGAGGACATGAGAGCTTCCCGTTTACCATATGTGGATAACCAATAGGGTTGATGAGTCCATAGTCTGGGACTATTAGGACTCTAGTGGAAAGGATACCGGAAAGGATCGCCCGGGGCGAGGAATGGAAGTATCTGGACCTGAGTTGATGTAACTGACTAGATGACTTGCATTGGGCTAGGCTTTTCCCTGACATGCGCCGGTACTTATGCCAAATGGTTGTGAGAGAGTGTGTTGACTAAAACCCCTTGCCATGGTTTGTCCTGAGGGATGCAGGACCCATTACCAACCGGCTGCCCATGATACCTTAAATGGTTGAGGGAACCCAAGATATCTTATATGGTTGAGGGTGTGAGCGGACTTTCCCTAAGAAGTACGGTGCTATGACTTAAAGCATGTCTGCCATAGAGACCAGCATACATAGAGTTAGATGCATACATACATTACTTGTTTCATACTGCATTGCATCATGTTATGTTTTGCCACATGTTATCTATGATGTTATGGATTAACTACCTTACTGAGTTTCTTCGAAACTCATTCCTGTTGTATATTTCTTTTTGTTAGATTATCCTGCAGGTACAAAATATTATGACGGGCAGTACAGTGAAGAGCAAGCCAATGAAGCGTATTACACGCAAAGTGCTGGCAACGATCAAGATTACTTTGATGATTCCCTGGCGGATCAAGCTGCGCACTACTTTTGAGAACTGCATAGAGGTAGAACGTATTCATTGGATTGATGAAGTCCATACTTATGAAGACGTTATCTATAAACTTGAAGACACTTGATCTTAGTTTATTTCTTAGTACATTTGTTTCAGTTGTAATCCCTTTTGATTTTCATACTACGTTCCGCTATTTTTGGTGCAAGTGAGTTTCGCCTCACTTTACTCCTTTTTGATATCATTGGATATCTGGTATCTTTCCGCACTCTGATTATACTGATTGTTCATTTCTTGTTTTGAACCTTGTTCATAATATTAAAACTTGATTTATTTCCTGTTTATGATTATGTTATTGTATATGTGGGAGGATGATTTCCTCGATACTTGATCTTCGGGGCTGTGGATCACACTCTCGGGTATGCCAGTTAGGGTACCGGCTGGGAGGATGTTACACCGTCGGCCATCAATGGGTACTAAAAGCACACACCAAGCATCTTCAGGAGGCTTCATGTTTGCAAGTCCATGAACCACTGTTTGTGCCTCATCAGCTTCATACTAGAAGGTTCTTTCATACGAATGATCTCCAACTTCCGACGTTGTGCCACCATCTGTACAACTCATATAATATATACAATGAAAGGAATGAGTTCGACGAACTCAGTAAGGAACAGACAATTCTCATATATATGTCAATACAATCCACGAATGCACATATGAAATGATATGGATGATATGCAGAAATATGAATGCTACTAAGATCTAACTATGCAAGTCTCTAACAACTGACATGCTTTAAGATATACACCAGCCCTCCTCTGGGTAGGTCTAGTCACTCTGATCCGGCAAGGACTGGTTACCTCTGTAGGGATCTGGGTAAAATGGAAAGTCCACACCTGGCTCTCAAACCATGGCTGGGGTTAAGTCAATACTCTCTCACCATGACCATTGGTAATGAGTACTGGCGCATGTCGGGGTTTCTAATCCAATGCAATGTCATACAGGTAACATACTATATGAAGTCCAGATACTTCCCCTATGGCACCAACCAACTCGGTTCAGTATCCTTCGCAACCTAGGAGTGAGAACCCTCACGGAATGGCTACCGCAGTTGGACTCCACTCCTTAACCCTATGGTCATCCACATATTATTGGGGCAGATGCTCTCATGACTCCTCACGACACCCGATCCTCTCCTTGGAAGTCCATGAGCCCAACCCTAACATATGCAACCCTACCATTGCATGACCAATAGTGGACCACTGAGTCTCCGCACGGGACTGGTTACCACTGTAGGATGAAACAAAGTCACGTCACCATTGTCACAGGTCACCCGGCTTCAATTCCCCTGCCGAAAGGGTAATAGCATGTGGGGTAACTAGCCATGCAATTCTAGACTCTCCTAGGTATGTCATCCAGTAATCATGATAGTGCTAGAGGCATCAATAGGCATGTGTCCCATACCACAACCCTCTAATATCTCCAGCCAAGATATCCCAATGGAAACCCCTTCCATCACAACTACACTACATCACTCTTTATCATACCATGAACAATTGTGCAATATCATAAAAGATGAAGTACATCAAAGAGCACCACTAACAGCAAGTATACATTAAGATTCACAAGCTTTATACAATTACATCAAGTTACATGATCAAAGAATATTAAATAGAACAGCTGAATCATCATGTATGCATATAAATAAGAATGCATGTCCTTACCTTGTAATTTAGTCGAATTCCTCTAACTTGCAATCTAGAAACTATTATAAGACTTTTATTTGAAATAGAGAACACCTAGGCATAGGGTTACAAGAATGTATAAGAGTCAAGAGTCAAAACAAATCAAAAATCAAACCTACACAGTCACTGGAAACCAGCCGGTTGCTTGTGCCGGTCGCTTAGGTTAAGCGACCTCCACAAGTGACCGCCCCCGTTTCAAACAGTTTCCAACTCCGAAAATTTGACTTTTGATCATCCGATTTCAATCCGTTTTGGGATGATCTTAGTCCGAATTTCAAACTTAATATGTCTATAACAAAGGGGTGAAACAAAAACCTAAAATTAACAAAGATCAACCACCCAAAAATCTCAACTTGATTAGATCCATCTATTAACAAATCCAGTGATTCGTTTATGGACAGGATCTCATCAAGAACATTGGAAAGAGAGCTACAACTGATCAATTGGGTAACCACTAACAAAATGAGGATGGGTTCATATCAATTAGAGGTTAAAAAGAAAGAGATTTGCAGATGGAGATTCATTACCTTAACCAGAATCACCAAGAATAGAAGGGAAGAGATTCCATATCACTAACAACACTTCGCCCACCTTCCAGCACGTTTCCACTGCCGCCTAATCGCCCAAAATAGCAATCCCGAACATAATAATGTGTTAATAGGGCGAGGGATGCTATTTATAACGAACAGGGGGCAAAATAGAGCATTTTCCCGCAAGTAGAACCGGGGGCGGTCGCTTAAGGCAGTCACTTGGTTTAATCAATCGCCACTAGCAACTGCCCCCAAGTATATTGCTATACAAGGGTGCTTTGCTCAGGGGGTTAAAACCCAAACACAACCTAGCCCTAAACAACATATGGGGGAGGTCTTACCTTCATTCCAGACATCTCCAAACATCACTTGCCTTCTACCAGAGATCCAACTTCCTAGTAAGGCAGGTTCTTCAACAAGAGAAACCAGATCCGTGGGTTCTGGATATGGATCATAGACTTCTATTTGGAGACTCCACAAAATTACTATGACTAGACCTTCGGGTTCTTGGACTTGCAATAAGGATTCCAAGTTAGAAATACGGGGGTTGTTACACCACCGATCGGGGGAACGGATATTAAAGAAAAAGAACAGTGCAGAAAGTAAATAACAAAGCAATAAAATGAAAATGAAGCCTTAACCAAAGAGAGGCACGACTGTAGGCATCTTTGATCAAAGATCCAGGGGAAGGGAGAACAATAAACAAATGCTGAAAGTAAATTGTAGAAAGTAAAATGGAAACCTTAACCAAAGAGAGGCACGACTGTAGGCATCTTTGATCAAGAATCCAGGGTGATATCGAATAAATAAAATGGCTCGAACCAATTCGGATAAACCGAGGTCGGACCAGGTCAAGTCAAGGTCTGTTATACAAGCGTAAAGGCAGGATAACAAAGTGAATCCTAGTAGATTGACAACCGTAGACAAAGTATTCGACTGGGACTCAATAAATCATATTTGAGTAGGACTCAATCACTAAAGTTCATATTGCAGTCCAAGTAATGTTTTAGTTCGAGACGAACTCATACGTAGAAAACCTATAAAAAGGTAAGGGAGCACAAGAGAAAGGTACATTGAATAGAACCATCACTATTCGAATTATTATTGTTCATTACTTTCTTGTCTTCCTCAATCGGATTCCTAACTAGATCATTGGAGGTGAAAACTCGACCTCCACGGTCGAGCTCATTCTTGCAAGTTCATCCGGTTGAAGGGACGAATAGGATTGTGCAGCAACAATTGGCGTCGTTTGTGGGAATCTTGATCAAAAAGCCTTCGTGTAAATCAGATCAAGAATGCAAAATCAACTCTTCAAATAACGACTAAACATGAGATGATTGGCAAGTTCGCTTGTGAGGTAATCTTGCCTACAATTCCCTTTTTCAGTAATCCACCCATAAGGTACGTGGTACATTCTTTTTCCCTTTAATTAAAGTAGCCATTATAGAGGGATTATTTAGCAAAGAAATTCCAATTTTATTTCGCTGTCGAATTGGGGCAATTAATCTGAATTATTTGGGAATTCGCTTAGTTTCGTAAGAATCGATCAGTGTTTCGTTGATTCATCGGTTTTATAAAATTATATTACTATAAACTTAGTTTGTCAGAATTATGTGCAACGGAAAGGTTAAGTTGCATGATTTCTTTTCCTGACAACATCATTGCCACAATAAATTAACCTTTATCTTTGCTTTCCACAAAGAACGGTTACATAAGAAAACTGATTGCAGATTTCTATGAATTAATTATGCTTTTGTCTTGCCATTTTATGCAAACCTTTTGACAATGTACGGTTAATTTTTATCTCTCCTGAGAGTGGAATGAATGAAGTCGAGCACAAAGACTCCTTCGCTGAAACGCCCTGAATCGATCTTAGAAGTTAGAACAATCTACTCTTGTGTCGATGTATGGCAACACGATCGTGTTAGATCATCGCTAATGATCAAGGCAACAGAACTGTCTTCATCAATACTGTCTTCAATGCGAAGTGTTTGATTGTTCGGAGATTCTCAGATTCCTTGATCAAAAGTGACGTTAAGCTATGGCTCTTCAAGGGACCTGGTAACAAGCCGATGATTGAGGTGCGATGCAGGGGAGAGGAAAAGCGGTTTGCTGCCGAAGAAATTTCCTCCAGGGTCCTCATCAAAATGCGTGAAATTGCTGAGGCCCACCTTGGTTCTATAGTGAAGAACACTGTCTTTACAGTCCCTGCCTAGTGCCTACTTCAATGATTCTTAGCGTCAGGCCACCAAAGATGCATGAGTTATCGCAGGATCTCCTTGTTGTTTCAGCCGATCCTGGTTCAGGTTAAGCCGACTCTAAACAGGCTTACAATATTGCATTTTTCCAAGCCTAATCCACAACATATTGGACCCCAACAGCAGCAAAATCTGTGGTTATTACTTTTGCCTCCATATTGGGCCATTTGAATTTTGAAGGGCATGTAGATCCCTCTGCTTCAGAGGCTTCTATATCTTCAAAGTGTTGGTATTTTGTTAAGGTCATTGACTTCACTGACAGCATTCTACTGGAGAGACCTGATTCCTGCAATCCTATATTGTTGAATTGTTTTTATTCATGCAGTCTTGACCACTTTTTACAGTTATTCTACCAGTCAATTGCTTTTTACAGTTAATAGAGTGTCTGCATCTCCTATGGACACGGATGATGGGGGTTCAAAGCGAGTTGAGAAAGAAAAGGTAGATTACTCATCATAAAAGTCCAAGTTCTAAAGGGGGTGATTGAAATAGATAAGCTGCTGCGAGTGGATCCAAAGCTAAATTTAGGTGTCTCAGAGCAGCTAAAAAAAAAATCTTCTAATTTTCTCAGGTTCTGGAGAAGCTTTCTTGATTTCTTGATTTCTAACTACTAGTTCGTGTTTGACACCAGCGATTCTTGGGAACTAGGACTGAAAGGAGAACTGATCTAAAAATCAAATTTTCTTGGTGGGCATATCTCTTGAGTTAGAAGCCGATGCATGACCATCCTCTACTTTGCAGATTCAGGCTCTCTTTACGCGTTTGAACTGATGTTGAAATTGGAGTATTTTCCAACCGAAGCCGCTTCACACATCTTGCTAAGGCGTCATAACTATGATGCTCCCAAAGTTCACGTAAACCGCCGAACTGGGTCCTATGGAATCAAGCCATTCAACACACCACATAGGTTCTTCTTTTCATAAATTGGACCCAATGGACTTGAAGCTCTCATACTTAATCTGATCCAAATCAATGGATCAATGGAAGAGGGCCAATGCTATAAGCTCAAGGCAACATTATTGACAATGAATCTGTGGCGTACTTCTCAAGGTCATCAAAGAATGCCACATCGAAGCTACATACTTCCACATCAAATTATAACCATATGATTCTTGAAGTCGACTATATTGAAAAGAAGCAATCTTCATATTCAAGCAGTGAGAAAGAGAACAGAGAGTACCGTTCTCTCCCATCTCATCAAGCCATTTACCTGCACGAGCCAATCTACCCTAGATATCTATGATGTGCTATTTTTCACTCAAAACAAGTGACCAGTAGCATATGCCAACCTTTGTAGATGACGATGAAAACTACATACACAATGAGGATGAAATGGACACCAAGGTTCGCTTGAATATAATCATCTCGAAAGCTACTTGTATACTAGTAAGCAATCATGAATATGAAGAAGCTCGCCATCTACCACGGAGAAAAAACCAAACAAATGCGATTACAAGCTATGCCCTTCAAATTCCAATGGCGAGTTACCGGACAGCTAGCTTAATGCTGACTCCCCAGGTGATGAGCATTCAGAAATTCAATTATTGTTTCTTTAATTCAAGCAGCAATTCTCAAAGCAGAGTTCTCGTTCTAACAACAAAGATTCTTCAAGAGATGTTATCATCTTCTTCAGAGAAGATGACTCTATATCAGAGATTTCTTATCATCATTTCTTTTACTGACAGTATTTGAAATCTTCAATTTGTAGAGCTTCTTTCTACATTTGATGCATGATCAGGATTATTCGCCATATACAACCTAGAGTTGGATGTGGAATATCAAGCAATATTACTCTTTAAGTCAGCTAGCACTGGAATTCAGCAGCAACAATATATTTAGCTTCAACAACAAAAGTCTTATATACAATATTTTCAAAGCCTTTGAGCTCGTGGATAGCAAAATACCATCAAAATTACAAGTATGGAAGCTCAAGATATAATCGACCATACATGATCTAGAGAAAGGAGTTCTACATGCAAGCAAAAGTTCTCAGTTGGATGAAGCATAACAGCTCAGAAAAGACTTGACCTATCATGCTCGGGGGAGTAAAGAGAGATAAACATCTCACATCTTGACCTCCTTGTACACAAAGCATAGAAGTAGCCATGCTCGACGAAAGAGGTCTAGATATACAAGTCTAAAAGACTACTATACTAGAAACCTACGAGTCGACCACAATCACTCTACTCGACCAACATTGGAAGGACGTTACTCGACCAGATCAATAATTCTACTCGACCA
The DNA here is from genome assembly GCF_041222555.1 of Hakea prostrata. Taxonomy (NCBI): domain Eukaryota; kingdom Viridiplantae; phylum Streptophyta; class Magnoliopsida; order Proteales; family Proteaceae; genus Hakea; species Hakea prostrata. Next base: position 38,762,727 of record NC_142600.1, read on the forward strand.
GCATTGGGAAGAAAAAGACCTAAGTCCCTTAGGCATCAAAAGGAGTAAGACCTAAGAAAGGCTTCCAAAAAGAAAAAAGGAGGAAGACCTAAGAAAGGCTTCTGAAAATAAAAAAAGGTGTAAGACCTAAGGGCTTCCAGAAAAGGTGTAAGACCTAAGGGCTTCCGAAAAAAGGTGTAAGACCTAAGGGCTTCCGAAAAAAGGTGTAAGACCTAAGGGCTTTCAGAAAAGGTGTAAGACCTAAGGGCTTCCAGAAAAGGTGTAAGACCTAAGGGCTTCACAAATGAGTAAGACCCATTAAAGGCAATGGGCTTCCTTAGTAAGACCTAAGAACTTAGGCATCAAAGAAAAAGACCTAAGTTCCTTGGCCATCAAAAAGAGTAAGACCTAAGAAATTAGGCATAAAAAAAGTAAGACCTAAGAAATTAGGCATCAAAGAAAAAGACCTAAGTCCCTGAGGCATCAAAACGAGTAAGACCTATGAAATTAGGCTTCACAAAAGAGTAAGACCTATGAAATTAGGCTTCACAAAAGAGTAAGACCCGAGAAAAAAGTAGGGCAGTATTGTCACATCCTGCCCTAAATCCACCCAGGGGGTACCCTATCCGGGTTACTCGGGAGTGATCTACAGTCCAACAGATCCAGTTTAGGAACGATCATATCCACTTATCACAATAATATAATCAAAAGCAAGAACAATTTATAGTATTCAAGTAATCTAATAATAAAAGTTAAGAAATGATCACAGAAGGATCACAACGAACATCAGAGTGCGGAATAACAAGTACCAAATCAAAAGACAACTGTGCGGAAGGTAGATCGAAATAAGGTAAAGGTTACAACCAAATCTCCAAAGAAGGAAAATAAAAAGGTAAGCAACTAAGTTACAGTTTCTTCTAACTTATACAATGTCTCCTCAATAACATAATCATAAGAAACTAAGCCAGGCCGGATCTACTCCTGACAAATATGAGTCTTGAACTGATAGCCTTCACCGATGTAGTCACCGTAGCCAAAGTGGTATGAGTCACCAACTTAGTCCTCAAAGTGTTGACCGTCACGAGTCAACGAGTAGGAGTACCTGCAGAAAAGTCTAACAAAATATGTTGCAAAAAGGAGTGAGTTCAAAAGAACTCGGCAAGGAAAGTTATTCCATAATACATAAGCCATATGATATCAATCATGAACTGATGCAGATGATATGAGACATAAGATGCAAATATGATTCTAACTCTAAGTATGCTGGTCTCTATGGTAGACATGCTTTAAGTCATAGCACCATACTTCTTTAGGTAGTCTCAGTCACTCATCACCGGGGGGAAGTTGGGTCCTACATCCCTCTCGGACAAATCCATGGTTGGGGGTTTCGGTCACCACTCTCTCACATCACCATTTGGTCTAAGTATTGGCGCATGTCAAAGTAAAGCCTAGCCCAATGCAAGTCATCTACTTAGTCATATCATGTCAGTTCCAGATACGTCCATTCCTCCCCTCTCGGGATCCTTTCCGGTATCCTTCACACTAGAGTCACGGATATTACTCACCGGACTCATCAACCCTATTGGTTATCCACAAATGGTAAACGGGAAGCTCTCACGTCCCCTCACGGATCATTTCACCGGTCTTGAGCGCCCGTGAGCCCAAGTCTAGCCATTTGCAACCCTACCAATAAATGGCCCCTTCCGGGTATCCGCAATGCAATTTATGTCCTCTCACGGAGTGGTTACCGGTCTTGAGCGCCCACAAATCCACACTACTACCACGGGTCGTTCGATCTCAATGCCCTTCCAATTCGGGTCTGATATGACAGGAGCATCCTAGCCATACATCTAGACAAGTCCTATGTATGTCATCCAATGATCCAGGAAAGCGTCGATGGGCATCTTCGGAGAACATCCCATACTATTCCCTCCGATGTCCATGGACAGAAGTACCAGTAGGGCACTCCCCAATCCCAAATCAAACCTAAGCAATCACATGCTTATTTCCATCCATTACATATCAACAATACATTATCATATTGAAAACATGTCATAACATCTCATAATACAGTATATAAATAAATGACAACAATAAGTAAACATGATAAATCAAGTAATTAAGCATGGTGTTACTGTCATAAGGTAACTACAGTAGTCATATGATGTCTAAAATCAATTAATAAGTTAAGTCTACTAAGTTACCAACAGCAGTGTAAAAGTCATACAGTCTATGTTATATGGCAATAACCATCCTTACCTCAAATTGTGAAGAAGATGATCCGAAGTCACAAGAGAATGGTCCAATTATAGTCTTAAAACCCTAAACAAACATATATGAAGGATTAGAGAAGAAATCAAAACAATCGGAGATCGAACGGATCAAAACTGGGCAAAAGTTTCTGACAACAACCTTGTTGGTTGATACATTGGGTTGATGGTATCGACCAATAGTATCGACCAACAGAGTCTTGGACAACAAAATGGGATTTTTGGGTTTTGGCTCAAAATGGGTCTTCCGGGTCTCGGATCGATATGAAACTTGGAGGGATGCTTAAGAACAGTAGCAGGAGACTACGTAGAAAGAATTAACATGATCCAATGGTCGGATTGATAACCCCCAATTTGAGGTCCTAGGTTCAAACTTGCAAGACCCATGTTCTTCAATGAAAACCATTACAATTGCAAGAGAACTTAGGAATTTAATCAATAGAATGATGAACAGCAGAATATAGACAATTACTAACATATAATCAGACCTAATTGAAAGAGAAAATCAGATTAAGAGATGAATTCATGTTGTAAAGCAGAGGAAAATCAAAATAAGAAAGCAAGAACATCATGTATGAGAATCATAGCATGGAAAGAATGAAGAGAGGCTTAATCAACCCAAGAGAGCTTGTAGAAGAGGTGGTTGCAAGGTTGCAGCACCTTCTCCACGAACTCAGTAGCAAGAACAAGATGAGGTAGAAGTAGATTAGAGAGAGAGTGAGAGATTACATACCTTGGAGAAGAGATTAGAGAAGAGAAACAATGATTCTTGTAGAAGATCATCACCCAAGCCAAGGAGGAGGCTTAGAGGAGCTTTCCCACGTTCTCAGATGTTGAAATGAGTGAAATAATGATTTAGGTTCGAGGTTTCACTTAAAAGGACAAAGGAATATCCAAACAACATCTTTTTCACGATTCTGGGCTTGTTTTGGTCGATACTTTTGGTTGATAGTATCGACCAATAGTATCGACCAACAGCAGTTTCAACAGAATTCTCAGGAATAGTTCAGCAACTTCGAACAGGGATTTGGAAGGCTATACAAGGTCAAATTGAGTGAGGTTTTCTCCTACAAGTCAATAAAGAAGTCTAGTTTCCAGAAATACCTTTGGATCAAGCATGGGAGTTCATTAGGTCTACCAACTAAGCTCACCTTCTTCGATGCGCAAGCAGGATTTGCCAGACATAGTTCAGCAACTTCGGACAGGGATTTGGAGGGCTATATGGGGTCAAATTGGGTGGGGTTTTCTCCTACAAGTCCATCAAGAAGTCTAGTTTCGGGAAATACTTTTGGATTGTGCACAGGTGTTCATTAGGTCTACCAACTAATTCACCCCTCTTCGGTGCGCAGATTCAAAACTAACACTGACAACGCTCTCAAGAGAGGGGCATCATCGTCAATGTCCATGGGCTTGGGCTCCGACACCAAATCATCAACCAAAAGGGTATACAAGGACTTTTCCCACCACTTCGGGTCATTGGATCAACAGACAATACAAATTCCGGGCCGGGTCAGGGTAAGGATAAGGCCGGGTATGGCCTCCTAAGGCTTTCAAGGATAACAACATTGAAATCAAGGTCCAACTTCAAGGTCTAACATTAAACAAGTCTTTCTTTATCCCAAAACAAATAGGGTATCCCGGGCTAGGTTTGGGCTGGATGTCACAAGTATCCTAAATGAACTTCCCTTGCTCAAGAAGAGAGTAGGGCAGTATCCTAAGGGAACTCCCATTGCTCGAGAAAGAAAAAGCAGGGCAGTATCCTAAGGGAACTTCCCTTGCTCAAGAAGAGAGTAGGGTAGTATCCTAAGGGAACTCTCATTGCTCGAGAAAGAAAAAGCAAGACAATATCCTAAGGGAACTTCCCTTGCTCAAGAAGAGAGTAGGGCAGTATCCTAAGGGAACTCCCATTGCTCGAGAAAGAAAAAGCAGGGCAGTATCCTAAGGGAACTTCCCTTGCTCAAGAAGAGAGTAGGGCAGTATCCTAAAGGAACTTCCCTTGCTCAAGAAGAGAGCAAGGCAGTATGTCACACCCCACCCGTCGGTCTCGGTTACCCGCCCGACAACCCGTGGGTGCGATCCGTCACAAGATCCAAGGTTTTAGTCTATCAACAATATTTAAGACAAATAAAGATAATCAAGAGCAAAGACTATTCAATAACTGAATTAAATGAATTACAGGAGTCCAAATATACTCCAATGTCAATAAATAAAGGAAAGAAATAATGAATAAAATGGATAAAGGTAATCAGCGGAAGTAAACAAAAAGGTTATATCAATTTCTTCACAGTTTCCTTTTCTAAATCTAAAAAATGTTTTTCATGGATCTCAAGGTAAGGTGTTCTCCAATTCAACTCTATTCGCCGAGCGAACTTTCTGACCACCCTCAGCCTTTGATCATCAATAGGTGCGATAAGCGCACTCCATGCAGCTACAGGAGCTCTCACACATGCTATTTCCATCTCCCATTGACGGTGCCACATCTTCTTCATACGGGATGGTTCCTTCATAGGAAACCAGTCCATCTTCCTGTAAAGTTTCTTCTTCTGTGCAGGCTAATAAACAATACAAAATAAAGGCGTGAGTTTTAAAGAACTCAGTAAGAAACAATCAACATCCATCAATATATCCAATAATGCCAAGATACATGAATAATATAAATGAATGCAAAACATGAATGATACTATGATTTCTAACTATGCAGGTCTCTATTAGTTGACATGCTTTAAGTTATACACCAGCCCTCCTCTGGGTAAGTCTCATTACTCTGATCCGGCAAGGACTGGCTACCTCTGTAGGGATCCTGGGAAAAAGGGAAAGTCCACACTGGCTCTCAATTCCATGGCTGGGGGTTAAGTCAACACTCTCTTACCACGACCGTTGGTAATGAGTACTGGCGCATGTCGGGGTTTCTAATCGAATGCAAGGTCATATTGGTTACATGTCTACATGATGTCCAGATACATCCTCTATGGCACCAACCAACTCGGTTCAGTATCCTTCGCAACCTAGGAGAGAGAATCCTCACGGACTGAATACCTCTGTTGGACTCCACTCCTTAACCCTATGGTCATCCACATATTACTGGGGCGGATGCTCTCATGATTCCTCACGACACCCGGTCCGATCCTTGGACATCCATGAGCCCAACCCTAACATACGCAACCCTACCATTTATATGACTAACAGTGGACCATCAAGTCACATCACTGTCATCACGGGTCACTTGGTTTCAATCCCCCTACCGAAATGGTAGTAGCATGTGGGATACCTAACCATGCAATCTAGACTCTACCTAAATAATGCCATCAAATAGTAAAGATAGTGTTGGAGACATCAGCAGGCATGTGTCCCATTCCACAGCCCCCTGATATTCCTAGCCATGATATCCCAAAATAGATACCTCATCTATCAAAACCATATACCAACTACCATCAATCCATACCACCCATAATCAATACAATATGTATATAAGTAAGACAAACAGCAGTAAAGTAATATGATTTCTATACAAAACATATAAACAACAACATATATAAAGAAATATGATTTCAAATACACACTAGATTAACATATTATAAGTCTATTCAAGAGATAGGATGAATTGTCCTTACATGCATATAATAAGATTGTCCGTAAAATGAAATCGGATAACAATTATATGACTTTTCTTTCAAATAGTAGTTACCTATATACAGGGTTACAGTAACATATCAGTTAAATGAATCAATTTGAATCAGAACCAAAAACCATTTGGTCTCTGTTTACCAGCCGGTCGCTTGGGCCAGTCGCTTAGGTTGAGCGACCGCCACTAGTGACCGCCCCAAAAACAGTGAGTTTCAATCCGAAACTCAGGCTTCTGATTACTCAATTTCAATCCGGATTTCGAGTAATCTTGACCTAAGTCTCGAATCAAACACTCCCTAAGCCAAAAGGGTGAGGGACAACTAAGCATTACCATCAATAGATTACCCATAACCCTCTCCTTGACTGGATTAACCTTCTCACGGAAACAGGGTTTCGTTTACGGTTATTCCATCTCAAGTAGATTAAAATGAGAGTTAAAATATCCAAGGGGGTAATCACAAAGACGAGGGAAAAAGGGTTAATACTAATTTAACGGACAAAGAGAGTAAAGAATAAAGGATTAATTCAATACCTCACGCCAGAGAGTCAGAGAAGGAAAGAACTGATCTTCCAAGTCATTGCCAGCACTCCAGAGACTCTTTCGGATCTTCCCCGCAGCCGTCTAACCTCCCAAATAAGCAACCACGAATAAAGTATTCGTTAATTAGACGAAGGTTGCCTTTTATAGAAGTCAGGGGGCAAAATAGGGCAAAATCCCCGAAAACAGACCGGGCGGTCGCTTGGGCCGGTCCCTTGGTTTGATCGACCACTACTAGTAACCGGCCCCATGTAATTTGCCATACAAGGGTGCTTTTTCTAGGGGGTTGATACCCAAGGCCAACCTAGCCCTGAAGAAGAGATGGGGGAGATCTTACCTTCATTCCGGACATCTCTGAGCAACATCTGACTTCCAGAATTCCAAATTCCAGCCAAGGCAGGCTCTTCAAATAAAGGATCCAGATCCATGGGTCCAGGGTATGGATCATGGGCTTTAATCCGAACACTCCACAAGTTCACCCAACTAGACCTTCGAGTTCTCGGACCTGGAATACGGATCTCGGGTTAGAAATATGGGGGTTGTTACACAATATCCTAAGGGAACTCCCATTGCTCGAGAAAGAAAAAGTAGAGTAGTATCATAAAGGAACTCCCCTGCTCGAGAAAGAAAGAGCAGGGCAGTATCCTAAGGGAACTCCTTGTGCTAAAGATCTAAAATACTTAGGCAGAAAAGAACTAAGATTCTTAGGCATAAAAGATCTAAGATTCTTAGGCAAAAAAGACCTAAGATACTTAGGCAGAAAAGACCTAAGATACTTAGGCAGAAAAGACCTAAGATCCTTAGGCAGAAAAGACCTAAAGATACTTAGGCAGACAAGCCCTAAAATTCCTTAGGCACGAAAGCTTCAACGATTTTGCATACTCAAGTTATCATGCCCAGGGGTAGTTGGGCTTCATACCGAGCAGTTGTCGACAAACAAATACTTGACCTTATGATCGAATAAACCCTTACCGAACAGCATGTCTTGGATGATAAACATGCACAACATATGACCGAACAAAGATACTTATTACATCGTGTTCGGGGAAGAACCGAACATAAAGATCTATTTACTTCAAATTCACATCATGTTCGTAGAAGAACCGAACACAGAGATCTATTTACTTAACTAATGTCATGCTCGGGAAATAACCGAACACAAGGTTTAAGATCTAAGGGCTTCCAAAAAAAAGTGTATGACCTAAGATACCTTAGGCTTTTGAAAATAGAAAAGGTGTAAGACCAAAGATACTTAAGCTTCCAAAAATAAAAAAGGTATAAGACCTAAATTTAGGCTTTCGGCAACGTAGTGAGCAAATACGTCAAGAGCACTGCAGTGTGCAAATACGTCACGAGAAGGTATAAGACCTAAATTTAGGCTTCCGGCAATGTAGTGAGAAAATACGTCAAGAGCACCATAGTGTGCGAATACGTCACGAGCACCATAGTGTGCATATATGTCACGAGCACCGTTGTGTGCAAACACGAACACTATAGTGTGTAAATACGACAAGTCACCATGCTCGGAGGAAGTGGTCGAACATATATCTACATATACCGAGCAGGTAACCATGGCAATTGGCAAAATCTTCAATCAAAGAGGAGGAAATTCAATAGCCAAAGAGACAATGGAGAAGACTAAAAGATTTATGAAAGGATTAGCATAATGCTTGCCCAATACAAGGTCAACCAAACAATTTCAAATGAAAGCTCAAGAGCTCGGCCAAGTTGGTGATTCTTCTCGACCACAACCAGTTCGTCCAGATCAATGGTTTGAGCATTATGAAAATTCAGATGCATTCGACCAGAACATAAGCTTAAATGGAAATGATACAAAAGATCTTATTCCCATAAATGCACCGCTTGCAAGATTGGTCAAGAAAAATCACCCAAGACCAAAAGACCTAAGTTTCTTAGGCACTGAAAGACCTAAGTCCCTTAGGCACCAAAAGACCTAAATTCTTTAGGCATAATTTTCTAGAGTATATCATTACAGCTCAAGAAAAAACCGAGCTACAATGCTCGGGGGGTAGAAAAAGACCCAAAGCACCAAAAGACCTAACTCCCTTAGGCTCCAAAAGACCTAACTTTTTTAGGCACCAAAAACTGACATACGGTGATCGGAAAAGGACGACCTATTGTGTTCAGTAAGGAATGACTCATGGAATAACTTATGGTGTTAGACATCTAGTCAAAATCCTTAACCGAACTATAGTACTTTGGGAAATAAAACACCAAAAAAGACCTAAATAAACTTAGGCAAGAAGGGATTTTGAAAGTTCTGCAAATGCCCGTCTTCTTCGCAGGTGAAAACGGAAAGTCTCAGCAGAAATGAAGTGAAAGAGAAACACTAGGTTCTTATACTTTTCAGAAAATCCTAATCTAAGGGACCAAAAGGGAAGACTACAAAACTTCTAAAAAAGATGTTGATCTGACATCTCCAATAAAACCCCCATCTAACGACCTAGAAAAAATTGATATCTTACATCCTCTAAAAGATTCAAATCTAGAGGTTAAGATGAAGAGATAAGAACGGTTGAAATTCAAGGCTTTTAAAATTCGAAAGACCATGATGAAGTGCCATAAATAGGTGGCCACGTGTCGATAAAGCTGCTCTTTCAAAAAACGTGCGCCGTTGTTCCAGTTCTTACGGCGCAACGTCATCTCAAGTGATGTCAGCAAAATAAAAATGAGATTTCTCAGATACAAAAGATTCAAAGTTATGTTGGTCGAAAGTTCAAGCATGTTCGGCCATCAAATCTCTAAAATCCAAACAACATGAAGCTCGGACTTCAGAGACTGGGGGGCTTATGATATAGAATAAATAAAATGGCTCGAACCAGTTCGGATAAACCCAGGTCGGACCAGGTCAAGTCAAGGTCGGTTATACAAGCGTAAAGGCAGGATAACAAAGTGAATCCTCGTAGATTGATAACCGAAGACAAAGTATTCAACTGGGACTCAATAACTAAAGTTCATATTGCAGTCCAAGTAATGTTTTAGTTCAAGACAAACTCATACGTAGAAAACCTATAAAAAGGTAAGGGAGCACAAGAAAAAGGTACGCGGAATAGAACCATCACTATTCGAATTATTATTGTCCATTACTTTCTTGTCTTCCTCAATCGGATTCCTAACTAGATCGTCGGAGGTGAAAACTCAACCTCCACAGTCAAGCTCATTCTTGTAGGTTCATCTGGTTGAAGGGACGAACAGGATTGTGCAGCAACACAAGGGAAGGGAGAACAATAAATAAATGCTGAAAGTAAATCCTAATTTCAGAATATGGAGGGGTAGATAGAAGCGGGAATGGAGGGAGGAGAGAAGATTAATAAAGAAGGTTGTTAGGAAATGCCATGTCAGCATTTGCCACATCAGCCTCTATTGGTTTTGATGATAATAAGCATGAATTACTAATGGCTATATTGAGTTATGATGTTTTAGTTCAAGATGAGAACAAGTGGACCAACTCCAAGTCAAAGCCATATGCTCAAGTCAAAGCCAAGATCATGCCAAGATAGGCATGAAGATGGACATGAAGTCTAAGTCAAGATGACCATGCCAAGATGGACATGAAGATCGTTGCACAAAATCAAGTCGAAGATCAAGACTTGGGCTAAATTAGGGCTTAGGACACTCTCGCATACATATTCATGTAAATGCATCAATTATATGTAATTCATATTACTAGAGTGACCTAGGACATGTTAGTGAGGTGTACAATGCTTAGGGTTGACCAAAAAGTCAAAAAACCCAAGCCATGTCCCAGTCCCAACTTAATTCAGCAAAACAGGGCTCAGACGGTTGACCGTCTAGGCAGACGGATGACCGTCTGGCAGACGGCTGCCCGTTTGAGACGGATGACCATCTGGCAGACAGAATTCCTGTCACGCCCTCCCAGCCGGTACCCTATCTGGCATACCCGAGAGTGTGATCCACAGCCCGAAGATCAGGTATCGAGTGATCAACCTCCCACATAAACAATAACATAATCATGAACAACCATAACAAGAGTGCGGAAGATAAATCATAGATTCAATAAAGAAAGAATGAATCGTAAACGAAACGGAATAATAGATATAATCAGAGTGTCAACAGATAAGTAAAGTGAAGCAAAAATCCCACTTTACATCCAGCGGAAAAGTAGCTCGAAAGAATAAACTAGATAAAAGCTAATCCCAGTAGCAAGTACATTGGGTAACTAAATTATTCTCCACTTTGTAGACGACATCCTTGTAGGTGTAGACCTCATAAATAGCACAAGGACGCTTCCACTCAATGGTCGGACTAAGCATCGTACGGAGCATAACCACCCGTGGGATCTTCGAGTAATTGTGGTAACCGCAATCACCTTCCCCGGAGATATGTCTCTTCGCCTTGCGCTTCCTCATAGGGACCGTCATAGTATTCCGTACCTGCAGGATAGTCTAACAACATTGTACAATAAAGGAATGAGTTTCAAAGAAACTCGGTAAGGCGATTAAAATCCATAATAACATAAATGGCAGAATTCCGAACAAACATAAATGCAATATGATATGAGACAAACAATGAATGAATGATTCTAACTCTATGTATGCTGGTCTCTATTGGCAGACATGCTTTAAGTCATAGCACCGTACTTCTTTAGGAAAGTCCACTCACATCCTCAACCATTTAAGATATCTTGGATTCCCTCCAACCATTTAAGATATCTCGGGCGACCGATTGGTAATGGGTCCTTCATCCCTCGGGACAAACCTTGGCAGGGGGTTAAGTCAACACACTCTCTCACAACCATTTGGTATAAGTACTTGGCGCATGTCGGGGTAATACCTAGCCAAATGCAAGTCTTCTACTTGGTTACATCAAGTCGGATCCAGATACTTCCATTCCTCGTCCCTGACGATCCTTTCCGGTATCCTTCACACTAGAGTCCTCATAGTCCCTGACTACGGACTCACCAACCCTATCGATCATCCACATATGGTAAACGGGAAGCTCTCACGTCCTTTCACGGGTTGGTTACCGGTCTTAAGCGCCCGTGAGCCCAAGTCTAACCATATGCAACCCTACCAATAAATGGCCCCCACAATGTGATTCCTGTCCTCTCACGGGTTGGTTACCGGTCTTGAGCGCCCATGAATCCCCATTGCTACCATGGGTCGTTCGGTCTCAATACCCCTCCGATTAGGGTCTGACATAACAGGACATCCTAGCCAAACACTACTAGACAATCCTATATATGTCATCCAACAGTTTAGGAAGGTGTCCAGAGGGCATCTCCGGAAACATCCCATAATATTCCCGTAGTAGTCCAAGGACAGAAGTGTCAAAAGGACACCTCTCCTTTCCAAACCATACGTAAGCATACACATGCATCAATTCATATCATCACATATATGGTAACTCCATATATGGAAAGAAATCAATATTTACAATCATTTGTATAACATTGGTAAGTAAATCATACATGAATCAATTCAATATGAATAAGTAATGCTACTGTAATCAAAGTTATGCAACAGTAGTATATCATTGTAAGAATCTAATTTAAGAAACATATTAATGATATTCAAATATAGAAACTAGATTCATGCTATCTATGTAATTAAGGAAATAACCATCCTTACCTTTTATAACTCGCAAAGAATCCTAAGAAATCAAGTAAGATCTTGGCAAACTTGAGAAGAAGGTCCTAAACAAGTATATACAACATATTAGGAAAGATCCCTAACAGAAAATATAGCAAAACATCCGAAACAGACCAATTCTGGAGTTGCTGTACTCATTGGTCGAGTGGATTGGTCGAATGGTCCAGTCGACCAATCAGTCGACCAATGCAGACAGTAGCTTATAAAATCAGAGTTTTGAGATATGAAATCCGAATTTGGTGGTTCAAAAGGGTACTAATCAAGGGGTAGACTACATCAGTAGTATTCTAGCATATAGGGGACCTCAAAACACTAATCAAATCAAGGTATCAAGATCCAAATTAGGAAACAAAAAGTTACCATAAATAAATCAAACATGGATCTTGATGAATTTTGAAATAGAAAACAAGGACAAGAACAATAGGAGGATGGATCATTGCTTTCGGTAATGAAAACATGAAAACATGCATAGGTCTTCATGGAATAAGGCTTAGAAGCATAAATCTAAATAAGGAAATAAAACCTACCATATATGTACTATCATGCATCATGAAGAACACATAGTAAGGTAGAAGAGAACAACTAGAATTCTATGGATTATGGATCATAGAAAGAAAACACAACCATTAACCACTAACATGATCAATGAAAGAAGATCCAAAGAGATCGGAATTCAGATTAGGAAATTAACAGAGATTAAATCATGGTTTGATCATGAATCCTTCAAAAGCTTGCAATGATCATGGTTAAGATCATTGTTCTAGCCTTAAATCCTTAGGATGATCATGAGAACATGTTCAGAGATGTTTGCAACAGAGGATGCAGCATCTCTTCTACTGTCCCAACTCAAAAAGGAAAGAAAAACAAAGATGGAGGAGAAGAAGAGAGAGTAGACATACCTTTTGATGCAAAAAGAAGAGTTCCGACGAAGATCCGCCAAGAAAACTCCAAGGATGCAAGAGAGATGACTTGCGAGAGGTCTTTGGTTCGTTCCGGAGGGTTTGGAGGCAGCAAATACGAAGTGGACTCGAGGTTAGACTTAAATAGAGCAAGAATCAACCTAATTGCCAAAGACAGCACCCATTGGTCGAGTGGATTGGTCGACTGGCCCAGTCGACCAATCAGTCGACCAATGCAGACAGCAAGGCCAAAACAGGGAATTGAAGGCCCAGATCAAATCCAAACCTAAAGAGGTTTTGCACACAAGTCAAGTGACTCACCTAGTAGGTAGAAATGCCTTCAAACCAAGATAGAGATCACTCCAAGTCCATCAACTAATTAGATCTTCATCAGGATTCTGTTTCCATAAATAGAACCTCATCATCAACCTTCATGGATTCAAAGCCAGACACCAAGTCCTCTACTGGGATGGCCCAAAGCTGACTTCTTACTTTACTTCGGGTCATCGGACCTACAAATAACAAGGTTTCCGGGTCAAGGTTAGGGCTGGGTTTCACAATTCCTTCTGGGTTTAACTAAGCCATAACGGCTAGTTTGCAATGGCTCTTTTCTGAGATGGATGACCGTCTACCAGAAGGAATTCTGTCTGGTGTAAAAACAGCCTATAACTCCTAGTTTAACGACTCTTTTCAGATGGAGGACCGTCTGACCAGACGGACGTCTGTCTGGGCTGAAAAGTGGACTTAAAATGTGTGCGTTTTCTATCCGTTGGGGATTGGGTTTTGGCACTCAAAGGTGCTCTATATAAACCCAATTCACCTCATTTGAGAGTGAGAACACTCACACTTGATCACCCACTCCACAAGTGATCCTAAGCTCTCAAATTGCAAGAAAGCCTTGTGCTTTGCCTTTCACCTTCTCCCCAACCTTGAAGAAATATACCAAGGTTTTTCTAAGCTTGTGGAAGCCAAGCTTGAGGTGATTAAAGGCGTCAGTGGTGCATACATTTCCATTTAAGCATACAACTCACATTGCATCACATTCACACAAGAGGTAAAGTGTCACACCTCTTGTAAGGTAACATCCTTCCTTTGTAACTGTTTCAATTCTAGTCTATGTTTGTAGATTAGAATTGGTCATTGGGTGCTCTTGCCCGTGAACAAAGATCGCTTGGGTGCTCTTGCCCGTGAACAAAGATTGCTTGGGTGCTCTTGCCCGTAAACAAAGATTGTTAAGGGGTGCTCTTGCCCTACTTGCTAAACAAAGATTGTAAAGGGTTCTCTTGCCTCGTAACAAAGATTATTGTAAGGGTTTGATCTCTACCCATTGTATTGAAAAAGAATCAATAGTGGAATACTCTCTTGAGGCCAAGGGAGGAGTGGACGTAGACTTGCAAAGTCGAACCACTATAAAATACTTGTCTTGTGGTTGATTGTATTGTTTAATTTCATTTGAATTTTCAATTTACCTTGTATTTCCGCACAAACCAAAAAATTGCGACAATCCACTAGTTGCAACCTAATCATCCCCCCCTCTAGGTTGCACCAACAATTGGTATCAGAGCGGGAGCTCAAATTAAGATTGAAATCAATCTTTAAAAGGGTCAAAGATCATGGCCTTTCCTTTTTATGAAGTTCCTTCAAGAACCAAAGGTCTTAACACCTCTAGACCTCCATACTTTGATGGAGAAGACTTTGCCTATTGGCAAAATAGGTTTGAGGACTTTGTGTGTGCACATGATATCGATGTGTGGGACGTCATAACATGTGGACCAAATGAGGTTCTCAAAACAGATGAACATGACCATAAGGTACCCAAACTTAGAACTGAGTGGACTTCAATCGACAAGGTCAAAATTCAATTAAACCACAAAGCAAAAATGTTTTTGCAATGTGCGTTAAGTGAAAAAGTCTACAATAGATGTGGCATTTGCAAAAGTGCCAAAGAGATTTTTGATAAGAAGGTAGTCACATATGAAGGGACTGATCATATCAAAAGGATGAACCTAGACATCTACATGCTTCAATATGAAGAGTTTAAAATGTTAGATTATGAGGATATTACTTCTTTATTTAGTAGATTTACTAACATTGTGAACAAGTTGTATAGCCTTGGAAAAGAATTGGCAAATGAGGACGTAACTAGAAGAATTCTTAGAGCGCTTCCACCCTTATGGAGACCCAAAAGGACAGCAATTCAAGAAGCGGGGAATCTATCTAAAATTACCATTGATGAGCTAATGGGATCTTTGCTAGCTCATGAAGTGGAGCTTGAAGAAGACAAGCAAGCAAGCGTGCAGCAGGATCGAAGGAAGAGGTCCATAGCTCTAAAGAGTGCCACCAAGGAAGAAGAAGAAAGTGAGAGTGAAGAAGAAGACTTGGACAGCGAGCTCTACCAAATCGCCAAAGAGTTCAAGAGACTTCTCAAAAAGAAAAGAGGGAAGCATCTTCACAAAGGAGAATCCTCTAAGGAGCACAAAGGTAAAAATCTTTCTAAGGAAAGAAATTGTGTTTCTAATGTCACTTGTTATAAATGTAAGAAACCAGGTCACATCAAGTCCGAGTGCCCGAATATGGCTAAAATGTCCTACAACACAAGTGAGGAGGAAGAAGAGGAGGAGTCCAAGGAAGAAAGAATCAACTTGGCTCTAATGGCAAAGTCCATGGAAGAACAAGAAGACCTTGAGGTAAATTCTTCCCATAATCCTAATTCCATTAGCAATAATGATAAAGGATTAATAGATGACATTGATAGGGACAACCCATTTGGAGTACTGTTCAAAGTTATTAAGGACCCTGAAAAAGGGTATTAAGAAAGAGTATGTAATTCTCTTTCCTTTTATGCATTCATGTAGGGGGAGAGTGCATATGTGAGGGAGAGAAGTTGTTAACTTATGCATTAATTCAGGGGGAGCATAAGTTAAGAAGGGAGAATTATTTGAGGGGGAGCACTTCATGCTTTTCCCACTTTTGTCAATGATAAAGGGAGAGTTAATTGAGGGAGAGCATTTCATGCATTGTTTTTTGTTGATAACAAAGGGGGAGAGTTATTTGCGGAGAAGCATCTCCTATATTTTGTTGATAGCAAAAGGGGGAGAAAATTGTATAAATTATATAATTATGAATTAGACAATTCATTAGCTCCTATATTGTTTGTTTAAAAAAAGATGACAAAAAGGAGAGAAGACTGCATGAATGAATTAGATAATAATTCATAGGGAAAACATGTCATAACATGCATATGAATGAGTGTTTATTTGCTGTTAATTATCATTCATATCTTCAAATCATTCATGTGTTTATCATCATCAAAAAGGGGGAGATTGTTGGGAAATGCCATGTTAGCTGTTGCGTCTAGAACTTCTTCGAGGGCTGAATATTGAGATGACCACCTTAAGAGCTCTCCAGCCAAGTTGGAATAACTGGGATGCCTGCACACACAAAGAAAGCAAGAACGGTCCGGCCTAGTTTGGGCCGGGGAACCGCCTCGGACGCTCAAGTCAGCCTAGGCAACAATAAGAGTTCTTGAGAGAGTTCTCAAGAACGTAATGAGTAATTATTCAGATGAAAGTTCTCGTACCTTTCTCCATGTAGGAGGTGGGTTTATATAGAGGTTACCTGGAGGCAGCGATTCCTTAAGTTTTGGATCGATAGTTGAGGAGTGAGTGGAGTAGTGGAATAACGGCTCCTTCTTTGTCGCACCTGATAGTGCCGTTATGCTGACTCACCTCCCCAATTCTCGGAATAGATATGCTGAGTGTTTATGCGTAACTAACTCTTCTTGACTTTGGTCAAGAGAGTCTTCTGAGAAATGCTTAAGTTGGATATATATCCTTCCCGAGTGAGGCACTCGAGACCCTTCTCCAACGAAGAGATGAGCCTGCCTAAGGGGGTGTATCTGTCCCGAGTGATGCACTCGGGACCTTTTTCAAGGAAGAGATCAGCCAACCCAAGGGGGTGCATCTGTCCCGAGTGAGGCACTCGGGACCCTTTATGAGGGAAGAGATGCACCAGCCCGAGGGAGGTGTATCTCTCCCGAGGGGGGGGGACTCGGGACCTTAGTTCCCCACAACAGAGCCCCCCATTCCGTGCGATTGACTTCTCGAACGTATGGAATGTTATTCCCAGGCTTCTTAGAGAATTTCCTTTCTTCTCGGAGAAACTTTAAGACGTCGTCTTGAATTGGAGCCATTATTTCTCCAAGGCCTTCGTAGCTCCCAACCATCGTACTAATTCAGATTTATTGCTGCTTCTGATATGCGAATGGTCATGTTTTCTCAGCCATTGATTTACTCGATCATGGGCCATTTGATTGAGATCTTGAGTCCCTCAATCTCAACCGTTGTGTCTGTTCATTGTTGGTCGTTGGATCGCGACCATTCATGTGCCAGATCATAACCGTCGCCTTGCTTGATTCACGACCGTTGGATGTGTCTCTTCATCTTCCTCCTCCTCACTATAAATAGAGGTTCAATCTTCTTTTTACTCTTTTGCTTGCAAACTCTCTTTGAAGTCTCCTGACTGCGTTGCTTGCTTTCTTCAACTAGCTATTCCAATTCTTCAATCAGTAAGTTATCTCTAACCTTTCTTCATTTCTTTCCTTTGTCATTTCTGTATTATGGATAAGTTAAGAAAAGGCAAGGAAATAGCCCGAGCCACCTCCCAACTAGAGGTCCTGACTACTGAGATCTTTAGTCCCGAGATGTCTTCCCGAACTCATCTATGCACTATTCCAATGAAGATGATTTCTCTGATTCTTCTATTGTTAGAGCTGTTGCTGACTTAGCTAGGGACGACCCTCTTGACCAAGAACCCCTATGCTCTGATTTAGAACGGACCTAGTCAATTTCGATGCTTCTGTGAATTCTTTGGCTGAGCAGGAGGTTGATAGTATTAGTCTATCTCCTGCTAAATTCCGAGTTGCTAGTCAGAGGCATTATTCGCCTCGTCCACCCCTTTCTTGTCCTCAAGATTGCCGGAATCGTTAGCCACCCTTTCTCCCTGCGAAGTTGCTTTCTGAGGAGGAAACTCTTGAAGAAAGGAACAAACCAAAGACGCCCTCTCACATTGATTATGATCTCAAGTTTTCAGGTCCCGAATTCTATCCCGAAGATCTTAACCAACACCATCTCCAGCGTTTAAGGGATTTCTCTGAAATTCCAGAGGATTATTCCTTCTTGCTCCTGTCTCTATCCAGTCGGGTTGGAGAGCCCCCTGATGGGGCCTTCTGTCACATCCTCCCAGCCGGTACCCTAACTGGCATACCCGAGAGTGTGATCCACAGCCCTAAAGATCAAGTTTAGGAACGATCATATCTATTTAGCACAATAACATAATCAAAAGCAAGAACAAATCATTGTATTCTAATAAGTTAATAATAAAATTCAAGAAAAAGATCTCAGAAGGATCACTAAGAATATCAGAGTGCGAAAACATGATACCAAATCAAAAGACAACTGTAGAGTATTGCGGAAATATACTCCACAACATATGCGGAAGGTAGATCGAAATCTAAGTAAACCTCTAAGCTAATACATGTAAGGTAAAAGATAAGTCTAAAAGAAACAAGAGAAATCTAATCCACATCTTCAGTTGGCTCTTCTTCATCTTCAGTCTTCGTCTTCTTCACCTTGCGCTTCCTTATATGGACCGTCATTGTATTCCAAACCTGCAGAGAAGTCTAACAACAGATATGGTACAAAAGGAGTGAGTTTCGAAAGAAACCCAGTAAGGCAGTTAAATCCATAATAACATAAATGGCAGGATTTCAAAACAAACATAAATGCAATATGGTATGAGACAAACAATGAATGTATGATTCTAACTCTATGTATGCTGGTCTCTATTGGCAGACATGCTTTAAGTCATAGCACCATACTTCTTTGGGAAGGTCTCATCACACAACGCCTTTTGGTAGTGGGTCCGGCATCCCTCGGGACATTCCATGGCTGGGGGTATAGGTCACCGCTCTCTCACATCACCATTGGTCTAAGTATTGGCGCATGTCAGGGTTAAGCCTAGCCAAATGCAAGTCTTCTACTTAGTTATATCAAGTCAGATCCAGATACGTCCATTCCTCGCCCCTGGCGATCCTTTCCGGTATCCTTCACACTAGAGTCCTCATAGTCCCTGACTACGGACTCATCAACCCTATTGGTTATCCACATATGGTAAACGGGAAGCTCTCACGTCCCCTCACGGGTTGGTTACCGGTCTTGAGCGCCCGTGAGCCCAAGTCTATCCATATGCAACCCTACCAATAAATGGCCCCCACAATGTGATTCCTGTCCTCTCACGGGTTGGTTACCGGTCTTGAGCGCCCACAAATCCCCATTGCTACCACGGGTCGTTCGGTCTCAATATCCCTCCGATTAGGGTCTGACATAACGGGACATCCTAGCCAAACACTACTAGACAGTCCTAAATATGTCATCCAACAGTTTAGGAAGGTGTCCAGAGGGCATCTCCGGAAACATCCCATAATATTCCCGTAGTTGTCCAAGGACAAAAGTGTCAAAAGGACACCTCTCCTTCCCGAACCATACTTAATCAATCACATCCACAAATCAATCATATCATACACATTTACAGTATATAGAAAATATACCATAATAAGATTCATCTCATATACAGTTGACAATTAAAGACTTTCATAAACTAAAGAAAGCAAGTAAATAATGCTACTCTAATTGAAGTAAATACAGCAGTAATATATTCATAAAAGAATCTAATTATGGTAACAAATCCAAAAGATTCTAATATAGAAACTAAAATCACACAATCTATGCTATTATAGAAGTAACCATCCTTACCTTATATAACTTGAAGAGAATCTCCAAGGATCAAGGAGAATCTTCCCAAACTTGGCAAGAAGGTCCTAAACAAGTATATATATCATATTAGGAAAGAAACCTAGAAGGAAAGATATCAAAACATCCAAAATAGACCAAATTTGGAGTTGTTGTACTCATTGGTCGATTGGATTGGTCTACTGTCTCAGTCGACCAACAGAGACAGTGGCCTACAAAATCAGAGTTTTAAGAATAAAGAACCGAATTTGGTGGTTCAAAAGGGTACCAAACAAGGGGGAAACTACTATGACAGTAACCTAGTATATAGAGGACTTCAAAACACTAATCAAATCTAGTCTTCAACTTACAAATTAGGAAACAAAAGTTACCATAATTAGATCAATCATGGTTCTTGAAGAATTCATCGTAACAATCATGGACAAGAACGATAGGATGATGGATCATTGATTGTGATAAAGAAATCATGAAAAGCATGCATAGATCTTCAAGAAAAATAGATCTAAGACTGAAGAACATGAATCTAAATAAGGAAACAAAACTTACCATAAATCTATTAGTCATGGTTCTTGGAGAAAGCATGGTATGATAAAGAAGAAAGAACTAGAGATTGATAGGTTACAACTCTTGTAAAGAAAACACAGCGATTGACTACTAATATGATCAATAAAACAGATCTAAGAAGATCAGAATTTGAATCAAAAGATGAACGAAGACAAGATCATGATTTAGATCATGATTCCTTCAAAAGCTTGCAATGATCATGATTAAGATCATCGCATTAGCTATTAATCCTTAGGAAGATCATGAGGGATGAGTAGAGAGATGTTTGCAACAGAGAATGCAGCATCTTCTCTACTGTCTCGGCCCAAAAAGGAAAGAAAAACAGAGATGGAGAAGAAGAAGAGAGTGTAGACATACCTTTTGATGCAAGAGGAAGAAGATTACTTGAGTTCTTGCGAGGGATCAACCAAGGATGCAAGGAAATTGATTAGAATGGAGTTCTAACTCGTTCCAGAGGCTTAGGAGGCAGAGGAGACAAACTAATCCCAAGATTGGACTTAAATAGAGCAAGAAAGACCTAAATCTGGAAAACATATCTCATTGGTCGATTGGACTGGTCTACTGGCCCAGTCGACCAATCAGTCGACCAATGGAGACAGCAAGGTACAGATTGCACTGTTTTGGTCATAATTTCTTCGTTTGAAGTTCGATTGATTCGAAATTCGAAAGGGAACTTCACACAAACATACTAAGACTATCTAGCATGAATTGGGCATCATCCATGGTCCAAAAATCAGTACTTTATTACTTGGGAACATGAGTTTCTAAATTGGAAACAGCATGGTTCTCATAGCAAACTCACCTTGGATTCAAGGGAAGAGTTAGAGAGAACAAGGCTTCTCACCAATGGAATATCAAGAACATATCAGAGGCAAGAATAACTAAATAGAAAATCAAAAGAATACTAATCCTAGAATGAGAGGAATCAAAAATAGAAACTTACTAGAATGCTTATATCAATGGTCAACATAGAAGGCTAAAATGGCTAGAAAGAAAGGGGAATTGATTCAAGGAGATGAAACACATTGGAACAGCAGTAAAGGCTAAGATCAAACATGTTAAAAATTAATGAGAAAAGAAGCTACAGTAGAATGATCATGCTATTCAAAACTCAATCAAAATCAGTGAAGAATTGAGGAGATTCACCATGTGGTTTCAAGGAATGGATAGAGTGATTGGGGGTTCACTCTAAGACATAAGGAGATTAGAGAATAGGTAGTTATAGTAGTGTAACACCTTCTCCATAATCAAAACATCAAGATAAAACATGAGAAGAAGAAAAGAGAGAAGAAGGAGATAGAACACTGGAATCAAGGTCCAACTTCAAGATGTAACATTAAAATAACCTTTCTTCACCCAAAATACATAGGGTGTCCTGGCTAGGTTTGGGCTGGATTTCACATTCTCCCCCCCCCCCTTAAAATAATTTCGTCCTCGAAATTGGGAGAGTACTTGGCTTCCCAAGAGATGGAGATACATCGCTTTTATCTTGACTTTCATCTCCCCAAAGTCATCGGAAACAAATGACAATAAGTCTTTTGTAAGGAAACATGGAATATATCTGACATGCTTTGAAATCAAATCGAAAGTATGATCATGGCTTCATGAAGATTTCACAAGGATCATGGCGAAGATCAATATGAAGATCATAAAACCTTAAGAATGAAAGGAGATTGTAGAAGAGATGGTTGTAAGGATCAATATGTTGCAAGGATGCAGCATCTTATTCATAGTCTCAATCTCAAAGAATAAATCATAGCAAGAGTAGATCAATACAACACAAGAGAGATTACACATCTTTGATTGAAGAATAGGAGATGAAAAGCTTGAAGTCTTGAAACAATTAGAAGGAATAACAAATCATGAAGATCACACTTGATTTCTCTTCGAAATCATCATGTGGAGAATTCACAAGGTTATAGAGTGTATGGAGATCCACTCTATAATAGAAGGGATAGAAGGATCAGTCATGGGAATGATTTAAGATCATCCTCCTATCAAAGGGAATGTAAGGCACAAGAAGAAATTGGGGAGAGAATAGATCAACTTTGGGGTAAACTTCTATCAAACGAAACTAGGCAACTCGTACAGCAGAGAATAAATCGAACAATGCATATGGTATGCATATGGTATGTATGCATTTGGTACAATAGCAAGGTTAGGGTTAGGTGGGATCTCACACCTTCTCCCTTTATTATTGTGAAACCCAGCCCTGACCCTAATCCGGAAACTCTGTTTATTGTAGGTCCAGTGACCCGAAGTAAGGCAAGAAGTCATCTTTGGGCCATTTTTGTTGAAGGCTTGATGGTTGGATTGGGATCCATGAGTGTTGATGCTAGTGTCCCAAAGGTTGAAACTGCACCCGAATGAAGATTGGATTAGTTGATGGTCTTGGAGTGGTCTCTGTATTGATTCAAAGGCATTTCTAACTCCTAGGTATGTCACTTTAGAGGTGTGCAAAACCCCTTGATGTTTGGACTTGATCTGAGCCTTCAATTCCCTGTTTTGAAGTTGCTGTCTTGATTGGTCGACTCATTGGTCGATTGGACCAATCAACCAATCAATCGACCAATTGATTCTGTTTTTGAAATTTGAATCCTGTCTCTTCTATTTAAGTCTAATCTTGACAATACTCCGCCTCCTCTGCCTCCTAAGCCTCTGAAACGAGTTAGAACCCTAATCTAATCCATTCCCTTGCATTCTTTGGTGATCTCTTACAAAGACTTGAAGAATTCTTCATCTTTCTACGGCAAAGGTATGATCTCACTCACTCTCTCTTCTATCTCTGATTTTCTTTCTTTTATTCTGTTTTTTTTCATTGAGATCAGAAAGATGATGAAGCATTCTTGTAATCATCAATTCTCTGATCTCACCATATTCTGTAAGACTCATGATCATCATCATGTTCTTAAACCCTACCTATTGAATTCTTGAAAACCTAACCCTAATCCTTTGAAAACCCTAACCTGTGTGATTGTCTGGAGAACTTTTGGTAACCTACCTTGTGAAAGGGAAATCCTTTTTGGGTGTCCTTGTGTTAACCTAAAACTTAATCATCTATATTTTTCCTGTTTTGATTTGTCTTTGTTCATCCATATCTCACAATTATTGTCCAGGGAGCCAAAAGGGTGAAACCCTAATTTTCTTGGATCAAACCCAGGAATCCCCTTGTTGATCATGTTAACCCAATTATTATGTTTTCTTTACTAGATCTTTCATATCCTAGTTCATTATCTTTAATATTTCTATTTTTCCCTCCTAACCTATGTTCAACCTAATTAGGTTAACCTCATGATTTCTAGGTTGTAACTTGAGAACTTGTTTTGAGTTATGATTTGATATCCTCTATACTCTAGAATACTATCATGATAATTCCCCTCTTAATTGTACCCTTTTGAACCATCGAATTCGGTTCTGGATTCTCAAAATTCGGATTCTTGCAGGCCGCTGTCTGCACTAGTCGACTCATTGGTCGACTGGTCCAGCAGACCAATCAATCGACCAATGAGTACAACAACCTCAATCTTGGTCTGATTCGATTGATTTATGATCTTTTCCTTTATGCATCTTTCCTAACATGTTGTGTGCACTTGTTTAGGACTGTCATCTCAAGTTTAGTCAAGATCATACTTGATTCTTTAAGATTCCATTCAAGTTAGAAGGTAAGGACAGTTAATTCCTTAACTACATAGATTGCTTGTTCTTTGGTTTCTACTTTGTGGAACTATGAGATTACTTACTGTTATTATAATTTAATTCTGATCTCCTACTGTGGGAACAGTAGCACTTGTTTATATCATCTTTTTCATTATTTATGTTATATGAATTACTTATTACTGCTTAATCCGATGTTGCTTTTACATTCTCTTTTATATGATGAACTATTGGTTGTGTATGTCATGACTGATCTGAGAATGTGTTTGCTTAAGTTTGGTTTGGGATTGGGAAGTGTCCTTTTGACACTTCTGTCCTTGGACATTATCGGAAATAGTATGGGATGTTTCCGGGGTTGCCCATCGACGCTTTCCCGAATCAATGATTGTCATACCTAGGGATGTCTAGTGGTGTTTGGCTAGGATACACCCTTGTTATATCAGACCCGATTTGGAAGGGTATTGAGACCGAACGACCCGTGGTAGCAATGGGGATTCACGGGCGCTCAAGACCAATGAAATGATCCGTGAGAGGACGGGAATCACATTGTGGGGGCCATTTATTGGAGGGTTGCATATGGCTAGACTTGGGCTCATGGGCGCTCAAGACCAGTGAAATGATCCGTGAGGGGACATGAGAGCTTCCCGTTTACCATATGTGGATAACCAATAGGGTTGATGAGTCCGGTGAGTAATATCCGTGACTCTAGTGGAAAGGATACCGGAAAGGATCGCCCGAGGCGAGGAATGGAAGTATCTGGACCTGGGTTGATGTAACTGAGTAGATGACTTGCATTGGGCTAGGCTTTTCCTTGACATGTGCCAGTACTTATGCCAAATGGTTGTGAGAGAGTGTGTTGACTTAACCCCCTGCCATGGTTTGTCCTGAGGGATGAAGGACCCATTACCAACCGGCTGCCCAAGATACCTTAAATGGGTGAGGAAACCCAAGATATCTTATATGGTTGAGGGTGTGAGCGGACTTTCCTTAAGAAGTACGATGCTATGACTTAAAGCATGTCTGCCATAGAGACCAGCATACATAGAGTTAGATGCATACATACATTACTTGTTTCATACTGCATTGCATCATGTTATGTTTTGCCACATGTTATCTATGATGTTATGGATTAACTACTTTACTGAGTTTCTTCGAAACTCATTCCTGTTGTATATTTCTTTTTGTTAGATTATCCTGCAGGTACAGAATATTATGACGAGCAGTACAGCGAAGCACAAGCTGATGAAGCGTATTACACGCAAAGTGCTGGCAACGATCAAGATTACTTTGATGATCCCCCGGCGGATCAAGCTGCGTACTACTTTTGAGAACGGCATAGAGTTAGAACGGATTCATTGGATTGATGAAGTCCATACTTATGAAGATGTTATCTATAAACTTGAAGACGCTTGATCTTAGTTTATTTCTTAGTACATTTGTTTCAGTTGTAATCCCTTTTGATTTTCATACTACGTTCCGCTAATTTGGTAAAGTGAGTTTCCGCCTCACTTTACTCTTTTTTGATATCATTGGATATCTGGTATCTTTCCGCACTCTGATTATACTGATTGTTCATTTCTTGTTTTAAACCTTGTTTATAATATCAAACCTTGATTTATTTCTGTTTATGATTATGTTATTGTATATGTGGGAGGATGATTTCCTCGATACTTGATCTTCGGGGCTGTGGATCACACTCTCGGGTATGCCAGTTAGGGTACCAGCTGGGAGGATGTGACAATTATGATGCTTTCTTAGGGGGTCTTCGCATTCCCGTCCAGAAAATTATTGAAGACCTTCTAATTCATTATGGAATTTCTCCTTCCAACCTTATTTCAAATAGTTGGAGAAATGTCACCTGCTTCGTGGGTTTCTGTCATAATGTTGGAGTCGAACCAACATTCCCCCTTCTCCAGCGTTTCTTCGAAGTTAAGAGTCAGCCAAAGGGGGGTTGGCTCTCTCTTCAACGTCGGGCAACCGACGCAGTGGACTGGTCGGACAACATCATTTTGCCAGGGTCTATGCCTACGTCCACCAAGGGGTGGAGACATCACTTTTTCTTCTACAAGCCCCCAGTCCCGCCGCCATTCCCATTTGCTTTTGTGAAGAAATCTAAATCAGATCTCAAAGAACCCAATATTCTCATTGAGTTATCCGCCGCCGAAGAAGCGGCCTTAGAAAAGATCATCCTGGTTGACAGAGACTCAGCCGCAGTTCATGGATACTTGTCTGAGTATCCGTCTATTCTTCAGTTGTGGGGCTTTTCTCGAGGTGAGCCCCTTCTTCATTGACGTTCTTCAATTTTGTGGATTTTCTTATCTTTGCATTTTCTAATCTTCTTCGTTTGTTGTCGCAGTGGCTAGCAAATTGGACATTGACGCTCTTCGAGCCCTTACTCGTGGGAACACCAAAGAGGCTTTCGCCCGTAATCCAGTGAAGAAAGGCGGAGCCACAGAGACTGGTCCCGTCGTCCAAGTCCTGAGCGCCCTTGACTTGTCCAAGCCTTCGGGCAAGAAGACCGCCAGGAAGAGCTCCTCAGTTGGAGGAGGTCCTCTCGAGATAGGCGTCCCCATCCAGGACGCTCGGTAGGCCTTCCAAGAGGCCTCGGGACAGCGAGGATGCTGCCGAGGGGGATTCCCAGAAGTCCCCCGTGTTCGTTCCCGGGTGGGACTTAACCTCGAGCGACACTATGCTGGGGGATTCAAACGCAGCCAGGACTTGGCTTCTCGAAGGGATGATCCCTTCTGATCGCCAATATTTGAAGAATCTCCCGGATGACAAGTTTTATGTCAGCGCCTATAGGTAATTCTCTGTCCTTAACTTTTATGTTTCTTCAAGTGACTTCTGTAACATGGTATTCCATATTTTCTTCAGGTACTTCTCTGGAGGGACACACTATATGGGAGAGTGCATGATCCATTCTGAGCACTTGGCTAATCAGCTTCGGGATGTTGAAAAGGATCGGGAACGAACTGTCATGGAGCTTTCTGAGTCCATCAAGACTTTTGAGTCATTGAAGATGCGGGACGCAGAAAGGAGTTTGAAGCTGAAGGAGATGTCCAAGAGCAAGGCAGCTCTTAAGGAGGAGCTTTCTGAGACCAAGGAAAACTTGGAAGAGGCCCTTAAAGAAAAGGAAAAGTTGGAGCGTGAGAAAGCTGATATGGATTCTATTGCCCTCCAACTTCGTGAAGAAGTTCAGGCAGGGAAACTCCCCCTTAGTGTAGACGAGGTGCCTGACGTCTTCCAGAAGGAGATCATCACTTCTTACCTTGGCACTTCTCAGTTCAAGAAACTCCAGCTGGCTCTCTCTGCTTCAACTTACCGCCTCGGGCTCAATAATGCTTTTACTGAAGTTCTCCGACGGGTAGATATTCCTAACCCAAAGGAATTAGCCGGAATGTTGGACGGTAAAGTCTGTGAGACTCTTGAAAGAGCCGTGCTTGAAGGGATTGAATGCAGAGAACCTTTCAGCCCTCCCGATCCTCTTCTCTATGTTGATGAAGATGAAGAGGTGGGCTCTGGAGAGAGTCATGAGAAAGAAGCTCCTGGCGGCGTCGGGCCTGATGAAGACAAGCTTCCCGAATCTCGGAATCCTCCTGAGAGTTGAAAGACTTGACTTTTTCAAGACTTAACCTTTTCTTGCTTTTGTTTCTGGGAAACTTTGAATACTTGAACTTTTGCTTTTTTTTTTTGGAATTTTTGTAAACAATTGTTGAATTTGCGCAACTTTGCGCTTTCTGTAATATTGGTCCTTGTGGCCAAATATTTTGGATGTTAACTTGTAGTTGTTTGCCTCCAACTAAGGCATTAAGCTTCTTTTGACTTGTCCCGAGTATCTTCCTGAGTCACTCCCCTAGCGTAATGCCTTAGAGTTGATGATGTTTGAGTTCTCCCAAGCTTTTATTCCAGTTGGTCTGTCAGAATAGGGTCCCGAATGAAGGTCTTGTAGAGAATTGTATCTCATGTGTTGGAGAAATTCATAAGTGATGGAGAAATTCTCCCGAGTGGCTACCCGAGTGTAACGCCTTTGAAAAAATTCCATCTTATGATAGCCTTTCTTGGTTCTTCATAAGTGGTGGGGATATTCTCCCGAATGGCTACCCGAGTGAGGTCCCGAGTGTAACGCCTTTGGATAATTCCATCTTATGAAAAGCCTTTCTTGGTTTTCATAAGAAGTGGGAAAATTCTCCCAAGTGGCTACCCGAGTGAGGTCCCGAGTGTAACGCCTTTGAATAAATCCATCTTATGAAAGCCTTTCTTGGTTTTTCATAAGTGGAGGGCGAATTCTCCCGAATGGCTACCCGAGTGAGGTCCCGAGTGTAACGCCTTTGGATAATTCCATCTTATGAAAAGCCTTTCTTGGTTTTCATAAGAGTTGGGGGAATTCTCCCGAATGGCTACCCGAGTGAGGCCCCGAGTGTAACGCCTTTGAATAAATCCATCTTATGAAAGACTTTCTTGGTTTTTCATAAGTGGTGGGGAAATTCTCCCGAATGGCTACCCAAGTGTAACGCCTTTGAATAATTCCATCTTATGAAAGCCTTTCTTGGTTTTCATAAGAAGTGGGGGAATTCTCCCGAATGGCTACCCGAGTGAGGCCCCGAGTGTAACGCCTTTGAATAAATCCATCTTATGAAAGCCTTTCTTGGTTTTTCATAAGTGGTGGGGAAATTCTCCTGAATGGCTACCCGAGTGAGGCCCTGAGTGTAACGCCTTTGAATAAATCCATCTTATGAAAGCCTTTCTTTGTTTTTCATAAGTGGTGGGGAAATTCTCCTGAATGGCTACCCGAGTGAGGCCCCGAGTGTAACGCCTTTGAACTCTCTTGGGTTCTTCGTTGACTTGAAGAGCGCTCCTGGGTTCTTAAGCTTATTAAGAATTCTCCTGGGCTCTTCGTAAGAACGCTTTTGGGTTCTCGTGAAGAAATGCTTGTGTCTTCTTCGCTATAACTTTCTTTTCAAGAAAAAGGATGTAAAAAATGGAGACATAGACTTTATTAAGAATCAAATGGTCTTTCGACTTGGTTGCAAATGCTACATATCTAGACTAACTCTACTGATAGATTTTTCGAAGATTCATGGAATTCCAAGTTCGATCAATTGTCTCGCCCATGGCTAAGCTTTTTAGCTTGTACGTCCCTGGTTTCGTCTCTTGTTAGACGAGATATGGCCCTTCCCACGTGGGTGAGAGCTTGCCTTCGTTTCTTGGGTCTGATGCCGCAACTTTGCGGAGCACTAAGTCACCCGCTCGATGTCTTCTATTTTTTACCCGAGCATTGAAGTATCCAGCTACTCGGTTCTGATATTTGTGATTTCGGTATTCTGACATGCTCCGCACTTCGTCTATTAGATCGAGATTGCTCTTCAAGCCTTCTTCGTTTGCTTCTTTATTGAAGTCTGTATATCTCTTTGATTCTGCCAATACCTCCACCGGGACAAGTGCTTCTGTGCCGTAGGTTAGCCGAAAAGGTGTTTCTCCCGTAGGAGTTCTGGCCGTGGTGCGATATGACCAAAGGACGCTTGGTAGTTCTTCGACCCATTTGGTCTGACTTGCCTCCAGACGCTTTTTTATTCCATCCAAAAGCGTCCGATTAGTTATCTCAACTTGCCCATTGCTCTGTGGATACACCACGGATGAAGTTCTATGTTCGATGTGATATCTTTCACAAAAATTCTTGAAGCAAGCCCTGACAAATTGCTTTCCATTGTCGGTCACAAGGATCTTTGGAATCCCAAATCTGTAGATGATCCTTTCTTGAAAGAACTTCTCCATTTGTTTCTCAGTAATGGATTAGAGAGGTTCGGCTTCCACCCACTTAGTGAAATAGTCGATTGCCACGATCAAATATTCTCTATTGTTGGTGGCCTTAGGGAGATTTCCCACCAGATCCATTCCCCACATGGCGAAGGGAATCGGACTGGAGACAGATGTAAGAGGAACAGCCGGAATCTTCAGAACAGATGCGTGAAGTTGACATTGCTTGCATTTCCTCACGTAATCCACGGCGTCTTTCTGAATAGTTGGCCAATAAAGGCCTTGGCGTATTATTTTATGGGCCAAAGCCCGACCTCCCATATGCACTCCACATATTCCTTCGTGTACCTCGGCTAAGGCATATTGGGCTTGAGAAGGGCCAACACACTTTAGAAGAGGCTGTGTGACCGATCTTTTATACAGTTGTTCTTCAATAATGGTGAATTTCACGGCTTGATTTTTAACTGCCTTAGCCTCCTTGACGTCTTCTGGGAGGATATCATTCTTCAAATATGATATAATTGGGCTCATCCAACGAGGCTCTTCTTCAATATCCATCGCCTCGGCCTCCCTAATGCTAGGAATTTCCAACTATTCAATATAAACGGTTGAGCCTAAGGTTGAATACTTGGATAAAGCCAACTTGGATAACTCATCTGCTACTTCATTTTCCTTTCTCGGAATTTGCTTTATCTCAAGATGATCGAAATAATGGCTACAATCATCAATTTTGGCTAAGTAATTTTCCATTCTGGTTTCCTTCGCCTCGTACACGCCACGAACTTGATTCACGATCAACTGAGAGTCACTTCGGACTTCCAATTCTCGGACTCTTAGGGCTCGGGCAAGTCTTAGTCCTGCTAGTAGGGCTTCATACTCGGCCTCATTATTAGAGGCTTTGAAGTTGAATCTTAAAGCATAATGAATAGTGAATCCATCCGGGCTGATTAGCATTAGCCCTGCTCCACTCCCCGAAGAGTTGCTCGAGCCGTCAACATGCAAAGTCCATAACTCTGGATCGGGTGAATTTTCTACTCCCGAACTAGGCATGCTATTCTCAAGAATAAAGTCGGCCAGAACTTGTCCCTTTATGGCTGGACGAGTTCTGTACTCAATTTGATATTCACTTAACTCAATAGCCCATGTGACCATTCTTCCGGCTAAGTCTGGTTTCTGTAGTATCTTCTTCAACGGCAAGTTGGTCAAGACTACAATTGGATGAGCTTGGAAGTATGGTCTGAGTTTCCGAGATGCGATTACAAGTGCTAAGGCTTGTTTGTCCACATCCGGATATCGTGTCTCGGCATCTACTAAAACATGACTTATGAAATAGATAGGGTTTTGTGAAGTACCTTCTTCTTTTACTAAGACCGCGCTTACTGCCATTGGAGAAATGGCTATGTATGTGAATAGTTGCTCTCCCGTTGAAGGTCGGGCTAAGAGAGGTGGAGTCCCGAGCTTCTCCTTCAACTTCTCGAACGCTTTCTGACATTCATCAGTCCATAGGGTATCCTTTGCCTTCCCGAGCTCTTTAAGAGCCTTGAAGAAAGGCAAACATTTCTCACCCGATCGCGAAATAAATCTGTTTAAGGCTGCTACTCTTCCTGTTAGGCATTGGATGTCTCTAACCGTCCTTGGTGACTCCATCTCGAGCAAGGCTTTGATTTTCTTCGGGTTTGCCTCAATTCCTCGTTGGGATACCATAAACCCAAGGAATTTTCCGGAAGAAACTCCGAACGCACATTTCTTTGGATTTAGCCTCATCTGGTATGTTCTCAAAGTATCAAAGACTTCTTCAAGATCTTCCAGATGACTTCTTCGGATGATACTCTTTATGAGCATATCATTCACATATACTTCCATATTTCTTCCTATTTGGTTTTGAAGACTTTGTTTACCATTCTCTAATAAGTGGCCCCAGCGTTCTTCAACCCGAAGGGCATTACTTTATAGAAGTAACTTTCTCGATCCGTCATGAAGGTCGTATCCCTCTCGTCCTTTGGATTCATCATAATCTGATTATATCCCGAGTAAGCGTCCATGAAGCTTAATACTTCATGTCCTGCCGTGGCATCGATCAAAAGGTCGATCTGGGGAAGTGGATAGCAATCCTTTGGGCATGCCTTATTCAAATCTATGTAATCTGTACACATTCTCCATTTGCCGTTGGCTTTCTTCACCATTACTACATTCGCCAACCAAGTTGGACATTCTATTGGTTTTATGAAACCCGATTGCTCTAGCTTCTCCACTTCGTTTCTGATGGCAGCATGTTTCTCGAGCGAAAAATTCCTTCTTTTTTGGATCATTGGAATTGCATCGTCCCTGATCCATAAGTTGTGTTCTGCAACTCTTCGATTTATTCCGGGCATATCTTTGGCCGACCATTCGAATACATCTAGGTTGTTTTGGAGAAACTTGGTCAGTTCTTCCTTGAATTCTGTAGGTTGTTCCGAACCGATCATAGTCCCTCTCTCGGGAAGATCCGGATGAAGTTGAATTTGCTCAAGCTTTTCAACTGGTCCGGCTCTCTGCATAGCTTCTTCATCCCGGTCATCCCGAATTTCAATACTCATTGTATTGCCCGATCTCTCGGTTCTTCTGACTTTCTTGAGATAATTCACATAACATTGTCTGGAGAGTCGCTGATCAGAAGAGCACTCCCCGACTCCTGCTGTGGTTGGAAACTTCAACTTCATATGTGTCGGAGAAACCACTGCCCCTAAGGCGTTAAGAGTTGGCCTCCCGAGTAAGACGTTGTAAGCTGAAAGGTCCCGAACCACGATGAATGTTGCTTGGACGACTGCATCCCGAGGGGAGGTCCCGATCCTTAGATCCAATTGGATGGTCCCTTCGGATATGGCGGACGACCCGGCGAACCCATATAAGTGAGTCCCGCATGGAGTCATCATCTTGTCCTCAAACTTCATTTTCTTAAATGCTTCATAAGATAGTAAGTAGGCGGAAGATCCCGTGTCCACAAGAACTCGGTGAACTTCTCGATTTGCCAATTTCACTTTGATAACTATAGCATCGTCGTGAGGAGAAGTGATGCCCTTGAGATCTTCGTCGGTGAAGGTTATTGGATCTGGGCATAAGTCATTTCTTCGTTTTCTTGGCAACTGCATCGATCCAATGAACCGTGCCTTTTGCTTCGCCTTCTTAATGGATTCTTCCGTTGGATTTCCCAAAACAATGTAAATGGGGGAAAATTCCCGAGTTTCAGGTTTCTTCTCGGGATTCTTATCTGCCCTCTCGGGACTTTTGGATCTGAGTCTTTTTGTTGATCTAGGTGGGGACTTCTCTCGATCTTGTCGGCTCTTCTGAAGATATTTTTCAAGATGCCCTGCCTGGATGAGTATCTCAATCTCGACCTTGAGATTTCTGCACTCATCGGTATGGTGGCCGTAGTCTTTGTGAAAGCGGCAATATTTCGTCATATTCCTATCTTCGAGTCGGGCTTTTATCTTACCAGGCCATTTCAAGTTTTCTTTATCTCTGATCTGTAACAGAATTTCTGACCTCTTAGTATTAAGAGGTGTAAAGTCCCCAGTGGCAAGTCTTTCTTTCCAACCTCCCTTTTTATCATCTTTCGCCCGAGCATTTGAATTCTGACCTCTTTCTCCATAATTCTTCTTTTCCTTCATCCCTCTTGTGGACTCTTCTTGGGCTTCGATAACTTCTGCAACCGTTGCTTGCTTTTGGCATTTCTTAAGAAGTGCTCCATAAGTCCTCGGCTTATCTTGGAGCAATACCTTGAGCAAACGTCTTTGGGTTATTCCACTCCATAGTGCATTGTACGCCACCGTATCATCCAATTCTTCAACCTCGATAGCTACTTTATCGAATCTGAGAAGATAGTCTCGAACAGACTCATTTGGTTTCTGCCTAATGGCAAAGAGGCTATCTACGGTCTTCTTACTCCCGATGCAACTTCGGAATCGGGCAATAAATTTTCTCCCGAGTTCTCGGAAGTTTTGGATGGATCTTGGCGGTAGGCTAGAAAACCATTTTATCGCCGGGCCTTTGAGAGATGCCGGGAAAGTTCGGCACAATAACTCATCTTCTCGGCCAATAACAGCCATGACAGATTTAAAATAACTAATATGTTCTCGAGGATTGGACTTACCTTCATAGGGAGTAAATGTCAGCATGATAAAGTTCAGTGGAAGAGGTGCTCTCATAACTTCTTCTGAGAAGGCTTCTCTGTCAACCACGTCATAGTCGTCATCAAGGTCCCGATCATCAAGCCGTCTCTCCATGGCATCTAATCTTCTCCTGAGACCATGCGCCTCTTGACGCTCTTGTGGAGACCGAACACTTCCGAGATCAGAATATTGGGAAGTTGGTCCATGAGAAGATCCATAGTGACTGACCGATCCTCTCGGGTCATTAGATCTAGAATGGCCTCTTCCAGTGCTTTCGCCTTCTTGTTCCCGGACTCTTTCATTTCTGCGCCCTTTTCTGGGTAAATCTTGAGTTTGCCTAAGCCCAGCCAAACGGTGGAAGACACTTCCCCTCGACCGATCCTCTCGGGGACGTGGTTCTTCAACATGCATTCCTTGAGATCTTTCTCCAACTCGTTCGGCTGGTCGCCTCGGTATTCTGGGATTTCTCCTTTCTTCGTTCACCGGGCGTTGCTTATCCTAAGTATGTCGGACAGCTTCACGCCTTCCTCCTTCTTGGGAATTTCTAGGGGGTCCAAGTGGTACCCCAATTTGATGGACTAAGCCTCAAACAACTCCTTGGAGTTCCAACATTTGTTGTTGGACTTCTCTTTGCATATTCTGCAAATCGGCCACTGTCGCTGGAATTGGAGGTTGACTTGAACCGCCTTCTCCAAATGGAGTTGGAATAGTTAACGGGGGGGATTCTCCGGAACTCATTCTTGACCTTCCTCTGGAATAGGGATTTGTCGATCTAGAGAAGGGAGAGTTTTTTCTTCAACACGTCCGTTTTCTATCTCCCTCTCCCTTGCTCTAGTGAGAATTTGAGAACTTGTCACCTGAGGTGTGGTACGTCTTGTCATGACTTTCTGTGACGGTTCCCACAGACTGCGCCAATTTGTTGTGTCTAGAACTTCTTCGAGGGCCAAATATTGAGATGACCACCTTAAGAGCTCTCCAGCCAAGTTGGAATAACTGTGATGCCTGCACACACAAAGAAAGCAAGAACGGTCCGGCCTAGTTTTGGCTGGGGAACCTCCTCGGACGCTCAAGTAAGCCTAGGCAACAATAAGAGTTCTTGAGAGAGTTCTCAAGAACGTAATGAGTAATTATTCAGATGAAAGTTCTCGTACCTTTCTCCATGTAGGAGGTCGGTTTATATAGAGGTTACCTGGAGGCGGCGATTCCTTAAGTTTTGGATCGATAGTTGGGAGTGAGTGGAGTAGTGGAATAATGGCTCCTTCTTTGTCGCACCTGATAGTGTCGTTATGCTGACTCACCTACCCAATTCTCGGAATAGATATGCTGAGTGTTTATGCATAACTAACTCTTCTTGACTTGGTCAAGAGAGTCTTCTGAGAAATGCTTGAGTTGGATATATATCCTTCCCGAGTGAGGCACTCGAGACCCTTCTCCAACGAAGAGATGAGCCTGCCTAAGGGGGTGTATCTGTCCCGAGTGATGCACTCGGGACCTTTTTCAAGGAAGAGATCAGCCAACCCAAGGGGGTGCATCTGTCCCGAGTGAGGCACTCGGAACCCTTTATGAGGGAAGAGATGCACCAGCCCGAGGGAGGTGTATCTCTCCCGAGGGGGGGGACTCGGGACCTTAGTTCCCCACAACATCAGCATTTGCCACATCAGCCTCTATTGGTTTTGATGATAATAAGCATGAATTACTAATGACTATATTGAGTTATGATGTTTTAGTTCAAGATGAGAACAACTGGACCAACTCCAAGTCAAAGCGATATACTCAAGTCAAAGCCAAGATCATGCCAAGATAGACATGAAGATGGACATGAAGTCTAAGTCAAGATGACCATGCCAAGATGCACATGAAGATCGTTGCACAAAATCAAGTCGAAGATCAAGACTTAGGCTGAATTAGGGCTTAGTGTAAAACCCAGCCCTAACCTTGACCCGGAAACCTTGTTATTTGTAGGTCCAGTGACCCGAAGTAAAGTAAGAAGTCAGCTTTGGGCCATCCCAGTAGAGGACTTGGTGTTTGGCTTTGAATCCATGAAAGTTGATGATGAAGTTCTATTTATGGAAACTGAATCCTGATGAAGATCTGATTAGTTGATGGACTTGGAGTGCTCTCTATCTTGGTTTGAAGGCATTTCTACCTATTAGGTAAGTCACTTGACTTGTGTGCAAAACCCTTTAGGATTGGATTTGATCTGGGCCTTCAATTCCCTGTTTTGGACTTGCTGTCAGCATTGGTCGACTGATTGGTCGACTGAGCCAGTCGACCAATCCACTCGACCAATGAGTGCTGTCTTTGGCAATTAGGTTGTTCTTGCTCTATTTAAGTCCAATCTTGAGTCCACTTCGTATTTGTTGCCTCCAAACTCTCTGGAACGAACCAAAGACCTCTGCAAGTCATCTCTTTTGCATCCTTGGTGTTTTCTTGACAGATCTTCGTCGAAACTCTTCTTTTTGCATCAAAAGGTATGTCTACTCTCTCTTCTTCTCCTCCATCTTTGTTTTTCTTTCCTTTTTGAGTTGAGACAGTAGAGGAGATGCTGCATTCTCTGTTGCAAACATCTCTGAACATGTTCTCATGATCATCCTAAGGATTTGAGGCTAGAACAATGATCTTAACCATGATCATTGCAAGCTTTTGAAGGAATCATGATCAAACCATGATCTAATCTTGTTAAACTTCTGATTTGAATTCTGATCTCTTTGGATCTTCTATATTGATCATATTAGTAGTTAATTACTGTGTTTTCCTTCCATGATCCATAATCTATAAATTTCTAGTTGTTCTCTTCTACCATACTATGTGTTCTTCATGATGCATGGTAGTTACATATATGGTAGGTTTTATTTCCTTATTTAGATTTATGCTTCTAAGCCTTGTTCCTTGAAGACCTAAGTATGTTTTCATGATACCTTTACCTGAAGCAATGATCCATCCTCCTATTGTTCTTGTCTTTGTTTTCTATTTCAAATTCATCAAGATCCATGGTTGATCTAATTATGGTAACTTTTTGTTTCCTAATTTGGATCTTGATATCTTGATTTGATTGGTGTTTTGAGGTCCCCTATATGTTAGAATACTACTGATGTAGTTTACCCCTTGATTAGTACCCTTTTGAACCACCAAATTCGGATTTCATATCTTAAAACTCTGTTTTTTTTAGGCTACTGTCTGCATTGGTCGACTGATTGGTCGACTGGACCATTCGACCAATCCACTCGACCAATGAGTACAGCAACTCCAGAATTGGTCTGTGTTGGATGTTTTGGTATCTTTTCTGTTAGGGATCTTTCCTAATATGTTGTATATACTTGTTTAGGACCTTCTTCTCAAGTTTGCCAAGATCTTACTTGATTTCTTAGGATTCCTTTGCGAGTTATAAAAGGTAAGGATGGTTATTTCCCTAATTACATAGATAGCATGAATCTAGTTTCTATATCTGAATATCATTGATATGTTTCCTAAATTAGATTCTTACAATGATATACTACTGTTGCATAACTTTGATTACAGTAGCATTGCTTAATCATATTAAATTGATTCATGTATGATTTACTTACCAATTGTATACAAGTGATTGTAATTATTGATTTCTTTCCATATATGAAGTTACCATATATGTGATGATATGAATTGATGCTTGTGTATGCTTAAGTATGGTTTGGAAAGGAGAGGTGTCCTTTTGACACTTCTGTCCTTGGACTACTACGGGAATATTATGGGATGTTTTCGGAGATGCCCTCTGGACACCTTCCTAAACTGTTGGATGACATATTTAGGACTGTCTAGTAGTGTTTGGCTAGGATGTCCTGTTATGTCAGACCCTAATCGGAGGGGTATTGAGACCGAACGAGCCGTGGTAGCAATGGGGATTCATGGGCGCTCAAGACCGGTAACCAACCCGTGAGAGGACAGGAATCACATTGTGGGGGCCATTTATTGGTAGGGTTGCATATGGTTAGACTTGGGCTCACGGGCGCTTAAGACCGGTAACCAACCCGTGAGAGGACGTGAGAGCTTCCCGTTTACCATATGTGGATGATCAATAGGGTTGATGAGTCCGTAGTCAGGGACTATGAGGACTCTAGTGTGAAGGATACCGGAAAGGATCGTCAAGGACGAGGAATGGAAGTATCTGGATCTGACTTGATGTAACTAAGTAGAAGACTTGCATTTGGCTAGGTTTTACCCTGACATGCGCCAGTACTTATACCAAATGGTTGTGAGAGAGTGTGTTGACTTAACCCCTGCCATGGTCTCGTCCCGAGGGATGAAGGACCCATTACCAATCGGCTGCTCAAGACCGGTGAAATGATCCGTGAGAGAATCCAAGATATCTTAAATGGTTGAGGATGTGAGTGGACTTTCCTAAAGAAGTACGGTGCTATGACTTAAAGCATGTCCGCCAATAGAGACCAGCATACATAGAGTTAGATTCATTCATTCATTGCTTGTCTCATATCATATTGCATTTATGATTGTTCCGGAATCCGCCATTTATGTTATTATGGATTTTAATCGCCTTACCTTGAGTTTCTTTGAAACTCATTCCTTTATTGTACAATGTTTGTTAGACTATCCTGCAGGTTCTGAGTATTATGACGGTCCCTATGAAGAAGCGCAAGGCGAAGAGGCATATCTCCAGGAAGGTGATTGCGGTTACCACAATTATTCTGAAGATCCCGCGAGTGGTTATGCTCCGTACGATGCTTAGTCCGACCATCGAGTGGAAGCGTCCTTGTGCCATTTATGAGATTTACACTTATAAGGATGTTGTCTATAAAGTGGAGAACAATTTAGTTACCCAATGTACTTGCTACTGGGATTAGATTTTGTCTAGTTTATTCTTTTAGAGCTACTTTTCCGCTGGTTGTAGAGTGGGATATTTGCCTCACTTTACTTATCTGTTTGATACTCTGATTATATCTATCTTTCTGATTTATTTATGATTCATTCTTTCTTTATTGGATCTATGGTTTATCTTCCGCACTTTTATTATGATTGTTTCTGATTATGTTATTGTTTATGTGGGAGGTTGATCACTCGATACCTGATCTTCGGGCTGTGGATCACACTCTCGGGTATGCCAGATAGGGTACCGGCTGGGAGGGCGTGACACTTAGGACACTCTCGCATACACATTCATGTAAATGCATCAATTATACGTAATTCATATTACTAGAGTGACCTAGGACATGTTAGTGAGGTGTACAATGCTTAGGGTTGACCAAAAAGTCCAAAAACCCAAGCCATGTCCCAGCCCCAACTTAATTCAGCAAAACAGGGCTCAGACGGTTGACCGTCTGGGCAAACGGATGACCGTCTGGTTTGATGTGACTGATTCCAAGTCACAGAAGCTCAGACAGAATTTCCGTTTGGTCAGACGGAATTTATTCTGAGACGGATGACCGTCTCGCAGACGGAATTCCGTCTGGGTTTAACTAAGCCATAACGGCTAGTTTGCAATGGCTCTTTCTGAGACGGATGACCGTCTAGTGTAAAAACAGCCTATAACGGCTAGTTTAATGGCTCTTTTCAAACGTATGACTGTCTGACCAGACGGACGTCCGTCTGGGCTGAAAAGTGGACTTAAAATGTGTCCGTTTTCTATCCGTTGGGGATTGGGTTTTGGCACTCAAAGGTGCTCTATATAAACCCAATTCACCTCATTTGAGAGTAAGAACACTTACACTTGATCACCCACTCCCCAAGTGATCCTAAGCTCTCAAATTGCAAGAAAGCCTTGTGCTTTGCCTTTCACCTTCTCCCCAACCTTGAAGAAATATACCAAGGTTTTTCTAAGCTTGTGGAAGCCAAGCTTGAGGTGATTAAAGGGGTCGGTGGTGCATACATTTCCATTTAAGCATACAACTCACATTGCATCACATTCACACAAGAGGTAAAGTGTCATATCTCTTGGAAGGTAACATCCTTCCTTTGTAACTGTTTCAATTCTAGTCTATGTTGGTAGATTAGAATTGGTCATTGGGTGCTCTTGCCCGTGAACAAAGATTGCTTGGGTGCTCTTGCCCGTAAACAAAGATTGTTAAGGGGTGCTCTTGCCCTACTTGCTAAACAAAGATTGTAAAGGGTTCTCTTGCCCTGTAACAAAGATTATTGTAAGGGTTTGATCTCAACCCATTGTATTGAAAGAGAATCAATAGTGGAATACTCTCTTGAGGCCAAGAGAGGAGTGGACGTAGACTTGCAAAGTCGAACCACTTTAAAATACTTGTCTTGTCATTGATTGTAATGTTTAATTTCATTTGAATTTTCAATTTACCTTATATTTCTGCACAAACCAAAAAATTGGGACAATCCACTAGTTGCAACCTAATCACCCCCCCCCTTCTAGGTTGCACCAACAAAGGTTACTTACTTGCGAATTGAACAAACGATTCGAATCTCAACCAACCCTAACAACCAGATTTAGATCATTCTATCTAGATCTAGAATGATCTAAATCTGCAATTGCTAGACCCAGAGAAAGACAAATCTAAAAACTTGAAACTTGAACTAGAAACTTGAACTTGAATTGCATTACATAAAAAAAAAATTAAACTTAAACATTCAATTTAGAAATTAAAATCTCACAAATGCAAGCAAAGAAAACTAGAGAAAGCCTAAATAAACTGAAGAGAGAAGAAATAGTGCTTCTACTAAGATCTAAAACACCTTTTCCTTTGATGGAGTATGCTCTCCTTTTATAGAGTTTACATGAGATATGAATCTTGACAGAATTTGAATCAAACTTAGGGTTCCTATTTGACTCAGCCAATTAGGGTTTTGACATACTAATCGAACCAACTTAGAGAGCTTAGATGCACAATTCCATCGTTGGATTTTAGTTTTAAGAAGTCGTGAAGCTCTCCTCCAAAAATCAGCACGATCGAACACCGGATGACCGTTCGATGAAGGGCTTGATCGAAACTAGATAGAGACATTCAAAAACAAGATTTTTGCCCCTTCCTTCACTAAATATAATTCTTTTTCCTCTTTTTCTTTATTTAATCAAATCACAAATAGGAAATAAGATATAGAGGTATGCAAGGATTTTTTTTTTTCCATTTGTACTCTCTCAATAATATCTCTGTAGATTTGATAATTTATAATCTCAGCCGTAGATCAAATTTGCCTTCTTTATCTCTTAAATATTTTGGAGTTGGCTCATAATCACATCTCTAGCCCATCATGCCCCAGATCAGGCCCATTTTCGCATTTAACAATTTGAATGGATCTCTTGACAAATAAAATTGCATGATTCATACCCAAAACTCCAAATATTTGCTTAAACCTTGAAAAGTCCTAAAATCTACAAAAACAACATAAAACCCAAGGTAGCTCCACTCTAAATGTGTAAAATGCATGCTTTATGCCCTAAGATTTCGCACATAAATGTGCTAATCACAGGTCTTAGTCTAGTCGCCACCTCTTGCGCCTAACCCGAGTTTCTTTATTGTCGCCACCCTAGCGCCACATAAAGTACTCGCACCTAGCTCCTATAGGCAACATGAATAGTGGGAACATTCATGTCGATTCTCTTCTCAATAGAGAAACTCATCTTGATTCCAAATCAAGGCGACATCGTGATTATGAATTGACCTACACAAAGTCATTCACAATCCGTCTCATCTTTGCTCGCCTCCAAGGTGCCAGAGGCGAATGCTCGTGTGAGTGAGCCATTCTCTTGCCTATTGACATATCTTGTTTTATGCTAGAAGAACACAATCACACAGAAAGTGAATAAAATAAATGCTAAAATGAACTCTTATTATTCAATAATAAGAAAATTTCAGTACAAAAGTAAGTCACAATCTACGCAGCCCCAGGGATTTTACATGAGAAATAAAAACATCCTTGGCTATAAGTTTGGTAAGAGGGTCAGCTACCATTTGACTAGTGGATATGTGCTTAAGTACAACTTTCTTCCTTGATATAATATCTCTAACAAGTGATATCTCAACTGTATATGTTTGGTCTTCCCATGATACTTGGGGTCCTTGACATAGCTAAGAGCTGATGTACTATCATAGTAGACAAGGGCAGCCTCTTTGGATGACATCACAATTCCAGTATGTTGAAGGAATCTCCTCAACCAAACAGCCTCTTGAACCACAGTTGAGCATGCCACATACTCTACTTCCATGATCGAGAGGGATATACAAGTATGCTTCTTGCTACATAAAACACAACACAAGCAACAACAAATCAAACTAGCATAGTCAACCTATGGGGTAAGCATTTAAACCAAAAGAGATGCTAATAAACATTCAATCAAATTCGACTTATACACTAGTTTCATTCTGTGCAAAAAACATGATTGATAGACTCATAATTAAAAATAGTTTTAATAAAATAAAACATGCAATCATGTTAATGCTATGAGGTGGTTCACATAGAACACTTCTACCTAATTAGCTCCCACTAGGCCCTCAATGCCCAAACATCACATAGATTGTCAGGCCATTGGTGTCCAGTAAGTTAGAAACACATTCTGAACTGGACGGACCAATATACAAAAAAAACTATCTCCCAGACAGACTGCCGTCTGCCCAGACAGTCGTCTGTCTACCTCTTATGACCAGACGGACGTCCGTCTGGCCCAGACGAAAAATCCGTCTGGGCTACTGTGATGGTCCACAGTGTTAGACCAATAAACAGTCGACCATCTGGTCCACTATGACCAAATAGTGTCATTTTTTTCAATTTTTTCTTGAACGAAATTTTCTCAAAAAATGGAAAAACACATTTTTTCTTAAAAAAAATCATCCAAAAACACATGAAAAAAATCCAGCAATAAGTTTTAAACAAAAATAATTATTATGGACTATCAATTCATACAAAATGTCATTAGGAAAATTCCCAAGGATCCTCCCACTCGGATCCAAACCAAAACATAAGGGTTTCTAAAAACCCTATCAATTTCCTATGGGTTTCCTGTTAAACCTCGGATTCTCCGTGGGTTTCTTTAAACCCTCCATCCTCCCATTGGATCCATACCATGAAAATAAACAATGGGGAAAAGTTGAGAATCGTGGGAACCACGGCTCTGATACCAATGTTGGTAATACTCCATGTAATTTTTAATTCCATAATTGATAGGGAAAAGATCCTTACCTGGATTCGCTTTCCCAAATATGAAGTATATGCTGCGGAAGTAAATCTGGATCTACGTTCTCGTTCCACCACCAAAGCTCTACCGGGGTGATACCACAATCACTAAGAAAGGGAATAATTTTCACAACCCAAATGCCGTGGAATAATGGAATAAAGATCTAAAGCGAGGAAAGGAATGAACTCCAAGCCTGCAATTCTAGGAGAGAGAGAGAGAGAGAGAGAGATGGAGCTGCCTCTTTTCTGGAAAAAATCTTGTACGAATGAATCACACACTTTTTTTTCTTCTCAAGTAATGCAGTGGTTACAAATATATAACTTATATTTTGTAACCGCCCTAAAAATGATTTTCCAGATTTGCCCTTGGGCATTTAATTTATTAATTATATTAATAAATTCCAACAAGATCTATAGAATCCACCCATGGGCCAATAGAAAGAACTTTGATATCCAGCTGATCAATTTAAAAAATCTTGACTACATCAAAAAGACTAATGGAAGGGGGAAAAGGATAAGTACGTTCTTTGAAACCCGAGTAATTTGAAAACAAGTTTGGACCTTGTTTACTGGACTATTTATGTTAGAGAATGTAAAATTTTCCTTGCCCCAAGGACTTAAAGATCTGCATCAGTCTCTTGTGGGAAATACTGGATGAGCTCACTGTTTGGATTAACCAGTCCAGTCACTAAAAATGATCCAGAAGATGGTGTATTGATGCAACAAAAATGGTATGTCTCTCTGCAAAGAATGTACCTGTGACAGGATAACTCAGTGCAAAGGAGACCAACCACATTAGTAATGATGCACTAAAGCCAATGGGCATGAAGAAACGCTAATGGTTCAGTAAGGTTCTAGGGAAGGAATTGATCAAGAATAGAAGTTGATAGCCAATTGGTAGACTACTGGTTTAAGATCCACCAAATTGATAATATGTTTTGACCATTGCCTGGACCTGAAACCTGGAATTCTTAAGTGAAGAATGACAAAAGCTTCTAATTTTCACTATATTGGTCATTAACACTTACTGCCTGGGTCTTATTCACTT
This sequence comes from Hakea prostrata, assembly GCF_041222555.1. Taxonomy (NCBI): domain Eukaryota; kingdom Viridiplantae; phylum Streptophyta; class Magnoliopsida; order Proteales; family Proteaceae; genus Hakea; species Hakea prostrata. The sequence continues at coordinate 38,806,764 of NC_142600.1, forward strand.
TAAAATTGTATGGACTTGACTTGTATTGGTTAATGCTCAGGAGAAGTTCACAGAGGATAAAGAATGCACATACTACATTATTGAGGATTTGTTGTTTGATAATTTAATAATATTGATACTAATAGTGAAGGTAGTAGTAATATTTCTTGTATTAAATTAAATGTGATTCCAAGGAGAATTTGTCTTTTTCTCTAGGTTATTTTTTTTGGGGGTATTACTTTATAGTTCAAATTTTTTATTTTGATAATTTTTTTCTCATGGTTATTGTTCAGGTGGGTTATAAATATTCTAATAGATGCACCAAATAAAGACATAGGTCTATATGATGAGAGTAAGCCTAAGATTGGAATGAAGTTTGATTATGAAAATGAGGCATTTAATTTTTATAATGATTAAGGAGGAAATTTGGGTTTTAGTGTCACAAGAGAGTTTGTAAATAGATGTAAAAAAGGTAAATCAATTATAACTTCAAGGAGATTCTTATGTAATAAACAAGGCAGGCAAAAGGACAAGCGTGCTATTGGTATAACTAATCATTGAGTGGAGATGAGAACTAATGTCCTGCTCATATGGCAATACAAATTATGAAAAATCGGATATACCAATGCTATAGTTTTGTCGAAGATCATAATCATGAGCTTCATATACCATCTACCACTTACATGATGCAGTCACAATGGAAAGTTTCAGAAGTACAGGCATATGAAATTGATTTGGGCACTAATTTTGGCATATAAAATAAGGTCATGTTACGGTATATGAGTACACAAGCAAGTGGGATGCAAAGCTTAGGTTTTACAACAGTAGATCATTACAATTATCTCCATAGTAAATGTCAACGTAACTTGTTATGGTGAAGTAGGGGGTTTGTTACGATATTTTGTAAACCAAACAAGGCTCAATCCTTCTTTACATATAGTTTACAGCTGGATATGGAAGAACATATTACAAATTTATTTTGGGCTGACGCAAGAATGGTAATAGATTATGCAATATTCGGTGATGTGGTTACGTTTGATACAACATTTGGTACAAACAATGAGAATAGACCTTTTGGTATTTTTCTGAATTTAACCATCACAAAGGAGTCATTATATTTGGGGCTGCACTTTTGTATGATGAGACGATTGATTCTTTCAAATGGTTGTTTCAGACTTTCTTAGCAACTCATAGGCAAAAACAACCTATAACGATTATTACAGATCATGATGCCGCAATGGCAAATGCAATATCTGAGGTATTTCCTAAGACATGGCATGGTCTGTGTACCTGGCATTTAATGCAAAATGGAATTAAACATCTAGGCAATTTAATAAAGGACGGATCAAGCTTCTATTCAGATTTTAAGAAATGTGTATATCAGTATGATGATGAAGGGCAATTCGAAACTGCATGGGAACAATTAAGGTGTCACTATCAAATTGAAAATGACTCGTGATTAGATCATATTCATGGACTTAAACAGAAGTGTGCTAAGTGTTATATGAAGAATATATTCACAAGAGGAATATAGAGTACACAAGTGAGTTAAAGTATAAATGCTGACTTGAAGAAATGTACAAAGTCTATTTTGGACATTATTCGGTTTTCAAATAGTTTTGATGAAGTAGTCAATGATAAACGAGCTAATGAATTGAAATTTGAGTTTGAGACAAGAAATAAGCTCCTAAGGAATTCATTTTCTCAGACAACCATCATGATTCAAGCAGCAAAAAATATACACTCTTTATATTTTTGATGAATTCTTGAATGAGTATACATGGGTTGGTTCTTGCTACATAAAGTGGAAGGATGAAAGTGATAGCTTGCATAAATATGTAATTGGTACTTTTGGTTTGGAGGTGGAATTTAGCATTGGATGTAGTCCATTTGAATCAATTGTTCATTGTAGTTGTAGGAAATTTGATACCTTTGGCATCCTGTGTTCTCATGCTTTGAAAATTTTTGAGAGAATAGATATCAAGTTTATTCCAGAAGCATATGTTTTGAATAGATGGACACGTGAAGCAAGAAGCATGGTGGTGGAAAATAGTAAAAGAATACATGTTGAGGAAGATCCTAAGTTGGATTCAACACATCGTTATAGGATCTTTGTCGAAAAGTAATAAATATTGCCTCACAATCATGTAATTCAGCCGAGGGATATATATTGGTCAACAATATTGCAAGTGATTTGTGTAGACAATTGGACAATCTTGTCACGCATACCCCAAATACAAATCAAGATGTAGAAACCGATAATCTTGATCTAAATACTAGCAACGGGCTTAAAAAGAAAGAGAGGAAGAAGAAAACGGGATCTACAACAAGTAAACGGTTAAAACCTTGGAATGAAATACATGCAAAAAGAAAGAAGAAAAAAAAGGCCAAGTGCATCCAATGTGTCTATAGCCCTCTCCACAACATGCGATATGGTAAATATGAATCATTCGGACGGAACTCAAAGAAGTGCAGACAAACTTGGCTACATGGATCTACTTCTGGTACTTTCTGCTCATTTTGATTTTCTTAATTTAAGCATCTTTGCTTCATTTTTATCATTAATCGTCTGCTATTTTACAGTCTCAAGGGCCATTAGATGAGTCGATGCATGGTATATATTCGTCCCAGACCTCTGTAGGCTAGGTATTGTTTTTCACCTGAAGAAGTATGTGTTGAGATATTGTACTTGAAAATTTCTTCATGTATTCATGCATAGGTTAATGATGATGATCCATTTGATTCACAGGCTGTCTCCTCCTTTGCACCTACTACTTTAATGGCGGATCCAATTTTTGAACCAAATACAATCTTGCAAGCTGAAAACAACACTCCAAAGTTTGGTCTAAGTTAGGGTTACTCTTTAGTTTTTAATATAAGACATGATTGCAGAATCGGTTGTAAGAATTTTAACATTTGAATTGTAAAACTATTGATAGGTTTTACTATTCAATTGTTTTTCACTATGATTGGTATTTTACTCGGTTTGGTTTGTAAATCATACATCAGCCCTTATGCGATTCATACAATTTCTTTGTCATAGACTTTGACTAACATGTTTTGAAATGTAGGTGAGTCTTTAGCTCAAACTAAGAAGAACACCTGGGTTTGTTCCTAGGAGATGATGGTTCAAATCCATCAAGAGTCGTATAAAGCTTGCTAAAAACTCTATTTTGTTCCTAGGGGAAAAGAGACTGTTTATGCTATATTAGTTGCTAAAGCTTGAAACAAAAACTGCAAATCTCAATTTAGCACATCTTTCTTGTCTAGCTGACCAGTTCAGCTGATCATCTCCTTTATATTTAAGCATTACATCCTTAGCTGACATTATTGATTGCTTCTTGGTTATACTGTGTTGCTATGCAGAAGCAGAAGGTCCAGCAAGATTCAGGCACAAGTCCTGCTTCCCCAGTTGATCAAATGGAGGTCAAGGCGAGTCAATTCACTCAGACACGACAAGTTGCAGATAAGGCAGCACAAACTAAAGTCTCCAAAGATTTTCTAGTCTATACAAATATGTAATTGAAGATTGTTGTGTCTGTACAAATCTGTAATTGCAGCTATTAATTTATGTTTCATCTGGTCAAAGTCATGGAAAAGGTGGTTGACATTGTAAACTTAAGGTCTTCGATGCTGGATTTTGTTGCTGAAGTGCAAAAGTTTTCCTTGTTTGGAGACTAGGTAAATGGATTTAACTTCTAGTAAGACTTAATTTAAACCAACTAAACTTGAAAAATCCTTTTTTGTTACCTAGATTCATTAAATCTCCCTTCAAAGATTTTCACAAAGAAGCATGGATTTTCATTTCACAAGCAGTAATATGAGGAAGGAATTAGACATTCTAATGTGTAGTTAGTCTTTTTTTTTTCATTTTTTTATTAATTTATTAATTTTTTATTTTAACTACTTGTCTAAGTTAGACAGTTAGTACATAAACCATTTTGGCATATGTGAGAATAATATCCAAAGTAGAATAAATAATTAAATCTAAAATTAGAAAAGAAAAAAAATATACTTGAGAGAGAACTAAATACAAGCCATGCATGGGAAGTCACCAATCACCTGAACATGAGCCAATGAGTCTTGATGGGCTCAAACCATCATCTTCTAGGAACATACCTAGATGCTCTTCCATTTTGAGCAAAGACTCGCACGGGAAGTTAATATTTAGCTTCAATGTATTTAGGAACAGCAAGTGCAAACTATGAGATCCATCTAATATCATGTTATTCAGTTATGTTATTTCAACAGAAATACAAAAAGGAAGGTAAGTTTTTTTTTTTTTTGGGGGGGGGGGGGGGGAGGGTTGGGTAGGGGAAGAAACAAAGGCATATGAATCAATATCAAAACCATAGAACTATTCTTGGTTTCCTTTATTTCTAGAGCTAGAATAACAAGATGAACTATTTCCAAAATCATAAAGACTTCCACATAACGACGACCCATGTTCTTGCGATCTCTCCATAAAGCAACTCAGCTTGCATGGGACCAGAAAAGACAACATATGCCTCTCCAGAGAATCACCTACTCTTGTTAACTAGCAGCATATCCACGATTCACAAACCTGCGAAGAACTTGAAGATGTCAATGTCAGTACAATTGAAAGAAAACATTTCCCTTCAATTATTCAAACCCAAAAAAGAAAACATTCCCAACTTAACCCTGTTAATAAAAAACTAGACCCAACCCACAACTTCCTAGATTCTAATTTTCACTTCCTACTTTCTCAAGCATTTATTTCACATGGCTAACCCAACCAAAGTATTTCTATACCCAAGAAACCCACTAAGAAAAGAATGAGGAAACACAACGACATGAGCCAGTACACCATGGCAGGGATATGGGAGCCACAACTCACCACCTTCTATGAAAAGATCAACAATAGGGTGCCTCTTGGATAGACCACAGCCTTGCAAGCATCACACACCAACTGATGGTCCTTGCCATGTAAAAATGTTCTTTAGCCAATGGACCATCTAAAGGAGGCCATATCAGTTGGACTGGGTAACCATTATTAATATTATTATAATTATATGCCCAAGGACAAAATTGGAAATTCACTTTTAGAGCGGTTACAAAATATAGGGTTATATATTTTGGCAACCACCGCATAAGTTAGTGTGATTGCATTACGTGAGATTTCCAGAGAAAGACGGCTCCCTCACTCTCTCTCTCTCTCTCCCTCTTTTCAAGAAAACGCAGGAAGGAGTTATTCTTTGGTAGTTTATTCTCCCTGCTTTAGATCTTTATACCATCATTCCACACGGCATTTGGGTTGTGGAATTTATTCTTTTTCCTAGAGATTGTGGAATCAAAACCGGTGACGGGATTGTAGAGGAACAAGGATGTGGATCCAAATTACTTCTGCTGCATATATATATTCTATATTTGAGAAAGAGAATCTAGGTAAGGATCTTTCTCCCATTCAATTATCAAATTGATATATGTAAAATATTACCTACATTGGCATCAGAGCCATGGTTCCCATGATTCTCAGTTCCTCCCTTTTTATTTTTTTTTGTGCTTTCTTGAATGGATCCAATGGGAGGATAAAGGGTTTATAGAAACCCATGGAGAATCCAATATTTAATAAGAAACCCATGGAAGAATTGAGAGGATTTTGAGAAACCCTAAATTTTGGTTCGGATCCAAGTGGGAGGATCCTTGTGATTTTCCTTATGTAAAAGACTGCATGAATTGATGATCCATGAGAATGCATTTTTGTTTAATAATTTCTGGATTTTTCATTCGTTTTTTAGGAAATTTTTTGGTGAAAAATGAATTTTTTTTCTGTATGATTTGATGGGCACTCAAGACCGGTAACCAACCCGTGAGAGGACATCAATCATATTACCTGAAAGGGGCCATTATTGGTAGGGTTGCAAATAGCTAGACTTGGGCTCACGCGCTCAAGACTGGTGAGTCATATCCGTGAGAGGTCGTGAGAGCTTCCCGTCTACTATTTGTGGATGACCAATGGGGTTGATGAGTCCAGTGAGTAATATCCATGACTCTAGTGTGAAAGATACCGGAAAGGATTGTCAAGGGCGAGGAATGGATGTATCTGGATCTGAGTTAATATGACTAAGTAGATGACTTGCATTTGGCTAGGTTTTACCTTGACATACGCCAATACTTAGACCAATAGTGATGTGAGTGAGCGGTGACTTATACCCCAGCCATGGATTGTCCCGAGGGATACCGAACCCACTATCAAACAACGTTGTGTGATTGAGACCTTTCCAAAGAAGTATGGTGCTATGACTTAAAGCATGTCTGCCTATAGAGACCAACATACTTAGAGTTAGATTCATATATTCATTGTTTGTTTCATATCACATTGCATCATGTTATGTTCTGCAATCATGTTATTTATGTTGTTGTGTATTAACTTGCCTTGTTGAGTTCTTTTGAACTCACTCCTTTTTGTGCAATATTTTTGTTAGATTACTCTACAGGTGTTGAATATTATGAAGGCCAATATGAGGAAGCGCAAGCTGAAGAAGCGTACTACACGCAAGGTGCTAGCAACTATGAAGATCACGTTGATGATTCCTCGTGCGATCATGTTACGTACCATTATTAGCCCTACCGTGGAGTGGGAACGTCTGTTCTTGGTTGATGAAGTCTATGTTTATGAAGACGTTCTTTATAAAGTAGAAGACTCTTTAGTTTAGTTTGATTATCATTTCCTTACTTTCCTTTGAGAACAGTTGTATTTTCTGTTTGATTTATGAGCTACATTCCACTGTAACTGTAGAGTGAGATTCCACATCGCTCTACTCCTTTTTGATTATATATACATTTGGTATCATTTCCTCACTCTGAATACATTATCATTTCTTTCCTTATTTGGATCTCTTGTTTATATCATTATATATTGATTAATATTCTGTTCATGATTATGTTATTGCATATGTGGGAGGATGATTTCCTCGATACTTGTTCTTCGAGGATATGGATCACATACTCAAGTTTGCCAGATAGGGTACTGGCTGGGTGGATGTGACAGCTAAGGAGGTAACAGTAAAGAAACTCGGGTTAGGCGCAAGAGGTTGCAACTAGACTAAGACCTATACGGTGTTGAGAGGGACATACATTCTATTGTGTATAGAATGCTCCACCATAGCACGTATATCATACTATGTGTGCTTAGTGATCATTGGAAATGAGAGGATGGATCCCTGCTCCTTTCATTGTGTGAGTCTTGGACCTTATGGTCCATTAGTGTTCTTAGTGACTTTCGACGACATTATGAAATGGAGGGTTGATGTGGCTACTTTGGGGTGTTACCTATGATCATGATTGATTCGACCTAAAGGGGCATTACCGGGAAAGGAGTCAATCCTAAGTGTAGTGATGGTCTAGGGTAAAAGGAAAGGTTTGATTCAACTGCACCCTAAAAGTGTTTGCTGGTGCCAACTATATGTGTTACAGTAGTGAACATTTTAAGGTCAAGAAGGTGATATCTTAGAGGGATCGAGATACCTTTAGTCTGGTGAGTTTGAATAAACCTAGGACACTGTGGTATACTAATGCTTATTTGATGTGTTTCTTTGAATGATATGCCATTTTGGTCTTCTGGGAAGGTTTCAAATTTGGGGCTTACGTGTGCAGGTATATCACTGGTCGCACAACCCATTTGCCAGTATGACTTGTGGATGTTAGTGTCTTGGACACAAGAGGTCTATGTATCTGGGATACATAGCAAAGAGATCAATATATGTATATCTAGAATATACATTTATGTTTGGGAGACACTGTGATAGAGAAATTGAAAGTGTATATCTGGGATATACATGTGTGTCTGGGACACACTATGACAAAGAGATTAACACTTGCCCTTATGCAAGTGGAAGATGTTAGGATTTATTAATTATTATTATAATTATATGCCCAATGACAAAATTGGAAATTCACTTTTAGGGCGGTTACAAAATATAGGGTTATATATTTTGGTAACCACCGCATAAGTGAGTGTTAATGCATTACGTGAGATTTTCAGAGAACGGTGGCTCCCTCACTCTCTCTCTCCCTCTCTCCAAGAAAACGTAGGAAGGAGTTATTCTTTGGTAGTTTCTTCTCCCTACTTTAGATCTCTATACCATCCTTCCACACGGCATCTGGGTTGTGGAATTTATTCCCTTTCCTAGAGATTGTGAATCAAAACTGGTGACGGGATTGTGGAGGAACGAGGACGTGTATCCAAATTACTTCCGCTGCATATATATATATATATATCGAATATTACCTACAGTTATCACATATCCAACTGACATGCATGTCACACTACTAGACTGAATCACTGTAATGAAGCACAACACATGCCATATTTCCTCATCTTTGTATCAAGTACTTCCAAACAATTATGGTATCATCAGAAGAGGGGAAACTGTCATATAACAAAAATACATAGTTCTATGAAAGCATAAAATAGAAACCAAACATGGTTGCATAATGCATATGAAATGTGGCATAAACAGTATATGAAACACATAGTTTGCAACATGGGATGAACTACTACTTTGTCGAGTCAATCCCAAGAGATTCAAAAGTCAAACCAACATCATTACTGAGTTAGTGATGTATCAACATGTGCAGAATATTCCTGCCTTCCTGAGTGTTTTAGTCACTCACAATAGGACTGTTTTAGGTTAATTAATACACACCATCATATGTTGTTACATGACTTGAGCCCGTATCAACCCCATCTTTTGTACACACCCTAAGTGTAACAACCCCTGTATTTCTAACCCGAGATCCGTATTGCAGGTCCAAGAACTCGAAGGTCTAGCTAAGTAAATTTGTGGAGTGTCCGAATAGAAGTCCATGATCCATACCCTGAACCCATGGATCTGGATTCTCTTGTTTAATAGCCTGCCTTGCTTGGTAGTTGGACCTCTAGAAGGCAAGTGATGTTTGGAGATGTCCAGAATGAAGGTAAGACCTCCCCCATGTGTTCATTAGGGTTAGGTTGTACTTGGACTTCAACCCCGTGAGCAAAGCACCATTGTATAGCAATATACTAGGGGGCGGTTGCTAGTGGCGGTTGATTGGACCAAGTGACCGGCCCAAGCAACCGCCTGGTCTTGATTGTGGGGTTTTGCCCTATTTTGCCCCCAGACTTCTATAAATAGCAACCCTCATCTATTTTACGAATATTATATTCGGGATTGCTGTTTTTTGTGGTTAGGCGGCAGTGGAGACGTGCTGGAAGGTGATCTGAAGTGCTGATAGTGTCCTGGAAGCTTTCTTGTTTTTTCTAGCTGATCTGGTTAAGGTAAGTGATTCTATGTTCACTCATACTCTACCTTTTGGCTATGATTAAAGTATAATTGTTTTCCTCTTTGGTTGTTCATGATCCTCCTATTATAGTACCTACCTTTTTAATGATCTTGATGAGATCAGGTCCAAAAACAAAACCCTGCTTTCTTGAAAAGGACTGATCTAATCAAGGGGAGGATTCCTGGTAACCAAATTGGTGTCAATTGTTAGGTTTCATATTACCCTTGGTTGTGGGAGTGTTAGGTTTGAAATTCGGACTATGATCATTCAAAAATCGGATTGAAATCGAATGATCAGAAGCCTGAGTTTCGGATTGAAACTCGTTGTTTTTGGGGCGGTCACTAGTGGCGAGCACTCAGCCTAAGCGATCGGCCCAAGCGACCAGCTGGTTTCCAGTGACCAAGTGACTTTTGGATTTTGTCCGATTTGATTCATTCAACTTACATATTATTGTAACCCTATTTATAGGTGTCCTCTGTTTCAAGTAAAAGTTTTATAATTGTTTCTGGTTTGCAATCTAGAGGATTTCTACTTATTTACAGGTAAGTACATACAACCTCATCTTTATAAAATGACTTGAACATGCTAGTCCAGTGTCTTTCAATACTGTTTTTTCACTTTATGTACTGCTATAACCATGAATAGCTTGCTGATCTTATTGTATACTTGTTGTTTGTACTATATTTGCTTATACTTTACCAATTATGAATGTGGTATGATGATGATTGATGTATTGTGATTCTAATGGAAAGGGTATTCCATTGGGATATCTTAGCTTGAGATATCAGAGGGCTGTGGTACGGGACACATGCTCGCTGATGTCTCCAGCACTATCATAACTACTGGATGACATGCCTAGGTAGAGTCTAGAGTTGCATGGCTAGGTACCCCGCATACTACTACCCTTTCGGTAAGGGAATTGAAGTCGGATGACCCGTGACGACGGTGATGTGACTCTGTTTCATCCTATAGCGATAACCAATCCGTGCAGAGACTCAGTGATCCACTGTTGGTCATACAATGGTAGGGTTGCATATGTTAGGGTTGGGCTCATGGACGTCCAAGGAACGGACCGAGTGTCATGAGGAGTCATGAGAGCATTCCCCCCCCCCCAACAATATGTGGATGACCATAGGGTTATGGAATGGAGTCCAATAGCAGTAGCCAGTCCGTGAGGGTTCTCATTCCTAGGTTGCAAAGGATACTGAACCGAGTTGGTTGGTGCCATAGGGGATGTATCTGGACTTCATGTAGTATGTTACTATTATGGCTTGCATTGGATTAGAAACCCTGACATGCACCAGTACTCATGCCAATGGTTGTGGTGAGAGAGTATTGATTCAACCCCAGCCATGGTTTGAGAACTAGGTGTGGACTTACCATTTTACCCAGGATCCCTACAGAGTTAGCCAATCCTTGCTGGATCAGAGTGATTAGACCTACCCAGAGGAGGGCTAGTGCATATCTTAAAGCATGTCAACTGTTAGAGACTTTCACATTTAGATCTAGTAGCATTTATACTTTGCACTTCATGCATATCATATACTCATTTCCTTTGATGTTGACATATGGATGAGAATTATTGTTGTTCTTACTGAGTTCACCAGAACTCATTCCTTATTTGTCTATGTTATATTAGCATCTACATATGGAGGATATACGCCGGAAGATGGATTGGTTTCCCATGAAGGAGTCTTCTCGTATGAAGAGGATGTGGCACCGGCAATGGAAAATGGAGATAGGCTGTGTGGGAGCTCCTGCGAGTGCATGGAATGCGCTTATAGCACCCATTGATGGGAGGAGGAGACAGGTTGCCAAGCAGTTTGCCTATCATATGGAGAAGAACTAGAGAACCCCTTTTCTTGAAATACATGAGAAACATTATCTAGCTTTAGAGAAAGAAACTGGAAAGAAAATCATTTAATTCTTTTTATTGCTTCCGCTGAACTTATGTTCTTTTGATCATTTATTTCTTTCCTTGATTATTTTATTGGAGTATTTGAACTCCTGTAATCGTTTCGTTTAATGATGGAACTTATTCTTGCTCACGATTATCCTTACTTGCATTTATTATTATTGATGGACAAAAACCGTGGATCCTGTGACGGATCACTCCCACGGGTTGTCGGGCAGGTAACCGAGACCGGCGGGTGGGGTATGACATTAAGTGCATTAGGTCACTAGTAGAGCCAGTGGCCAAAACCATTGGCGATGTGGTGTTACAACAAAGTTGCTTGCTGACAGATGTGTTAGTTATAAAATCAAATACTACAAATTAAGATTTATGCAATATAGTTATTTCTCTTTGTGTTTCATTTTCATTTATATCTCTGTCAAGATTCTGAGTTCAATAATGTATTGTGTGCATTCTTTATCCTTCTGAACTTCTCCTGAGCATTAGCCAATAAAAGTCAAATTTAAAGTGAATAAGACCTAGGCAGTAAGTGTTAATGAGTAGTATAGTAAAAATCAGAAGTTTTTAGCAGTCCTAACTACAAACTATTTTTCTTTACTTCTAGAAGGTCATATGAAAGGTGTTTTTGACAAGAATTTTCCCATCCATTTCTAACAGTTAAGACCTACAACTATTCTTCTTTACTTCTAGGAGGTCATAAACAAGGTATTTTTAAAGAGAATGCCTCCTAGCCATTTCAAACAGTTAAAAACTACTAAAACTTTATGATCGAGTCTTTTCTAACCCTGAGGGAGACTCCACCCAAATTTCATATTCATCCACCCAGTGGGTTGCCTGAAATTATCATTTAACCCTTCAATCCTGCTTCTACAAGAATCCTCCTTAACTTGATATTAAACAACTTGATCTAATTGCAACATCCAACATATAATCTACACTACAGTAACCCGATCACCAAATCTAACCATTAAATCCTAGCTTTGTCCTAACTCTACCTCTCAATTAGATCTCACATCGAATTCTTGCTTTCCCAACCTTACCAGTTCATCCTAGATCCTGAATTTTGACTCCTAGTTGGTTTGCTACCAACCTTAAACTAAATCACTTTTATTCATTGAGATAAAGAACAAGGGCAAGAGGGATTAATGCTAAGAATACGAACTACTCGGTGTTCATATTTTGCTATTACACTTTAATACAATATGCCTACACTCCTAATAGGGTTCTAGGTCATTTAAAGAAGGCTATAACTGGTACACAAGGCACTCCTTACTATGGGGATTCAGGACATTATATCAACAATATATTCCTTAATCTCAAAGAAAAATCTTGCTAAAAAGCCAGCAGAGAGAGTTTCCAGCTGGTTCCAACATTAGTACCATTCGCAGGAAGGGGGAATGATATGAATGAATACCATAAATGGAAAGAAATAAGTAAAAGTGTAATATAACAAGGACTTCATCCAATAAAAATTATTAGAACAAATGTCCTGCTAAGTCCATCCAACTGAGAAACTTTTGTCATTTTTCACTTAAAAATTTTGAATTTCAGGTTTCAGGTCTAGGCACTAATTTAGTTTTATTTGGATGGGTTCATGCTGTGTTTTGGATATGCTATCCAAACGTGCTGCGCCTTGTATGACCCCAAAGAACCCCTTCCCCTTTGCTATGTTGTTTGATCTTTTAGGACCTCAATTATCAAGTCTGTATGGGTTCAACTTTCAAATTCATATGGTAAACCTATGTCCACAACTATAGTTTCACATGCTTATGCTCTCCAATTCAGCAAGGAGCATATTGATATCGACCATGTCAGCTTAGATCTGAACTTGCTTAAGGGTACTTTTCAAATTGAGAATCTAGATGAGAAGATAGCCTTCCACGCACTATACCAAGGGCTTGCACACAAGGGACTACTTGAGTGTCTCTTGTTAGATATGCCTGAATCATATGTAGTACTCCTTGAACGATTTCATAGACAAGCAGAAATATCATAAACAATAGATTCCCAAAAAAAGGAGCATCTGACCACAAAAGCGAAGACGAATAAAGAGAAATCCCAGTTAAGCAGGAATCCAATCATAATTACGATCAGAGATGGTTGACCATACCATGCAAGATTAACGGAAACATACACACTCCATTAAACGTCAGGAGGTCAGAAATCTTAATGCAGGTTAAAGATCAAGATATACTCAAATGGCTGAGCAAGCTCTATTTCTGACTAGAAAAGTGTGATAAAAGCAAATATTGTGAATTTCACAAAGATCACGGACATTGGACAGATAATTGTCGGCAATTAAAAGGAGAAATTGAGAAGTTGATTTCTTAGGGGAAACTAAAGAAATATGTTCGAATGAACCGAAAAATCAACCACAAACAAAAGGAAGTAGAAAAGGATTGAGGTTGAACAGCAAGGAGAGGTACCAAAATCCTAATAAAAGCAGACCAAGGATAAAGAGGACGACTGGAAACGTGCACCAATATATATAGTGTTCAGTGGTCCAAAAGAAGAATCAGCTAGACAAGCCAAGAGAAAGGCTTGGTACATAGGGAATGCCAAACTCGAAAGGCCAGGGTTTAAAATCACATCAAAACCAATCACCCTTTCGGCCAAGGACATGCAAGGTGTAAAGCTCCCTCATGATGATGCTCTATTAATCAAAGTCATCCTAACTGGAATAGAGGTCCACAGAGTTCTAGTAGACACTGGTTCCTCTGTAGATATTCTATCATTAGAAGCCTTTAAAAAGATGAAATTAAATGAAAGCATGCTCGTTCCATGTGAAGTACACCTTTATGGATTCACTAGGTCTTCAACCCGAGTAAAAGGAACTATTAGACTAGATCTTCGCATTGGCGAATACCCTAGAGATAAAATAGTTCAGTCAAATTTTCTGGTCGTCCGAGATTTGTCAGCTTATGTAATCTTGGGACGACCTACCTTTTGCGCCTTGGAAGCAGTAGTATCATCCCTACGTATGAAGATGAAATTCCCGACCAAGAATGGGATTGGGGAATGTAGTGATGACTAGAAAGGAAGCCAATAGAGCTATGTCAACTACGTGAGGAAAAGAGAAAAAACCAATTCGACCATGTCAATTGAAATAAGAGATGATCGAAATGAAGAAGCTATGCAAAGAGCAGAGCCAGTGGAGAAATTAGGAAGAATTTGCCTAAGTTCCGAACAACCAAATCAAGGAACCATGATCGGAGCATAATAGGATGAAGAATTTAAAACCAAATTAACCCAATTTCTGCAAGAGAATTCAGACGTATTTGCTTGGTCGGCAGAAGACATGCCCAGTATTGACAAAAGAATAGCCAAGCATAGATTGAACATTGATCCCCAAGCTATTCCGGTAGTCGAAAAAAGAAGGAATTTTTCCCTGGAAAAATATGAGGCAATCCAACCAAAGGTGCAGAAGCTAAAGCAGTCATAATTTATTAAGCCCATTGACCATCCTACTTGGCTGGATAATGTGGTAATGGTAAAGAAAGCAAATGGAAAATGGAGAATGTGTATGGACTATACCGACCTCAGTAAAGCATGCGCGAAAGATTGCTATCCGCTGCCAAAGATAGACCTCCTTATTGATGCAACCGCAGAACATCAGATGTTGAGTTTCATGGATGCCTACTCAAGGTATAATCAAATTCTAATGCATCCAGGCGATGAAAAACATACTGCATTCATGACCGACAGGGATAGTTACTACTACAAAGTAATGCCTCTTAGACTAAAGAATGCAGGAGCAACTTACCAGAGAGCAGTCAACAAAATATTTGAACAACAGATTGGCAAAAATATGGAAGTTTATGTTGATGACATCCTAATTAAAAGCACAGCCAAGGCCAGTCATCTTCAAGACCTTGCAGAAATATTTGAAGTACTGCGAACATACAAAATGAAGCTCTATCCCTAAAAGTGTGCTTTCGGGGTATCATCAAGAAAATTCCTAGGTTTCATGGTGTCCAAAAAAGGAATTGAAGCAAATCTTGAAAAATAAAAGCAATTTAGGAGATGAGGCCACCAAAAAGCATCAAGGAGGTACAAAGTGTAAAATCCAGCTTTTACCTAACCTTGACCCGACCCGGTCATTGTTATGTTTGTAGGTCCAAAGACCCGAAGTGGTGGTAGGAGGGACTTATGGGCCCTACTGGTTGATGACGTAATGTCGGGATTCCAGTTTATGGACATTGATGATGCTGCTCCTTCCTTGAGCACATTACCAGTGCTAAGTTAGAATCTGCGCACTGATGAAGAGCGAGACAGTTGAAATAGAAAACGGACTCCTGTGCATAATCCGAAGGTACTCCCTGAAACTAGACCTCTTGAGTGAACTGTAGGAGAAAACCCCATGCAATTTGACCTTGTATAGCCCTCCAAGTCCGCACCTAAAGTTGCTGAACTATTCTGTAAAATTTCTGTAGAGATTGTTTTGGTCGATACTATTGGTCGATACCATCGACCAAATGTATCGACCAACAAGTCTGCTGAGCCCAGATTTAAAGATTCTTGGAATATTCTTTTCTATTTATTTATTCCTCGAGACTGGAGCCCTATTCTCGCGTTTTTAACATCTCTGGGAACGTGAGAGAGCCTCCCAAGAACTCCTCCTTGGTAGTGGTGAAGCATCTTCTTCATCAATCATTGCCAACCACTCATTCCTACTTTCTTGTTCCACTTTAAAGGTATGACTCTCTCTCCTAATCACTTTCTCACTCATCTTTTCTCTATTTTACTGTTGGGACCATGGTCAAGGTGCTGCAACCTTGCATACACCTTGCCATGAACCTTCTAAACCCCATACAATGATGTTTTCACCGATATGACTATGATTGATTCACCTCATGATCATTGACTACACATTTCCATGATTTATTGCTTACCAACTTGCTTTATTTACCAAAACTGAGATGAAGCTCGTGATTAACCTAATCTATACCTTGCATATGTGCTCCATGTTACTTCTAAACGATTCCCTACCTAATCCCCCATGTTTTCCCCTAATTTGCATTGAGTTATAGCCAATGCTATGATCTACAACTCTTAACCTTAATATGTCAATTTGGGGATTTCCAAATGGACCATTGGATTATGAAAGTTTCTTGATAATTAGTGTCCCCATGTTGTGCTTAGACTATCCTCCAAGTTTCATGTCAATCCGAGACCCGGAAGACCAAATCTGGGCAAGAATCCGAAAAGCCAGCTTGCTGTCCTGGAATTGATTTGGTCGATACTATTGGTCGATACTATCGACCAAATGTATCGACCAATAGAGTTCTTGTCAGCAACTTTTGCCCGATTCGATTCGTTTGATCTCCGATTGTTCTGATTTCTTCTCTAACCTTTCATATATGCTTGTTTAGGACTTTAAGACTATTTGGGCCACTGCTTGTGATCTTGGACCATTCTCTTCTTCGATTCAAGGTAAGGATAGTTATCGATGTAATTACCTAGGATATGGAAATCTTGACTTACTATTCCTAACCTAGTAAATATAGTTTCTATTTCATATTCTTATCGTGTTAGACTTGCTACATATGTCTTTTAACAGTAGCTTTGTGTTTACATTATATTACTTCAATGTTTTATCATGTTTATCAATTTCAATATATG
The DNA here is from genome assembly GCF_041222555.1 of Hakea prostrata. Lineage (NCBI taxonomy): Eukaryota > Viridiplantae > Streptophyta > Magnoliopsida > Proteales > Proteaceae > Hakea > Hakea prostrata. The sequence continues at coordinate 38,823,565 of NC_142600.1, forward strand.
ATGACTTATGTCAATGTCATGAATTGAATGTTTATTATGACGTTGTATCTTGTGAACAGATATGATGAACTTGGGCATGTGATTGCTTAAGTATAACTTGGGATTGAGGGGTACCCTACTGGTGCTTCTGTCCTTGGACATCGGAGGGAATAGTATGGGATGTTCTCCGAAGGTGTCCATTGACGCTTTCCCGGGTTATTGAATGACATGCATAGGATTTGTCTAGATGTATGGCTAGGATGTCCCTATCATATCAGACCCGATTCGGAAGGGCATTGAGACCGAACAACCCATGGATGTAGTGTGGATTTGTGGGCGCTCAAGACCGGTATCCACTCCGTGAGAGGACATAAATTGCATTACGGTTACCCGAAAGGGGCCATTTATTGGTAGGGTTACAAATGGCTAGACTTGGGCTCACGGGCACTCAAGACCGGTGAAATGATCCGTGAGAGGGACGTGAGAGCTTCCAGTTTACCATTTGTGGATGACCAATAGGGTTGATGAGTCCGGTGAGTAATATCCGTGACTCTAGTGTGAAGGATACCGGAAAGGATCCCGAGAGGGGAGGAATGGAAGTATCTGGAACTGGCATGATATGATTAAGTAGATGACTTGCATTGGGCTAGGCTATACCGTGACATGCGCCAATACTTAGACCAAACGGTGATGTGAGAGAGCGGTGACCGAAACCCCCAACCATGGATTTGTCCGAGAGGGATGCAGGACCCAATTCCCCCCGGTGATGAGTGACTGAGACTACCTAAAGAAGTATGGTGCTATGACTTAAAGCATGTCTACCATAGATGACCAGCATACTTAGAATAAAGTCATATTGCATTATATGCCTCATATCATATGCATCATTTTATTATTATCTTGTGGTTTATGTGTGGTGGGATAACTTCCTTGCTGAGTTCTTTTGAACTCATTCCTTTTCTGTTGCAATATTTTGTTAGGCTATTCTACAGGTGATTACTCTGATGGCACCCTCCCTGAGGCGGACCCAGATACCTCATACTACCATCCGGAGGCTGGCTACGTTGAAGACTTCGGTGACCATACCGAAGAAGATTACCAGGCGTACCAGGGTTAGCCCCGGAGTTGTATGGGAGCAGTCATGTTGGGTCTCCATGGTCCTCAACTTTGAAGAAGATATATTTATTATGGAGGAGACTTATGAGTAGTTACCCCTTCTTTTGTGACAGTATACTTAGAAGAATTGTAATAACTTTAACTTACCTTTATAACTTGAGACTTGTACTTAACTAAATTTTGACCTCACTTCCGTTTGGTGAAGGAGTGGATTCCGCCCACTGCCTTCTTAATTTATCTGATTTGATATTTATTTCCGCACTCTGATTATGTCTGACACCTTATTTCTGAATTCCATGATCATTCATTGTTAGTTTATGATTATTATCTGTTCATGATTGTATTATCGTCGATGTGGATTATGTGGTCCCTGAACTATGGATCTTCGGGGCTGTGGATCACATCCCGGGTATGCCAGATAGGGTACCGGCTGGGTGGATGTGACACAAAGCCTCACTAGTCGTAGCACAGCTTTGAACAGGTTTATTGCTTGATCAGGTGAGAGATGCATGCCCTTCTTCAAAGCTTTGAAGAATATATCAAACCAAAAGGCTCAAATATAGAACGAAGAATGCCAGCAAGCGTTCGATCAACTAAAAGAGAAACTATCCAGTCCACTTCTACTCATCCGGCTGACCACAGGGAAAGAATTACTCCTATATTTGGCAACATCGCCAGTTGTGGTCAATTCGGTGCTCATACTAGAAGAAGGAAAACAACAAAATCCTGTCTATTATATAAGCCATGTGCTAAGTGATGCAGAAACAAGATATCACAGAGATGGACAAATAAGCTTTAGCTTTGGTTGTAACAGCATGAAAACTTAGACCATACTTCCAGTCACATCTTGTAGCAGTACTAACAAGTTGTCCTTCGAAGAAAATATTGCACCGACCAGACTTGGCCAGGAGACTTGTTACTTGGGCAATTGAGTTGAGCGAACACCAAATTGAGTTCCGACCACGTCCAACAATCAAGGCACAAATCTTAGTAGATTTTATCCTTGAAACTCCAGACCCCGAGCAAGAAGAAAAGGATCCCCCAGAGGCTATTACAATATGGATTCTTTCATGGATGGATCCAGTATTGCACAAGGAAGTGGAGCAGGTCTACTTTTATTAAGCCCAGGCGATTTCCAAATAAGGTATGCACTTTGCTTCAAATTCAAAGCTTCCAATAATGAAACAGAGTATGAAAAACTACTAGTTGGTCTCCGCATAGAAAAAGCTCTTGGTATCCAAAACTTAGAAGTCAGGAGTGACTCACAATTAGTTGTAAATCAAGTAAATGGGATATATGAAGCCAAAGAAAAGAGAATAAGTAAATAACTCAGTATAGTCGACTAGTACAGACAACACTTTGAAGACTTACTAGTCAGGCAAGTCCCTAGAGCAGAAAATGAACAAGCGGATGCACTCTCAAGATTAGCTACAGAGAATGTGGATGTCACCAAGCCAATTATATATATGGAGGAGCTTTAGTTTCCGAGCATAAATATGGTTGAACATATGCATATACAGACCAAGCAAGGGTGGATGGCTCCTATCTTTCGCTACTTGGAAAACGATTTGCTCCCAGAGAATTCAAAAGAAGCTCGAGCTATCTAGCAAAGGGCTGCTCGGTATATAGTCAGAGATGGTAAATTCTATAAAAAGTGTCACATCCACCAAGTTGGTACCCTACCTGGCGTGTGTGATCCACAGCCCCAAAGATCAAGTATCGAGGAAATCATCCTCCCACATATACAATAACATAATCATGAACAAGATACAATCAATGTAACATTATATAAATAAAGAGATCAAGGTAAGAAGAAAAGAATGACAATATAATCAGAGTGCGGAAAGAATGATACCAATATAATAATCAAAATGTAGAGTGTGCGAAAAGTCACTCCACAGCTACAACGAAAAAGTAGATTGAAAGTAAAAGAAAAGATTACAACTGGTTCCCAAAAGAAAGGAAAGAAAAGAAGTAATCAAACTAAACTAAGATCTCTTCTGGCTTATAAAGAATATCTTCATAAACATAGACTTTAGAAATCAAGCACGATCGCTTCCACTCCAAGACAGGGCTAATCCTGGTAAGCAACATGGTCACACAAGGAATCTTCACCGTAATCTTCGTAACTGCTAGCACCTTAAGAGTAGTATGCATCATCAGCCTGTGCTTCGTAGTACTAGCCATCATACTCGTCAGTACTTGTAGAATAGTCTAACAAAGATATTTGCACAAAAAGGAGTGAGTTCAAAAGAACTCAGCAAGGCAAGCTATATCCATAGCAACTTAGTAAACATGATAACACAACATAACATGATGCAAAATGAAATGAGACAGACAATGTATGTATAAATCTAACTCTATATGCCGGTCTCTATTGGCAAACATGCTTTAAGTCATAGCATCATACTTCTTTGGGTAGGTCTCAAATCACTATCCCTCAACCATTTCCGGTATCTTGGGTTCTCCGGTGGTAATTGGGTCCTGCAACCCTCTGGATATTCCTTGGCTGAGGTTTAGGTCACCGCTCTCTCACATCACCATTGGTCTAAGTATTGGCGCATGTCAAGGTCAAGCCTAGCCAAATGCAAGTCATCTACTTGGTTATATCAACTAAGGGTTAGATACTTCCATTCCTCACCCCGGGAGATCCTTTCCAGTACCTTCCCCCCCTAAAGTCATTGTATCCTATGGCTACAACCAACTTGGACTACGGACTCATCAACCGTATTGGTCATCCACAAATGGGAAGCTCTCATGTCCTCGCACGGATATAACTCACCGATCTCGAGCGCCCATGAGCACAAGTCTACTAATTGCAACCCTACCAATGAATGGCCCCCACAATGTGATCCATGTCCTCTCATGGATTGGTTACCGGTCTTGAGTGCCCATAAACCCACATTGCTACCACAGGTTACTCGATCTCAATACCCTTCCGAATTGAGTCTGATATAACAGGGACATCCTAGCCAAACACCACTAGACAAGCCCTAGGTAGAACATACAATAATCTGGGAAAGCGTCAAAGGGCACCATCAGAAATGTCCCATACCCCTTCCACTAACGTCCAAGGACAGAAATGTCAAAAGGACATTCCTCAATCCCAAATCATACCTAATCAATCACAATCCCAATTCAGTCATAACATGCACAACTGATATCTCATCATATAGAAGAATACATAAATACATGATCAATTGAATAAGTTAGATACATGAATAAGTATTTGTATATGATCAAGTAGTAAAAGAAATACATGAGTAAGGTCCTACTGTACTTATAGCAGTAACATCATAATTAGAAAATGCAATAACAGTAGCAAATCCATGAGCTTCCCAAATTAGAAACTAAGATTCACGCAATCTAAGTTTATATGGAAACAACTGTCCTTACCTTAATTAGCTTCTATGAAAATCCAGAGATCAAAGGGAATGGTTCCAAAGTTAGCAAATAAACCATAAACAAGCATAAATACATCATTAGGAAAAAGGCCTATTAGAGGTCAAACATATCAAATTGGACGAAGAACAAAGCTATTGTCAGCCTTAGTCGATTGGGTGGTAGGTTGGTCCAATCAACCAAATGAATCTTACGCAGCAGAATTCAGAATTTTGATCGGAATCTCATCTTCTAGGATTCAAAACACTCCAAAATTTCAAAGGAACATTAGGAACAATAATCTAATACTAACTAGCATAGATTAGACACCAAACAATGATCAAAATCAATACTTACTAATTTGATAAAAACATAGTTTTTGATGAAAACAAACTATGAACTCAAGAGAGGAACTAGAGATGATAAGATCTCATTCTAGTAGAACATAAACAGTAGATCATACATGAATCTAACATGAAAACAGATCTAACGTGCTAGAGAAATCAAATCAAAGAACTGATCATGGCTTAATGAAGAAATCATAAGAATCATGGCTATGATCAAGTATGAAGAACATAACATTATTGGAATGAATGGAGATTCATTCTCAACATAGAGATTGTAGAAGAGGTATTTGCAAGGATGCAATACCTTCTTCATAGTCACACTAATAAGGATTTGATCTTGCAAGAGTAAATCAATAACAAGTATGAGAGATTATTAACCTTGATTGAGGAACAAGAGATGAAAAACTTGTGAACTTGCTAGTAGATCTTCTTCAACACCAAGAGAGGCTTTGAGAGGGGTTCTCCACGTTCTCTAAGGGTTTTAGAAATAAAAGAGGCTAAGAAACACGTAGTTCTGTTATATAGAGCACCAAAAGACCTAAACAAAGGATCTTTAAAGATTTGGTCCCTGTTGGTCGATTGGCTGGTCAACTAGCCTAGTCGACCAAGCATGACAGCAAGGCCTAAACAGGGATAACAAGGTCCAAACCTCTTCCAAATCCAATGGGCTTCTCCCAACTCAACATATGACTTACCTAGTATAGAGGACTACCTTCAATTCATGTCCAACTAGGCTTTAGGTCCATCAACTAATTTCATCTTCATCAAGGTGCAGTTTCATTTCCAAATCTGCCAAAGCTTCCAAGTATGGAACACCATCATCAACTTCCATGGGTTTTGGATCAAACACCATGTCTTCCTTGGAGATGGCCCATAGCTGACTTCTTCCTTCTCTTCGGGTCTTCGGACCTACAAACAAGAGGGTTTTTGGGTCAAGGTTTGGGCTCGATTTTACAAGAAGTCTCTGACACGACCACTACTATGATTTGTGGAAGCTCCAGAGGCGACTAACATCTTAAAAGAAATTCATAAAGGAATTTGTGGAGCTCACGTAGGTGCCTAAGCACTGGTAGATAAAGTGATAAGGCAAGGATATTACTGGCCATCAATACAAGAGGATGCAAAAAATCATGTTCAGAAATGTGATAAATGTCAGGTACATGCCAACATACCTCATGCACCAGCAATGCCCTTAACATCAATTCTTTCTCCCATTCCATTTGCTAAATGGGGAATAGATTTGGTAGGAAAGCTACCTAACACTTTGGGAAGCAGGGAATATATAGTAGTTGCAGTAGACTATTTTACCAAGTGGGTAGAAACTGAAGCACTGCCATCAATCAATACTGATCAAATGAAGAAATTCATCACACATAATATTATGTATCAATATGGAGACCTAAAAGTCATTATTACTAATCATGGAAAATAGTTTGAGAATTTAGAATTAAAAAAATTCTATAAAGATCAAGGGATAAAGCATCGTTTATCGTCAGTAGCATACCCCCAGAGTATTGGTCAAGTAGAAGTCACCAACAGATCCATGCTCGAAGGATTGAAAAAAGACTGGACCAATCTAAAGGGAGATGGGTAGATGAATTACCTAGTGTCCTGTGGTCTTATCGAACAACACCCATAACGACCACAAGAGAAACGACATTCTAGCTAGCATATGGAGTAGAAGCTCGGGTACCCATAGAGGTCAAGGTTAGATCATTCAGAGAAGAAGAATTTGATGAAGAAGCTACCATCGAAGGAATGAAGGCAAGCATGGATTTCCTTGATGAAATCAGGGATAAAGCACAGTATCGTCTGGAGGAATAGCAAAGGCACATTACAACCTATTACAATGCAAAGGTAAAGTTACGACAATACTTTCTTGGAGATTTAGTTCTTCGAAAAGCATCTACTTCAGATTCGACCAACCAAGGAAAGTTAGCTCCGAACTAGGAAGGACCATAAATATAGTACAACAGGTTGCACCTGGAGCATACAAATTGCGAGATCTAGAAATTGAGCAACTAGTCCCTCGAACATGGAATTCAAATAACTAAAGGAAATACAATCAATAGAATAGTATTATTCAGTTTTCTTTTATTACATTGCATGTTAGAAATAGTTGATTTTGAAGTTGAGATTTTTGAACAATTACAGTTTTTTGAAGTCTTTGAATAACATCAATCTTTTGAAGTCTTTGAATACACCATCACAGCTCAATGAAATTCAACCTATGATGCTTGGGGGAGTAGGGAAGAGACAACATCCTCAAAGGAGTAAGACCAAAGAAATTTGAGCTTCCAAAAGAAAAAATGAGTAAGACCTAAGAAATTTAGGCTTCAAAAGAAAAAGACGAATAAGACCTATGAAAATTAGGCTTCGAAGAATCGAAAATACATTTACCGAACAGGATAACTTGCAAGGATAAACATAAAATATATTCACCAAACAGGATTACATAGTTGGTCAGATAAACAAAAGACCAAAAGTGGTCGAACATACATAATTATGTTCAAAAAGAGTGCATATCCATTCACGCCTGTTCACTTTGAGATTCACTTCCAGAGTCTTCATGGTCGGATTTATGATCAGAAGAAGGATGAGTTGAAGTACTTGAAATTCCGACCTCAGGAAGTGGATCCCAGTTGGAATCTAAAAAACTGGTTACTTCAATGCCCTGAGGTTTTGGGAACCTAGGTTGATCGGTGCACCATTGGGGACGAGGAATCTTAAGGTCGTCATAAATTCCTAGATCAATCATGCTTTTGAATCTCTCCAAATCTAGGTCCTTAAATGCTCCAATAATACCTTGAAATGTCTAACGCCAAGCATAAAGGTACCCGAGAGCAGAAACCTTTGCCATAAATTACCTACACTTGGCCATCTTGATCCATCTCTTGACAACTTCATAATGAAGCTCGTTGGAAAGATCTTCAAAAACACATGGTGATTTCTCTTCCGCTAATTTTGTAAGACGAGCAACTTCATGGTCGGAGTCAATAAGCTTGGACTGGAGACCAACTATAATTTTCTCTTTATCGACCAAGGAACCTTCACTTTTTTCCAATTGAGTTTGAAGAGAAGACCGTTCAAGCTCCAAAGCCTCATAATTCCCTTTTAAAGCAACCAGTTCACCTAGAAGCTCGGCCTCCCGAGCAACCCAAGAATTCTTACGCGAGTTCAAGGATGATAGCTCATCCTCCAATTCCTTATTACACTGCTCGGACTTACGCAATGAGAAGTAATCTTCTCGAGCAGCATCAATGCTGTGTCCGAGCGATTGGACCAAAGCACAAGCCATCCTGGAATCAAAGAAAATAAAAAATAAATGACCGAAATCAAAATTTGTTTGATAGACAAGTAAGTGTCATTTACCTAATGGTGATACTATGAGCTTGAGTCGACCAAACTCGCTCAAATAATCCTTGTCGACAGGTAGCAGGACACCAGTCATCCAATCAGTAGCAACGCTAGAAGCTGAAGAACCAGCAAAAACAGAAGAGTTATGATTCAACGACCACTGTGGTCAAAGAATATCTGATGGCATTCCTCGAGCAGGGGGATTTTCATTCAAAGAAAAGTGAAAAGGGCATTCCTCTATATCCCTACTCAAACTAGTCACCCGCTTAGCTAGTCGAGGAGGAAGGTCGGAGGGTCTCTATTTCCTAACCTTGGGGATATTTTTCCCCTTAGAAGAGGAAGCTCGACTGGACTAACCTTTCTCTAGTTTGGTCAGATGTTTCGCTTCCACTTCCTTAAAGTTTTCAATAACAGTGGCAGCATCAAAATCTTCTTCACGAGCAACACTGCATTTTTTCCAAACAAGATAACTTGAGAAATAAGAACACAAAATAAGAGAAGCATGAATGGAGAAATATACTAAGCATACCAGTTAAGAATCCCAAATAATGGAGGATGCTCAGATATTCCAGGCAATATCCATTCACAGCAAGATAATTCCGATCTTCGGTGGGGATCCCTCGAATACGTTCCCTAGCTTCTTGTTCGGTCTGAGAGAGATTGGGAAGGGTGTTTGAACCCTCTGGTGGAGTTTTTGGCCAAAAAAGTGGGAAGTTAGGAGGAAAAGGAGGATGGACGAAGAAGTACCTAGGACGCCAACCTTTTGTATTAGAAGGAAGGGTATCATTCCCTATGAAGTTCCCTTCCCAACTAGACTGAAAAGCAGTACGTTTCAAAAGATAAAACCAACGTTCCTGCTCTTGTTTCTTTGACATAAAAAATGCAAAAACAAGTTCATGGTGGGCGTCACACCAACCTCCCCTTGTTTGCAAAAAACCCCAAAAACATATGATATTACGCCAACTATTGGGCACCAACATTCTCGAGCACATCCCAAAATGTTTGAGAATGTCTACGAAGACTGGTGTATGGGAAGTGATGAAGGCATCTTTGTATACAAAAAATTCTCCTGGAGGAAGTCGGTGAGCTCGTTCGTGATCGAGAGGTACTCATATCCTGAACTCATCAGGAATAGTGTACCGAGCATGAATAAGCTCTAAATCTTCCTCAGTTAACTCTGAAGGAAAAAAACCTTGGGCCTGAAGTGCTAGGGTCAAAATCTATATGGTTGGAGTACAAGGTGTCACATCCACCCAACTGGTACCCCATCGGGCATACCCGGGTATGTGATCCACAGCCCCAAGGATCAAGTATCGAGCAACCATGCCTCCCACATATTGCGATAACACAATCATGAACAATAATAATCAAGGTAAAAGCATATAATAAAGGAATCATGAGTAAGATAAAACATATAATCAGAGTGCGGAATAAAGATGATACCATGTGTATAAAGATAATTCAAAAAGAGATAGAGAGTGATCAAAAGTCACTTTCTCAAAGGCAGCGGAAAGTAATCAAATCTAGTTAAGTTACAGAACCAACTTCTAAAGAGTATATCAAAGAAAGTTAAATTACAGATCCGGTCTTAAGAAGAATTCAAAATATAACACTAAACAAATGTTTCCTCGGTCACATATAGTATGTCCGCCTCGAAGGGCGTGCCATAAGTCTCTTCAAAACCTGTGGAATAGTCTAACAAAACAAATGCACAAAAAGAATGAGTTCAAAAGAACTCAGCAAGGCAGTTAATCCATAATACATAAGCCATATGATACAAGTCATAACATGATGCTAAGTTATATGAGACAGATGATGCAAATATGATTCTAACTCTACATATGCTAGTCTCTAGGGTAGACATGCTTTAAGTCATAGCACCATACTTCCTTGGGTAGGTCTCAAATCACTCTTCCCTCAACCATCTTGGTATCTTGGGTTCTCTGGTGGGAATTGGGTCCTACATCCCTCGGGACAATCCATGGTGGGGTTTAGGTCATCACTCTCTCACATCACCATTGGTATAAATATTGGCGCATGTCACGATAAAACCTAGCCCAATGCAAGTCATCTACTTAGTCATATCATGTCAGATCCAAATACGTCCATTCCTCGTCCCGGGCAATCCTTTCCGGTATCCCTCACACTAGAGTCACTGATATTACTCACTGGACTCATCAACCCCATTGGTCATCCACAAATAGTAGACGGGAAGCTCTCACGTCCTCTCACAAATATGACTCACCGGTCTTGAGTGCCCGTGAGCCCAAGTCTAGCTATTTGCAACCCTACCAATAATGGCCCCTTTCAGGTATCCATAATATGATTTATGTCCTCTCACGGGTTGGTTACCGGTCTTGAGCGCCCATCAAATCATACCACTACCACGGGTCGTTCGGTCTCAATACCCTTCCGATTCAGGTCTGATATGACAGGGACAATCCTAGCCATACATCTAGACAAGTCCTATGTATGTCATCCAATAATTCGGGAAAGCGTCGATGGGCATCTTCGGAGAACATCCCATATTATTCCCTTCGATGTCCAAGGATAGAAATGTCAATAGGACATTCCTCAATCCCAAATCATACTTATCCAATCACATTCTCAGTTCATCATATCACACATACATAATACATCACCATATTGTAAGACATATCATGACATTGCATGATCAAGTGTATAAGTAAATAACAAGAATTAAATAGACATGATATACAAGAGTAAATAAACATGTTGCTACTGTTACAAGATAATTACAATAGTCATATGATGTCTAGATACAACTAATAAGCTGAGCCTACTAAGTTGTCAACATCAGTGTATTAATCACATAGTCTAAGTCATATGGGTATAACCATCCTTATCTTAATTGAATCGAAAATAATAGCAAGTACCACTTAGAATAGTCCCCAACTTAGTGCTTGAACCCTAGACAACATACATGCAACATTAGAGAAGGAAACAATCAAATCGGAGATCAAACGGAGCAAAACGAGCAAGTATAGAGTTGTTGTCCTCATCTGGTCAACTGGCTGGTTGACTGACTCAGTCGAACAAGATGAACAGTAATGGGCTGAATAGTGAATTTGGCCCGAAACCAATCTTCCGGAGCTCGGATCGATCCGAAACTTGGAGGGAATGATTGTATCAATATAAGGACACTATACAACAAGTATTAACATGATCTAATTGTGAAACCCAGCCCTAACCTTGACCCGGAAACCTTGTTATTTGTAGGTCCGATGACCCGAAGTAAAGTAAGAAGTCAGCTTTGGGCCATCCCAGTAGAGGACTTGGTGTCTGGCTTTGAATCCATGAAGGTTGATGATGAGGTTCTATTTATGGAAACAGAATCCTGATGAAGATCTAATTAGTTGATGGACTTGGAGTGATCTCTATCTTGGTTTGAAGGCATTTCTACCTACTAGGTGAGTCACTTGACTTGTGTGCAAAACCTCTTTAGGTTTGGATTTGATCTGGGCCTTCAATTCCCTGTTTTGGCCTTGCTGTCTGCATTGGTCGACTGATTGGTCGACTGGGCCAGTCGACCAATCCACTCGACCAATGGGTGCTGTCTTTGGCAATTAGGTTGATTCTTGCTCTATTTAAGTCTAACCTCGAGTCCACTTCGTATTTGCTGCCTCCAAACCCTCTGGAACGAACCAAAGACCTCTGCAAGTCATCTCTCTTGCATCCTTGGAGTTTTCTTGGCGGATCTTCGTCGGAACTCTTCTTTTTGCATCAAAAGGTATGTCTACTCTCTCTTCTTCTCCTCCATCTTTGTTTTTCTTTCCTTTTTGAGTTGAGACAGTAGAAGAGATTCTGCATCCTCTGTTGCAAACATCTCTGAACATGTTCTCATGATCATCCTAAGGATTTAAGGCTAGAACAATGATCTTAACCATGATCATTGCAAGCTTTTGAAGGATTCATGATCAAACCATGATTTAATCTCTGTTAATTTCCTAATCTGAATTCTGATCTCTTTGGATCTTCTTTCATTGATCATGTTAGTGGTTAATGGTTGTGTTTTCTTTCTATGATCCATAATCCATAGAATTCTAGTTGTTCTCTTCTACCTTACTATGTGTTCTTCATGATGCATGATAGTACATATATGGTAGGTTTTATTTCCTTATTTAGATTTATGCTTCTAAGCCTTATTCCATGAAGACCTATGCATGTTTTCATGTTTTCATTACCGAAAGCAATGATCCATCCTCCTATTGTTCTTGTCCTTGTTTTCTATTTCAAAATTCATCAAGATCCATGTTTGATTTATTTATGGTAACTTTTTGTTTCCTAATTTGGATCTTGATACCTTGATTTGATTAGTGTTTTGAGGTCCCCTATATGCTAGAATACTACTGATGTAGTCTACCCCTTGATTAGTACCCTTTTGAACCACCAAATTCGGATTTCATATCTCAAAACTCTGATTTTATAAGTTATCGTCTGCATTGGTCGACTGATTGGTCGACTGGACCATTCGACCAATCCACTCGACCAATGAGTACAAGCAACTCCAGAATTGGTCTGTTTCGGATGTTTTGCTATATTTTCTGTTAGGGATCTTTCCTAATATGTTGTATATACTTGTTTAGGACCTTCTTCTCAAGTTTGCCAAGATCTTACTTGATTTCTTAGGATTCTTTGCGAGTTATAAAAGGTAAGGATGGTTATTTCCTTAATTACATAGATAGCATGAATCTAGTTTCTATATTTGAATATCATTAATATGTTTCTTAAATTAGATTCTTACAATGATATACTACTGTTGCATAACTTTGATTACGGTAGCATTACTTATTCATATTGAATTGATTCATGTATGATTTACTTACCAATGTTATACAAATGATTGTAAATATTGATTTCTTTCCATATATGGAGTTACCATATATGTGATGATATGAATTGATGCATGTGTATGCTTACGTATGGTTTGGAAAGGAGAGGTGTCCTTTTGACACTTCTGTCCTTGGACTACTACGGGAATATTATGGGATGTTTCCGGAGATGCCCTCTGGACACCTTCCTAAACTGTTGGATGACATATATAGGATTGTCTAGTAGTGTTTGGCTAGGATGTCCTGTTATGTCGGACCCTAATCGGAGGGGTATTGAGACCGAACGACCCGTGGTAGCAATGGGGATTCATGGGCGCTCAAGACCGGTAACCAACCCGTGAGAGGACAGGAATCACATTGTGGGGGCCATTTGTTGGTAGGGTTGCATATGGTTAGACTTGGGCTCACGGGCGCTTAAGACCGGTAACCAACCCGTGAAAGGACGTGAGAGCTTCCCGTTTACCATATGTGGATGATCGATAGGGTTGGTGAGTCCGTAGTCAGGGACTATGAGGACTCTAGTGTGAAGGATACCGGAAAGGATCGTCGGGGACGAGGAATGGAAGTATCTCGGATCTCGACTTGATGTAACCAAGTAGAAGACTTGCATTTGGCTAGGTATTACCCCGACATGCGCCAGTACTTATACCAAATGGTTGTGAGAGAGTGTGTTGACTTAACCCCCCGCCAAGGTTTGTCCCGAGGGATGAAGGACCCATTACCAATCGGTCGCCCGAGATATCTTAAATGGTTGGAGGGAATCCAAGATATCTTAAATGGTTGAGGATGTGAGTGGACTTTCCTAAAGAAGTACGGTGCTATGACTTAAAGCATGTCTGCCAATAGAGACCAGCATACATGGAGTTAGAATCATTCATTCATTGTTTGTCTCATATCATATTGCATTTATGTTTGTTCTGGAATTCTGCCATTTATGTTGTTATGGATTTTAATCGCCTTTACCGAGTTTCTTTGAAACTCATTCCTTTATTGTACAATGTTGTTAGACTATCCTGCAGTACGGAATACTATGACGGTCCCTATGAGGAAGCGCAAGGCGAAGAGACATATCTCCAGGAAGGTGATTGCGGTTACCACAATTACTCTGAAGATCCCACGGGTGGTTATGCTCCGTACGATGCTTAGTCCGACCATTGAGTGGAAGCGTCCTTGTGCTATTTATGAGGTCTACACCTACAAGGATGTCGTCTACAAAGTGGAGAATAATTTAGTTACCCAATGTACTTGCTACTGGGATTAGCTTTTATCTAGTTTATTCTTTCGAGCTACTTTTCCGCTGGATGTAAAGTGGGATTTTTGCTTCACTTTACTTATCTGTTGACACTCTGATTATATCTATTATTCCGTTTCGTTTACGATTCATTCTTTCTTTATTGAATCTATGATTTATCTTCCGCACTCTTGTTATGGTTGTTCATGATTATGTTATTGTTTATGTGGGAGGTTGATCACTCGATACCTGATCTTCGGGCTGTGGATCACACTCTCGGGTATGCCAGATAGGGTACCGGCTGGGAGGGCGTGACACTAATGGTCCAATTTGGAATACCCAAATTGAAACCCTATGCTCTATATGCTAAACATCAATAATTGAATTGGAAATTGTTGCAATGACAAGGAATGATGGGGAATTAGTTAAGGAAGTGATAAGAACTAGATTATAATCATAAATCAATAGTAAATCAAACCAAGCATACATCTACACATCATTTTTGATCAAAGAACAAGTTGAAATGAAAGGAATCAAGGAAATGCAATGCTAGTCATTGAAATGGAAGTATAGCATAGCAAGAATGAAAGGAAAACAATGGAAATAAAAGGGGAAACACATGACCAAGTGTTTGCAAGGTTGCAACACTTTAGCCATGGTCTCAATAGCAAGAAAGAGTAGAGGAATGAGTAGAATAGAGGATGAGAGAGAGAAATCATACCTTGAGGAAGCAATGAAGATGGAATGCAATGATTGAGACCAAGAATTTTCACCAACTTCAAGGAAGGGCTTTGGGAAGGTCATTCCTAGTTCTCTGGAGTCCCAATGATTAGAATAGAGTTCTATTCACGAGGTCCCAATAAGTAGGCTTAAAATAATCAAGAATTTTGTGATTTTCGCATTTATTAATCTGCTAGTCGACTGGGTCAGTCGACCAAGCCTGAACAACAACTTCAAACAGGGAATTGGAAGGCCAGACTAATCCAAATTGAGTTGGGTTTTCTCCTACAAGTCAATCAGCAAGTCTAAATTAGAGAAATACCTTCGGAACGAGATCGGAAACGCATCACGCACTTCAACTAAGCTTCCCTGTAAAACCCAGCCCTAACCTTGACCCGGAAACCTTGTTATTTGTAGGTCCAGTGACCCGAAGTAAAGTAAGAAGTCAGCTTTGGGCCATCCCAGTGGAGGACTTGGTGTCTGGCTTTGAATCCATGAGAGTTGATGATGAAGTTCTATTTATGGAAACTGAATCTTGATGAAGATCGGATTAGTTGATGGACTTGGAGTGCTCTCTATCATGGTTTGAAGGCATATCTACCTATTAGGTAAGTCACTTGATATGTGTGCAAAACCCCTTTAGGATTGGATTTGATCTGGGTCTTCAATTCCCTGTTTTGGAATTGTTGTCTGCATTGGTCGACTGATTGGTCGACTGGACCAATCGACCAATCCACTCGACCAATGGGTGTTGTCTTTGGCAATTAAGTCTTGCTTGCTCTATTTAAGTCCAATCTCGAGTCTACTTCGTATTTGTTGCCTCCAAACTCTTTGGAACGAACCAAAGATCTCTGCAAGTCATCTCCCTTGCATCCTTGGTGATTTTCTTGACGGATCTTCGTCAAAACTCTTCCTTTTGCATCAAAGGTATGTCTACACTCTCTTCTTCTCCTCCATCTCTGTTTTTCTTTCCTTTTTGAGTTGAGACAGTAGAGGAGATGCTGCATTCTCTGTTGCAAACATCTCTGAACTTGTCTCTCATGATCATCCTAAGGATTAATGGCTAAAACAATGATCTTAACCATGATCATTGCAAGCTTTTGAAGGAATCATGATCAAACCATGATCTAGTCTTTGTTTAACTTCTGATTTGAATTCTGATCTCCTTGGATCTTCTATATTGATCATGTTAGTAGTCAATTGCTGTGTTTTCTTTTCATGATCCATGATCTATCAATCTCTAGTTGTTTCTCTTCTACCATACCATGTTTTCTTCATGAATCATGATAGTTACATATATGGTAGGTTTTGTTTCCTTATTTAGATTTATGCTTTTAAGCCTATTTCCTTGAAGATCTAAGTATGCTTTTCATGATACCTTTACCTGAATCAATGATTCATTCTCCTATTGTTCTTGCCTTTGATTTCTATCTTGAATTCTTCAAGAACCATGATTGATCTAATTATGGTAATTTTTTGTTTCCTAATTTGTATCTTGATGACTTGATTTGATTAGTGTTTTGAGATCCCCTATATGTTAGGATACTACTGATGTAGTTTACCCCTTGATTAGTACCCTTTTGAACCACCAAATTCGGATTTTATATCTCAAAACTCTGATTTTTAGGCTACTGTCTTCATTGGTCGACTGATTGGTCGACTGGACCAGTCGACCAATCCACTCGACCAATGAGTACAGCAACTCCAGAATTGGTCTGTGTTGGATGTTTTGGTATCTTTTCTGTTAGGGATCTTTCCTAATATGTTGTATACACTTGTTTAGGACCTTCTTCTCAAGTTTGCCAAGATCTTACTTGATTTCTTAGGATTCCTTTGCGAGTTATAAAAGGTAAGGATGGTTACTTCTTTAACAACATAGATAGCATGAATCTAGTTTCTATATTTGAATATCATTGATTTGTTTCCTTAATTAGATTCTTACAATGATATATTATTGTTGCATAATCTTGATAACAGTAGCATTACTTATTCATATTGAATTGACTCATGTATGATTTACTTATCAATTATATACAAAGTGATTGTAATTATTGATTTCTTTCCATATATGTGATGATATGAATTGATGCATGTGTATGCTTAAGTATGG
This sequence comes from Hakea prostrata, assembly GCF_041222555.1. Lineage (NCBI taxonomy): Eukaryota > Viridiplantae > Streptophyta > Magnoliopsida > Proteales > Proteaceae > Hakea > Hakea prostrata. Next base: position 38,840,659 of record NC_142600.1, read on the forward strand.
TTTGGAAAGGAGAGGTGTCCTTTTGACACTTCTGTCCTTGGACTACTACGGGAATATTATGGGATGTTTCCGGAGATGCCCTCTGGACACCTTCCTAAACCGTTGGATGACATATCTAGGACTGTCTAGTAGTGTTTGGCTAGGATGTCCCGTTATGTCAGACCCTAATCGGAGGGGTATTGAGACCGAACGACCCGTGGTAGCGATGGGGATTCATGGGCGCTCAAGACCGGTAACCAACCCGTGAGAGGACAGGAATCACATTGTGGGGGTCATTTATTGGTAGGGTTGCATATGGATAGACTTGGGCTCACGGGCGTTCAAGACCGGTAACCAACCCGTGAGAGGACGTGAGAGCTTCCCGTTTACCATATGTGGATGATCAATAGGGTTGATGAGTCCGTAGTCAGGGACTATGAGGACTCTAGTGTGAAGGATACCGGAAAGGATCGTCGGGGACGAGGAATGGACGATATCTGGATCGACTTGATGTAACTAAGTAGAAGACTTGCATTTGGCTAGGCTTAACCCTGACATGCGCCGGTACTTAGACCAATGGTGATGTGAGAGAGTGGTGACCTATACCCCCAGCCATGGAATGTCCCGAGGGATGCCGGACCCATTACCAACTGATGATGAGTGATTGAGACCTTCCTAAAGAAGTACGGTGCTATGACTTAAAGCATGTCTCGCAATAGAGACCAGCATATGTAGAGTTAGATTCATTCATTCATTGCTTGTCTCATACCATATTGCATTTATGTTTGTTCCCGAAATCCTCGCCATTTATGTTATTATGGATTTAATTGCCTTACTGAGTTTCTTTGAAACTCATTCCTTTATTGTACAATGTTTGTTAGACTATTCTGCAGGTACTGAATATTATGACGGCCCCTATGAAGAAGCGCAAGGAGAAGATGCATATCTCCAGGAAGGTGATTGCGGTTACAACAATTACACTGAAGATCCCGCGAGTGGTTATGCTCCGTACGATGCTTAGTCCGACCATTGAGTGGAAGCGCCCTTGTGTTGTTTATGAGATTTATACTTATAGGGATGTTGTCTATAAAGTTAAGAACAATTTAGTTACCCATTGTACCTGCTATTGGGATTAGATTTTGTCTTGCTTTTTCTCTTTTAGAACTACTTTTCCGCTGGTTGTAGAGTGGGATTTTGCCTCACTTTACTTATCTTGTTTAGACACTCTAATTATATCTAGTACTCTGATTTATATATGATTCATTCTTTCCTTATTTGGGTCTATGGTTTATCTTCCGCACTTTTATTATTATTGTTCATGATTATGTTATTGTTTATGTGGGAGGTTGATTACTCGATACCTGATCTTCGGGCTGTGGATCACACTCTCGGGTATGCCAGATAGGGTACCGGCTGGGAGGATGTGACATTCCCCCTTTCTAAGTGCAGTTTCTCACTGAACACTGATAGTGCATCCAAGTAAGGGGCATCACTGTCAATATCCATAGGCTCTGAGTCATACACCGAATAGTCAACTATGAGGGCCCACAAGTCTCTTCTTCCACTACTCCGGGTCTTCGGAGCTACAAACAACAAGGGATCCGGGTCGGGTCAAGGTTAAGATAGGGTTGGATTTCACACGAGGTCTGCACCGTTCCATATGAAGCTCGGATGGGGAAAGGCTACTACCCACCTTTTTATGTTTACCCTAAACCGAGCATGAATACTTAAGGTCTTAATTTCTTCATCATTCAGCAGATTTGGGCAAGGTTTAGGGGCTAGTCCCAGATTCACTCAAGTATAGCTCTCAGAATCACTATAACCAGAAGAAATTTCAGAGTTTGTCCTATTACTATCAAAGGAAGGTCACCTAAGAGAGGATGGCCTAGGAGGTTTGGAAGCTACTATTTTCACACCCATGGCTAAGGAATATGTAATGCAAGTTACAACGAAAAGAAGAAGGAAAAAAAGAAGAAATGATTCCCAAATACTGTGCAAATGTAGAATAGAAGCCACAAAAGTTAGCACAAGAAAGAAATAGAACTTACTTGTGAGCAGGATTACGCAGCAACAGCTATGTTGTTTGATCTTTTAGGACCTCAGTTATCAAGTCTGTATGGGTTCAACTTTCAAATTCACATGGTAAACCTATGTCCACAACTATAGTTTCACATGCTTACACTCTCCAGATCAGCAAGGAGCCGATTGATATCGACCATGTCAACTTAGATTTTGATGCGTCCAAAATCTGCTCAGCCCTTAGATCTCCTCGTGATGTTCTGCAAAACGAAAGCGTCAGATGTGGCCCGACCGCTGGGGTCGGGAGTCCACCTCCGAAGGCTAAGTCAGTTGATGAACTTAATCACAAACGGCGCTGCTAGAAGCGCAGAGCTTAAGGAATGAAGAACTGGGAAGGGTGACCTAGATAGCAGATCGCTGATAGTTTAGGTCTATCAGTATGTATCTGAACTTGAGTCTCAGATAGTATTCTTTTTTCAATCCCCTCACCTTGTATGGTAGTGAGGTTTATATAGAGTGTACCTTCGAATCTCCTTCGTTGGATGCACTTGAGCCTTCTTCGGGTAGTCGTTGGATCTTATCAGTTAGATCCGTTGAGCAATAGACTTCTACTAGTTTGGGCTAGGAGAGGACTCCTGAGATAACCTTTAGGTTATGCGATGATTATCCCTTCGATAATGATTATCCGCAGCCGTCAATTCGAGTCTGCCATCATTAGGGTGATTACCCTAATCCATAAGTAGGATTAGGGCACGCTTGCAGCCGAATAAGCTTTCTTCTTCAGCAAGCCATCTTCCGGATCCGGTTCGCTCGGGAGCTAGTCGGATCTCTCCGTCTCGACCGGGGTCGAGGGTCGGACCAGGTATGAACCCGGTCTGATCATAATCTCTCCATATCACGAGCCCCCCAGACCAAGCGTTCGGTCGATCCCGAGGGCTTGGTTTTTAACTGTGTTCGTCGTCAGGTGATAATCTCTGCGTGCTTCATTAAATGTCATATCACATTTAATGCGGTGGTCACTTTTCCTCGAGCGTTGTGAGTGTAAGGCCACATATCTCCTTGCAGTTGATCGTCGTGGCTCACGTCATCCAAGCGACGGTTTCCGAACGCCTATTTCGGATTCGTGAGTTCAAACTTTCAAAACGTCTTTCAATCTTGATCGCTGATTTTGAATCAATCTCGATTGTTCAGATTCCCGAACACTCGTGCGGGAGTTTTAAAAGTGGTTCGTTGTCTTCGTAGGTTTCATTCTTCCGTCTGGAATTTGAACCTTTGTTGTCCGCTTCGCGCCTTCCTCGCTCTCAAGCTTCGCTCTCCTTGAATCAGTAAGTTTCTTGGTCTTTTTCTTTTTGTAGTTCTACTGAAACAAGTAATGGCGGACGATAGGGCTTCTCCGGTACCCAGTGTTGGTAGTAGCAAGTGAGGCTTTTGCTTCTCCCTGCTCCCGAACGATCGGATAGTGATAACAAAACCCTAACTGTCCTCTGGCGCGAGTTCGCTGAAGTTTCTCAAAAAGGTTTTGAAAGAAAAACCGAAACTTCTCCTGTCCTTCTCGAGTCTGGATCTTCCAAGATTGTCGAGTCTTCTAGGCAGCCTCAAACTTCTGGGTCCGATGGTGGACCTGGCTCTGTTCCCTCCATTTACGATGAGGAAACCCTTCTTTCAGCTGTCCAAGATTTTGATTTTCCTTCCTCATATCAGGTTAGGGCTCCCCACCCTGATGAGAGGGTTGATTCATCCCTTTCGAGTGAATTTTCTCTGTATATAGATGCACTGGAAAGCGGGGTTCGCTTTCCCTTTTTTAATCCTTTGTTCTCCGCAGTTCTGAATCATTGGAACATTTGTCCCGGAATGCTCCTCCCCAATAGCTGGCGTCTTATCGTCGGCTTCTTGGGTTTGTGTTTTGAACTTGGCATTACGCCATCTCTTTCTCTCTTTGTACATTTTCATGTCCTTTCTATCTCCCATCCTCCCGGATGGGTTTTTTTGTCCAAACGCAATAAGGGTGAACTTGATTGGAGGGGCAGCATCCTTGTCAAAGGAACTTGCCCTTCTAACCACAAAAGATGGCACCAACGATACTTTTTCTGTCGAGCGCCTCCATCAGATCTTAACTTCCCAACCACCTGGAGGAGGTGTACTTCTTCTTCCGAGAATAACCGAGGCCTCCCCTTATCCAGAGAAGACGAGGCGGCCATCAGGAAGATCAAATCCATTCCGTGGTATCAAGAGATACATGGACTTGAAGTGGAGTATAACTCCATCCTTCAGTACTGGGGCTTGGCTCATTGTGAGCTTCTAACCACCATCCTTTAATTTGACTGAAGTGATATGTTTTTAATTCAGACTCTTGTCCTTCTTCTTTGCAGTGCCTCCAAGAATGAACCCTGAAAGCCTGCGGGTGAAGGCCGCTAGGGCCGTTGTGACAGCCAAGCAACGATCGCCCAGAGCCTTGACCGTAGATCAAGAGGCTTCTATTCCCTCTCCCGACCCCTCTTATATGGGTATCAGGAATATCAGGCCCGTGGCTGATGCTTCGGGTGAAGGGAAGAAACCAATGGTGGAGAGGTCTAATGTCTCTTCCTCCGCCCGAACCAAGAGGAGGCATGACACAATTGATGCTCCCTCCAATAAAAAATCCAAAGCTTCAACGGATGGTGATGTCACATCCTCCCAGCCGGTACCCTATCTGGCATACCCGAGAGTGTGATCCACAGCCCGAAGATCAGGTATCGAGTAATCAACCTCCCACATAAACAATAACATAATCATGAACAATAATAATAAAAGTGCGGAAGATAAACCATAGATTCAATAAGGAAAGAATGAATCATATATAAATCAGAGTACTAGATATAATCAGAGTGTCAAAACCGATAAGTAAAGTGAGGCAAAATCCCACTCTACAACCAGCGGAAAAGTAGTTCTAAAAGAGAATAAGCTGGACAAAATCTAATCCCAGTAGCAAGTACAATGGGTAACTAAATTGTTCTCCACTTTATAGACAACATCCCTATAAGTATAACTCTCATAAACGGCACAAGGGCGCTTCCACTCAATGGTCGGACTAAGCATCGTACGGAGCATAACCACTCGCGGGATCTTCAGTGTAATTGTTGTAACCGCAATCACCTTCCTGGAGATATGCCTCTTCGCCTTGCGCTTCTTCATAGGGACCGTCATAATATTCATTACTGCAGAATAGTCTAACAAACATTGTACAATAAAGGAATGAGTTTCAAAGAAACTCAGTAAGGCAGTTAAATCCATAATAACATAAATGGCAGGATTTCAGAACAAACATAAATGCAATATGATATGAGACAAACAATGAATGAATGAATCTAACTCATGTATGCTGGTCTCTATTGGCAGACATGCTTTAAGTCATAGCACCGTACTTCTGTAGGAAGGTCTCAATCACTCATCATCAGTTGGTAATGGGTCCGGCATCCCTCGGGACATTCCATGGCTGGGGGTTAAGTCACCACTCTCTCACATAACCATTGGTCTAAGTACCGGCGCATGTCGGGGTAAAGCCTAGCCAAATGCAAGTCTTCTACTTAGTTACATCAAGTCAGATCCAGATACGTCCATTCCTCGTCCCTGACGATCCTTTCCGGTATCCTTCACACTAGAGTCCTCATAGTCCCTGACTACGGACTCATCAACCCTATTGATCATCCACATATGGTAAATGGGAAGCTCTCACGTCCTCTCACGGGTTGGTTACCGGTCTTGAGCGCCCGTGAGCCCAAGTCTATCCATATGCAACCCTACCAATAAATGGCCCCCACAATGTGATTCCTGTCCTCTCACGGGTTGGTTTCCGGTCTTGAGCGCCCATGAATCTCCATTGCTACCACGGGTCGTTCGGTCTCAATACCCCTCCGATTAGGGTCTGACATAACGGGACATCCTAGCCAAACACTACTAGACAGTCCTAGATATGTCATCCAACAGTTTAGGAAGGTGTCCATAGGGCATCTCCGGAAACATCCCATAATATTCCCGTAGTAGTCCAAGGACAGAAGTGTCAAAAGGACACCTCTCCTTTCCAAACTATACTTAAGCATACACATGCATCAATTCATATCATCACATATATGGTAACTTCATATATGGAAAGAAATCAATAATTACAATCACTCTGTATATAATTGGTAAGTAAATCATACATGAGTCAATTCAATATGATTAAGTAATGCTACTGATATCAAGATAGTACCACAGTAGTATAACATCATAAGAATCTAATTAAAGAAATAACTTAACAAGATTCTAATATAGAAACTAAGATATGCAATTTATGTTGTTAAAGAAGTAACCATCCTTACCTTTTATAACTCGCAAAGGAATCCTAAGAAATCAAGTAAGATCTTGGCAAACTTGAGAAGAAGGTCCTAAACAAGTGTATACAACATATTAGGAAAGATCCCTAACAGAAAAGATACCAAAACATCCAACACGGACCAATTCTGGAGTTGCTTGTACTCATTGGTCGAGTGGATTGGTCGATTGGTCCATCGACCAATGCGACAAGCATGATAGCCTAAAAAAAACAGAGTTTTAAGATATAAATCCGAACTTGGTGGTTCAAAAGGGTACTAATCAAGGGGTAAACTACATCAGTAGTATCCTAACATAAAGGGGACCTCAAAACACTAATCCAATCAAGCCATCAAGATCCAAATTAGGAAACAAAAAGTTACCATAATTAGATCAACCATGGATCTTGAAGAATTCAAGATAGAAATCAAAGACAAGAACAATAGAAGAATGGATCATTGCTTCAGGTAAAGGTATCATGAAAAGCATACTTAGATCTTCAAGGAATTAGGCTTAAAAGCATAAATCTAAATAAGGAAACAAAACCTACCATATATGTAACTATCATGATTCATGAAGAAAACATGGTATGGTAGAAGAGAAACAACTAGGATTGATAGATCATGGATCATGAAAAGAAAACACAGCAATTGACTACTAACATGATCAATATAAAAGATCCAAGGAGATCAGAATTCAAATCAGAAGTTAAACAAAGACTAGATCATGGTTTGATCATGATTCCTTCAAAAGCTTGCAATGATCATGGTTAAGATCATTGTTCTAGCCATTAATCCTTAGGATGATCATGAGAGACAAGTCCAGAGATGTTTGCAACAGAGAATGCAGCATCTCCTCTACTGTCTCAACTCAAAAAGGAAAGAAAAACAGAGATGGAGGAGAAGAAGAGAGTGTAGACATACCTTTGATGCAAAAGGAAGAGTTTCGACGAAGATCCGTCAAGAAAATCACCAAGGATGCAAAGGAGATGACTTGCAGAGGTCTTTGGTTCGTTCCAAAGAGTTTGGAGGCAGCAAATACGAAGTAGACTCGAGATTGGACTTAAATAGAGCAAGCAAGACCTAATTGCCAAAGACAGCACTCATTGGTCGAGTGGATTGGTCGACTGGTCCAGTTGACCAATCAGTCGACCAATGCTGACAGCAATTCCAAAACAGGGAATTGAAGACCCAGATCAAATCCAATCCTAAAGGGGTTTTGCACACATAACAAGTGACTTACCTAATAGGTAGATATGCCTTCAAACCATGATAGAGAGCACTCCAAGTCCATCAACTAATCCGATCTTCATCAAGATTCAGTTTCCATAAATAGAACTTCATCATCAACTCTCATGGATTCAAAGCCAGACAACAAGTCCTCCACTGGGATGGCCCAAAGCTGACTTCTTACTTTACTTCGGGTCACTTGACCTACAAATAACAAGGTTTCCGGGTCAAGGTTAGGGCTGGGTTTTACATTCTCCCCCCCTTAAAGAAATTTCGTCCTCGAAATTGAAAGCGTACCTGTGCTTCCAAAGAGGTAAGGAAACTTCTCCTTCATGTCTTCTTCCTTCTCCCAAGAAGCTTCTTCAGGGGTATGGTTCTTCCACCGAATCTTCACCAAAGGGATGGTGCGATTCTGCAGCTGCTTGTCCTTCCTATCCAAGATTTCGGCCGGTTCTTCATCGTAGGTCAAATCAGCACTAAGTCCTTCAGGTGCTTGCTGCAAAATGTGTTCCGAATTCTCTATGTATTTTCGGAGCATCGAAATATGAAACACATTGTGAACACCAGCAAGAGGCGGAGGTAATGCTAATCGATACCCAACAGGTCCAACCTTTACCAAAATCTCGAAAGGTCCAATGAAACGAGGGCTAAGCTTTCCCTTAACATTGAATCTCATCACACCCTTCATTGGTGAAACCTTCAGAAAAACATTCTCTCGAACTTGAAATTCCAAATTGGTCCTTCTCTTATCAGCATAAGATTTCTGTCTTGACTGGGCAGACTTAATCCTTTCTCTTATCATATCTACCATAGCACTCGTAGCTTCAATCATTTCAGGACCTAAGACTTTTCTTTCACCTGTCTCAATCCAGTACAAAGGTGTCCTACAAGTACTGCCATACAAAGCCTTGAATGGAGCCATGCCTATTGTTGCTTGATAACCGTTGTTATAGGCAAACTCAACCAAAGCTAGGTGTTCATCCCAATTACCACCCATATCCACCACACAAGATCCGAGCATGTCTTCTAATGTCTGAATTGTCCGCTCGATTGTCCATCGACCGTGGATGATGAGCTGTACTCAAGTTCAATTGGGTTCCCAAGGCCTTCTGCAAACTATTCCAAAACCTTGAGGTGAACCTAGGATCACAATCCGAAACAATACTCAATGGCACACCATGCAAACGAACCACATTATCCACGTAAAGCCTCGCTAGCTTATCCAGAGTATGAGTGATCTTCATAGGAATGAAGTGGGCTGATTTGGTCAACCTATCAACAATCACCCACACAGTGTCATTGCCTTTACTTGTCCGAGGCAAGCTAGTCACAAAGTCCATAGAGATATCCTCCCACTTCCAATTAGGAATAGGAAGAGGTTGAAGTAATCCAGATGGGGGTTGTCGAACGGCTTTCACACGTTTGCAAGTCTCACACTTGGCAACAAAATCATCAACATCAGCCTTCAGACCAATCCACCAAAAATGTTCCTTCAAGTCCTTGTACATCTTGGTGCTTCCCGGGTGTATAGTAAAGACTGACTGGTGTGCTTCCTTCAATATTTCTTTCTTAACTTCTTCATTTGCAGGCACGCACGCGTCTTCCTCTAAACAATAAAGCACCATCCATGGATATACCAAAGTCGGGGTCCGACTCAGGATTCGAAGAAATCTTCTCAACTTTGATCAAAAGCTCTTGATCGGAACTCTGCAGAGCAACAATCTTATCTCTAAGACCAGATCTTGCCGTCATGGCAGAAAGAATAAAATCAGAATTCTCAGGGACAATTTCCAAATCAAAACTCTCAATAGAAGACCACAATGGTAAACTCAAAGCATTCAAATCCAAAGTCTTCTTCTGGTTCTTCCTACTAAGAGCATCAGCAACAACGTTTGCTTTCCCAGGGTGATACTGAATATCACAATCATAATCGGAGACTAGTTCCAACCATCTCCTTTGTCTCATGTTCAACTCCTTTTGGGTGAAGAAGTATTTCAAACTCTTATGATCCGTGAAAATGGCAATCTTCTCACCGTAGAGGTAATGTCTCCAAATCTTCAAAGCAAAGACAACCGCGGCTAGTTCTAGATCGTGAGTCGGGTAATTCCGCTCGTAATCTTTCAATTGCCGAGAAGCATAGGCTACGACCTTGCCATGTTGCATCAGTACGCAACCCAATCCAATCTTTGACGCATCGGTATAAACTGTCATACCACCGGAACTATCAAGTATAGTCAAAACCGGGGCACTTGTCAATCTATCTTTCAACTATTGGAAATTCTTCTCACAGGCGTCAGACCAAACAAACTTTTCTTCTTTCCTGGTCAACTTAGTCATAGGAGCTGCCAACCGAGAAAAGTTCTCAATAAACCTTCTGTAGTAACCCGTCAATCCAAGAAAACTTCTTATTTCTGTTACCGACTTCGGTCTTTCCCAATCAGCCACAACTTGAACCTTTTCAGGATCGACACGAATACCTTCAGCTGAAACCACATGACCAAGGAATACTACTCTCTTAAGCCAGAAATCACACTTGCTAAACTTAGCGAACAACTTCTTTTCTCGCAACCTTTGCAAAGTGAAACTTAGATGACTCGCATGCTCTTCTTCGCTCTTCGAATAGATCAAGATGTCATCAATGAAAACAATCACAAACTTATCAAGCACATCGTGAAATACTCGGTTCATGAGGTCCATGAACACCGCAGGAGCATTGGATTATCCGAAGGGCATGACTCTAAACTCGTAGTGACCATACCGCGTTCGGAAAGCTGTCTTGAAGATATCACTAGACTTCACTTTCAATTGGTGATATCCGGACCTTAAGTCAATCTTTGAGAACACAACTGCACCCTTCAACTGATCGAAGAGATCATCAATTCTGAGCAGCGGGTATCTATTCTTGATAGTCAGTTATTCAACTCACGGTAGTCGATGCACAAGCACATACTACCGTCTTTCTTCTTGACAAACAAGACCGGAGCTCCCCAATGTGACACACTAGGCTGCACGAAACCTCTATCAATGAGCTCATTCAACTGATTTTGCAACTCTTTCAACTCAGTAGGAGCCATCCTATACGGAGCTTTAGATACCGGAGCGGCACCAGGGACGAGATCAATAGAAAACTCAACATCCCCTGTCCTGGAGGCACTCCCGATAGATTATCGGGGAAGACATCAACAAAGTCGCAGACAACCCTGACTTCATCGACTCTTTTCTCCACTTTACCCTTGCCTTCAGATGAAGCATCATCCACTAGGGCATAGACTTGCATCAGTGCGGACAGCACCTTCTAACAAACCCTTCTCTTTTCCCCCTGAAATTCTAAGACCGGACTTCCACAAATATCGAACTGAATCTTCTTTGAGGAACAAAGGAACACAGCTTTGTGGGCTGTTAACCAATCAATTCCCAAAATAATATCGAAGTCCTTCATATCAAGAATTACAAAATTGGCTTCCAAGTTCTTCTCACCAATCAACACAGGACATTTAGATAACCCCTTATCTAGTTTCACAACAGACCAGTGAGGTGTACTAATCAATAAACAACTAGACAACTTCTCAGGGATTAGGTTAGTCTTCTTGATGAATGCAGATGACATGAACGAATGAGATGAACCCGTATCAAATAAGACAAATGCAGAAATAGAAGCAACTAACAATGTACCTGTAATCACTTCATGGCTTGGATCCCGCTCAAGCCCTGGAAATACCGAAAACTCTACCCAGAGGGAGGAGCAGGAGCACTCTTCACCATCGGAGGCAGCCACTTGGGACAGGCACGAGTGAAATGACCAGCTTGCTTGCAGTAGAAACAAACAGGATTGCTGGGTCCAACAAGGGTAGCTGCAACAGAGGGCTTCTGAACAAAAGGCCTAGCACTTGCACTTGCACTTGCTGGTGGTTGGTTTCCGCCATACTGTCTAAACTGGCCGGGCTGCTGAAAACCCGAGTTCTGACCTACACTCTTAGGCTGAAAGGTAGGAGTGAGGTAGGGTGTAGGTCTCACAAAATGCCGATCATTACGATCCACCAACCCAGAGTTCCTTGGCTGCCAGGGCTTTTGCGCACGTGCACTTTCCTTCTCTGTTTCTTCCAATTTCTTCGAGTTCTGCACCACTTGAGCATAGCTCACTATAGGCCGGATCGTGAGGTAAGCTTTAATGGCAGGGCGCGAGTCTTTTGAAGAACTTCTTCGCTTTGGCGAGGTCATCCTTCAGAGAATCTGGAGCAAAGAAATGAAGCTCCTCGAACTTCTGTTGGTACTCCAACACAGACAGAGATCCTTATGTGAGAACCATAAACTCAACTTCCTTCGCATCCTTCACCGCCTCGGGGAAATAATTCATACAAAAAGCCTCTTTGAACAACTCCCAAGTTACAACTCCTGCATGCAAACCTTCCAAAACAGGCCTAGTGGAGATCCACCATGCATCAGCTTCTTGTTGCAACCTCGCGTTCAAAGCAAACAGAATCTTTCGAGCTTCCGAGCATTGCGGATGTCGGAAAGCCTTCTCCAACTCACGAAGCCACTTGTTAGGAAACAAGGGGTCCTTGGTAACTCCAAGTGAAAGTGGGTACTTGCATCTTCGGAAAACTCTCCATCAAAGTAGTATGAGGAGTTCCAGCTAAACCTCCCGCATTCAGGACTGCGGCATGAGGATTCACATTAGCACCAGCTCGAGTCTCATTATGCAAAGTCATGAAACCCACCAACATCTGGTTGAACTGAGCTGCTTGCTGCTGCATCATATTGCCCATAATATTGGCAATATCTCGAAAACTTCCAACATTCGGGGCACCAGGTATCTCATGGGTACCCTGATCAACATTAGGTATCTCACCACCTCCATGAGGTATTTCACCACCTCCTTGAGGTATTTCACCACCTCCTTGACCACTGGATTCACCACGCCCACTTCTCAGAGTAACCATTCTGCAAAACTGAGAACATCAAAATACCGAATTTCGAAGTTTCAACATAAACCACAAGTCCAAATGATTTGAAAACTTAAATCATGCTCAAATATATCCATATAGTCATCAAACAATAATCCATAAGGCAAAAATCACATTTTCCAAAAATTCAACAGCAAAAGAGGTTCTGTGACCATTGGTCGAGTGATTGGTCGATCGACCCCGGTCGACCAATGAGTCGACCAATGCGGCATGTAATGCGAAAATTCGCATTATAAGCCTCATTTCCACATTCCAACTTCATTCTAACTTCTTCCAAAGGTGAGAGAGCTCTAGGGAAAGTCTCCAAAGGTTCTCACAAGTGTTCTTGAGGTGTTTTGGTGCTTCAACAACAACACAACAACACATAATCATCACAAACAAGGTAAATCTCTCATTCTTTCTTCCATTTTCATCTTCTCATGCTTGCATTTCAAACAAAACCATGCTTTGCTTGTACTCCAATGCTAGAAATCATGCTTAGGAATGCTTAGAAACATATTCCCTAGGTTTTAAACACAATGCCATGCATAGACAACAAGTTCTAACATATTGGTGTTCATCTCGCAACGTTTTCATACCGAAATCGTTATCTTTAGAAAAATTTCGTTTTCTCTCAAACCGCTTGAAATTTTCGCACGAGATCAAATGCTACATGCTCAAGATGATATTGTAGATAGGTCCATACAATTTGATTAAACCAATTTCAACTTTTCAAAAATCCAATTTTGACCTAAATTGCAAAATCCCCAAATTTCCTTCTTGCTGAATTTTTCGCTTTAATCCAAGTTTTCGATCGATTTTCTTCAAACAAACTTCATAGACATGAAATTCCAAGTATTGCGCACATGCTAGTATGTTCAAATCAAATTTCCCCCAAATTTGAAATTTTCCGAAAAATTACGAAAATACCCTTTTGGCTCAAATCTTAAGGTAGCACTAACTGGAAATGTCTCTTGTCTCTTTCACAGATACACACTATGCAGAGGGGAGGGCGAGGACGAGGTAGAGGTCGTGGTCGCATTGTAGGGGCACTTAGGGGCAGAGGTCAGGTTCCTTCAGAGCCTAGACAGGAGGTTAGGAGACCAGACATGTTCGACACACCTCAGGCCGAGTTCCTGTACGAGGCCTACTTTAGTTACTGCAATATCGAGATGGGACGTCTACTTCACTTACGCCAGCTCAGAGTCTTTAGGATTCGGCAGAGATTCGACACGTTGCAGTGGACTCATCTCTTCACCGAGGATCTGCCGGTATACCCGGAGCTAGTGAGGTTGTTCTTCAGCAACCTTACCTACACAGAGGAGGCTAGAGGCCAAGGACATCCACTTAGACTTGTCCTAAGGAGGAGGGTCTTCCGGACTCAGATTCGCTTCTCCACTCGAGCACTGGCTGAGATCTTGCGGGTTCCTTACTATCCACGGCGGTGTGTGTGGATACTGCGAGGAGCAGATCCGGACAGCCATCGATGCCGTACGAGCTTCGCGAGATATGCTCTACGCTATGGGATAGTCGTCGATGCTTCACTCCGTGGACCAGCGGACGGATGACGGATTCGCACGGATTATCGGTCTCATAGTCGGCCGAAACATTATGCCGAAGGCCGGACATCACCATCGGGTCACAGTGATGGAGGCCTTAGTCATCTACCGCATCTACATGGGCTTCGAGATCGATCTCTCCTACATCATTCAGCAGGTCATGCTGGACTTGGTTCTACGGCCCAGCATGCCGAACCTTTGCTATGGGAGGCTACTGACCTTGATCTTCAGGCATTTCGGGGTGAGTTTCGAGGATACACCGGTGGACACCGGTTCACGGGGATACTCAATCGGAACTCGGACCATTCGTCGGATGAGACTTCAGCGGTCCGAGAGATCTCCTGGTCCGGAGGGTGAGGATGATGAGGAGTCAGAGGATGGAGGAGAGGATATCGGTCCTGATAGTGATGGTCAGGCCGGAGATGATACAGATATGCACGAGGCTGGGCCAGTGCATCACGAGTTTCCTTCATCACACTTCGAGGCAGGTGGCCCTTCACATGCAGTTCCAGAGACTTTCGATCTTGGGGCACAGATGAGATCGATGACTTCCATGCTAGAGAGGATGGAGGTCAAGCAGGAGAAGATGTATGAGAGGATGGAGTCACGACAGGATAGGATAGAGCATCAGGTGACTCAGCTAGCGGAGGAGTTCGAGCATACGAGAGATCGAGAAGATCACCTAGATAGACTGTACCCTAGGATTTCCATTTATGCATTTCAGATGTAATCGTTGTAAAAGCTTTTGAAATTAATGAAGTTCATTTTGTTTCACTTAATTATTGTATATTATGCACCTTTCTTTTCTTTGCATTAGTGACATTTGTTTAAGTATAATTATGGTATGTTATTCGGAAATGTTCTGTTATGCTTCGTATATTCTGTTATTCGGAAATGTTCTGTTTCACTTAATTATTGTAATCCAAGTGTTCTATTATTCACTTCTAAGAGTAGAAGAGTCATTTCAGATCCATGACTCAGGAATGTTCAGTTATTGTCTTTTGTGGTTAGGATTTCCTCGAACCTTGGGCTCTGTTACCAATCTGTCACATCCTCCCAGCCGGTACCCTATCTGGCATACCCGAGAGTGTGATCCACAGCCCGAAGATCAGGTATCGAGTAATCAACCTCCCACATAAACAATAACATAATCATGAACAATAATAATAAAAGTGCGGAAGATAAACCATAGATTCAATAAGGAAAGAATGAATCATATATAAATCAGAGTACTAGATATAATCAAAGTGTCAAAACAGATAAGTAAAGTGAGGCAAAATCCCACTCTACAACCAGCGGAAAAGTAGTTCTAAAAGAGAATAAGCTAGACAAAATCTAATCCCAGTAGCAAGTACAATGGGTAACTAAATTGTTCTCCACTTTATAGACAACATCCCTATAAGTATAAATCTCATAAACGGCACAAGGGCGCTTCCACTCAATGGTTGGACTAAGCATCGTACGGAGCATAACCACTCACGGGATCTTCAGTGTAATTGTTGTAACCGCAATCACCTTCCTGGGGATATGCCTCTTCGCCTTGCGCTTCTTCATAGGGACCGTCATAATATTCAGTACCTGCAGAATAGTCTAACAAACATTGTACAATAAAGGAATGAGTTTCAAAGAAACTCAGTAAGGCAGTTAAATCCATAATAACATAAATGGCAGGATTTCAGAACAAACATAAATGCAATATGGTATGAGACAAGCAATGAATGAATGAATCTAACTCTATGTATGTTGGTCTCTATTGGTTAACATGCTTTAAGTCATAGCACCGTACTTCTTTAGGAAGGTCTCAATCACTCATCATAAGTTGGTAATGGGTCCGGCATCCCTCGGGACATTCTATGGCTGGGGGTTAAGTCACCACTCTCTCACATCACCATTGGTCTAAGTACCGGCGCATGTCAGGGTAAAGCCTAGCCAAATGCAAGTCTTCTACTTAGTTACATCAAGTCAGATCCAGATACGTCCATTCCTCGTCCCTGACGATCCTTTCCGGTATCCTTCACACTAGAGTCCTCATAGTCCCTGACTACGGACTCATCAACCCTATTGATCATCCACATATGGTAAACGGGAAGCTCTCACGTCCTTTCACGGGTTGGTTACCGGTCTTGAGCGCCCGTGAGCCCAAGTCTATCCATATGCAACCCTACCAATAAATGGCCCCCACAATGTGATTCCTGTCCTCTCACGGGTTGGTTACCGGTCTTGAGCGCCCATGAATCCCCATTGCTACCACGGGTCGTTCGGTCTCAATACCCCTCCGATTAGGGTCTGACATAACGGGCATCCTAGCCAAACACTACTAGACAGTCCTAGATATGTCATCCAACAGTTTAGGAAGGTGTCCATAGGGCATCTCCGGAAACATCCCATAATATTCCCATAGTAGTCCAAGGACAGAAGTGTCAAAAGGACACCTCTCCTTTCCAAACCATACTTAAGCATACACATGCATCAATTCATATCATCACATATATTGTCACGCCCTCCCAGCCGGTACCCTATCTGGCATACCCGAGAGTGTGATCCACAGCCCAAAGATCAGGTATCGAGTGATCAACCTCCCACATAAACAATAACATAATCATGAACAACCATAACAAAAGTGCGGAAGATAAACCATAGACCAATAAAGAAAGAATGAATCATAAATAAATCAGAATAATAGATATAATCAGAGTATCAAACAGATAAGTAAAGTGAGGCAAAAATCCCACTTTACAACCAGCGGAAAAGTAGCTCTAAAGAGAATAAACTAAATAAAATCTAATCCCAGTAGCTAGTATATTGGGTAACTAAATTGTTCTCCACTTTATAGACAACATCCTTATAAGTGTAAATCTCATAAATGGCACAAGGACGCTTCCACTCAATGGTCGGACTAAGCATCGTACGGAGCATAACCACTCGCGGGATCTTCAGAGTAATTGTGGTAACCGCAATCACCTTCCTGGAGATATGCCTCTTCGCCTTGCGCTTCTTCATAGGGACCGTCATAGTACTCGGTACTGCAGGATAGTCTAACAACATTGTACAATAAAGGAATGAGTTTCAAAGAAACTCGGTAAGGCGATTAAAAATCCATAATAACATAAATGGCAGGATTCCAGAACAATCATGAATGCAATATGATATGAGACAAGCAATGAATGAATGATCTAACTCTATGTATGCTGGTCTCTATTGGCAGACATGCTTTAAGTCATAGCACCGTACTTCTTTAGGAAAGTCCACTCACATCCTCAACCATTTAAGATATCTTGGATTCTCTCACGGATCATTTCACCGGTCTTGAGCAGCCGATTGGTAATGGGTCCTTCATCCCTCGGGACAAACCATGGCGGGGTTTAAGTCAACACACTCTCTCACAACCATTTGGTATAAGTACTCGGCGCATGTCGGGGTAAAACCTAGCCAAATGCAAGTCTTCTACTTAGTTACATCAAGTCAGATCCAGATACTTCCATTCCTCGTCCCCGACGATCCTTTCCGGTATCCTTCACACTAGAGTCCTCATAGTCCCTGACTACGGACTCATCAACCCTATTGATCATCCACATATGGTAAACGGGAAGCTCTCACGTCCTCTCACGGGTTGGTTACCGGTCTTAAGCGCCCGTGAGCCCAAGTCTAACCATATGCAACCCTACCAATAAATGGCCCCCACAATGTGATTCCCTGTCCTCTCACGGGTTGGTTACCGGTCTTGAGCGCCCATGAATCCCCATTGCTACCACGGGTCGTTCGGTCTCAATACCCCTCCGATTAGGGTCGACATAACAGGACATCCTAGCCAAACACTACTAGACAATCCTAGATATGTCATCCAACAGTTTAGGAAGGTGTCCAGAGGGCATCTCCGGAAACATCCCATAATATTCCCGTAGTAGTCCAAGGACAGAAGTGTCAAAAGGACACCTCTCCTTTCCAAACCATACTTAAGCATACACATGCATCAATTCATATCATCACATATATGGTAACTTCATATATGGAAAGAAATCAATAATTACAATCACTTGTATAACATTGGTAAGTAAATCATACATGAATCAATTTAATATGAATAAGTAATGCTACCGTAATCAAAGTTATGCAACAGTAGTATATCATTGTAAGAATCTAATTTAGGAATCATATCTATGATATTCAAATATAGAAACTAGATTCATGCTATCTATGTAATTAAGGAAATAACCATCCTTACCTTTTATAACTCGCAAAGGAATCCTAAGAAATCAAGTAAGATCTTGGCAAACTTGAGAAGAAGGTCCTAAACAAGTATATACAACATATTAGGAAAGATCCCTAACAGAAAAGATACCAAAACATCCAACACAGACCAATTCTGGAGTTGCTGTACTCATTGGTCGAGTGGATTGGTCGACTGGCCCAGTCGACCAATCAGTCGACCAATGCAGACAGTAGCCCAAAAAAAAACAGAGTTTTAAGATATGAAATCCGAATTTGGTGGTTCAAAAGGGTACTAATCAAGGGGTAGACTACATCAGTAGTATTCTAACATATAGGGGACCTCAAAACACCAATCAAATCAAGATATCAAGATCCAAATTAGGAAAAAAAAAGTTACCATAATTAAATCAACCATGGATCTTGATGAATTCGAAATAGAAATCAAAGACAAGAACAATAGGAGGATGGATCATTGCTTCAGGTAAAGGTATCATGAAAACATACTTAGATCTTCAAGGAACAAGGCTTAGAAGCATAAATCTAAATAAGGAAATAAAACCTACCATATATGTAACTACCATGCATCATGAAGAACACATAGTAAGGTGGAAGAGAACAACTAGAAATTTATAGATTATGGATCTTGGAAGGAAAACACAGTAATTAACTACTAATATGATCAATATAGAAGATCCAAAGAGATCAGAATTCAAATCAGAAGTTTAACAAAGATTAGATCATGGTTTGATCATGATTCCTTCGGAAGCTTGCAATGATCATGGTTAAGATCATTGTTCTAGCCTCAAATCCTTAGGATGATCATGAGAACATGCTCGAGAGATGTTTGCAACGGGAGAATGCAGCATCTCTTCTACTGTCTCAACTCAAAAAGGAAAGAAAAACAAAGATGGAGGAGAAGAAGAGAGAGTAGACATACCTTTTGATGCAAAAAGAAGAGTTTCGACGAAGATCCGTCAAGAAAACACCAAGGATGCAAGAGAGATGACTTGCAGAGGTCTTTGGTTCGTTCCAGAGAGTTTGGAGGCAGAAAATACGAAGTGGACTCGAGATTGGACTTAAATAGAGCAAGAACAACCTAATTGCCAAAAGACAGCACTCATTGGTCGAGTGGATTGGTCGATCGGCCCATCGACCAATCGATCGACCAATGCTGACAGCAAGACCAAAACAGGGAATTGAAGGCCCAGATCAAATCCAATCCTAAAGGGGTTTTGCACACATGTCAAGTGACTTACCTAATAGGTAGAAATGCCTTCAAACCAAGATAGAGAGCACTCCAAGTCCATCAACTAATCAGATCTTCATCAAGATTCAGTTTCCATAAATAGAACTTCATCATCAACTTTCATGGATTCAAAGCCAGACACCAAGTCCTCCACTGGGATGGCCCAAAGCTGACTTCTTACTTTACTTCGGGTCATCGGACCTACAAATAACAAGGTTTCCGGGTCAAGGTTAGGGCTGGGTTTTACATATATGGTAACTTCATATATGGAAAGAAATCAATAATTACAATCACTTTGTATATAATTGGTAAGTAAATCATACATGAGTCAATTCAATATGATTAAGTAATGCTACTGATATCAAGATAGTACCACAGTAGTATAACATCATAAGAATCTAATTAATGAAATAACTTAACAAGATTCTAATATAGAAACTAAGATATGCAATTTATGTTGTTAAAGAAGTAACCATCCTTACCTTTTATAACTCGCAAAGGAATCCTAAGAAATCAAGTAAGATCTTGGCAAACTTGAGAAGAAGGTCCTAAACAAGTGTATACAACATATTAGGAAAGATCCCTAACAGAAAAGATACCAAAACATCCAACACAGACCAATTCTGGAGTTGCTTTACTCATTGGTCGAGTGGATTGGTCGACTGGTCCAGTCGACCAATGCAGACAGTAGCCTAAAAAACAGAGTTTTAAGATATAAAATCCAAATTTGGTGGTTCAAAAGGGTACTAATCAAGGGGTAAACTACATCAGTAGTATCCTAACATAAAGGGGACCTCAAAACACTAATCCAATCAAGCCATCAAGATCCAAATTAGGAAACAAAAAGTTACCATAATTGGATCAACCATGGATCTTGAAGAATTCAAGATAGAAATCAAAGACAAGAACAATAGAAGAATGGATCATTGCTTCAGGTAAGGGTATCATGAAAAGCATACTTAGATCTTCAAGGAAATAGGCTTAAAAGCATAAATCTAAATAGGGAAACAAAACCTACCATATATGTAACTATCATGATTCATGAAGAAAACATGGTATGGTAGAAGAGAAACAACTAGAGATTGATAGATCATGGATCATGAAAAGAAAACACAGCAATTGACTACTAACATGATCAATATAGAAGATCCAAGGAGATCAGAATTCAAATCAGAAGTTAAACAAAGACTAGATCATGGTTTGATCATGATTCCTTCAAAAGCTTGCAATGATCATGGTTAAGATCATTGTTTTGGCCATTAATCCTTAGGATGATCATGAGAGACAAGTCCAGAGATGTTTGCAACAGAGAATGCAACATCTCCTCTACTGTCTCAACTCAAAAAGGAAAGAAAAACAGAGATGGAGGAGAAGAAGAGAGTGTAGACATACCTTTGATGCAAAAGGAAGAGTTTCGACGAAGATCCGTCAAGAAAATCACCAAGGATGCAAGGGAGATGACTTGCAGAGGTCTTTGGTTCGTTCCAAAGAGTTTGGAGGCAGCAAATACGAAGTAGACTCGAGATTGGACTTAAATAGAGCAAGCAAGACCTAATTGCCAAAGACAGCACTCATTGGTCGAGTGGATTGGTCGACTGGTCCAGTCGACCAATCGGTCGACCAATGTCGACTAACAATTCCAAAACGAGGGAATTGAAGACCCAGATCAAATCCAATCCTAAAGGGGTTTTGCACACATAACAAGTGACTTACCTAATAGGTAGAAATGCCTTCAAACCATGATAGAGAGCACTCCAAGTCCATCAACTAATCCGATCTTCATCAAGATTCAGTTTCCATAAATAGAACTTCATCATCAACTCTCATGGATTCAAAGCCAGACAACAAGTCCTCCACTGGGATGGCCCAAAGCTGACTTCTTACTTTACTTCGGGTCACTGGACCTACAAATAACAAGGTTTCCGGGTCAAGGTTAGGGCTGGGTTTTACACAAGATCAACCCGAACTTTATCAGAGAAAAATCTTGCAAGAAAATCGTTCCGTCGGTGGTGGTTGGGGCCAGTGCGGTGGTTTCAGCTAGTGAATCCTCCAAGCGTAAGGCGACTGCTGCCGGTGAATCTTCAAGTCAGATTCCCCACGTTTCTATTGATGTCGTCCCTGCGCCTCTTTTGCCCGAAGTGATCGCTCGTCTTTCCCAGGAAGATCTTGATCACTCCGTTGCCGATGGTGCTGCCGACACCCCTGCTGGTGAGACTGTTGGTGCACCCCCGAAAGAGACTCTTCGGGCATCTGAGGCAACTATGTTGGCGTCTGATGAAGGTGTGGTCCCAGCAGGTGCTGCTCCTATTTCCAACTCCAGTGCTTGTTTGGCATCCTCCTCCTCTCCTTCCGAGTTGGAGGATTTTGCCACTAGGAAGCGCCGTCGGGTGACAAGTGATGCAGCTCATCCTTCTCTTGGTGTAGCTCATCCTTCTCATCCTTCGCCTGAATTAGTGTCAAACGAGTTTGACAGAGCGTTGGAATGGTGTACTTGCTGCTCAAATGACTTCGAGAGCACGGTTCTTTCCAAACTTCCAGGATGAAGTCTTTACGAAGTCAATGGTGATGTAAGTCTTTCTTCATTATCCTCTCGATTTTGAAAAATTACTTTTCTCGCTCCTCGTTAACTCGGAAGTTGTTTGCGGGAGTCTTGCTTTGGTAACTTCCACAACCAAGTGGAAGGCAGTTACTAGGCTCGATAGATTGAGCAATGAAGTTTCTAGGCTTCGGGAAATCTCCGAAGCTAAAGATGTTGAGATTGCTCGCCTTCGGAATCTAGCTTGGGAGGTGGCGGGGAGAAAAAAATTCGATGATTGGTCGTCTTCGGTCGGACTTGGATGATGCCGGGGAGAAGATCCGGCGATTGGAGCGAACAGTTGGAAAGTCAGGAGCCAAAGGATCTGAAACGTTACCTGAAAGGCAAGCTATCGTTCCTTTGCCCGAATCCCTTCCAACTGATGTTCGCAGAGCCTGCGTCTTCAAGTAGTTACACAGTAAGCCTTTTGTTGATATGTTGAATGCTTATAACTTGCAGGCGTACCGGGATGGTGAGAACGAAGTATGGGAATCAATATTAAGGAAGGATCCTCATTTTGATACGACTCCCTACAGTGTTGTTTGCCATCTTAAAGTATTTACTGACCTGGGTATTCCTCCTCCCGATTGGACCAAGGATAAGATTGATCCTCCACCTTCCGATCCAGATATTATGCATTATCTGGAAGATTCTCCTGTTTATTCTCCCCTGGAAGAAGTCAATTATGACGAGCTTGTCCTGAATGCGAGTTTGGTCGAGGACCATGCTTCTCCTGGACAAAGAGTATGAAATTGCGGAGGATTTTATGCATACCGAAATATTTTTGTAATCCTCATTTCTTCTCTTCTTTTCCTTGAATCCCCACCAATGGTTGACTCATATGTTTGTTCTAGCAAAGTCGCGTTGATCTTGTATAACTTCTCAACAGTCACCTATGATGATTTTCTTTTTTGACCGAAGATTGTATCTAGCTCTTGTAATTGTTTTGGTACTGGCCTCTTTGGATCTTTTGAAGAAATAAGAAATTAACTTTATCTTGAACTTTGCTACCCACTTGAATCGCTGTTGCATTAGGTCTTAGTTGTTTGAAACAATGCCTTTACTTAAGGATTTCCAGAGAAATACAATAAGTCTGAGAAGGAACTCACTCGGGTTTTAAACCGATGCCTTTACTTAAGGATTTCCGGAGAAATACAATAAGTCTGAGAAGGAACTCACTCGGGTTTTAAACCGATGCCTTTACTTAAGGATAATTCAAAAATTCAATAAGTCTTGAAGGAACTTACTCGGGTTTTAAACCGACGCCTTGCAAAAGGAACTCACTCGGATTTTCATCCGATGCCTCGACTTAAGAAAGTCCAAAAATTTCCATAAGTGTTGAAGGACCCACAAGAATTTTCATCCGATGCCTTATAGTTGGATCTTGTTCTTGAATGTGGTGTATGATGCCCCCCAATCAAAAGATAGTTTGTTGAAAGCCAAAAATTGCATTGATTGAGTTGAAAATGATTACATCGCGAACAAAATTGAAATCATCCTCAAGGATAAAACTTTTTGAGATGCCTAGCATTCCACGAACGATCCAACTCTTTCTGGGTGTTGATGTTCTTCAGCCTGTAAGCTCCTGAACCGACCGGTTTCACAACCATATAAGGTCCTTCCCAGGAAGGGTCTAATCTTCTTTGGTGACGCGGGTCGGAAGCTAGGGTGTTTCTCAACACCAAATCTCCGGCTAAGTACCGACGATTCTTCACTCGAGTATTATAATGAGACGCTATCCTTCTTTGATAATGTTGAGTTCGTGCTATTGCCTTTGCCCGAATTTCTTCCAACAAATCAAGACTATCAAGCAGCCCTCGTTCATTTGCTTTTTCCTCGAACTCACGATCCCGTAATGTCCCCGCCATTATCTCCACTGGTGCCAATGCTTCGGATCCATATGCCAACCTGAATGGAGTTTCTCCTGTGGGTGTTCGAACCGTAGTTCTATAAGCTCACAGTACATTATGAAGTTCTTCGACCCAAGAAGCTTTGTCAGCTTCGAGTCTTCTCTTTATTACTTCTAGTAGCGTTCGGTTAGTAACCGCTACCTGTCCATTGCTTTGGGGGTATGCCACTGAGGACATACGATGCTCGATCATATATGTTCCACAGAATTGCTCAAATTGTGGACAGTCGAACCGAGTACCATGGTCGGTGACAATAATCTTTGGAATCCCAAAGCGATATATGATTGATTCAATCACAAATTTCTCCACTTTTTTCTCAGTAATTGCCGCCGGTGCAACCGGCTTCTACCCATTTTGTGAAGTAATCAATTGCTACTATCGGATATTCCCGTCCCTTTGATGCCTTGGTGAATTTGCCCATGATATCAATTCCCCACATTGCAAAGGGAATGGGATTTAGAATTGAAGTGATAGTTTTCTCCGGGCGCTTCGATACTGTAGCATGAATTTGACAGTTACCACATCGACGAACGTACTCCATAGCAGCCTCTTGGACCTTAGGCCAATATAACCCAAGTCTCAGAATTTTGTGAGCCAGGGCTCGTCCACCCATGTGAGCTCCACAAATTCCTTCATGAACCTCAGCCAAAGCTGATTTTGCTCCTTTGGGGCCTATACATCTCATAAGGGGTCCAGCATAAGATCTTTTGTATAGTCTCCCATTCCGAATGACAAATCTAGCTGATCGAATCTTGATCAACCTTGCCTCTCCTTGGATCCTCGGGTAATTTGTCATCCCTTAGATACTCGATTATTGGATCCATCCAAAGAACGTTCGCTTCAATATAAGAAATTTCTTTCTCATGATAACTTGGAAAAGTTATCTCTTCAATGTAGACCGAAGGGTCTAGATTCTTTTCCTTGGCATTGGCTAGTCGGGATAGCTCATCTGCCACTGAATTTTCATTCCTCAAAATCTAAGATATCTTCAAATTCGAAATTGGTTTTGAAATGCCCGCACTATCTCTTGATATTTCAGCAAGCGTGGTTCTTTAATACCATACTCCCCCTGGACTTGGTTGACTATAAGTTGAGAGTCACTATAAATAGTAACATTTGCAATAGATAATGCTTTTGACAACCGAAGTCCTGCTATCAGAGCCTCATATTCTGCTTCGTTATTACTTGCGTCAAATGCGAATCTCAAAGCATATCGAATAATAAATCCTACTGGACTTTTTAATAGAATTCCAGCTCCTGCTCCATCTTTATTACTCGAACCATCCACATATACATCCCAAGTGGTTGGTATAATGGGATCCTCAATGGTGGGTTCCCACGGTGCAGTAGTTTCTACTACAAAGTCGGCTAATGCCCGAGCCTTGATTGCGGTTCTCGGGCTTAAAGCTCACTTGGAACTCGCTGAGTTCAACCGACCAGGACACCATCCTTCCAGACAAATCAGGTTTGTTAAGAACTTTACTAAGAGGAAAAGTTGTAAATACCTCAATTGGATGAGCCTGAAAATATGGCCTTAGCTTCCTGGCGGCCATCATGAGAGCCAGAGCCTGCTTCTCAATCTATAAATATCTTGTCTCCGCATCTAGCAACACGTGGCTTACATAGTAAATCGGCCACTTGTTTTTTATCTTTTCCCGAACAAGTACGCACCGACCGCCGAAAGGGACGTCGCTAGATATAGCTGTAATATTTCCCCCTTCTCTGGTCTAGACAGGATCGGTGGTTGTCCAAGTGCTTCTTTTAATTCCTTGAAAGCTTTCTGGCACTCTTCAGTCCACTTTGCTTCTTTACTGCCCTTCAGGTCTTTAAGTGCCTTGAAGAAAGCCAAACATTTTTCTCTAGACTTGGAGATGAATCGATTTAAAGCAAGCAACTCTCCCGTTAAACACTTGTACATCCCGAACGGTTTTGGGAGCCTCCATATCAATCGAGCTTGTATTTTGGCAAGATTAGCCTCAATTCCCCTCGTGATACCATGAAGCCCAAAAATTTGCCCGAGGAGACTCCAAAGGCACATTTTTCCTGGGTTTAGCTTCATTTGATGTTTCCGCAGTACTGAGAATACCTTAGTCAAATCTGCAATATGATTTGCTTTTGTAAAGCTTTTCACTAGTATGTCGTCAACATAAGCTTCAACATTCCTTCCTATCAGCTCTTTGAAAATCTTGTTGACGGCCCTCTGATATGTTGCTCCTGCATTTTTCAGGCCAAAAGGCATGACCTTGTAATAATAGCTCTCACGATCAGTCATGAAAACTGTATACTTCTCATCCTCCTTATTCATAAGGATCTGATTATACCCTGAGTAGGCATCCATGAAACTTAAAGTTTCATATCCTGCAATCGCATCTATCAAGAGGTCAATCTGAGGCAACGAGTAGCAATCTTTTGGGCAAGCTTTGTTAAGATCTGTGTAGTCTGTACACATCCTCCACTTCCCATTCGCCTTTTTTACCATTACCACGTTGGCCAACCAAGTTGGGCACTCAATTGGTTCTATGAAACCATAATTCTTAAGTTTTTCAACTTCGCTTCGAACGGCTTCATACTTTTCAATGGAGAAATTTCTTCTTTTCTGTATCATTGATTTCGCCTTAGGGTCTATCCAGAGTTTGTGCTCTGCAATGGCCCGATCGATTCCGGGCATGTCCTCAGCAGACCATGCAAATACATCTTTATTCTGTTGGAGAAAAAACTTCAACTCATCTTTAAATTCTTCCAGCTGTTCAGACCCGATATAAGTAATCTTTTTCTCATCCTCGGTACACAGCTGGATTTGTTCCAGCTTCTCCATTGGTTCGGGTCTTTGCATCTCTGTCTCTTCCCGATCATCTCGAACTTCTATGGGGAGGGCAGTTACCTTCCTCGGACCCTCCTTGTCTTTTAAATAGGCAACATAACACTGCCGAGAGATCTTCGGTCGGAGGAGACTTGACCAATTCCCATATCAGTCAGGAATTTTATCTTCAGGTGCTTTGTCGAAACAATAGCACCTATCTTGAATAAAGATGGTCGCCCGAGGATCATATTATAAGCTGGCAGTTCCCGAACCACCAAAAAATTGATTCGGACAGTTGTTTCCTTAGGAAAACTTCCAATGGATAAATCCAACTAGACCGATCCTTCCGCCACTGCAGATGACCCTGCAAAACCATATAGATGTGTGGATGAAGGTTTCATCAAGTCCTGATCCACCTTCAATTTTTGATACACTTCGTAGGAAATTAGGTCACTGCAGCACCCTGTATCAATCAAAACTCTATGCACTTCCCGTCGTGCAATCTCTACCTTGATGACTATAGCATCATCATGAGGTAAACAAACATCTCTTTCGTCTTCCTCGCTAAAGGTGATAGAATCTTCACCATTCAGCTTCTTCCGCTTCTGCGTCTCTTCGGTTCCAACAAATTTGGATTTTGTTTTCAGACTCCGGAGTGATTCGGGCTCTGGTCCCCCGAAGATGGTAAGGATCGGTGACCGAGTAGCTTCAATCACCTCCTTGCCTTTCTTAGACTTCGGGGCCTCCCTTGATCGTTCCGAACTAACCGAAGGATCCCTTTTAGGTGCAGCCGCACGTGGCTCACGTGGCTCCTCCCTTCTTCTGCTAATGAAACTGGACAGATGTCCCTGAGATATCAATCTCTCAATATCTGCCTTCAGATGACGACAGTCATTAGTATAATGACCATAGTCCTTGTGGAATTGGCAATACTTTTCTCGATCCTGCTGTTCTCCGGGTTTCAAAAGAATTTTAGGCGGCCACTTTAAAATATTTTTTCTTTTGAGGATATTTAAAATATCAGCCCGAGGAGCATTCAGTGGAGTGTACTCACTTTTACGGGGGACCTTTGGCGCCAAGGCTGAGATTTTCCAACCCGATCACGAACATTTTTCTTTGGCTTCTCCTTCGCTCAGAGCCTTCTCGCTCCTTATTGGAGACTTTATTATCTCCTTGGCGCGCATCTAGAATCTCCATGACTTCAGCCGCTTTCGGCATCTCTCGTACCAACTCAACATAAGTCGCAGGCATATCCCGTAGTAATAACTTCAGGGAGTTTCCGATTAGTGAGTCCCGTGAATAGAGCAGTTTTGGCTACTTGTTCATCCAAATTTTCTATCTCCATCGTCACTTTGTTGAATCTTTTCGAAACTCTCCGATTGATTCGCTCTTTCCTTGTTTGATGATAAACAAGGTTTCTTCCGTTTTCTTGACTCGTATTCCACTCGAAATCGCCCTATGAATTGGCGCGCCAATTCGTCAAAGTTCTACGATCCTCCCGCAGGGGAGGTTTGAAAACCACTTTGTGTGCTTGCTCCAAGTAAGTGATGAACCAAAAACCCGCATAAAATTTCATCAGAATTACCTGAAACTGCCATGGTCTGTTGGTAATAGCCAATGTGAGCTGTTGGATCTCCGGAGCCATCGAATGTTGAAAAGGTAAGCAAACGGAAGTTACGAGGAAACTGATATCCCGCAATTGGCTCGGCAAAGGGAGTCTTCCGAATGACTGAGTAAATATCCTCAGTTATTCTTCCCTTAGCCAACTGCCCTAATTTCTCATTGATGTTGGCCAATTCCTGACCAATCTGGGTCGGGTGATCTTCAGCAATATGATCACGACCTCGATTAACATAATCATCCCGTGCTACTCGATCATCACGAACAGCCCGTCCTTCCCGAGCATTCCTCTCGTCGCGAACTGCTCGATCATCACGAACGGTTCTTCTGACAGTGGGTGAGTGAGTTCTTACCCCTGTATCCAACCTTGTGTTTGAATCAATTGTACTCTCTTGCGGTCTGTCGAACCGATAGTCTCGCCTCGGTTGATCATCTGTCACATCCACCCAGCCGGTACCCTATCTGGCATACCCGGGATGTGATCCACAGCCCCGCAGATCCATAGTTCAGGGACCACATCAACGACAATACAATCATGAACAGATAATAATCATAAACTAACAATGAATGATCATGGAACTCAAAAATAAGGTGTCAGACATAATCAGAGTGCGGAAATAAATATCAAATCAGATAACTTAAGAAGGCAGTGGGCGGAATCCACTCCTTCACCAAACGGAAGTGAGGTCAAAATTTAGTTAAGTACAAGTCTCAAGTTATGAAGGTAAGTTAAAGTTATTACAATTCTTCTAAGTTTAACTGTCACAAAAAGAAGTAGTAACTACTCATAAGTCTCCTCCACAATGGATATGTCCTCCTCAAAGGTGAGGACCATGGAGATCCAACATGACTGCTCCCATACAACTCCAGGGCTAACCCTAGTACGCCGGGTGATCTTCTTCGATATGGTCACCGAAGTCTTCAGTGTAGCTAGCCTCCGGATAGTAGTATGAGGTATCCGGGTCCGCCTCAGGGAGGGTACCATCAGAGTAATCACCTGTAGAATAGCCTAACAAAATATTGCAACAGAAAAGGAATGAGTTCAAAAGAACTCAGCAAGGAAGTTATCCCACCACACATAAACCACAAGATAATCATAAAATGATGCAGATGATATGAGGCATGTAATGCAATATGACTTTATTCTAAGTATGCTGGTCATCTATGGTAGACATGCTTTAACTCATTGCACCATACTTCTTTAGGTAGTCTCAGTCGCTCATCACCGGGGGAAAGTGGGTCCTGCATCCCTCTCGGACAAATCCATGGTTGGGGGTTTCGGTCACCGCTCTCTCACATCACCGTTTGGTCTAAGTATTGGCGCATGTCAGGGTATAGCCTAGCCCAATGCAAGTCATCTACTTAATCATATCATGCCAGTTCCAGATACTTCCATTCCTCCCCTCTCGGGATCCTTTCCGGTATCCTTCACACTAGAGTCACGGATATTACTCACCGGACTCATCAACCCTATTGGTCATCCACAAATGGTAAACGGGAAGCTCTCACGTCCCTCTCACGGATCCTTTCACCGGTCTTGAGTGCCCGTGAGCCCAAGTCTAGCCATTTGTAACCCTACCAATAAATGGCCCCTTTCGGGTAACCGTAATGCAATTTATGTCCTCTCACGGAGTGGATACCGGTCTTGAGCGCCCACAAATCCACACTACTACCACGGGTTGTTCGGTCTCAATGCCCTTCCGAATCGGGTCTGATATGATAGGGACATCCTAGCCATACATCTAGACAAATCCTATGCATGTCATTCAATAACCCGGAAAGCGTCAATGGACACCTTCGGAGAATATCCCATACTATTCCCTCCGATGTCCAAGGACAGAAGCACCAGTAGGGTACCCCTCAATCCCAAGTTATACTTAAGCAATCACATGCCCAAGTTCATCATATCAGTTCACAAAATATAACGTCATAATAACATTCGATTCATGACATTGACATAAGTCATCATATATTGAAATTGATAAACATGATACAACATTGAAGTAATATAATGTAAACACAAAGCTACTGTTAAAAGACATATGTAGCAAGTCTAACATGATAAGGATATGAAATAGAAACTATATTTACTAGGATAGGAATACCAAGTCAAGATTTCCATATCCTAGGTAATTACATCGATAACTATCCTTACCTTGAATCGGAGAAGAGAATGGTCCAAGATCACAAGCAGTGGCCCAAATAGTCTTAAAGTCCTAAACAAGCATATATGAAAGGTTAGAGAAGAAATCATAACAATCGGAGATCAAACGAATCGGAACCGGGCAAAGTTGTCGACAAGAACTCTATTGGTCGATACATTTGGTCGATAGTATCGACCAATAGTATCGACCAAATCAATTCCAGGACAGCAAGTTGGCTTTTCGGATTCTTGCCCAGATTTGGTCTTCCTGGTCTCGGATTGACATGAAACTTGGAGGATAGTCTAAGCACAACATGGGGACACTAATTATCAAGAAACATTCATAATCCAATGGTCCATTTGGAAATCCCCAAATTGACATATTAAGGTTAAGAGTTGTAGATCATAGCATTGGCTATAACTCAATGCAAATTAGGGGAAAACATGGGGGATTAGGTAGGGAATCGTTTAGAAGTAACCTGGAGCACATATGCAAGGTATAGATTAAGTAAATCACGAGCTTCATCTCAGTTTTGGTAAATAAAGCAAGTTGGTAAGCAATAAATCATGGAAATGTGTAGTCAATGATCATGAGGTGAATCAATCTTAGTCATATCGGTGAAAACATCATTGTATGGGGTTTAGAAGGTTCATGGCAAGGTGTATGCAAGGTTGCAGCACCTTGACCATGGTCCCAACAGTAAAATAGAGAAAAGATGAGTGAGAAAGTGATTAGGAGAGAGAGTCATACCTTTAAAGTGGAACAAGAAGGTAGGAATAAGTGGTTGGCAATGATTGATGAAGAAGATGCTTCACCACTACCAAGGAGGAGTTCTTGGGAGGCTCTCTCACGTTCCCAGATGTTAAAGACGCGAGGATAGGGCTCCAGTCTCGAGGAATAAATAAATAGAAAAGAATATTCTAAGAATCTTTAAATCTGGGCTCAGCAGACTTGTTGGTCGATACCTTTGGTCGATGGTATCGACCAATAGTATCGACCAAAACAAACTCTGCAGAATTTTACAGAATAGTACAGCAACTTTAGGTGCGGACTTGGAGGGCTATACAAGGTCAAATTGTATGGGGTTTTCTCCTACAGTTCACTCAAGAGGTCTAGTTTCAGGGAGTACCTTTGGATTATGCACAGGAGTCTGTTTGCTATTTCAACTGTCTCGCTCTTCATCAGTGCGCAGATTCTAACTTAACACTGGTAATGTGCTCAAGGAAGGAGCAGCATCATCAATGTCCATAAACTGGAATCCCGACATTACGTCATCAACCAGTAGGGCCCATAAGTCCCTCCTACCACCACTTCGGGTCTTTGGACCTACAAACATAACAATGACCGGGTCGGGTCAAGGTTAGGTAAAAGCTGGATTTTACATTCTTCCCCCCTTAAAAGAATTTCGTCCTCGAAATTGAAAGCGTACCTGTGCTCCCAAAAAGATGAGGAAATTTCTCCTTCATTTCTTCTTCCTTTTCCCATGAAGCCTCTTCCGGGGTATGGTTCTTCCACCGAATCTTCACCAAAGGAATGGTGAGATTCCGCAGCTGCTTGTCCTTTTTATCTAGGATTTCAGCTGGTCCTTCATCGTAAGAAAGATCAGCACTAAGTCCTTCGGGTGCTTGCTGTAGTATGTGTTCCGGGTTCTCTATGTACTTCCGAAGCATCGAAACGTGGAACACATTGTGAACTCCAGCAAGAGATGGAGGCAAGGCCAAGCGATAAGCAACAGGTCCAACCCTTTCCAAGATTTCAAAAGGTCCGATGAAGCGGGGGCTAAGCTTCCCTCTCACATTGAATCTCATCACACCTTTCATAGGTGATACCTTAAGGAAAACTTTCTCTCCAATAGGAAACTCCAGATCGGTCCTTCTCTTGTCGGCATAGGATTTCTGTCTTGACTGAGCAGACTTAATCCTCTCTCTAATCATGTCGACCATAGCACTTGTAGCTTCAATCATTTCCGGGCCTAAGACTTTTCTTTCACCTGTCTCAGTCCAATACAGAGGCGTTCTACAAGTGTTACCGTACAAAGCTTTAAAAGGAGCCATGCCTATTGTTGATTGATAACTGTTGTTATAGGCAAACTCCACTAAAGCTAGGTGATCATCCCAATTTCCACCCATGTCTACCACACGATCTAAGCATATCTTCTAAAATTTGAATCGTCCGCTCAGATTGTCCATCAGACTGGGGATGATGAGCTGTACTCAGGTTTAATTGGGTTCCTGTGGGGCTTTCTGCAATCCATTCCAAAACCTTGAGGTGAACCTAGGATCACGGTCAGACACAATACTCATCGGCACACCGTGTAGACGAACCACGTTGTCCACATAGAGTCTAGCTAGCTTGTCCAAAGTGTAGGTGATCTTCATAGGTATGAAATGGGCTGATTTAGTCAACCTATCTACAACCACCCATACAGTGTCATTTCCTTTACTTGTCCGCGGCAAGCTAGTCACGAAGTCCATGGATATATCTTCCCACTTCCAACTAGGAACGGGAAGGGGCTGAAGTAATCCGGACGGAGGCTAGCGAACGGCTTTAACACGCTGACAAGTCTCGCACTTGGCAACAAAGTCTTCCACATCCGCCTTCAAGCTATTCCACCAAAAATGTTCCCTTAAGTCTTTATACATTTTGGTACCCCCAGGGTGTATTGTAAAGATCGATTGGTGTGCTTCTTTCAATATTTCCTTCTTGATTTCATCAACAAGCAGAGCACACGAGTCTACCTCTAAACAATAAGGCACCATCTAAAGATGTACTAAAAGCAGGGTCCATCTCTGAATTCGTGGCAACCTTCCCAACCTTCTCTCTCAGTTCAGGGTCAGAACTTTGCAAAGCGACGATCCGGTCTCTAAGGGTGGATCTTGCTGTCATGGCAAAAAGAATACAATCCGAACCCTCAGGCACCACTTCTAAGCCAAACCTTTCCATTGACAGCAATAAAGGTCGACTCAAAGCACACAAATTCAAATCCTTCTTCTGACTCTTCCTACTAAGAGCATCTGCAACTACATTTGCCTTACCTGGGTGATATTGGATGTCACAATCATAGTCAGAAACCAACTCCAACCATCTTCTTTGTCTCATTTCTGGGTGAAGAAGTATTTCAAACTCTTATGATCTGTGAAGATAGCGATTTTCTCACCGTATAGGTAATGTCTCCAAATCTTTAAAGCAAAAACAACGGCGGCAAGCTCTAAGTCGTGAGTGGGATAATTCCGCTCATAGTCTTTCAATTGCCGAGAAGCATAAGCCACAACTTTTCTGTGTTGCATCAACACACGACCCAATCCGATCATGGAAGCATCGGTGTAGACTGTCAACCCACCGGAACTATCAGGTATAGTCAAAACCGGGGCACTTGTCAATCTAACCTTCAGTTCTTCAAAATTCTTCTCGCAAGACTCGGTCCAAACGAACTTCTCTTCCTTTCTAGTTAGCCTAGTCATAGGGGCAGCCAACCTAGAAAAATTCTCGATAAATCTCCGATAGTATCCTGCCAATCCAAGGAAACTTCTTATCTCAGTCACGGTCTTCGGTCTTTCCCAATCGGTAACGGTTTGCACTTTTTCCGGGTCGACACGAATACCTTCGGCTGAAACAACATGGCCAAGAAACACTACCCTTGAGAGCCAAAAGTCACACTTGCTAAACTTAGCATACAGTTTCTTTTCTCTCAACCTTTGCAAAGTGAAGTTCAGATGTTCCGCATGCTCTTCTTCATTCTTCGAGTAAATCAAGATGTCATCAATGAATACGATCACAAACTTATCGAGCACATCCTGAAATACCCGGTTCATGAGGTCCATGAACACGGCAGGGGCATTTGTTAAGCCAAAAGGCATAACTTTGAATTCGTAGTGTCCATACCTTGTTCGGAACGCCGTCTTGAAGATATCACTTGACTTCACTTTCAACTGGTGATACCCTGATCTTAAGTCAATCTTCGAGAAAACAGACACACCCTTCAATTGGTCAAACAGGTCGTCAATCCGAGGCAATGGGTATCTGTTCTTGATCGTTAACTTGTTCAACTCTCTGTAGTCAATGCATAGGCGCATACTACCATCTTTCTTTTTAACGAACAAGACCGAAGCTCCCCAGGGTGACACACTTGGCTGCACAAAACCTCTATCCAGGAGTTCATTCAACTGAGCTTGCAACTCCTCTAGCTCGGTAGGCGCCATCCTGTAAGGAGCTTTAGACACCGGAGACGCTCCAGGAGTTAAGTCTATGGAAAACTCAACCTCTCTATCAGGGGGCAGTCTTGATAATTCGTCTGGAAACACATCCGCGAAGTTACAAACTACACTGATATCTTCAGGTCTCTTCTTTTCCTTAACCTTGCTTCCAGATGAAACATCTTCCACTAGGGAGTGGACTTGCATTAAGGCGGTCAAGGTCTTCTTGCTCACTCTTCCCTTCCTTCCTTGGAACTCCAAAACTGAATTCCCCTCCAATCGGAATTGGATCTTCTTTGAAGAGCACAAGATCACAACGTTGTAGGATGTCAACCAATCAATTCCCAAGATCACGTCGAAATCTCTCATATCGAACAACACCAACCTTGCCTTCAAGTTCAAACCACAAACACAAACAGGACATTCCTCTAACACTTTATCTAGTTTAACAAACGGACCCAACGGGGGTACAAATTGATAAATAACTAGACAAACATTTGGGTGTTAGGTTAGTCTTCACAGCAAAAGTAGATGAAATGAATGAATGAGATGCACCCGTATCAAATAATACAAATGCTGGTAAAGAAGCGACTAACAATGTACCCGTAACAACATCATGACAAGCTTCTTGGTCGGTGCACCGGATATACTCGAAGACTCGTCGGCGGGGAGGGGGGCAGAGGACACTCTTCCGAACAGGAGCACCGGGCTGAACAGACTTCTTGGGGCGAGAGGCGGGCAAAATGGCCGGGCTGTTTGCAAAAGAAGCAAACATTATCCTTCGGTCCAACAGAGGTAGCTGCCACCGGAGGTCTCGAAATGCGAGGCACTGGGGTGTACCATTCCAGGTAGAGAAGGCTGAACAATTCCTGCAGGTCGGGTCCCACTAGTCTGGCCATATTGGCCTACATGAGCGGCACTGGGACTCGGCCCAACACTCCGGGGCTGATAGGTGGGAGTGGGGTACGGTGCAGGCTTCACAAAACGACGGTCAGTACGATCAACAAATCCAAAAGATCTGGATTGCCAAGGTTTCTGTGCTCGCACATTCTCCTTCTCAGTTTCCTCAATTTTCTTCTCATTCTCCACGGCCTGAGCATAGTCTCCAAGAGGTAAGGCAGTGAGGTGGACTTTGATCGAAGGTCGCAGCCCTTTGAAAAATTTCTTCGCCTTGGCAACATCGGAACTCAAAGAATCAGGGGCGAAGAAAAAGAGTTCTTCAAACTTCGCTGGTATTCCAAAGCCACAGAAAGGGCACCTTGAACCAATGCCATGAATTCTGCCTCTTGGCATCCTTCACCGACTCAGGGAAATAGTTCCTACAAAATGCTTCCTTGAACAACTCCCAAGTAACCACACCAGCATGAAGGTTCTCGAGAATAGGCCTGGTGGAGGTCCACCATGCATCGGCTTCATGTTGGAGCTTCGTTTCGCAAACAACACCTTCTGATTATCTGAACACTGCAGGTGTCTAAATGCCTTTTCCAATTCTCTCAACCATCTATTAGGAAAGAGGGTGTCCTTGGTCATTCCGGTAAAAGATGGCACTTGGAGTTTAAGAAAACTTTCCATCAGCTTGGTATGCGAGATCTCAGTGGACCTCTCCACATACGGAGCTGCACGGCCAGTGTCACGCCCTCCCAGCCGGTACCCTATCTGGCATACCCGAGAGTGTGATCCACAGCCCGAAGATCGGGTATCGAGTGCCCAACCCCCCAAAAAAAAAAAAAACATAATCACGAACAACCATAACAAGAGTGCGGAAGATAAATCATAGATTCAATAATGAAAGAATGAATCGTAAACGAAACGGAATAATAAATATATAATCAGAGTGTCAACAGATAAGTAAAGTGAAGCAAAAATCCCACTTTACATCCAGCGGAAAAGTAGCTCGAAAGAATAAACTAGATAAAAGCTAATCCCAGTAGCAAGTACATTGGGTAACTAAATTATTCTCCACATTGTAGACGACATCCTTGTAGGTGTAGATCTCATAAATAGCACAAGGACGCTTCCACTCAATGGTCGGACTAAGCATTGTACGGAGCATAACCACCCGCGGAATCTTCGAGTAATTGTGGTAACCGCAATCACCTTCCCGGAGATATGCCTCTTCGCCTTGCGCTTCCTCATAGGGACCGTCATAGTATTCAAGACTGCAGGATAGTCTAACAACATTGTACAATAAAGGAATGAGTTTCCAAGAAACTCAAGAAGGCGCTTAAAATCCATAATAACATATATGGCGGAATTCCGTAACAATCATAAATGCAACATGATATGAGGCAAACAATGAATGAATGATTCTAACTCTATGTATGCTGGTCTCTATTGGCAGACATGCTTTAAGTCATAGCACCGTACTTCTGTAGGAAAGTCTCAATCACTCATCATCAGTTGGTAATGGGTCCGGCATCCCTCGGGACAAACCTTGGCAGGGGGTTAAGTCAACACACTCTCTCACAACCATTTGGTATAAGCACCGGCGCATGTCGTGGTAATACCTAGCCAAATGCAAGTCTTCTACTTGGTTACATCAAGTCGATCCAGATACTTCCATTCCTCGTCCCCGACGATCCTTTCCGGTATCCTTCACACTAGAGTCCTCATAGTCCCTGACTACGGACTCACCAACCCTATTGATCATCCACATATGGTAAACGGGAAGCTCTCACGTCCTCTCACGGGTTGGTTACCGGTCTTAAGCGCCCGTGAGCCCAAGTCTAACCATATGCAACCCTACCAATAAATGGCCCCCACAATGTGATTCCCTGTCCTCTCACGGGTTGGTTACCGGTCTTGAGCGCCCATGAATCCCCATTGCTACCACGGGTCGTTCGGTCTCAATACCCCTCCGATTAGGGTCTCGACATAACAGGACATCCTAGCCAAACACTACTAGACAATCCTAGATATGTCATCCAACAGTTTAGGAAGGTGTCCAGAGGGCATCTCCGGAAACATCCCATAATATTCCCGTAGTAGTCCAAGGACAGAAATGTCAAAAGGACACCTCTCCTTCCCAAACCATACGTAAGCATACACATGCATCAATTCATATCATCACATATATGGTAACTCCATATATGGAAAGAAATCAATATTTACAAACATTTGTATAACATTGGTAAGTAAATCATACATGAATCAATTCAATATGAATAAGTAATGCTACTGTAATCAAAGTTATGCAACAGTAGTATATCATTGTAAGAATCTAATTTAGGAAACATATTAATGATATTCAAATATAGAAACTAGATTCATGCTATCTATGTAATTAAGGAAATAACCATCCTTACCTTTTATAACTCGCAAAGAATCCTAAGAAATCAAGTAAGATCTTGGCAAACTTGAGAAGAAGGTCCTAAACAAGTATATACACATATTAGGAAAGATCCCTAACAGAAAATATAGCAAAGCATCCGAAATGCACCAATTCTGGAGTTGCTGAACTCATTGGTCGAGTGGATTGGTCGAGTGGTCCAACGACCAAGTCGACCAATGCATGATAGCTTAGAAAATCAGAGTTTTGAGATATGAAATCCGAATTTGAAGGTTCAAGAGGGTACTAATCAAGGGGTAGACTACATCAGTAGTATTCTAGCATATAGGGGACCTCAAAACACTAATCAAATCAAGGTATCAAGATCCCAATTAGGAAACAAAAAGTTACCATAAATAAATCAAACATGGATCTTGATGAATTTTGAAATAGAAAACAAGGACAAGAACAATAGGAAGATGGATCATTGCTTTTGGTAATGAAAACATGAAAACATGCATAGGTCTTCATGGTATAAGGCTTAGAAGCATGAATCTAAATAAGGAAATAAAACCTACCATATATGTACTATCATGCATCATGAAGAACACATAGTAAGGTAGAAGAGAACAACTAGAATTCTATGGATTATGGATCAAAGAAAGAAAACACAACCATTAACCACTAACATGATCAATGAAAGAAGATCCAAAGAGATCAGAATTCAGATTAGGAAATTAACAGAGATTAAATCATGGTTTGATCATGAATCCTTCAAAAGCTTGCAATGATCATGGTTAAGATCATTGTTCTAGCCTTTAATCCTTAGGATGATCATGAGAACATGTTCAGAGATGTTTGCAACAGAGGATGCAGCATCTCTTCTACTGTCTCAACTCAAAAAGGAAAGAAAACAAAGATATAGGAGAAGAAGAGAGAGTAGACATACCTTTTGATGCAAAAAGAAGAGTTCCGACGAAGATCCGCCAAGAAAACTCCAAGGATGCAAGAGAGATGACTTGCAGAGGTCTTTGGTTCGTTCCAGAGGGTTTGGAGGCAGCAAATACGAAGTGGACTCGAGGTTAGGCTTAAATAGAGCAAGAATCAACCTAATTGCCAAAGACAGCACCCATTGGTCGAGTGGATTGGTCGACTGGCCCGGTCGACCAATCATCGACCAATGCAGATAAAGAAGGCCAAAACAGGGAATTGAAGGCCCAGATCAAATCCAAACCTAAAGGGGTTTTGCACACAAGTCAAGTGACTTACCTAGTAGGTAGAAATGCCTTCAAACCAAGATAGAGATCACTCCAAGTCCATCAACTAATTAGATCTTCATCAGGATTCTGTTTCCATAAATAGCACCTCATCATCAACCTTCATGGATTCAAAGCCAGACACCAAGTCCTCTACTGGGATGGCCCAAAGCTGACTTCTTACTTTACTTCGGGTCATCGGACCTACAAATAACAAGGTTTCCGGGTCAAGGTTAGGGCTGGGTTTCACATTCTCCCCCCCTTAAAGAAATTTCGTCCCCGAAATTGAAAGCGTACCTGTGCTTCCAAAGAGGTAAGGAAACTTCTCCTTCATGTCTTCTTCCTTCTCCCAAGAAGCTTCTTCAGGGGTATGGTTCTTCCACCGAATCTTCACCAAAGGAATGGCGCGATTCCGCAGCTGCTTGTCCTTCCTATCCAGGATTTCGGCCGGTTCTTCATCATAGGTCAAATCAGCACTAAGTCCTTCAGTGCTTGCTGCAAAATGTGTTCCGGATTCTCTATGTATTTTCGGAGCATCGAAATATGGAACACATTGTGCACACCAGCAAGAGGCGGAGGTAATGCTAATCGATACGCAACAGGTCCAACCTTTTCCAAAATCTCGAAAGGTCCAATGTAACGAGGGCTAAGCTTTCCCTTAACATTGAATCTCATCACACCCTTCATTGGTGAGACCTTCGTAAAGACTTTCTCTCCAACTTGAAATTCCAAATCGGTCCTTCTCTTATCAAGATAAGATTTCTGTCTCGATCTGGGCAGACTTAATCCTTTCTCTTATCATATCTACCATAGCACTTGTAGCTTCAATCATCTCAGACCTAAGACTTTTCTTTCACCTGTCTCAGTCCAAGACAAAGGTGTCCTACAAGTACTACCATACAAAGCCTTGAATGGAGCCATGCCTATTGTTGCTTGATAACTGTTGTTATAGGCAAACTCAACCAAAGCTAGGTGTTCATCCCAATTACCACCCATATCCACCACACAAGATCTCGAGCATGTCTTCCAATGTCTGAATTGTCCGCTCGCATTGTCCATCGACCGTGGATGATGAGCTGTACTCAAGTTCAATTGGGTTCCCAAGGCCTTCGCAAACTATTCCAAAACCTTGAGGTGAACCTAGGATCACGATCCGAGACAATACTTAATGGCACACCATGCAGACGAACCACATTATCCACATAAAGCCCGGCTAGCTTATCCAGAGTATGAGTGATCTTCATAGGAATGAAATGGGCTGATTTGGTCAACCTATCAACAATCACCCACACAAAGTGTCATTGCCTTTACTTGTCCGAGGCAAGCTAGTCACAAAGTCCATGGAAATATCTTCCCACTTCCAACTAGGAATAGGAAGGGGTTGAAGTAATCCGGATGGAGGTTGTCGAACGGCTTTCACACGTTGGCAAGTCTCACACTTGGCAACAAAATCGTCAACATCCGCCTTTAGACCAATCCACCAAAAATGTTCCTTCAAGTCCTTGTACATCTTGGTGCTTCCCGGTGTGTACAAAGAAAGACCGATCGGTGTGCTTCCTTCAATATTTCTTTCTTAACTTCATCGCTTTGTGCACACACAGTCTTCTTCCTCTAAACAACAAAGCACCATCCTTGGATATACCAAAGTCGGGGTCCGACTCAGATTCGAAGAAATCTTCTCAACTTTGGTCAAAAACTCTTGATCGAACTCTGCAGAGCAACAATCTTATCTCTAAGACCAGATCTTGCCGTCATGGCGTAAAGAATAAAATCAGAATTCTCGAGAACGATTTCCAAATCAAAACTCTCAATAGAAGACCACAATGGTAAACTCAAAGCATTCAAATCCAAAGTCTTCTTCTGGTTCTTCCTACTAAGAGCATCAGCTACAACATTTGCTTTCCCAGGATGATACCTGAATATCACAATCATAATCGGAGACGAGTTCCAACCATCTCCTTTGTCTCATGTTCAACTCCTTTTGGGTAAAGAAGTACTTCAAACTCTTATGATCCGTGAAAATGGCAATCTTCTCACCGTAAAGATAATGTCTCCAAATCTTCAAAGCAAAGACAACGGCGGCAAGTTCTAGATCGTGAGTGGGGTAATTCCGCTCATAATCCTTCAATTGCCGAGAAGCATAGGCTACGACCTTGCCATGTTGCATCAGGACACAACCCAAACCAATCTTTGACGCATCGGTATAAACTGTCATACCACCGGAACTATCGGTATAGTCAAAACCGGGGCACTTGTCAATCTATCCTTCAACTCTTGGAAATTCTTCTCGCAGGCGTCAGACCAAACAAACTTCTCTTCTTTCCTGGTCAACTTAGTCATAGGAGCAGCCAACCGAGAAAAGTTCTCAATAAACCTTCGGTAGTAACCCGCCAACCCAAGAAAACTTCTTATTTCCGTTACTGACTTCGGTCTCTCCCAATCAGCCACAGCTTGGACCTTTTCAGATCGACACGAATACCTTCGGCTGAAACTACATGACCAAGGAAAACTACTCTCTTAAGCCAGAAATCACACTTGCTAAACTTAGCAAACAACTTCTTTTCTCGCAACCTTTGCAAAGTGAAACTTAGATGACTCGCATGCTCTTCTTTGCTCTTCGAATAGATCAAGATGTCATCAATGAAAACAATCACAAACTTATCAAGCACATCATGAAATACTCGGTTCATGAGGTCCATGAACACCGAGCAGAGCATTGGTCAATCCGAAAGGCATGACTCTAAACTCGTAGTGACCATACCGCGTTCGGAAAGCTGTCTTGAAGATATCACTAGACTTCACTTTCAATTGGTGATATCCAGACCTTAAGTCAATCTTCGAGAACACAACTGCACCCTTCAACTGATCGAAGAGATCATCAATTCTGGGCAGCGGATATCTATTCTTGATAGTCAACTTATTCAACTCACGGTAGTCAATGCACAAGCGCATACTACCGTCTTTCTTCTTGACGAACAAGACCGGAGCTCCCCAAGGTGACACACTAGGCTGTACGAAACCTCTATCAATGAGCTCATTCAACTGATTTTGCAACTCTTTCAACTCAGTAGGAGCCATCCTATACGGAGCTTTAGATACAGGAGCGGCACCAGTGGACGAGATCAATAGAGAATTCGACATCTCTCGTCCGGAGGCACTCCCGATAGATCATCAGGGAAGACATCAACAAAGTCGCGCGACAACTCGACTTCATCGACTCTTTTCTCCACTATACCCTTGCCTTCGGATGAAGCATCATCCACTAGGGCATAGACTTGCATCGGTCAAGGCAGCAAAGACCTTCTTACAAACCCTTCTCTTTTCACCTTGAAATTCAAAGACCGGACTTCCACAAATATGGAACTGAATCTTCTTTGAGGAACAAAGGAACACAGCCTTGTGGGCTGTCAACCAATCAATTCCCAAAATAACATCGAAGTCCTTCATGTCAAGAATCACAAAATTGGCTTCCAAGTTCTTTTCACCAATCAACACAGGACATCTAGATAACCCCTTATCTAGTTTCACAACAGACCAGAGGTGTACTAATCAATAAACAACTAGACAACTTCTCAGGGATTAGGTTAGTCTTCTTGATGAATGCAGATGACATGAACGAATGAGATGCACCCGTATCAAATAAGACAAATGCAGAAATAGAAGCGACTAACAATGTACCCGTAATCACATCATGGCTTGGATCTTGCTCAAGATCGGAAATACTGAAAACTCTACCAGAGGGAGGAGCAGGAGCACTCTTCACCATCGGGGCAGGCTGCTGGGCAAGTGCCGCTTCGGACAGCACGAGCAAAATGACCAGCTTGCTTGCAGAGAAGCAAACAGATTGCTGGATCCAACAGGGGTGGCTGCAACAGAGGACTTCGAACAAAAGGCCTTGCACTCGCACTTGCACTTGCACTAGCATTTGCTGGTGATCGGTTTCCGCCATATCGTTTAAACCGGCCGGGCTGCTGAAAACCCGTGTTCGACCTACACTCTTAGCCCGAAAGGTAGGAGTGGGGTAGGGTGTAGGTCTCACATAACGACGGTCATTGCGATCCACCAAACCAGAATTCCTTGATCGCCAAGGCTTTTGCACACGAGCACTTTCCTTCTCTCGTTTCTTCCAACTTCTTCGAGTTCTCGCACCACTTGAGCATAGCTCACAATAGGGCTGGACCGTGAGGTAAGCTTTAATGGCAGGGCGCAGTCCTTTGAAGAACTTCTTTGCTTTGGCGAGGTCTTCCTTCAAAGAATCTGGAGCAAAGAAATGAAGCTCCTCGAACTTCGTTGGTACTCCAACACAGTACAAAGTTCCTTGAGTCGAATCATAAACTCCGCTTCCTTTGCATCCTTCACCGCCTCGGGAAAGTAGTTCATACAAAAAGCCTCTTTGAATAACTCCCAAGTTACAACTCCCGCATGCAAACCTTCCAAAACAGGACGAGTGGAGATCCACCATGCATCAGCTTCTTGTTGCAACTTCGCTCAAAGAAACAAAATCTTCCGAGCTTCCGAGCATCGCAGATGCCGGAAAGCCTTCTCCAACTCA
Source organism: Hakea prostrata (assembly GCF_041222555.1). Taxonomy (NCBI): domain Eukaryota; kingdom Viridiplantae; phylum Streptophyta; class Magnoliopsida; order Proteales; family Proteaceae; genus Hakea; species Hakea prostrata. The sequence goes on from NC_142600.1 coordinate 38,884,490, forward strand.
CGAAGCCACTTGTTAGGAAACAAGGGGTCCTTGGTAACTCCAAAGAAAGTGGGTACTTGCATCTTCGTAAAACTCTCCATCAAAGTAGTATGAGGAGTTCCACTAAACCTCCCGCATTCAGGATCGCGGCATGAGGATTCACATTAGCACCAGCCCGGGTCTCATTATGCAGAGTCATGAAACCCACCAACATCTGGTTGAACCGAGCCGCTTGTCGCTGCATCATATTGCCCATGATATTGGCAATATCTCCGAAACTTCCAACATTCGGGGCACCAGTGGATCTCATGAGTACCCCGATCAGCATTTGGTATCTCACCACCTCCATGAGGTACTTCACCACCTCCCCGAGGTACTTCACCACCACCATGACCACCGGATTCACCACGCCCACTTCTCGTAGTAACCATTCTGCAAAAACCGAGAACATCAAAATACCGAATTTCAAGATTCAACATAAACCACAAGTCCAAATGATTTGAAAACTTAAATCATGATCAAATATATCCATATAGTCATCAAACAATATTCCATAAGGCAAAAATCACATTTTCCAAAAATTCAACAGCAAATGAGGGCACTGTGACCATTGGTCGAGTGGTTGGTCGAGTGACCCAGGTCGACCAATCGCCGACCAATGAAGACTGAATACGAAAATTCGCATTATAAGCCTCATTTCCACATTCCAACCTCATTCTAACTTCTTCCAAAGGTGAGAGAGCTCTAGGGAAAATATCCAAGTGTTCCCACAAGTGTTCTTGAGGTGATTTAGTGCTTCAACAACAACACCACAACACACCATCTTCAAAAACAAGGTAAATCTCTCATTCTTTCTTCCATTTTCATCTTCTCATGCTTGCATTTCAATAAAACCATGCTTTACTTGTATCCAATGCTAGAAATCATGCTTAGGAATGCTTAGAAACATATTCCCTAGGTTTTAAACACAATGCCATGCATAGACAACAAGTTTTAACACATTTGGTGCTCATCTCGCAAAGTTTTATACCGAAATCGATATCTTTAGAAAAATTTCGTTTTCTCTCAAACCGCTTGAAATTTTCGCACGAGATCAAATGCTACATGCTCAAGATGACATTGTAGATAGGTCCATACAATTTGATTTAACCAATTTCAACTTTTCAAAAATCCAATTTTGACCTAAATTGCAAAATCCCCAAATTTCTTCTTGCTGAATTTTTTGCTTTAAACCAAGTTTTCGATCGATTTTCATCAAAACAACTTCATAGACATGAAATTCCAAGTATTGTGCACATGCTAGTATGTTCAAATCAAATTTCCCCCAAATTTGAAATTTTCCGAAAAATTACGAAAATACCCTTTTGGCTAAAATCTTGAAATAGCACTAATTGGAATTGTCTCTTGTCTCTTCCACGGATACATCATGCGGAGGGGAGGACGAGGAGGAGGTAGAGGTCGAGGTCGCATCGTAGGTGCTCTCAGGGGGCAGAGGTCGGTTCCTTTCGAGCCCGAGAGAGGAGGTTAGGAGACCGGACCTATTTGACACACCTCAGGCCGAGTTTCGTACGAGGCCTACTTCAGCTATTGTAACATCGAGATGGGGCGTCTACTTCACTTACGCCAGCTCGTAGCCTTCAGATCCGGCAGAGGTTCGACACTTTACAAAGTGGACTCACCTCTTCACCGAGGATTTGCCGGTATACCCGGAGCTAGTGAGGTTGTTCTTCAGCAACCTTACTTACACAGAGGAGGCTCGGGGCCGGGGACATCCACTCGGACTTGTCCTCGGGGAGCAGGGTCCATCGTACACGGATTCGTTTCTCCACCCGGACATCGGCTGAGATCCCGCAGGTCCCTTACTACCCACATCGGTGTGTGTGGATACCCGCCGGAGCAGCACCCGGACAGCCATCCGATGCCGTACGAGCTTCGCGAGATATGCTCTACGCTATGGGATAGCCGCCGATGCTTCACACCGTGGACTAGCGGATGGATGACGGGTTCTCGCACGTATTATCGGTCGCATAGTCGGCCGAAACATCATGCCGAAAGCCGGACATCACCATCGGGTCACGGTGATGGAGGCCTTGGTCATTTACCGCATCTACATGGGCTTCGAGATCGATCTTTCCTACATCATTCAGCAGGTCATGCTGGACTTAGTTCTCGCGGCCTAGCATGCGGAACCTTTGCTATGGGAGGCTTCGACTTTGATCTTCGGGCATTTCGGGGTGAGTTTCGAGGATACTCCGATGGACACTAGATCACAGTGGATACCCCATTGGGACTCGGACCATTCGACGGATGAGACTACATCGTTAGAGAGATCTCCTGGTCCAGAGGGTGAGGATGATGATGAATCGGAGGATGAGGATGAGGGATCCGAGGATGGAGGAGAGGATATCGGTCCCGATAGTGATGATCAGGCCGGAGATGATACAGATATGCGCGAGGCTGAGCTCGTGCATCACGAGTTTCCTTCATCACATTTCGAGGCAGGTGGCCCTTCACATGCGGTTCCGGAGACTTCGGATCTTGGTGCACAGATGAGATCGATGACTTCCATGCTAGAGAGGATGGAGGTCGACAGAGCAGATGTACGAGAGGATGGAGTCTCGACAGACAGGATAGAGCATCGGGTGACTCAGCCTAGCAGAGGAGTTCGGAGCATATAGAGATCGAGTAGATCACCTAGATAGACTGTACCTTAGGATTTTCCATTTATGCTTTTCAGATGTAATCATTGTAAAAACTTTTGAAATTAATGAAGTTCATTTTGTTTCTCTTTAATTATTGTATGTTATGCACTTTTCTTTTCCTTGCATTAGTGTCATTTGTTCAAGTATAATTATGGTATGTTATTCAGAAATGTTCTGTTATGCCTCAAAGTTCAAGTTTCTAATTCAAGGTGTTCTATTATTCACTTCTAAGAGTAGAAGAGTCACTTCAGATCAATGACTCAGAATGTTCAGTTGTTGCCTTTTGTGGTTAGGATCTCCTCGAACCTTGAGCTCGATACCAATCATCACGCCCTCCCAGCCGGTACCCTATCTGGCATACCCGAGAGTGTGATCCACAGCCCGAAGATCAGGTATCGAGTGATCAACCTCCCACATAAGCAATAACATAATCACGAACAACCATAACAAGAGTGCGGAAGATAAATCATAGATTCAATAATGAAAGAATGAATCGTAAACGAAACGGAATAATAAATATATAATCAGAGTGTCAACAGATAAGTAAAGTGAAGCAAAAATCCCACTTTACATCCAAAGTGGAAAAGTAGCTCGAAAGAATAAACTAGATAAAAGCTAATCCCAGAGCAAGTACATTGGGTAACTAAATTATTCTCCACTTTGTAGACGACATCCTTGTAGGTGTAGATCTCATAAATAGCACAAGGACGCTTCCACTCAATGGTCGGACTAAGCATTGTACGGAGCATAACCACCCGCGGAATCTTCGAGTAATTGTGGTAACCGCAATCACCTTCCCGGAGATATGCCTCTTCGCCTTGCGCTTCCTCATAGGGACCGTCATAGTATTCAAGTACTGCAGGATAGTCTAACAACATTGTACAATAAAGGAATGAGTTTCGAAGAAACTCAAGAAGGCGCTTAAAATCCATAATAACATATATGGCAGTAATTCCGGAACAATCATAAATGCAACATGATATGAGGCAAACAATGAATGAATGATTCTAACTCTATGTATGCTGGTCTCTATTGGCAGACATGCTTTAAGTCATAGCACCGTACTTCGTAGGAAAGTCTCAATCACTCATCATCAGTTGGTAATGGGTCCGGCATCACTCGGGACAAACCTTGGCAAGGGGGTTAAGTCAACACACTCTCTCACAACCATTTGGTATAAGTACGGCGCATGTCGGGTAATACCTAGCCAAATGCAAGTCTTCTACTTGGTTACATCAAGTCGGATCCAGATACTTCCATTCCTCGTCCCCGACGATCCTTTCCGGTATCCTTCACACTAGAGTCCTCATAGTCCCCGACTACGGACTCACCAACCCTATTGATCATCCACATATGGTAAACGGGAAGCTCTCACGTCCTCTCACGGGTTGGTTACCGGTCTTAAGCGCCCGTGAGCCCAAGTCTAACCATATGCAACCCTACCAATAAATGGCCCCCACAATGTGATTCCCTGTCCTCTCACGGGTTGGTTACCGGTCTTGAGCGCCCATGAATCCCCATTGCTACCACGGGTCGTTCGGTCTCAATACCCCTCCGATTAGGGTCCGACATAACAGGACATCCTAGCCAAACACTACTAGACAATCCTAGATATGTCATCCAACAGCTTTAGGAAGGTGTCCAGAGGGCATCTCCGGAAACATCCCATAATATTCCCGTAGTAGTCCAAGGACAGAAATGTCAAAAGGACACCTCTCCTTCCCAAACCATACGTAAGCATACACATGCATCAATTCATATCATCACATATATGGTAACTCCATATATGGAAAGAAATCAATATTTACAAACATTTGTATAACATTGGTAAGTAAATCATACATGAATCAATTCAATATGAATAAGTAATGCTACTGTAATCAAAGTTATGCAACAAGTAGTATATCATTGTAAGAATCTAATTTAGGAAACATATTAATGATATTCAAATATAGAAACTAGATTCATGCTATCTATGTAATTAAGGAAATAACCATCCTTACCTTTTATAACTCGCAAAGAATCCTAAGAAATCAAGTAAGATCTTGGCAAACTTGAGAAGAAGGTCCTAAACAAGTATATACACATATTAGGAAAGATCCCTAACAGAAAATATAGCAAAGCATCCGAAACAGACCAATTCTGGAGTTGCTGAACTCATTGGTCGAGTGGATTGGTCGAGTGGTCCAGTCGACCAATCAGTCGACCAATGCAGACAGTAGCTTAGAAAATCAGAGTTTTGAGATATGAAATCCGAATTTGAAGGTTCAAGAGGGTACTAATCAAGGGGTAGACTACATCAGTAGTATTCTAGCATATAGGGGACCTCAAAACACTAATCAAATCAAGGTATCAAGATCCCAATTAGGAAACAAAAAGTTACCATAAATAAATCAAACATGGATCTTGATGAATTTTGAAATAGAAAACAAGGACAAGAACAATAGGAAGATGGATCATTGCTTTTGGTAATGAAAACATGAAAACATGCATAGGTCTTCATGGTATAAGGCTTAGAAGCATGAATCTAAATAAGGAAATAAAACCTACCATATATGTACTATCATGCATCATGAAGAACACATAGTAAGGTAGAAGAGAACAACTAGAATTCTATGGATTATGGATCAAAGAAAGAAAACACAACCATTAACCACTAACATGATCAATGAAAGAAGATCCAAAGAGATCAGAATTCAGATTAGGAAATTAACAGAGATTAAATCATGGTTTGATCATGAATCCTTCAAAAGCTTGCAATGATCATGGTTAAGATCATTGTTCTAGCCTTTAATCCTTAGGATGATCATGAGAACATGTTCAGAGATGTTTGCAACAGAGGATGCAGCATCTCTTCTACTGTCTCAACTCAAAAAGGAAAGAAAACAAAGATATAGGAGAAGAAGAGAGAGTAGACATACCTTTTGATGCAAAAAGAAGAGTTCCGACGAAGATCCGCCAAGAAAACTCCAAGGATGCAAGAGAGATGACTTGCAGAGGTCTTTGGTCCGCTCCAGAGGGTTTGGAGGCAGCAAATACGAAGTGGACTCGAGGTTAGGCTTAAATAGAGCAAGAATCAACCTAATTGCCAAAGACAAGCACCCATTGGTCGAGTGGATTGGTCGATCGGCCCCGACCGACCAATCGGTCGACCAATGCAGACAGCAAGGCCAAAACAGGGAATTGAAGGCCCAGATCAAATCCAAACCTAAAGGGGTTTTGCACACAAGTCAAGTGACTTACCTAGTAGGTAGAAATGCCTTCAAACCAAGATAGAGATCACTCCAAGTCCATCAACTAATTAGATCTTCATCAGGATTCTGTTTCCATAAATAGCACCTCATCATCAACCTTCATGGATTCAAAGCCAGACACCAAGTCCTCTACTGGGATGGCCCAAAGCTGACTTCTTACTTTACTTCGGGTCATCGGACCTACAAATAACAAGGTTTCCGGGTCAAGGTTAGGGCTGGGTTTCACAGCCAGGGTTTCTTGAACCACTTGCTCGGTTCTCTTCTCGCATAGCCAAAAATCCGGTCATCATTTGATTGAACCTGCGCGCTTGTTGCTGCATCATGTTGGTCATAATGCTAGCAATGTCTCTGAAGCTTCCGATTTCAGTAGCATCGGGAACTCCATTAGGGGCGGGGTGCTCTCCTTGTCTTTGCTGGTCCGGGGTCCCAGCAGGCACATCTTCAACTCCGGAATTATCAGAACCAATCAAACGATTCCTCAGAAGCACCATTCTGCAAACATCGGAAATTCACAACATCGAAAATCAACTTGTCAAAATCACTTGATCAATAGAAAGGAATGCCCAAATCATGCTTAAAATCATCAACATAGCAAGATTATAGTCCAACGTTGACAAGAAACAAATCACAAATCAGATTTCCACAAAATCCCAAAACCAGAAAATTTTCCCTATTGGTCGATACATTTGGTCGATGGCATCGACCAATAGTATCGACCAAAAAGCATTCTGCGCGAAAAACATAATAAATGGCCCACTCGTTTCATTTCCAAAACATTTCAATTTCAAACTTGTCTCTGGGGAAAACTTCTCCTTAAGGTCTCTAAGGGTTTTAGGAGTGATTTGAGACTTCCAACACTCTTGCAAGCTTGCATTGATCAACAACACAAGTAAGTCTCATTCTCTTCTTCTCTCTTCTTGCGTTTCCATTTACCAAGATATGATTTTTCTTCAAAACTGCAAAACGGTTGATGCTAATGGTTAGAATCATGTCTAGGGACGTTTAGAAACATGCTCCCACCATTTTACAAGCCAAACTAAGCATGAAACACAAGATTTCACATCTTAGGATTCAAAAATCACTATTCATCTCAATGTTTCCAACTTTACAAATACCTGCCTCATTTTTAAACCAAAATGAATTTTGACATGAAACCAAGTCCCACATGACTAAATTACCATGGGGAAGGTGTTCCCACATTCGGTTTGCCGAAATTTCAACTTTTGAAAAATCTCAAACATAGCCCAAAGAGGGATTTCTTCCTTTACCTTCTTGCTGAATTTTCACTTCTACACGGCCAAGATGTTAGATTTTCACCAAACGAAACATCCCAGCACGTTTATCCAAGTCTTATACATATGCTAGTATGTTCGAATCGCATTTTCGCAACAATTTCAAATTTTCAAAAAAATTACAAAAATGCCCTTCATCCAACAAATGAACAAGGGAATTAATCAAAATGAAATTTCTTTCTTGTCTCCGCAGGTTCATCATGCCCAGAGGAGGACGGAGGGCTGACAGAGGTATAGGACATGCTCCACGGCAGGAGGTGACCGATGAGGACCTCTTCATATCACCTCAGGCAGAGTTCCTGTTCGAGCACTACTTCTATGACATACCGATCGAGTACGGGCGGTTGGTAGTCTTAGATGAGCTAGAGACCTTTCGCATACGGGAGAGATTAGAGGCGATGGGATGGTCATCTTTGTACACCACGCCATATTCAGTCTACCCAGAGCTTGTTAGGTACTTTTATAGTAACCTGACCTACCGATTTGAGGATGACCCGCGAGATGGTCCTCGGATTGTCATCTGCTCCGTGGTCAGAGGTGTTGAGATCACATTCACTACCAGCGAGTTGGCTGGGATCTTGGGGGTGTCGTCTGTACCAGACTTTCGCTTGTGGATTCCTCCTCGCACTGACATTCTGGAGGGTCTCATTCCATACGAGACACACGAGATATGCAAGACTCGTGGGACGACGAGAACTCGCTTCATGCCCGGGAGTGGCACTTCTATGATACCATCCGCCCGAGTCATCGCTCGCTTTGTCGGGCGAAACATTATTCCGAAGGCAGGGGCATCACAAAGAGGGTGACGATTATGGAGGCACTAGTCATCTATTGCATTTACACTGGCGTGCAGATAGACTTGGCTCACATCATGCAGCATATCATGATAGACCGAGTTGAGTCTCCCGGGGTCAGGAACTTAGCTTTTGGCCAGGTCTTGACACGCATTTTCCAGTACTTCCAGGTGGATTTAGAGGACACACTGATGATTCCTGATATAGAGATAGGTGAGGACCTCTGTGCATGGTCGGTCAAGAAAATGGGGCTTGGTAATGCGGTTGGATCAGACAATGAGGCCGGCATCGATGGGGATGCCGAGGATGACGATGTAGATGAACATGGAGACGATGATGATCAGGGTGATGCTCCAGTTCAGGATGATGATCAGGGGCATCAGGAGATTCCCGCTCCACGATTATCCGAGGATGGAGGTCCATCTCACCAGACTTCTGAGGCTCCAGGTGTGACTTCTCATTAGTCTCCGATTTATTCCATACTCGAGAGGATCGAGGCTCGACAGATGAGGATGGAGACATACATGCACACTTTAGGTGAGAGGTTTACACGGTTCGAGGATGAGTTCAGATCGAGGAGGGATCAGACAGATCGTCGGAGTAGATCACCTAGATAGATAGCATTAGGGGTTTTCCTTTTTATGTTTCCCAGATGTACTTTCTTCCAGACTTGTAAAAATTTTCTTATGTGATTAATGAAATCAAGTTGTTTTGCTTATATTATTATATCTTATTCCATAATCAGTTAAGTTTCATCTATTCAGTTACTAATCTCGGTTATCTATTATTCAGCTCTAAGAATAGTTGAGTTACCCTTTTTGATCGGTAACTCGGAATGTTCCATCATCGCTTCCGTGGTTAGGGTCTTACTGAACCTGGGGCTCTGATACCACTCTGTCACATCCACCCAGCCGGTACCCTATCTGGCATACCCGGGATGTGATCCACAGCCCCGCAGATCCATAGTTCAGGGACCACATCAACGACAATACAATCATGAACAGATAATAATCATAAACTAACAATGAATGATCATGGAACTCAAAAATAAGGTGTCAGACATAATCAGAGTGCGGAAATAAATATCAAATCGAGATAACTTAAGAAGGCAAAGGTGGAATCCACTCCTTCACCAAACGGAAGTGAGGTCAAAATTTAGTTAAGTACAAGTCTCAAGTTATGAAGGTAAATTAAAGTTATTACAATTCTTCTAAGTTTAACTGTCACAAAAAGAAGTAGTAACTACTCATAAGTCTCCTCCACAATGGATATGTCCTCCTCAAAGGTGAGGACCATGGAGATCCAACATGACTGCTCCCATACAACTCCGGTGGCTAACCCCGGTACGCCGGGTGATCTTCTTCGGTATGGTCACCGAAATCTTCAGTGTAGCTAGCCTCCGGATAGTAGTATGAGGTATCCGGGTCCGCCTCGGGAGGGTACCATCGAGTAATCACCCGTAGAATAGCCTAACAAAATATTGCAACAGAAAAGGAATGAGTTCAAAAGAACTCAAAGAAGGAAGTTATCCCACCACACATAAACCACAAGATAATCATAAAATGATGCAGATGATATGAGGCATGTAATGCAATATGACTTTATTCTAAGTATGCTGGTCATCTATGGTAGACATGCTTTAAGTCATAGCACCATACTTCTTTAGGTAGTCTCAGTCGCTCATCACCGGGGGAAAGTGGGTCCTGCATCCCTCTCGGACAAATCCATGGTTGGGGGTTTCGGTCACCGCTCTCTCACATCACCGTTTGGTCTAAGTATTGGCGCATGTCAGGGTATAGCCTAGCCCAATGCAAGTCATCTACTTAATCATATCATGCCAGTTCCAGATACTTCCATTCCTCCCCTCTCGGGATCCTTTCCGGTATCCTTCACACTAGAGTCACGGATATTACTCACCGGACTCATCAACCCTATTGGTCATCCACAAATGGTAAACGGGAAGCTCTCACGTCCCTCTCACGGATCCTTTCACCGGTCTTGAGTGCCCGTGAGCCCAAGTCTAGCCATTTGTAACCCTACCAATAAATGGCCCCTTTTGGGTAACCGTAATGCAATTTATGTCCTCTCACGGAGTGGATACCGGTCTTGAGCGCCCACAAATCCACACTACTACCACGGGTTGTTCGGTCTCAATGCCCTTCCGAATCGGGTCTGATATGATAGGGACATCCTAGCCATACATCTAGACAAATCCTATGCATGTCATTCAATAGCCCGGGAAAGCGTCAATGGACACCTTCGGAGAACATCCCATACTATTCCCTCCGATGTCCAAGGACGGAAGCACCCGTAGGGTACCCCTCAATCCCAAGTTATACTTAAGCAATCACATGCCCAAGTTCATCATATCAGTTCACAAAATATAACGTCATAATAACATTCGATTCATGACATTGACATAAGTCATCATATATTGAAATTGATAAACATGATACAACATTGAAGTAATATAATGTAAACACAAAGCTACTGTTAAAAGACATATGTAGCAAGTCTAACATGATAAGGATATGAAATAGAAACTATATTTACTAGGATAGGAATACCAAGTCAAGATTTCCATATCCTAGGTAATTACATCGATAACTATCCTTACCTTGAATCGGAGAAGAGAATGGTCCAAGATCACAAGCAGTGGCCCATATAGTCTTAAAGTCCTAAACAAGCATATATGAAAGGTTAGAGAAGAAATCAGAACAATCGGAGATCAAACGAATCAGAACTGGGCAAAGTTGCTGACAACAACTCTATTGGTCGATACATTTGGTCGATAGTATCGACCAATAGTATCGACCAAATCAATTCCAGGACGACAAGTCGGCTTTTCGGATTCTTGCCCAGATTTGGTCTTCCTGGTCTCGGATTGACATGAAACTTGGAGGATAGTCTAAGCACAACATGGGGACACTAATTATCAAGAAACATTCATAATCCAATGGTCCATTTGGAAATCCCCAAATTGACATATTAAGGTTAAGAGTTGTAGATCATAGCATTGGCTATAACTCAATGCAAATTAGGGGAAAACATGGGGGATTAGGTAGGGAATCGTTTAGAAGTAACCTGGAGCACATATGCAAGGTATAGATTAAGTAAATCACGAGCTTCATCTCAGTTTTGGTAAATAAAGCAAGTTGGTAAGCAATAAATCATGGAAATGTGTAGTCAATGATCATGAGGTGAATCAATCTTAGTCATATCGGTGAAAACATCATTGTATGGGGTTTAGAAGGTTCATGGCAAGGTGTATGCAAGGTTGCAGCACCTTGACCATGGTCCCAACAGTAAAATAGAGAAAAGATGAGTGAGAAAGTGATTAGGAGAGAGAGTCATACCTTTAAAGTGGAACAAGAAGGTAGGAATAAGTGGTTGGCAATGATTGATGAAGAAGATGCTTCACCACTACCAAGGAGGAGTTCTTGGGAGGCTCTCTCACGTTCCCAGATGTTAAAGACGCGAGGATAGGGCTCCAGTCTCGAGGAATAAATAAATAGAAAAGAATATTCTAAGAATCTTTAAATCTGGGCTCAGCAGACTTGTTGGTCGATACCTTTGGTCGATGGTATCGACCAATAGTATCGACCAAAACAAACTCTGCAGAATTTTACAGAATAGTACAGCAACTTTAGGTGCGGACTTGGAGGGCTATACAAGGTCAAATTGTATGGGGTTTTCTCCTACAGTTCACTCAAGAGGTCTAGTTTCAGGGAGTACCTTCGGATTATGCACAGGAGTCCGTTTGCTATTTCAATTGTCTCGCTCTTCATCAGTGCGTAGATTCTAACTTAACACTGGTAATGTGCTCAAGGAAGGAGCAGCATCATCAATGTCCATAAACTGGAATCCCGACATTACGTCATCAACCAGTAGGGCCCATAAGTCCCTCCTACCACCACTTCGGGTCTTTGGACCTACAAACATAACAATGACCGGGTCGGGTCAAGGTTAGGTAAAAGCTGGATTTTACATCATCGATCCTCCTAAGTCCTCGGTCTCCTTCACGGAAATTCTGATCGATATTTCGGTCTTCAACCAATCTCTGGTCACGTGGCAATGCACGTCTCCCTGAATCACACTGATCAGGCTCTTGTGGTAAAACCACTCGTTTGGTGAGCATGAGGAGTGCTTGGCTCACCTCCAAGAGTTGAATCTTTACCTGATCCAATTAATCTTGGATTGTATCAGGAGGAGGATTACGTCCTCCCTGGCCACCATCTACCTCGATAGGATTTTGGCTTTCCTGGGGAATATCTGGATTATTCACTCCAGGGATCTGAACACCAGAATTGCTTTGTGCAGCGGCTGCTGATCTAGTCACCATGGCTTTTCAAGTTGTTTCCCACAGACGGCGCCAATTGATGCGTCCAAAATCTGCTCAGCCGTTAGATCTCCTCGTGATGTCCTGCAAAACGAAAGCGTCAGATGTGGCCCGACCACTGGGGTCGGGAGTCCCCCTCCGAAGGCTAAGTCAGTTGATGAACTTAATCACAAACGGCTCTGCTAGAAGCGCAAAGCTTAAGGAATGAAGAACTGGGAAGGGTGACCTAGATAGCAGATCACTGATAGTTTAGGTCTATCAGTATGTATCTGAACCTGAGTCTCAGATAGTATTATTTTTTCGATCCCCTCACCTTGTATGGTAGTGAGGTTTATATAGAGTGTACCTTCGAATCTCCTTCGTTGGATGCACTTGAGCCTTCTTTGGGTAGTCGTTGGATCTTATCAGTTAGATCCGTTGAGCAATAGACTTCTACTAGTTTGGGCTAGGAGAGGACTCCTGAGATAACCTTTAGGTTATGCGATGATTATCCCTTCGATAATGATTATCCGCAGCCGTCAATTCGAGTCTGCCATCATTAGGGTGATTACCCTAATCCATAAGTAGGATTAGGGCACGCTTGCAGCCGAATAAGCTTTCTTCTTCAGCAAGCCATCTTCCGGATCAGATTCGCTCGGGAGCTAGTCGGATCTCTCCGTCTCGACCGGGGTCGAGGGTCGGACCAGGTATGAACCCGATCTAATCATAATCTCTCCATATCAGATTTGAACTTGCTTAAGGGTACTTTTCACATCCTCTATCTTATCTAGTATGTTTGAGAGTTATAGAAAATGAGAATTGAAGTCTAAAGATTGGAAATCCATATAAGATGGAAGACTTTGGAGCTGGTGGATTCCCTCGTTTCATTTTTGGCTTCTTTTATCTTTGCTATAATATTTAAAATAAATATTAAAGTAGTCAATTAACATTTGTCCCATCCCTTGCATACACAACCAAGAATTTTTGGCTTGAGTATTTCAATGTGTATTTATTACTCATCCTTTACTTGTTCAACTGGTTTCGATTTCGGTATCATCCAGATTTGTTGCCAGGGGGTTTCAACTATTTCATTTTCTCTATTAGTTCAAGGCTAGGTTCTTTGTAGGGATAGCCATTATAACCCTTCACATCAAACAACAAATCCTCAATGAAATTAAAACTCAAGAATTTAGTTGAGTAAAAATACCTGTCAAGTATCGTAGGAAAAGAAGAGAACGAAAAGAGTAGAAATCTTCCTCAACGCAATGTGAATATCGCAAAGCTTTTATAGTAGTGAACAAATACATTGAGAGTGAGTTTCCATGGAGAGACTAAATAGAGGTTACCGTTGTGATGAAACCAACCTAAAGGTCTTACGAATAGTTTCTAGCGCTCGCCATGAGCATAGAAGAGAAAGTGAGATGATCGCTGCAATTCCAGGATCTCTCTGAATTTTGTGAAAAGAAAGAAGAGAGCCATGAGCCTATAAGAGAGAATCGTTGCAATTCAAGGGCTTTTTTAAATTTCATGAAGAGGAGAGACCGACAACCGAGAGTGTGAGAAAATCGATTTAATCCAAGGCTTTTTCAGAATCTCATGAAGAGAGAAGAGAAAGCCGTGGGCATAGAAGAGAGAGTGAGAGACGAAAACATCGTAGAGGATTCAGGGTTTTTCTAAATTTTGGGAAGAGAGAGGAATATATAGGTGAGTTTAAATAAAAATCAAATTTACTTTGAATTGGATGACAGTTGGATTACGTAATGCCACATGGCACAATCATACATGTCCCCACCACACCTATAAGGCTATAACCATGTGACTCATGCGGAATAGGATTTGAGAGGACAAACAGGATAAGGAGAAAGAGAAACGGTCACATTAACGGCTATAATCGGAAACTTCATCGCCGGCGAACAACGTGACTGTGGTTATTCGTTTCCTTCTTAATTCACAATGCATCAGGATTTAGAAAATAAATTTAGTAAAAACAAAGTAAAGAAAGCTTCAAAAGAAGAAAACAAATACTATTCTGTACTGCTAATCTGCTAATAATTTGTTCTACAAAAATATAAAGCATTCCATTGAGACAAGTGGGTTCTCGAGAGACTCGTTTGTCGGCCAATTCCCTTCTTCTCTCGCTTCCTCAGTTTTCCGTCCGTTTTCTAGATCCAAAGCTGTGATCCTTGCAGGTGATCTCACGGCCCTCGAAGAAGGGCTTTTCCCCAAACTACCCCTAGTCGCCGGTGACCTGGATCTCCTACCGGAACTCTCCCCAGGATCTCGTTTCCCACCACCGCCGCTTGCGGGAATCCGCTGTCTCCTCGTATAACCACCACCACTTATGTCTTTAGCACTCTGATAATGAATCTGAGAAGGCTTCAGGATATTGCTATCGTTTCTCCTGCTCGGCGACTGGTTCAACCTTCTTGCCGGAGAAGACTTCCCTCCCCTTTCGATTTTCCCTGGTGAATCTCCATTTACAGGGCGCTTCCTGGGGATCTTTGCCGGAGATCTGTCCACTCTTTGCCGGACCTCGCCGTCGTCCACGGTGGATCTTTCCCCAATCGTTGTGGTGGACACGGTTTCGCTGAAGCTATACATGTCCGACACCTCAGAAATTTCTTCTACTACTGCAGATGGAGACGGAGATGGATCAGGAGGAGGTGTTCTTCTCTCTGTCTCATTTGCTCTTTCTTCAACCTTCTTGATGAAAGAGGAGGGAGGTGGAAGAGGAGGTGTTGGCGGCGGTGAAAGATTATCTCTTTCAATTTCAGGAAAAGAGGGCTTATGGATCTTCTTCGCTCCCACATTACGTGAAGAGGGTTTTGAGGTTGGGGTTGGAATCTCTGATAACACTTCCTTCACAGTCTCTTCTTCCAATGGAGGTGGAAGCAGATGAGATTCGCCACTTCCTGCTGTTGCTTTCACGTCAGAGGTCTCAGCTTGTTTCCCAGTAGACTTGCTTGTGCTGACACAACAACCCATTTTGGGGTCGTCAAGGTTTTCACTCTAAGAGATTAAGAGACTGAAGAGCTTGGATCTTTGTCATTTTCTGTTGTGAAGTCGACTGTGAAACATGGTCAATTGGGATTTCTCTTGTAGGGACCAGAAAGCTCGGAGTGCAAGTGCGGCGGAGTAAGAACTTTCTAAAGGGTGAAGGAAAAATCTAAGAATGGTTCGGAAAGCAAGTGAAGAGTAAAGCAAGAAGACACAGACCTTAGAGAGTATTTATTAAGAGATCTGGATTTCCGCCACTACTGGTGCCGAAATCACAGAACGCAGTTAACTGTTGGGCATGTGGGACCGTCCAATTTTTGCCACAGTGACACCTTCTCCAGCAGTACATCACTGTTCTAGGTATCGGTGTCATAACAAACGATGTGTATCAGTTTTGTATTTCCTTGACGGGGATACTAGACAATATTGTAAAACGCTGCGTTTGTTTGCAAAGTTGGGGTGAGGAAAAAAAAAAAAAAAAAAAGGGTAATTTTCATTTAGACTTTGGTCTATGTCACTTTTAGTTCAGTTTAAATTTTCTTTTGCATATGATTCTCTTATGGTTTTAAAAAATAATTAAATAAGGACAAGCTTAACAGAAAACGTTAGTTTCATCAATTTTGTGACAAAAATACCCTTCTATCCTTTTGAATTTTATTTATTTATTTATAATTTTAATCTACTAAATAGATACTAATACTAAAATGAAAAGCCTTACCAGAGCATTTCCCTCGCAAAAATATTAGAGTTTGAACAAAACGGAATACGAACAGTTGCTTCTGCAACGAAGGAAGAAGACCAACAGCTTCAAATCCATCACTGGGTGTCGACGCTCAACCCTGTTTTTATCTTCCTTCTAAAACCTTTGTTCAGTTCTTTTTTTTTTTTTTTTATTCTTATTGTGTGAACTGTTGTTCTGCAAGTTCACAACCGAAGGAAGAAGACGGACAGTTTGCTTCTTCAAATCCATCACTAGGTGTCGACACTCAACCCTCAATATAGGTTTTTATCTTCCTTCTAAATCCTTTGTTCAGATCTTGTTTTTTTATTCTTATTTTGTGAATTGTTGTTCTGCATGTTTACAACCGAAGGAAGAAGACGGGACAGTCTGCTTCTTCAAATCCATCACTGGGTGTCGACGCTCAACCTTCAGTATAGGTTTTTATCTTCCTTCTAAATCCTTTGTTCAGTTTCTTGTTTTTTTTTTATTCTTATTTTGTGAATTGTTGTTTTGCAAGTTTACAACCGAAGGAAGAAGACGGACAGTCTGCTTCTTCAAATCCATCACTTGGGTTATTCATCTCTGTTCGTATCTCAACCCTCAATATAGGTTTTGATTTTTCTTTTATTCTTATTTTATTCTGTCGATTGGTTATTCCTTACTGTTCGTATCTCCTTCTCCAATTTCTGCTTGAAATTGAATTATAGATTGTGGATAGAAGTTGGGTTAGTCAGGAAAATTACTTGTCAGACCATAGTCACATTTTATCAAAGTGCAATCTGTATGGACCTTAAGATCATGCTGAAATTTGCAGCAGAACAAAAGAATTACTTGCTCCTCTTGATCTATTTCTTAACAAATTAATGGCGGGTTATAGGAAAGAACAAAAAAAGTAGTGCCTCCTCTATAGTTATTGCTATTATGCTTGTTCTATCGTGTTTCATGTCCTGATTTTTATGTGAGCGCTCCACAAAAAGCACAATTAGGAAGAAGGGAAATTATGTGTTCTTGCCATACCCCACTTGAGCAGTGACTTCTTAGGACGAAATTATATGCTTATTCTACTCAGTTTTACATTAAGCAAGGTAATGCATTGCTACTTAGAGAAAAAGTTAAGACAATGAATAAGTGGTGTATATGTAAGTCTATATCTTCTTCTTGTTCTTTTGTTATTGTTTAATGAAGGTTATTGTAAAAGTATTTGAACTTTATAAAGACAAGCGTTCCTGCGTAGATAAAAGTCAAATTTGAGACCCACAAATTCAAGCATTATATTATGTTATACAATCAATGAGCCTATGGTACCCTGTTCTAGAACAGGCTTCTTGACTATGTTGTTAAGTATCTCATCTTTTTTAGAATAGCTAGGCTTCTTGGTCGTGCAACATAATGTAATACTCTTGGTACTGGCCATTTATTATTGAAACTAACCTTCCACTCTTGTTGTTTATATTGTCTTGTAGGAGGTTCACATATCATCATGGATCTTAATGTTTGCAAACTGGTCTACCACTATGTCAGCAACAGTGAAGAGAGATTAGTTGATGTGGACTTGTTTAGTTATCTAGAGATGCTTGGTGACATTTACAATTCAGTTTTGAGTTACATACCTGTTAGAAGATCTGTGACATTTTGTGTAAAGTATGTAACACCAGGTAAAACTGAAGACATAGATGTGAAGTCAAATGAGGATCTCCTAAAGATGGTTGACGTGATGAAGGATCAGAGTACATCAACATGTATATTTACAATGTGCAAATGACTGATCTAGTTGATGTAACTTATGTGAACGGACACGCTCTATCAGTGCTTGGTGGTGATACTGTTTCAAATAGACCAGTTGTTGAAAAGCCTTTAATATCTCTTGGTAGTGCATCTACTATAGTTGCTTCTGAAATTGCATCCCGATCAAGCGAAGAGCCTACCAAGATGATTACCACCACAGAATGGTTGGAACTGCAAGATCCAAGTGATTCATCAGATGATTGGCAAGCTGGAGACAGTGATGAATTAATTGAGGAGGATGACATTAATGATGAAGATGTTGATGATGAAGTCGAGAAGGCTGCAGAAAATGAGGATAACATAGAGGATGAATATTCTAAATGTGAACCTGATGGGCCAGATGACATGATAGCCAAGGGAATGAATAGTAACCCAAATATTGAATTAGCAGTTGGGCAATATTTTGATAATGTAAATCATTTCAGACAAGTGTTGAAAGACTATCAAGTCCAAGAAGGCTTCGTTGCAATGATGAAGAAGAATGAAAAAAATAGAGTTACTGCAATATGTGAGGAGCCTGGATGTGCATGGAGGATCCATGCTTCTCCATTGGCCAGAGATGGAAATACTTATGAGATAAAGACAATCAATGACAATCACACATGCCAAAGAGGAGATGCTGGAAAAACTATCACTGCAAGTTGGATAGTGAGTAAGATTGGGTCCAAGATCAAGGCAGACCCAAAAATGAGTGTAGTGACAATGAGACAGATATTAAAAGAACAATATAATGTCGAGACAAGTGATATGAGACTTTATAGGGCAAGGAGAAAAGCAATAAGTGAAGTTGATGGCACCCATTTAAAGTCATATTATAAGTTGGCGAATTATGGGAAATTGATAAAGGAGAAGAACAAGGGTAATGCATTTTTGATTCAAGATTGAACCGGGATACATCGAGACAAGAGGTCAATAGAGTGGTGGTCGTAAATACACAATTTAAAAGACTCTTCATGTGTTTTGATGCTTGCAGGAATGGATTTGTGAGGGGTTGCAGGCCATTTATTGGTCTAGATGGTTGTCATTTGAAGGGATATTATGGTGGTGTTTTAGTTTCTACAGTGTCAGTGGATGGAAATAATGGGATATTTCCAATTGCCTATGGTGTTGTCGAATCTGAAGGCAAGGATAGTTGGTTGTTCTTCCTTTATCACTTAAAGCAATCAATTGAGACATGCATGGAGACAACTAAAGCCCCTTATGTTCCAATAACCTTTATGACAGACAAGCAAAAGGTATGTCAGTAATCCCATTATTTTGGTTTTGTTTTAATCAACTATATAATGTTGTCATCTAAAGATTATGTTTACTTTATTTGTAGGGTCTTATTGAAGCAATCTCAACCATTTTCCCTGAGGCAAATCACAGACATTGTTCAAGGCACCTATACAATAATTTCAAGAAATTATTTGGCAATGGGCCTGCATTGAGGAAGTCGTTTTGGGCTGCCACTAGAGCTTATAATGTGCTTGACTTTGAGAAAGCTATGGAAGGAATGAAAAAGGAAAAGATGGTTGCATATGATTGGTTAATGAAGACCCCTGCTTCAATGTGGAGCAGACATGCATTTGATCATAGGTCCAAGAGTGATCACATCACTAACAATGTAAGTGAGTCATTCAACCACTGGGTAGGAAGTTGTAGAGAAAAGCCAATCCTAACATTAGTTGATCAAATTAGAATCAAGATAGTGGGGAGGTTGCAAAAAAGGTTGACAAAGGGGTGTAACTTTATTGAATCAATCACTCCAAGGATCAGGAGAAGACTTGATGAGCAACAAAAAGGGGCTAGGTATTGTAGCCCAATTTCAGCCGGGAACAATATGTATGAGGTACAAGATAGCTTTAGGCGGTATGTGGTGGACATAGGTAATTTGTCATGTGACTGTGGTGTATATGTTGCGTCAAGGTTACCATGCAGACATGTGGGAGCATGCCTTAGGTATACAAGAATACCTATGCCTGTAAAGGAGTATGTTGATCATTACTTTAGTAGAGAGAGATACATTCTAACATATCATGAAATGATTGATCCTATGCCTGATCCTAGCTCCATAGAAGATGTGGAACTCCTTCCTCCATTTATCAAGAGGCCGACTGGTAGACCACATAAGTCAAGGAAGAGAGAACCCGATGAGCCCCTAAAGGAAAATATTAGG
Organism: Hakea prostrata; assembly: GCF_041222555.1. Taxonomy (NCBI): domain Eukaryota; kingdom Viridiplantae; phylum Streptophyta; class Magnoliopsida; order Proteales; family Proteaceae; genus Hakea; species Hakea prostrata. The sequence continues at coordinate 38,904,490 of NC_142600.1, forward strand.
AAGAGGTCTAGCACCATTAGATGCGGCAAATGCAAGGCATTTAATCATAATAGGAGATCCTGCAAAGGTGGTCCAATTAAAGAGAAGCTGACATCTTCTAGCAAATCTACTAGCGACACGAGATGTGTGAAGGTAATGTTCTGACAACATCTTTATTTCTTCAAATATCTAAATGATATGGAGAGTTTATGATCAGACCGGGTTCATACCTGGTCCGACCCTCGACCCCGGTCGAGACAGAGAAAACCGAATCTCTCCCGAACGAACCGGATCCGGAAGATGGATTGCTGAAGAAGAAAGCTTATTCGGCTGCAAGCGTGCCCTAATCTTACTTATGGATTAGGGTAATCACCCTGATGACAGCAGACTCAAACTGACGGCTGCGGATAATCATCATCAAAGGGATAACTATCGCATAACCTAACGGTTATCTCAGGAGTCCTCTACTAGCCCAAACTAGTAGAAGTCTATCGCTCAACGGATCTAACTGAGGAGATCCAACGACTACCTGAGGAAGGCTCAAGTGCATCCAACGAAGGAGATTCGAAGGTACACTCTATATAAACCTCACTACCATACAAGGTGAGGGACGGATCAATCGATCAAAAAGAATACTATCTGAGACTCAAGTTCAGATACATACTGATAGACCTAAACTATCAGCGTTCTGCTATCTAGATCACCTTTCCTGTTTCTTCATTCATTAGCTCTGTGCTTCTAGCAGAGCCGTTTGTGATTAAGTTCATCAACCGACTTAGCCTTCGGAGGTGGACTCCCGACCCCACCTGTCGGGCCACATCTGACGCTTTCGTTTTGCAGGACATCACGTGGAGATCCAAGGGCTGAGCAGATTTTGGACGCATCATTTGGCGCCGTCTGTGGGAAACGACTTGAAAAGCCATGGTGACTAGATCAGTAGCTGCAGCAGCCGCTGCACAACGCAATTCCGGTATTCAGATACCTGGAGTGAATAATCCAGATATTCCCCAGGAAAGCCAAAATCCTATCGAAGTGGATGATGGCCGAGGAGGACGTAATCCTCCCTCCCGATACAATCCAAGATCAATTGGATCAGGTAAAGATTCAACTCTTGGAGGTGAGCCAAGCACTCCGCGCGCTCACCAGACGAGTGGTTTTACCACAAGAGCCTGATCAACGTGATTCAGGAAGACGTGCATTGCCATGTGACTAGAGAATGGCTGAAGACCGGAATGTTGATCAGAATTTCCGTGAAGGAGACCGAGGACTTCGGAGGATTGATGATCAACCAAGGCGAGGCGATCGGTTCGACAGACCGCAAGAGAGTACAACCGATTCAAATACAAGGTTGGATAATGGGGTAAGAACTCACTCACCCACTGTCAGAAGAACCGTTCGTGATGATCGAGCAGTTCGTGACGAGAGGAACGCTCAGGAAGGACGGGCTGTTCGTGATGATCGAGTAGCACGGGATGATCGTGTTAATCGAGGTCGTGATCATATTGCTGAAGATCATCCGACCCAGATTGGTCAAGAATTGGCCAACATCAATGAGAAGTTAGGGCAGTTGGCTAAGGGAAGAATAACTGAGGATATTTACTCAGTTATTCGGAAGACTCCTTTTGCTGAGCCAATTGCGGGATATCGGTTTCCCCATAATTTCCGTTTGCCTACTTTCTCAACATTCGATGGCTTCGGAGATCCAACAGCTCACATCGGCTATTACCAACGAGACCATGGCGGCTTTCGGGTAATTTCGATGAAATTTTATGCAGGGCTTTTGGTTCATCTTTAACTGGAGCAACACAGAAGTGGTTTTCTAACCTCCCCGTTGGAAGGATCGTAAACTTGGACGAATTGGCGCGCCAATTCATAGGGCGATTCCAGAGTGGGATACAGGTCAAGAAAACGGAAGAAACCTTGTTTAGATCAGAGAGTTTCTGAAGAGATTCAACAAAGTGACGATGGAGATAGAAAACTTGGATGAACAAGTAGCCAGAACCGCTCTATTCACAGGACTCACTAATCGGAAACTCCTGGAGTTATTACTACGGGATATACCCACGACTTATGCCGAGTTGGTACAGAGATGCCGAAGCGAGTTGAAGTCATGGAGATTCTAGATGCGCGCCAAGGAGATAATAAAGTCTCCAATAAGGAACAAAAGGCTCCTGAGCAGAAGCAGAAGCCAAAGAAGAATGTTCGTGATCGGGTTGGAAAATCCCAGCCTTGGCGCCAAAGATCCCCTGGTAGAAGTGAGTACACTCCATTGAATGCTCCTCGGGCCGATATTTTGAATATCCTCAAAAGAAAAAATATTTTGAAGTGGCCGCCTAAAATTCTTTTGAAACCCGGAGAGCAGCAAGATCGGAAAAAGTATTGCCGATTCCACAAGGACTATGGTCATTACACTACTGATTGTCGTCATCTGAAGGCAGATATTGAGAGATTGATATCTCGGGGACATCTGTCCGAGTTTGTTAGCGGGGAGAAGGGAGGAGCCACGTGAGCCACGTGCAGCTGCTCCAAAGAGGGATCGTTCGGTTAGTTCAGAACGATCGAGGGAGGCCTCGAAGTCTAAAAAAGGCAAGGAGGTGATTGAAGCTGCTACTCGGTCACCGATCCTCACCATCTTCGGGGGTCTAGAGCCTGAATCATTCCGGAGTCTAAAAACTAAATCCAAATTTGTTGGAGCCGGAGAGGCGCAGAAGCGGAAGAAGCTGAATGGTGAAGATTCTATCACCTTTAGCGAAGAAGACGAAAGAGACGTTTGTTTACCTCATGATGATGCTATAGTCATCAAGGTAGAGATTGCACGGCGGGAAGTGCATAGAGTTTTGATTGATACAGGGTCTGCAACTGACCTAATTTCCTACGAAGTGTATCAAAAATTGAAGGTGGATCAGGACTTGATGAAACCTTCATCTACACACCTATATGGCTTTGCAGGGTCATCTGCAGTAGCGGAAGGATCGGTTCAGTTGGATCTATCCATTGGAAGTTTTCCTAAAGAAACAACTGTCCGAATCAATTTCTTGGTGGTTCGAGAACTACCAGCCTATAATATGATTCTCGGGCGACCATCTTTATCCAAGATAGGTGCTATTGTTTCGACAAAGCACCTAAAGATAAAATTCCCGACTGATATGGGAATTGGTCAAGTCTCCTCTGACCAGAAGATCTCTCGGCAGTGTTATGTTGCCTATTTAAAAGACAAGGAGGGTCCGAGGAAGGTTACTGCCCTCCCCATAGAAGTTCGAGATGATCGGGAAGAGACAGAGATGCAAAGGCCCGAACCAGTGGAGAAACTGGAGCAAATCCAGCTGTGTACCGAGGATGAGAAAAAGATTACTTATATCGGGTCTGAACAGCTAGTAGAGTTTAAAGATGAGTTGAAGTTATTTCTTCAACGGAATAAGGATGTATTCGCATGGTCTCGCCGAGGACATGCTCGGGATCGATCGGGCCATTGCAGAGCACAAACTCCGGATAGACCCTAAGGCGAAACCAAGTGATACGTAAAAGAAGAAATTTCTCTATTGAAAAGTATGAAGCCATCCGGAGCAAAGTTGAAAAACTTAAGAATTCTGGTTTCATAGAACCAATCGAGTGCCCAACTTGGTTGGCCAACGTGGTGATGGTGAAAAAGGCGAATGGGAAGTGGAGGATGTGTACGGACTACACGGATCTAAACAAAGCTTGCCCAAAAGATTGCTACCCGTTGCCTCGGATTGACCTCTTGATAGATGCTATCGCAGGATATGAAACTTTAAGTTTCATGGATGCCTACTCGAGGTATAATCGGATCCTTATGAATAAGGAGGATGAGAAGTATACGGCTTTCATGACTGATCGTGAGAGCTATTATTACAAGGTCATGCCTTTTGGCCCGAAGAATGCAGGAGCAACATATCAGAGGGCCGTCAACAAGATTTTCAAAGAGCTGATAGGAAAGAATGTTGAAGCGTATGTTGACGATATGCTTTGGTGAAAAGCTTTACAAAAACAAATCACATTACAGATTTGATCGAGGTTTTCTCGATCGAGGAAACATCAAATGAAGTTAAACCCCGAAAAATGCGCCTTCGGAGTCTCCTCGGGCAAATTTTTGGGTTTCATGGTATCACAGAGGGGAATTGAGGCTAATCCTGCCAAAATACAAGTTCTGATTGATATGGAGGCTCCCAAAACCGTTCGGGATGTACAATGTTTGACAGGGAGAGTTGCTGCCTTAAATCGATTTATCTCCACGTCTGGAGAAAAATGTTTGCCTTTCTTCAAGGCACTTAAAGACCTGAAGGGCAGTAAGGAAGCAAAGTGGATTGAAGAGTGCCAGAAAGCTTTCGAGGAACTAAAAGAAGCACTTGGACAACCACCAATTCTGTCCAGGCCAGAGAAGGGGGAAATATTACAGCTATATCTAGCGACATCCCTTTCGGCGGTCAGTGCAGTACTTGTTCGGGAGAAAGATAAGAAACAGTGGCCAATTTACTATGTAAGCCACGTGTTGCTAGATGCGGAGAAGAGATATTCGCAGATTGAGAAGCAGGCTCTGGCTCTCATGATGGCCGCCAGGAAGCTAAGGCCATATTTTTAGGCTCATCCAATTGAGGTATTTACAACTTTTCCTCTTAGTAAAGTTCTTAACAAACCTGATTTGTTTGGAAGGATGGTATCATGGTCGGTTGAGCTCAGTGAGTTCCAAGTGAGCTTTAAGCCCAAAACTGCAATCAAGGCTCAGGCATTAGCCGACTTTGTAGTAGAAACTACTGCACCGGTAGAGCCCACCATTGAGGATCCCATTATACCAACCACTTGGGAGGTATATGTGGATGGTTCGAGTAATAAAGATGGAGCAGGCGCTAGAATTCTATTAAAAAGTCCAGCAGGATTTATTATTCGATATGCTTTGAGATTCGCATTTGATGCAAGTAATAACAAAGCGGAATATGAGGCCCCGATAGCAGGACTTCGGTTGTCAAAAGCATTAGCTATTGCAGATGTTACTATCTATAGTGACTCTCAGCTTATAGTCAACCAAGTCCAGGGGGAGTATGGCATTAAAGAACCACGCTTGCAAAAGTATCGGGAGATAGTGCAGGCATTTCAAAACCAATTTCGGAAGTTGAAGATATCTCAGATTTCGAGGAATGAAAATTCAGTGGCAGATGAGCTATCCCGACTAGCCAATGCCAAGGAAAATAATCTAGACCCTTCGGTCTACATTGAAGAGGTAACTTTTCCAAGTTATCATGAGAAAGAAATTTCTTATATTGAAGCAAAACGTTGCTGGATGGATCCAATAATCGAATATCTAAGGGATGACAAATTACCCGAGGATCCAGAGAGAGGCAAGGTTGATCAAGATTCGATCAGCTAGATTTGTCATTCGGAATGGGAGACTATACAAAAGATCTTATGCTGGACCCCTTATGAGATGTATAGGCCCCGAAGGAGCAAAATCAGCTTTGGCTGAGGTTCATGAAGGAATTTGTGGCGCTCACATGGGTGGCAGAGCCCTGGCCCACAAAATTCTAAGACTTGGGTTATATTGGCCTAAGATCCAAGAGGCTGCTATGGACTACGTTCGTCGATGTAGTAACTGTCAAATTCATGCTACGAGATCGAAGCGCCCGGCGGAAATTATGACTTCAATTCTAAATCCCATTCCCTTTGCAATGTGGGGAATTGATATCATGGGCAAATTCACCAAGGCATCAAAGCGGACGGGAATATCTTATAGTAGCAATTGATTACTTCACAAAATGGGTAGAAGCCGATGCACTGCATGGCGACAATTACGAGAAAAAGTGGAGAAATTTGTGCTTGAATCAATCATATATCGCTTTGGGATTCCAAAGATTATTGTCATCGACCATGGTACTCAGTTCGACTGTCCACAATTTGAGCAATTCTGTGGAACATATATGATCGAGCATCGTATGTCATCAGTGGCATACCCCCAAAGCAATGGCCAGGTAGAGGTTACTAACCGAACGCTACTGGAAGGAATAAAGAGAAGACTCGAAGGCCGACAAAGCTTCTTGGGTCGAAGAACTACATAATGTCTTGTGGGCTTATAGAACTACGGTTCGAACACCTACAGGAGAAACTCCGTTCAGGTTGGCATATGGATCCGAAGCATTAGCACCTGTGGAGATAATGGCGGGGACGTTACGGGATCGCGAGTTCGAGGAAAAAGCAAATGAACAAGGACTGCTTGATAGTCTTGATTTGTTGGACGAAGTTCGGGCAAAGGCAATAGCACGAACTCAACATTATCAACGAAGGATAGCGTCTCATTATAATACTCGAGTGAAGAATCGTCGGTACTTAGCCGGAGATCTGGTGTTGAGAAACACCCTAGCTTCCGACCCGCGTCACCGAAGAAAGTTGGACCCTTCCTGGGAAGGACCTTATATGGTTGTGAAACCGGTCGGTTCAGGAGCTTATAGGCTAAAGAACATAGATTCCCAGAAAGAGTTGGATCGTTCGTGGAATGCTAGGCATCTCAAAAAGTTTTATCCTTGAGGATGATTTCAATTTTGTTCGCGATGTAATCATTTTCAACTTAATCAATGCAATTTTTGGCTTTCAACAAACTATCTTTTGATTGGGGGGCATCATACACCACATTCAAGAACAAGATCCAACTATAAGGCATCGGATGAAAATTCGTGTGGGTCCTTCAACACTTCAACGCTTATGGAAAATCTTTCGAACTTTTTTAAGTCGGGGCATCGGATGAAAATCCGAGTGAGTTCCTTTTGTAAGATAGATTTGCTAAAGTGCCAAAGGAACCTTTCGTCCTTCGACGTGCTTCCGTATTCCTCGTACTCCAACGACAGCTCTATCCATTTCTGAACAAGTGAGTTTTTTGATTGCTCATCTCTTTCCCCACTTCCCCCCTGAGTAAACTGCACAGTAGTTATACTTGGAGTTTATTTTGTTGGTCTGTCAGAAGCTGTAGAAAAGTAGGGTTTCCCCATTGTTGCTGTCGTTTATCTCTGTACTGATACGGCTTTTTTTTTTTTTTTTTTTTTTTGCATAGTGGCTCCTAAGATCAACCCAGACTTTACCAGAGCAAAATCTCGCAAGAATAGCGTTCTGTCGGTGGTGATTGGGGCCAGTGCGATGGTTTCAGCTAGTGAATCCTCCAAGCGTAAGGCGACTGCTGGCGGTGAATCTTCAAGTCAGATTCCTGCAGCTTCTGTTGATCCCGTCCCTGCGCCTCCTTTGCCCAAAGTGACTGCTCGTCTTTCCCAGGAAGATCTTGATCACTCCGTTGCCGATGGTCCCGGCGGCAATCCTGCTGGTGAGCCTGTTGGTGAGCCTGTCGGTGCACCCCCGAAGGAGACTCTTCGGACATCTGAGGCAACTATGTTGGCGTCTGATGAAGGTGTGGCCCCAGCAGTGCTGCTCCTATTTCTAACTCTAGTGCTTGTTTGGCATCCTCCTCCTCTCCTTCTGAGTTGGAGGATTTTGCCACCAGGAAGCGCCGTCGGATGACAAGTGATGCAGCTCATCCTTCTCTTGGTGTAGTTCGTCCTTCTCTTGATGTAGCTCATCCTTCTCATCCTTCGCCTGAATTAGTGTCAAACGAGTTTGACAAAGCGTTGGAATGGTGTACTATTGCTCGAATGACTTCTGAGAGCGCAGTTCTTTCCAAACTTCCAGATGAAGTCTTTACGAAGTCACTGGTGATGTAAGTCTTTCTTCATTTTCCTTTGATTTTGAAAAATTACTTTTCTCGCTCCTCGCTAACTCGAAAGTTGTTTGTGCGGAGTCTTCTTGTAACTTCCACAACCAAGTGGAAGCAGGTTGCTAGACTCGAGTAGGTTGAGCAATGAAGTTTCTAGGCTTCAGGGAATCTCTGAAGCTAAAGATGTTGAGATTGCTCGCCTTCGGAATCTAGCTTGGGAGGTGGCAGCAGAAAAGAATTCGATGATTGGTCACCTTCGGTCAGATTTGGATGATGCCAGGGAGAAGATCCGGCGACTGGAATGGACAGTTGGAAAGTTAGGAGCTAAAGGGTCTGAAACATTACCCGAAAGGCAAGCCGTCGTTCCTTTGCCCAAATCCCTTCCAACTGATGTTCGCAGAGCCTATGTCTTCAAGTATTTACACAGTAAGCCTTTTGTTGATATGTTGAATGCTTACAACTTGCAAAGCGTACCGGGATGGTGAGAACGAAGTATGGGAATCAATACTAAGGAAAGATCCTCATTTTGATACTACTCCCTACAAGGTCTTGTTTGCCATCCTGAAGTATTTACCAACCCGGGTATTCCTCCTCCGATTGGACCAAGGATAAGATTGATCCTCCACCTTCCGATCCGGATATTATGCAATATCCGGGAAGATTCTCCTGTTTATTCTCCGCTGGAAGAAGTCAATTATGACGAGCTTGTGCCGAATGCGAGTTTGGTCGAGGACCATTCTTCTCCTGGACAAGCTGGGCAAAGAGTATGAAATTGCAAAGGATTTTATGAATATTGGAATATTTTTGTAATCCTCATTTCTTCTCTTCTTTTCCTTGACTCCTCTCAATGGTTGACTCATATGTTTGTTCTAGCAAAGTCGCATCGATCTTGTATAACTTGTTAACAGTCACCTATAATGACCTTCTTCTTTGATCAGAGATTGTCTCCATCTCTTGTAATTGTTTTGATACTGGCCTCTTTGGATCTTCTGAAGAAATAAGAAATTACTTTATCTTGAACTTTGCTAGCCACTTGAATCGTCGTTGTATTAGGTCTTAGTTGTCTGAAACAATGCCTACACTTAAGGATTCCCGGAGAAATACAATAAGTCTGAGAAGGAACTCACTTGGGTTTTAAACCGATGCCTTATACTTAAGGATTTCCGGAGAAATACAATAAGTCTGAGAAGGAACTCACTCGGGTTTTAAACCGATGCCTTATACTTAAGGATTTCCGGAGAAATACAATAAGTCTGAGAAGGAACTCACTCGGGTTTTAAACCGATGCCTTATACTTAAGGATAATTCAAAAATTCAATAAGTCTCGAAGGAACTTACTCGGGTATTAAACCGACGCCTTGCAAAAGGAACTCACTCGGATTTTCATCCGATGCCCCGACTTAAGAAAGTTCGAAAGATTTTCCATAAGTGTTGAAGTGTTGAAGGACCCACACGAATTTTCATCCGATGCCTTATAATTGGATCTTGTTCTTGAATGTGGTGTATGATGCCCCCCAATCAAAAGATAGTTTGTTGAAAACCAAAAATTGCATTGATTGAGTTGTAAATGATTACATCGCGAACAAAATTGAAATCATCTTCAAGGATAAAACTTTTTGAGATGCCTAGCATTCCACGAACGATCCAATTCTTTCTGGGAATCAATATTCTTTAGCTTGTAAGCTCCTGAACCGACCGGTTTCACAACCATATAAGGTCCTTCCCGGGGAAGGGTCCAACTTTCTTTGGTGACGCGGGTCGGAAGCTAGGGTGTTTCTCAACACCAAATCTCCGGCTAAGTACCGACGATTCTTCACTCGAGTATTATAATGAGACGCTATCCTTCTTTGATAATGTTGAGTTCGTGCTATTGCCTTTGCCCGAACTTCATCCAACAAATCAAGACTATCAAGCAGTCCTTGTTCATTTGCTTTTTCCTCGAACTCACGATCCCTTAACGTCCCCGCCATTATCTCCACTGGTGCCAATGCTTCGGATCCATATGCCAACCTGAATGGAGTTTCTCTCCGTAGGTGTTCGAACCGTAGTTCTATAAGCCCACAAGACATTATATAGTTCTTCGACCCAAGAAGCTTTGTCAGCTTCGAGTCTTCTCTTTATTCCTTCCAAGAGCGTTCGGTTAGTAACCTCTACCTGGCCATTGCTTTGGGGGTATGCCACCGAGGACATACGATGCTCGATCATATATGTTCTACAGAATTGCTCAAATTGTGGACAGTCGAACCGAGTACCATGGTCGGTGACAATTATCTTTGGAATCCCAAAGCGATATATGATTGATTCAAGCACAAATTTCTCCACTTTTCTCTCAGTAATTGTCGCCAGCAATCGGCTTCTACCCATTTTGTGAAGTAATCAATTGCTACTATCGGATATTCTCGTCCGCCCGATGCCTTGGTGAATTTGCCCATGATATCAATTCCCCACATTGCAAAGGGAATGGGATTTAGAATTGAAGTCATAATCTCCGCCGAGCGCTTCGATATCGTAGCATGAATTTGACGAGTTACTACATCGACGAACGTAGTCCATAGCAGCTTCTTGGATCTTAGGCCAATATAACCCCAATCTTAGAATTTTGTGGGCCAGGGCTCGCCACCCATGTGAGCGCCACAAATTCCTTCATGAACCTCAGCCAAAGCTGAGTTTGCTCCTTCGGGGCCTATACATCTCATAAGGGGTCCAGCATAAGATCTTTTATATAGTCTCCCATTTTGAATGACAAATCTAGCTGATCGAATCTTGATCAACCTTGCTTCTACTGGATCCTCGGGGAACTTGTCATCTCTTAGATATTCAATTATTGGATCCATCCAAAGAACGTTCGCTTCAATATAAGAAATTTCTTTCTCATGATAACTTGGAAAAGTTACCTCTTCAATATAGACCGAAGGGTCTAGATTCTTTTCCTTGGCATTGGCTAGTCGGGATAGCTCATCCGCCACCGAATTTTCATTCCTCGAAATCTGAGATATCTTCAAATCCGAAATTGGTTCTGAAATGCCCGCACTATCTCCCGATATTTTTGCAAGCGTGGTTCTTTAATGCCATACTCCCCCTGGACTTGGTTGACTATAAGCTGAGAGTCACTATAAATAGTAACATCTGCAATAGCTAATGCCTTTGACAACCGAAGTCCCGCTATTAGGGCCTCGTACTCCGCTTCATTATTACTCGCATCAAATGCGAATCTCAAAGCATATCAAATAATGAATCCTGCCGGACTTTTTAATAGAATTCCAGCGCCTGCTCCATCTTTATTACTCGAACCATCGACATATACCTCCCAAGTGGTTGGTATAATGGGATCTTCAATGGTGGGTTCCACTAGTGAAGTAGTTTCTACTACAAAGTCGGCTAATGCTTGAGCCTTGATTGCAGTCCTGGGCTTAAAGCTCACTTGGAACTCACTTAGCTCAACCGACCAGGATACCATCCTTCCAAACAAATCAGGTTTGTTAAGAACTTTACTAAAAGGAAAAGTTGTAAATACCTCAATTGGATGAGCCTGAAAATATGGCCTTAGCTTCCCGGCGGCCATCATGAGAGCCGAGCTCGCTTCTCAATCTGCGAATATCTCGTCTCCGCATCCCAGCAACACGTGGCTTACATAGTAAATCGGCCACTTTTTCTAATCTTTCTCCCGAACAAGTACCGCACCGACCGCGGAAAGGGATGTCGCTAGATATAGCTGTAATATTTCCCCCTTCTGCGGTCCGGACGGGATCGGTGGTTGTCCAAGTGCATCTTTTAATTCCTCAAAAGCTTTCTCGGCACTCTTCAGTCCACTTTGCTTCCTTACCGCCCTTCAGGTCTTTAAGTGCCTTGAAGAAAGGCAAACATTTTTCTCCGGACTTGGAGATAAATCGATTTAAGGCAACAACTCTCCCTGTCAAACATTGTACATCCCGAACGGTTTTGGGAGCCTCCATATCAATCAGAGCTTGTATTTTGGCAGGATTTGCCTCAATTCCCCTTTGTGATACCATGAAACCCAAGAATTTACCCGAGGAGACTCCAAAGGCGCATTTTTCGGGGTTCAACTTCATTTGATGTTTCCTCGATCGAGAAAACCTCGAGTCAAATCTGCAATGTGATTTGCTTTTGTAAAGCTTTTCATCAGCATGTCGTCAACATATGCTTCAACGTTCTTTCCTATCAGCTCTTTGAAAATCTTGTTGACGGCCCTCTGATATGTTGCTCCTGCATTTTTCAAGCCAAAAGGCATGACCTTGTAATAATAGCTTTCACGATCAGTCATAAAAGCCGTATATTTCTCATCTTCCTTATTCATAAGGATCTGATTATACCCCGAGTAGGCATCCATGAAACTTAAAGTTTCATACCTGCAGATAGCATCTATCAAGAGGTCAATCCGAGGCAACGGGTAACAATCTTTTGGGCAAGCTTTGTTTAGATCCGTGTAGTCTGTACACATCCTCCACTTCCCATTCGCCTTTTTCACCATCACCTCGTTGGCCAACCAAGTTGGGCACTCGATTGGTTCTATGAAACCAGAATTTTTAAGTTTTTCAACTTCATTCCGAACGGCTTCATACTTTTCAATAGAGAAATTTCTTCTTTTCTCGTATCACTTGGTTTCGCCTTAGGGTCTATCCGAGTTTGTGCTCCGCAATGGCCCGATCGATCCCGTGCATGTCCTCAGCAGACCACGCGAATACATCTTTATTCTGTTGAAGAAATAACTTCAACTCATCTTTAAACTCTTCCAGTTGTTCAGACCCGACATAAGTAATCTTTTTCGCATCCTCGGTACACAGCTGGATTTGCTCTAGTTTCTCCACTGGTTCGGGCCTTTGCATCTCTGTCTCTTCCCGATCATCTCGAACTTCTATGGGGAGGGCAGTAACCTTCTTCGGACCCTCCTTGTCTTTTAAATAGGCAACATAACACTGCCGAGAGATCTTCTGGTCAGAGGAGACTTGACCGATTCCCATATCAGTCGGGAATTTTATCTTCAGGTGTTTTGTCGAAACAATAGCACCTATCTTAGATAAAGATGGTCGCCCGAGAATCATATTATAGGCTGGTAGTTCTCGAACTACCAAAAAATTGATTCGGACAGTTGTTTCCTTAGGAAAACTTCCAATGGATAAATCCAACTGAACCGATCCTTCCGCCACTGCAGATGACCCTGCAAAGCCATATAGATGTGTTGATGAAGGTTTCATCAAATCTTGATCCACCTTCAATTTTTGATACACTTCGTAAGAAATTAGGTCAGCTGCAGACCTTGTATCAATCAATACCCTATGCACTTCCCGCTGTGCAATCTCTACCTTGATGACTATAGCATCATCATGAGGTAAACAAACATCTCTCTCGTCTTCTTCGTTAAAGGTGATAGAATCTTCACCATTCAGCTTCTTCCGCTTCTGCGCCTCTCCGGCTCCAACAAATTTGGATTTGGTTTTTAAACTCCGGAATGATTCAGGCTCTGGACCCCCGAAGATGGTAAGGATCGGTGACCGAGTAGAAGCTTCAATCACCTCCTTGCCTTTTTTGGACTTCGGGGCCTCCCTTGATCGTTCGAACTCGACCGAACGATTCCTTTTAGGGGCAGCCGCACGTGGCCCGCGTGGCTCCTCCCTTCTTCTCGCTAACAAAGCGGACAGATGTCCCCGAGATATCAATCTCTCAATATCCGCCTTCGATGACGACAGTCATTAGTGTAATGACCATAGTCCTTGTGGAATCGGCAATACTTTTCCCGATCCGCTGCTCTCCGGGTTTCAACAGAATTTTAGGTGGCCACTTCAAAATATTTTTTCTTTTGAGGATATTCAGAATATCGGCCCGAGGAGCATTCAATGGAGTGTACTCACTTCTGCCGGGGGATCTTTGGCGCCAAGGTTGGGATCTTCCAACCCGATCACGAACATTCTTCTTTGGCTTCGCTTCGCTCGAGGAGCCTTTTGTTCCTTATTGGAGACTTTATTATCTCCTTGGCGCGCATCTAGAATCTCCATGACTTCAGCCCGCTTTCGGCATCTCTGTACCAACTCAAGCATAAGTCGTGGGTATATCATGTAGTAATAACTCCAGGAGTTTCCGATTAGTGAGTCCTGTGAATAGAGCGGTTACGGCTACTGTTCATCCAAGTTTTCTATCTCCATCGTCACTTTGTTGAATCTTTTCGTAAACTCTCTCGATCGATTCGTTCTTCTTCCCTGTTTGACGTAAACAAGGTTTCTTCCGTTTTCTTGACCTGTATCCCACTGGAATCGCCCTATGAATTGGCGTGCCAATTCATCAAAGTTCTACGATCCTTCCCGAGGGGAGGTTGGAAAACCACTTTTGTGCCGCTCCGATTAGAGATGATCCTAAAACCCCGCATAAAATTTCATCGGAATTACACCGAAACCGCCATGGTCTCGTTGGTAATAGCCAATGTGAGCTGTTGGATCTCCGGAGCCATCGAATGTTGAGAAGGTAGGCAAACGGAAGATATGGGGAAACCGATATCCCGCAATTGGCTCAAAGCAAAAGGAGTCTTCGAATGACCGAGTAAATATCCTCGATTATTCTTCCCTTAGCCAATTGCCCTAACTTCTCATTGATGTTGGCCAATTCTTGACCAATCTGGGTCGAGTGATCTTCAGCAATACGATCACGACCTCGATTAACACGATCATCACGTACTACTCGATCATCACGAACAGTTCTTCTGACAGTGGGTGAGTGAGTTCTTACCCCAGAATCCAACCTTGTATTTGAATCGGTTGTACTCTCTTGCGGTCTATCGAACCAATCGCCTCGCCTTAGTTGATCATCAATCCTCCGAAGTCCTCGATCTCCTTCACGAAAATTCTGATCAACATTCCGGTCTTCAGCCATTCTTTGGTCACGTGGCAATGCACGTCTCCCCGAATCGTGTTGATCAGGTTCTTGTGGTAAAACCACTCGTCTGGTGAGCAAGCGGAGTGCTTGGCTCACCTCCAAGAGTTGAATCTTTACCTGATCCAATTGATCTTGGATTGTATCAGGAGGATTACGTCCTCCCTGGCCCTTATCCACTTCGATAGGATTTTGGCTTTCCGGGGAATATCTTGATTATTCACCCCGTGTATCCTGAACACCGGAATTGCGTTGTGCAGCGGCTGCTGCGGCTGCTGATCTAGTCACCATGGCTTTTTCAAGTCTTTCCCACAGACGGCGCCAAATGATGCGTCCAAAATCTGCTCAGCCCTTGGATCTCCACGTAGTGTCTCGCAAAAAAAAAAGCGTCGGATGTGGCCCGACCGCTGGGGTCGGGAGTCCACCTCCGAAGGCTAAGTCGATTGATGAACTTAATCACAAACGGCTCTGCTAGAAGCACAGAGCTAATGAATGAAGAAACGGGAAAGGTGATCTAGATAGCAGGACGCTGATAGTTGAGGTCTATCAGTATGTATCTGAACCTGAGTCTCAGATAGTATTCTCCTTGATCGATTGATCCGTCCCTCACCTTGTATGGTAGTGAGGTTTATATAGAGTGTACCTTTGAATCTCCTTCGTTGGATGCACTCGAGCCTTCTTCGGGTAGTCGTTGGATCTTATCAATAAGATCCGTTGAGCGATAGACTTCTACTAGTTTGGGCTAGTAGAGGACTCCTGAGATAACCGTTAGGTTATGCGATAGTTATCCCTTTGATGATGATTATCCGCAGCCGTCAGTTTGAGTCTGCTGTCATCAGGGTGATTACCCTAATCCATAAGTAAGATTAGGGCACGCTTGCAGCAGAATAATCTTTCTTCTTCAACAAGCCGTCTTCTGGATCCGGTTCGCTCGGGAGCGATTCGGTTTTCTCCTTCTCGACCGGGGTCGAGGGTCGGACCAGGTATGAACCCGGTCTGATCATAAACTCTCCATATCAGCCAGCAATCGCTTGTTGTTTCATTTTGGCTCATCTTTTGCTGGTAATTACTCTTGCAAGAAGAATCATCCCAAGGGATCGTCTACACATAGCTAAGATCAAGCAAGCATGTAGAGGTATTGGAATCGATAGCAACTGCAGCTGAGAGAAACAAAAACAGTAACTCTAAGAGCAAGAACCCAAATTGAAGCTTCATCTCTCTATGTGACTGCAAACCTCTCTGTGTTGGAGATTTACAGGGTTATCTATTTTCTTCTTCATCCGCTTCAGGTGGATCTGTGGAAGAGAATCATAGTTTATTAACGTCAAGAGGAAGCTTGGGCTGATCCTCCTTCAGTCGCCTGAAATCGAGTGATGGTGACGTGAACCTTAAAGCCCTAACGGAACCAAGAAGCTCGGTGCTAGCCGTTGTTTAAACCTTGTTGGCGTCGCCGTCTATAAATTCTTAGTTGGAAGACCAAAACAGGGTGCAAGAAACCGAAATTGGAGAAGGAGATATGGAGAGGAATAACCGGCTCATGTGATGGATTTGAAGAAGCAGACTGTTCGTTTTCTTCCTTCAATTGTGAACTTGCAGAGCAACCATCCCCTTTTGTTTTCAAACTCCCTTGTTTTTGCCTTGGTATAGTTTCGTAAACTTTTAATTTATTTATTTATTTTAGCATCTATTTTCATATATTAAAACTAAAATAATAAAAAAAAATTCAAAGGACACAAGGGTATTTTCGTCACAAAATTTATTGAACTAACGGTTTCTGTTAAGCTTGTCCTTATTTGATCATTTCTTAAAACCACAGGGGAGCCATATGCAAAAGAAACCTTAAACTGGAGTAAAAGTGACATGGACCAAACCTCAGGGGGTCCAGATGAAAATTACCATACAGGTCACATGTGTAGTGGGGTGAGGGAAAAGGAAAGGAAATGAAGGAATTTTGTAAAAAAAATGTTAATTGTGGGTGATGCGTCCCAAATCTGTTAAGCTTCCGAAATCGTGAAGATAACCTGCAAAACAGGGTTAGACGTGGCCCGACCATGGGGGTCGGAAAGCCACCTCCGAATACTAAGTCAATTACTGAACTGATCACAAAGCTCTGGCAAGTTGCAGAGCATAAATTTGAATACGAGTATAAGGGAAACAATTCAGATACTTCTAGAGTGAATAATTCACTCGTTTATATAGATTTTACCTTCAATTCTCGACCGTTGGTTGAGTTCGTGATCTCTACAGGTGACCGTCCGATCGTAGGGTTTTGTCCCTGATATTCGGGGTTTGTGGGTAGTTACCAACCTTAGCACGATTCCCTCTCCGCCTCAATGGTAGATGCCTCCTATAACCCCGCTCCGCATCCCGCAAGATTCGGGATGTCGTTCCTGGCTTATAACCGCAATGCGGTGCCCTCATACAAACGTGGGATTAGGTTAAAGTGGGTCCCGATCGTGGTTCAACGGGGACAGAGAGAGCGAACCCGATTTAACGGGTTCGGTATAATTTTCTTCATATCATTTGCCCCGCAGACTGAGTCATTCCGGCAACACCTTTGCTCGAATGCTTGGTCTAGTTTGCTTTTTGCTGAACGTGATTGGAGACAAAAAGTCTTGTCACGAAAAGTCCCAATCATGGTCTGGTCTTTGCATTTAATGCCCTTGACACCCACTTCCAGCGGGGTGCCGTCGAGCCACTTGAACTCCTTGCTCCATGTGCAACGCGTGCCACGTGGCACTCTGGGAGGCGTTGACTTTACCTTTTGTCGCTCGAACCGTCATGTCTTAAATGTTTGTAATCATTACTAAACCTCTCGATCCGTCAGCGATTAAAGACTACTGATGATCTTTAATCTGGGTCGTTCGTTCATTTCACTCGAATCATCGCATGATCTCATTCGTTGATTATGCTCAATCTCATTCGTCCATTTGAATTTTAGACCTATAAAAGACTTCTCCTGCTTCATTTCTTCTTTTCACTTCTGCGCTTCTATTTTTACTCAGAAATCGTTCTTGCTTTGAAGTTCCCAGTACTTGCTCTTGCGATTCATCCCTTCGCCTTCAAGTTCAGGTTTTTTCTTCAAGTTCAAGCGATTCAATCCCAGCCATTTTACTTTTCTGTTACTTTCCTTTTCATTCGAGCTACTTGTTTAAGTTCTTGCCATTTTTTGCTGATTCTTTCGCCCAAAAACCCTTTTTGTTCTTTATATTCTTGAAAATGGGTAGTAATAAGACTTCAAATGAAGACTCCATTGATCACATGATGGATGGAGAGGGCTCTGCTGAACAGGCGAGTCATACTTTTTCTGTTGAATTTTCTAGTGATCGGGATTACAGGGTCACCGATCGTTGGTTGCAATCCATCCCTGCTAGCCTTAGGGATCCACCCAATAATGCCCCTAACGATCAGGGAACTTCCTCTATGAAGAGGAAAGCTCCTAAGAAACCTACGGTCAGGAATTCCCGACTGGCCAAGAGACCTTTGACCAGCCCCTCCTATGCCTCCAGGGTTCGTCCCTTTGACATTGATGGGCTCCGCCTTGATTATTCTATCTTGTCCTCGTAAGTTCTTCGTATCCCGAACCCAATGAGCGAGTTAACTCCAACCCACCTGGAGAATTCTCTATTTACATTGAATCCTTCAAGAGTGGGATTTGGTTCCTTTTTATTCCGCTTTAATTCCTGAAATTCTTGATCACTGGGATATTTGTCCCAGTATTCTCATTCCGAACAGCTGGAGACATATCTTTGGTTTCCTGGGCTCTGTCACGAACTTGGGATAACCCCTTTACTTTTTGTCTTTTGTCATTTCTATAGTTTAAGCAAGTTGAACCCCCCTGGATGGGTGTTCTTCTCCAAGCGCCCGAAGGGTGAGCTGGGATGGAAGGAGGAATCCTTGCCGAAGGCACTTGCCCTTTGAATCATAAGGGATGGCGTCACGGATTTGTCTTTTGTCGTGCTCTCAAATCAGATCTGAACTTCCCGATTGGATGGAGCAACCTGAACTCCTTTACCTATTAATCGCCCTTTCTTTTCTTTCTGGTCACGAGAAAGAGGCGGTTTGGGCCATCAAAGCTATTCCTTTATGTCTAGAAATCCATGGGTACACCATGGAGTATGAAGCGATTCTCCACTACTAGGGCCTGGCCCTTGGTGAGCGCCCAAACCCCTATCTTTTTTGTTCTACAATTTTAATGGTTATTCCTGTAATAATTCTAACTCCTCTTTAATTTTGCAGTGCCTCCTAAATTTAACCGAAACGCAAGTGAAGGCTCGGTGCAGCAGAAGGCTGCTGTGGAGGAAGGGGTCCCCCGAAAGGGGAAAGAGAGGGCTGCTCCCGAGGGTTCTCCTAACCCAAAGGGAGCTTTTGCTGTTGCCCCGAAGAGGGTTTCTAAAAACAAGGCAGGATGCTGCAAAAGGAAAGGAAACAGTGGAAATTGCTGAGTCCACCCACGATGATGTTGCTCTCATCAAGAGGAGACGGGAGTTGGTTGATGATCCTGCTTCTTAGAGAAGCAGAACTAACCAAGGGGAAGTCTATGTCCCCAAATGGAAGGTGAACACTCGGGACCCGATCTTCTGGGATACAGAGGCGTCCATCGACTGGGCTATTAATGCTCGGGTGCCTGGGGATCGGGTGGCCCTGAACACCATGCCTGATGAGGAACTTGTGAATTCCAATATCAAGTTTGTCTGAAACCCAAATTTAGTGTAAAGCTTCTGTTGTACTCATTGTCTAATTCCCGATCGGCTTTTTGAATGTAGGGTCTTCACAGAAAACTTCCATTGTCAAATGGAAATGAAACTTAAGGTGAGTCGTCTCAGTGCTCGGGCTAAGAGTAGTGATGCAGCTGCCCAGAAGAAGCAAGAAGAGATCTCCAAACTGATGGAGGAGACTACCCGACTCCGCACTTCTGCCGGGGAACTTGTGGTGATTAAGTCTCGAATGGAGGAGATGGAGAAGGAGCTGGGACAGTTGAGGTCCATCGTCTCAACTTCTAATGCCAAAATTAGCGACCTCATTCGGGAGAGGCAAGAGCTGGAGGAAAAATTGGAGGCTAATGTCGCTCCCAAGGGTCCCAAAAATCTGGATCTGGAGATTCGAAAGGCTTGCATTTTCAAGTATCTTAATAGCCAACCCTGTGGTTAGCTGCTCAACCTTTATAACTTGGTTACATATCGAGCGGGGATCAATGAGGTTTGGAAGAGCATATTGACTACGGACCCTGCCTTCCCGATCGAGGAGCACAAGGACCTCATCTATGAAGAAATCTTCGAGGACTTGCAGTAGCCTGCCCCGAGTTGGGTTGTGGAGAAGGATAATCCTCCTCCTACCAACTCGAACATTGAGGGGTACCTTAGTGATGAACCTTCGATGACTCCTAAACAGGAAGGTGTGGAAGATTAATATTGGTTCTCCCGAGGCCTACTCCTGGAAATCCCATTCGGGCTGGCCGATGGTTTGTTAGGATCTTAATTTGGATGCCCCCACATTGGTCCATCCTTGCTCCTGTCATTCCCCGAGTGGTATGTTCGGGTGGGATTTTCCAAGGAACTCAATGGTCACTTTGCATTTATTGCTTTGATTGACGGTTCACTTCTCGAGTTAGCTGTCTTTGTAGCAGGCGACGGAACTACCACGTGGATGGATTTGACAGGTTCAATTTCTCCCTTTGCCAAATCTGAAGGGTTGCCGATTGCTAACCATTGATCTTTGGCATTTTAATCGTCGCTCATCCTCTACCCTTGATCTAATTGGTTCAAGTTTCCACGTTTTAGTTCCTGAGGTTATTTAAACCCATTCTTTGATCTTCGTTTCTTATTTCATCATTTTGCAGAGGTTCAGGACCGCTCTCAGTTCCAGAGCTCTCTCTTTCTAGCGCCAGCCAGAGATTTTCTATCTCGATAGCTGAAGGCTTGCAATTCATATAAGACTAGATCTTCAGGGGTTGAAGACTAGCAAAAGTAAGTTCCTTCATCATTTGTTCTTTCTGTAGCTTCTATGTGGAAGCTTTCTGATTTCTTGTTTTACTTTTTGTTTTGAGGATTCTCCGCATACTGGTTTTATTATTTTGAGCTTTTGAGGGTTGCAGGTTCTGCTAACCCTTCGTATATTTTGGGTGTAGGACTCTCATCCTTTGTAAGCCAATGAACACCTTGGGAGTACCTCAAATAGAGTACTGGAATGTTCCTTTGATCTTAGGATCTTGTTTTGTAATGTTTTTACCTCTTGTGCAGTGTCTCCGAAACATAATCTAGATGTCGTTCGGGAGGGCGCGACTTCCTCCAAAGAAGCTTGTGTCCCGAAGGTGGTAGCTTCGGGAGCAAGTCTTGCTTCCTCTTCTATGAAAGGGCATTGGGAGGCCGAAGGCGCTATTCCATCAAAAAGGCGTTCGCCTCATGATGGTGATATATATAGGCCTTCTTGGAAGTTGAAAAGGTTTGACTTTGTGATGGGTAATTATGAATAGGCATTAGAATGGTGTACGTTTGCCCAGATGCCCGCAGAAAGTGGAGCTTTTAATTTTGTTCCCGATGAAGCTTTCGTGAACTCATTAGTAATGTAAGTCTTCTAACCTGATATCTTTTTCCCTCGTGAATTCTTTATGATTCTCGACTGATTTTCACGGTATCACAAGAGTATTGCTGAAAATTTCCACAAACAAGTGGAGGCAGCTTTTCGAATCGGGAGAATGAAATTCTGATCTTTCAAGGCTTCAGGCAGAAGCCAAGGCAAAGGATCGAGAAATCAAGTGCCTTCGGGACAGGCTCTAGGAAGAGACTAAGGTAAAGAACACCGAGAGCACCTTTCCAAGGATCTGGATGTTGCTAAGGGGAGTATCCATGGTTTCAAGCGGAGGATTGTGAGGCTTTCCGGGGAACTGAATGAATCTGAAGTGAAGATTACTGAACTTCAGAATCGAGTAGTTCCTCCTAATCCCGAATGTATTCCTGTTGAGACTCAGAGGGCCTGTATCTTCAAATACTTGAACAGTAAGCCTTTCCATGACTTGGTGAATATTTACAATACTCAAGCTTACCGAGATTGTCAAAATGAGGTTTTCAAGTCAATTCTAAGGAGGGACCCGAACTTTGACACGGCTCCTCATCAGAGACATTGTCATCTTGAAGTATTTGAAAAGCTACAACTTCCCTTTCTCGAATGGGCCGAAGACTTGGTGGACCAGCCTGTTCCCGATCCAGATATAAAGCTTTATCTTGTTGATTCTCCACCCTTGTCCTCGATTGAGGAAGAGGTTGAGGAAGACACCTTCCCAAATGCCCCGGCCTAGAGTTTGTCGTTCCTTACGTTCTTCATTCTTCTTACCTTTAGTTGGTGGGAGCTTACAGAACTCTTCGCAGTCCTCGAGGATGAGGTTTAGTTGCCAGACGAAGGGTATGGAATAAAACCTAGAGTTCGTCACTCCTCTCGTTCTTCAAGATATACAACTTTGCCCACACAATCAGAAGCCTCTCATACCAACCGAAGACGCTGACCTTAATAACATTTATCTTTGCATTAGAAGCCTCTCATATTGACCAAAGAAGCTAACCTTGATGACATTCATCTTTGCATCAGAAGCATCTCATATCGACCGAAGAAGCTAACCTTGATTAGTTTTTGCATCTTGTAATAGAAGCGTCATTAATTTTGTAAAGGTTGACCCCTTTTGGCCCTTCTATAAAAAGAACTTACTAAGGAACTTTTATTTCAGTTATCTAATATTGCTCGATTATGATAAGTATCTTTTAGCTTTTGGGAAATCATATTGACCAAAATCTCTTATTCGTTTTCCCACCAAAGCCTTCGGTCTAAAAAGTTCCTTAGAATTTTTTCTAGGTGTTCGAAGGTCTCATTCGGTGTTACCCGAAGCCTTTTACTTGTAAAATTCCTTAGAATTTTTTCTAGGCTTTTGAAGGTCTCATTCGATGTTACCCAAACTCTTTTACTTGTAAAATTCCTTAGAATTTTTTCTTGGCTTTCGAAGGTCTCATTTTGAGCATTTTATCTGTAAAATTCCTTAGAATTTTTTCTAGGCTTTCGAAGGTCTCATTCGGTGTTGCCCGAAGCCTTTTACCCATAAAATTCCTTAAGATTTTTTCCACGCTTTCAAAGGTCTCATTCGGTGTTACCCGAAGCCTTTTACTTGTAAAATTCCTTAGAATTTTTCAAGGCTTTCGAAGGTCTCATTTAGTGTTACCCCAAGCCTTTTAATTCTAAACATCATTCCTTGTATACCTATATGTTGCCCCCAATCAAAAGATTTGGTACTCAAAAGTTAGAATTTGCATTAAATAACTATAGATCTTCTACATCAAAATAAAATTGGATTACTAAAAATAATATTTCTTCAAATGTCTTGCATTCCATGATTGGTCATTCCATCTACCAACGTTCGGTTCGTTACCTCTACTTGGCCATTACTCTGAGGATATGCCACTGATGACATGCGGTGCTCGATCATGTAGGTACTGCAAAAGTGCTCAAACTGGGGGTTATCAAATTGGGTTCCATGATCAGTTACAAGAATCTCTGGAATCCTGAACCAGTGGATGATTGACTCCAGTATGAATGTTTCCATCTTTTCCTCTGTGATTGAAGTTAAAGGAGCTGCTTCAACCCATTTGGTGAAGTAGTCGATTGCTACAATTAAGTAATCTCTTCCTCTAGATGCCTTCGGGAACTTTCCCACTAAGTCAATTCCCCACATTGCGAAAGGAATCGGGTTAAGAATTGACGTTAGGATTGTGGCAGGCAATTTTAGCACGTTCGAATGGACTTGACATTGATTGCAAAACCGAACGTACCTCATGGCATCCTCTTGTATCTTGGGCCAATATAACTCGTGTCAAAGGATCTTATGTGCTAACGCTTAGCCACCCATATGTGCTCCGCATATTCCTTCGTGAACTTCTGCCCTTTTGATCCTATGCATCTGAGTAATGGCCCTACAAAAGACCTTCTGTAAAGCCTTTTGTTTTGGATTGTAAATCTGGCTACCCAAACTCTGATTGACCTAGCCTCTTTTGGATCTTCAGGTAATTTACAATCTCGAATGTACTCAACGATTGGGTCCATCCAGCATCTTTCACTTTCGATATAAGACACCTTGTTCGCTTGAGCACTTGGGAGGCTTAATTCTTCAATGTAGACCGATGGTTCCAAGATCTTTTCCTTAGCATTAGCCAACCTGGAAAGTTCATCCGCTATAGTGTTTTCCTTCCTTGGGATCTAACATACTTTAACATCTTTGAATTCTTTTTGGAGTGTTCAGATCAGCTCTTGATACTTCTGCAGTCGAGGCTCTTTTATCCCGTACTCTCCTTCCACCTGATTGACTATGAGCTGGGAATCACTGTATATAGTTATTTCCGTGATTTCTAGAGCTTTAACTAGCTGAAGACCAGTGATGAAAGCCTCATATTCGGCTTCATTGTTACTAGCCTAGAATCCGAACCGCAAAGCATATCGGATAACGAAACCTTCTACACTTTTAACAAGACCCCTACTCCCGATCCATACTTACTGCTCGAGCCGTCGACATAGATATTCCACATGCTTGGGAGAATGGGCACATGATCTTCTTCGATCGGGGGCGTAGATTCTACTATAAATCTACCAAAGCTTGGGCCTTGATGGCGGTTTAGGGCTTGAAGTCCACTTGGAATTCCCCCAGCTCTACCGACCATGCGACCATTCTTCCAGATAAAATCAAGTTTAAACAAAACCTTTTTGAGAGGGAAATTGGTCAATACCTCAATTACATGTGCTTGGAAGTATGGCCTGAGCTTTCGAGCAGCTATCATAAGTGCCAGTGCCTGCTTCTCGATTGCTGAGTATCTTGTCTCTGCATCCCAGAGTACATGGCTGACATAATAAATGGGCCACTGCTTTTTTTCTTTTTCCCGAATGAGGACTGCACTTACGGCCAATCGTGAAGATGCTAGATATACCTGTAAGGTTTCTCCTTTCTCGGGTCGGGAGAGCAAGGGTGGCTGCCCGAGCCTGATTTTTAGATCCTCGAATGCCTTCTGGCATTCGTCCGTCCATTGAGCTTCATTACTCCCCCTTAAATCTTTTAAGGCTTTGAAGAATGGTAAGCAATTTTCTCCCGACTGTGAGATGAATCGGTTTAATGCAACGATTCGTCCTGTTAAGCATTGCACATCCTGAACAGTCTTTGGAGGCTTAATGTTGATCAAGGCTTGTATCTTAACTGGCTTAGCTTCGATTCCTCTCTGGAAAACCATAAACCCTAGGAATTTGCCCAAAGATACCCCGAAGGAACATTTCTCTGGGTTCAGTCTTATATGGTATTTTCTTAAAACAAAAAAAAAAATACTTCCTTGAGATCTATGATGTGCCCCATCCATTTGAGACTTTTCACTAGCATATCGTCTACATATGCCTCCATATTTTTCCTGATCAAGTCACTAAAGATCATGTTTACTGCCCTTTGGTAGGTAGCTCTCACATTCTTTAACTCGAACGGCATGACTTTATAGTAAAAACTTTCTCGATAAGTCATGAAGGCCATAAATTTCTCGTCTTCTATGCTCATCAGAATTTGATTGTAACCCAAATAAGCATCCATAAAACTTAACGTTTCATATCCTACGGTTGCATCGATCAAAAGATCTATTCAGGGAAGCGGGTAACACTCCTTCGGGCATGTCTTGTTGAGATTTGTGTAATCAATACACATTCTCCACTTCCCGTTCGACTTTTTTACCATTACGACATTGGCCAGCCATGTTGGGCACTCTATGGCTTCAATAAAACCCGAACTCTTTAATTTCTCGACCTCTCCTCTGATTGTTTCGTGCTTCTCGATCTAGAAGTTTCGCCTTCTCTGTATTACCAGCTTGACATTCGGGTTAATCTAGAGCTTGTGTTCAGCTACCTCTCGGTCAATACCTGGCATATCCTTAGTTGACCAAGCGAACACATCAATGTTTTCCTGAAGAAAAGCCTTTAATTCTTGAAATCTTCTGGTTGCTCGGATCCAATATGGGGATTTTCTTTCGTCCCCCGATTGCAAAAGGATCTGTTCCAATTTCTCCACTAGTTTGGGCCTCTGCATAGCATCCTCATCACGATCATCCCTTACCTCAATTGGGAAGGCCGTGGCTTTCTGAGGTCCAACTTTATCTTTGAGATATGCAACGTAGCACTGTCGGGAAAGTCTCTGTTCTGAAGTTACCTGGCCAATTCCTTTATTGGTTGGAAACTTTATCTTCATAGTGGGCATCTCTAGTTTTCTTTGATTGCTTTTATGAGATTCAAATTTTTAGATTAAATGTTTAGGTTTAATTTTTCTATTTAATACAATTTCAAGTTCATGTTCAAGTTTCAAGTTTGAGGATTCGTTTTTCTCTGGGTCTAGCAATTGCAGAGAATGATCTAGTTGTTAGGGTTGGTTGAGATTCGAATTGTTAGTTCAATTCCTTTTTAGTATTTGAAGTTCAAAGATGCAAGTAAGTAACATTCTTCAATAATCTTCTCTCCCCCCTCCATTCCCGCTTCTATCTACCCCTCCATATTCTTAATTTAGGATTTACTTTCAGCATTTATTTATTGTTCTCCCTTCCCCTGGGTCCTTGATCAAAGATGCCTACAGTCGTGCATCTCTTTGGTTAAGGTTTCCCTTTACTTTTATTGATCTATTATTTACTTTCTACAATTTGCTTTCAACATTTATTTATTGTTCTCCCTTCCCCTGGGTCCTTGGATCAAAGATGCCTATAGTTGTGCCTCTCTTTGGTTAAGATTTTCTTTTTCCTTGTATTTCTTTGATTATTTCTTTCTGCAATTTTTTTCTCTAATATCCATTCTCCTGATTGGTGGATTGTAAACTACGACAAAGGGTCCATGGTTAAAGTCATTATAATTATACTCCCCTTCCCTATATCAAGAGCTAACACTCGGATCACTTCCCTTTCATTTTTATTTATTTATTGTTCGCATTTTTCCTGCCATTTATTAATTTTTGTTGGTTATGTTTGCTTTATTTTTCGTCTAAATTCGATTGCTTTAGATGTATGGATTAGGACGCTCGTTTAATTTAATTAATTGGTTAAAATCTTTGAATCATTGCACTTTCGCATTACCATTAAAGGATTAAATTCTAAGTGGCATATCTCCTTGAGATCGACCCGTTAGCTACATGATACCGTGCGCTTGCGGTTATTTTTATTTCACAAACAAGTTTTTGGCACCGTTTCCGGGGAGGTATTAGTCCATTTATTTTTCTCATTCTTAGGTAAATCGAAGTGTTAAAAAAAATTCAAAAATATTAATCATAACTAAAGTAGAAACAAAAACGTATAGTAGTCCCCACTCTACTGCAGAATCCCTAGGATTCGATTGTAGGTGACTCCGAAGACTATATAGATTCCCTTGTTGTCAAACCTATACATCGCTCAGCTATATGGCAACCTTACGGCTTTGGAATCATTGTTTCAATCTTTGCGGTTGGAAATTCAGGTAAGATGTAAAGAGGAGAGAGAGAGGGAGGAGGTGACACCTCCCTCCCCCTCCCACCTACGTGGTGGATTTTCATAATATGTCAAATGCATGAGGTGTTATTAAATAAGGGTGGAGAGAGTATAATATAAATGAATTAAAGAGGGGGGGGGGAGAGAGAAAGAGAGAGACTGTCAGATGTTAGTATGCAACATTTATGCGTGTAAAAATGAGAGAAAACAGAAGAGATAGAAAAGAGGTGAGAGAAGGAGAAAGAATGGAGAGAATAGAGAGAAGTGGAGAGGAGTTAAGGAGGAGAGAGAAGAAGTGGAGAAGAGGGGAGAGAGAAGTAGTGGAGAGGAGGAGAGAGAGAAATAACGTAGATAAAGAAGAATTGGAGAAAAGAAAGAGAAAGTGAAGTTTTATAATTTGCAGAACATTTAAGGAAGAAAAGAAGAAGAATAGAAGAAAGGAGAGAGAAGGGGAAAGGAGAGGAGAGAGATGGAGTGGAGTGGAGAGGAGAGAGAGAATGCAACACAAACATACCAGAGAGAGACTGAGAGGAGAGGGAAGAGAAAGTAAAGAGAGAAAAAGGTTGTGAAAGTTTCGGCTGCGTATTTTAAAATATGCCGATAATTGTTCAAAATACAGGAGGGAGAGCGGATTTTTAATTGAACTAGGATCAAGACACACACATGGAATAGGAACAAGTAAGTGATATTGACCAACCTATATATGTTATAAGTGGGTGTTTCCATTTAGTAGACATATAGCATTCACATGTTAATATATAATTGATTTTATTTACTCCGTTAAACAATTTATGGAAATGCATGATATATTGTTTTGTGAATGGAATAGAAACGCATTGGATCGGATAACAGCTTAATGACTTGATTGAACTGCTTGGGTTGAAATGTCGATGGTATTCTTGAGATGTTGAATTATGGATTGGAAATGATGCTTATGCTTGTTAAATATAGAATTATCATGCTTTCATATTTAAATGATTGGATTGTATGGATTGTGCCTAGTCTTATTCGGATAAGGCTAAGTGATGATTGAAATGCAAGAGGTATATTGAAATGGACATGGCCCAGTAATGCAATACTAAAATTGAATATAAAAAGAGTAAAAGAAAAGGAAATAAAATGTTAATGGCTTCTGTAAGTCTTGGTAATTAACGTACCCAAATGGGAGGGCATGAAGCGGCTTCTCTAAGTCCTGCTACTTAATGTACCCAAATGGGAGGGCATGAAGCAAGACTTACAAGTGGAAAGAAAAGAGAGGAAATAATAAGAATAAATAATGAAATAAAATGTAATGACTTCTATAAGTCCTGGTACTTAATGTACCCAAATGGGAGGGCATGAAGCAAGACTAAAAAGTGAAAAGAAATAAAATGTGAATAGCTTCTGTAAGTCTTGGTACTTAATGTACCCAAATGGGAGGACATGAAACAAGACTGAAAAGTGAAAATATATACTAGACTGATGATGGCCTTCTGTAAGGAACTCCTAACCTTGTGCCAAAAGACTGAAAAGAGAATCTCTTAATGAGAACCTCTAAGATTGAGACTGATGCTACTTGTGTGGTTTAGACTGATGGTGCTCTCTCTACAGGTAGCGCTTAGGTTTGGTTTAATAATGAAAAAGTAAAAGGAAAATGAAAAGAAAATTGGAATGCATGACGTTTTATGACTTTGATGTGATAAATGATGCATGATGAACTACCTGACTTACTTACATAGTTGTCTATATTGCTTATTGGGCTACAAAGCTTACTATTGTAAATGTTGACAGGTCTTCAGATACATGATAAGGGCAAGGTTGCTACCACCGACCAGTACCTTTAAAGTTGAAGATGAAACTTTTTTTCTTTTGTTGCAACTGATGTTGGTTTAACTGAACTGTGAATGTATATATTCCTTTGAGACTGTATGTACTTAACTAGATATTGATGAAATGTCAAATGTAAACATAACAAGACTTTAGACTGTATATATATGCTTATGAGTCAAACTGTCAAATATGTTGTATGCTTTTGCCCTTGAGAATGCTTAGTTGTTTTAGTAGTTATAAACAAGCTGATTAAGAGAGGAACTGACACGGCCCTAGTTAAATGTCCATAATGTGGGCCCCACCAAGCCTGTGAAATTTAGGGTCATGATAGAGGTGGTATCAGAGGAATAGATTCTGTAGACTAGAATGATCGATGATATAGGAAATTGAGAGGAAGACTTAGATTGAGAGAAAGTTAATTTTGATTCAGTGAATGGACTGATTTGAGAATCAATTGGTTGATTGGTAATATCAAGGATTTGACTAGTGAGAAAAAGATGAAAAAGCTGTTGAAATGATTGACTGTATAATGTCATAGATTGGGATGGCTAAATTGGAAAGAATGGATGTTTGTAGATGTTGAATTGAGGTATGATGATATTTATGCAATTATATGAAATATGAATTGTGAATATTATAACTCAACTCATACATACATATATATATATATATATATATATATATATATATATATATATATATATATATATATATATATATATATATATATATATATGACTGTAATGTATGATGTGTAGAGTGTGACATGTATGCATGACTGTAATATACTAAGATACTATATCTTATAGATGAATGATTCTTCAATGACTGAGATGAGGATATGAGTGATTGTCTGACTAAACTGAATGAGTGTAAGGACTCTGTATTTAAGTTTATGATTGTATGATGAATAACATGTTACATTACTTTGTTTATACATGATTGCATTTTGGTTTGAAATACATATACTTGTTTCGAACATAATAATAAATGATTTCTCATATGAAGAACTTTATAAATGTAAGACTGAAATGGATTAAAAGACATCATGCTAACGAGCACAACCCTTGTGATTAGATTGTAAAGTGGAAAGATTGGGTTTAAGCCAATAACAGCAATCTATGAGATGTATATGGCCTTGTGCCTTGTGACTGAAGCCACTTCGGTGGTAGACCGAAACCACTTCGGTGGTAAGACTGAAACCACTTCGGTGGTAAGACTGAAACTACTTCGGTGGTTGTTTGTGAATTTAAAAGTAACCGCAAGCACACGGTAGCGTGTAGCTAATGGGTCGATCTCAAGGAGATATGTCTCTTTAGAATTAACTTCTTAATGATAATGCGAGAGTGCAATGATTAAAATTTATTAATTACTTAATTAAACTAAACGAATGGTCCTAATCCATACATCTAATGTGATCGAATTGAAACGAAAATTAAAACAAACATAATTAACACATAATTAATAAAGGCAGAAAAAAATGTGAACAATAAATAAAAATAAAAGGGAAATGATCCAAGTGTCAGCTCTGGATCTAGGGAAGGGGAGTATAATAATAATGACTTCGACCCTAGACCCTTTGCCATAGCTTATAGTCCACCGATCAGGAGAACGAATATTAGAGAAAAAGAAGTTATAGAAAATAAATAATCAAAGCAATAAAAGGAAAAGGAAACCTTAACCAAAGAGAGGCACGACTGTAGGCATCTCTGGATCAAAGACCAGGGGAAAGGAGAACAATAAATAAATGCTGAAAATAAATTGCAGAAAGTAAATAACAAAGTAATAAAAGGAAAGCGAAACCTTAATCAAAGAGACGCACGACTGTAGGCATTTTTGATCAAGGACCCAGGGGAAGGGAGAACAATAAATAAATGCTAAAAGTAAATCCTAAATTAAGAATATGGAGGGGTAGATAGAAGCGGGAATGAAGGGAGGAGAGAAGATTATTGAAGAAGGTTACTTCCTTGCGAATTGAACAACGATTCGAATCTCAACCAACCCTAACAACTAGATCTAGATCTAGAATGATCTAGATCTGCAATTGCTAGACCTAGAGAAAAATGAATCTTAAAACTTGAAACTTGAACTTGAATTGCATTACATAGAAAAATTAAACCTAAACATTCAATCTAGAAATTTAAATCTCACAAATGCAAGCAAAGAAAACTAGAGAAAGCCTAAATAAACTGAAGAGAGAAGAAAGAGTGCTTCTACTAAGCTCCAAAACACGTTCTCATTTGATGGAGTATGTTCTCCTTTTATAGAGTTTACATGTTGTTATTCCCAGATTGACACTGAGAGGGGAGGGGGGGGGTGAATCAGTGTCTTCAAAAATTCACTTCAACGTGAAGCTTCTTTAATCTCGAAACAAGATTAATTAGAACATTTTCGTAGCTATCAACTGCACAAGGACACGTCCACCACACACCACAATGTGGCTGGGTCTACCAGACAGTGTACTACCACTCTCAACTTGTGTAAGATGCATGGTAACAATACTTGTTTCTCTTGGGTTATGGGCCCACCACGCTTCCGCTGCACTTTTCAGACAGGCTAACAACAACCCTTTATCTTTCTTGAAAGTAAGTAACTACAACCATGTTCCCTTCTTTTCTTCTGCTGCTTCTTCTTCCTTCTCTTTCACTTTCTTTCTTGTTCAGCAAAACAAAAGACTTCTTTCTTATTCCCAAGCTTCAGATCTCCAAAGCCAATCAACGTCTTCTGGTTCGACCTCCACGCTCTTCCCAAGCTCCTCAAAAACGTCATTTTCTTCTGCTGGAGTTTGCTCTCCTTTTATAGATTAATTAAACTCAGAGTTTGAATCAAACTCAGAGTTCCTATCTGACTTAACCAAGGAGTGTTTTGACGTACAAATCGGACTAACTTAGAGATCTCCAATGAACAATCCCACCGTTGGATTTGAAAATCAAGAAGTCGTGAAGCTCTCCTCCAAAAATAAGAAGTCGTGAAGCTCTCCTCCAAAAATTGGCTCAATCGGACACTGGATGACCATCCGATGAAGAGGTTGATCAAAACTGGACTCAGAGTTTGAATCAAACTCAGAGTTCCTATCTGACTTAAACAAGGAGTGTTTTGACGTACAATTT
Source organism: Hakea prostrata (assembly GCF_041222555.1). Taxonomy (NCBI): domain Eukaryota; kingdom Viridiplantae; phylum Streptophyta; class Magnoliopsida; order Proteales; family Proteaceae; genus Hakea; species Hakea prostrata. The sequence goes on from NC_142600.1 coordinate 38,936,469, forward strand.
GGACTAACTTAGAGATCTCCAATGAACAATCCCACTGTTGGATTTGAAGATCAAGAAGTCGTGAAGCTCTCCTCCAAAAATCGGCTCAATCGGACACTGGATGACCATCCGATGAAGAGGTTGATCAAAACTGGACAGAGACCCTCAAAAACGGGATTCTTGAGTTTTCTTTATTTGAATTGGATTCTTTCTCTTGGAACCTTTTTGTGTGTTGCTGTACCATATCAAAGCCCACTTAAGTTGCCAACAATGACAACACCTTCATTTTAGGCCAATGGAACAACAATCTCCCCCTTTGGGATTGTTGGCAACTCAACCTCCTTTTCTCTTTTCTCTCCCCCTTTGACAACAAGTATAAAGGGTGCTTTGTGCTCCCCCTACCATAGAGCTCCCCCTACATAGACTATTCCATAGGAGTGCCCACCGCACCTTCCTATCCTATGGAGAGATGATGTTCTATGTATTTTCTCACTTACTCCCCCTTGGAGCCACAACCCCAAGCTTTACTCTTAATCTCTCAAAACTATGTTTGGACAGTGGTTTTGTGAAGATATCAGCCACTTGATTTTCTGTGGGAACAAACTCCAAGCTCACTTCACCTTTTATCACTTTTTCTTTCAAAAAGTGATATCTTATATCAATATGCTTGGTCCTAGAATGTTGCACTGGATTCTTGGAGATATTGATAGCACTCATGTTACCACACTTGATAGCTATAGCTTTATCACATTTGATGCCAAAATTAGAAATTTGTCTCTTCATCCAAATCACTTGAGTACAACTGGTTGCAGCTGCTATATATTCAGCTTCTGCTGTAGACAAAGATATAGAATCTTGCTTCTTACTATGCCAAGCAACCAAACTTCTCCCCAAGTAGAATGCACCTCCACTAGTGCTCTTTCTGTCATCAATGCTTCCGGCCCAATATGCATCTGAGAAGGCTGCAAGTATGAAGTCTTTAGACTTAGGATACCATAACCCATATTCCATAGACCCTTTTAAGTACCTGAAAATCCTTTTCATTGCTTGTTGATGAGTCTCCTTTGGGTTTGCTTGAAACCTTGACACAAGACACACTGCTTGTAAAATGTCTGGTCTTGATGCTGTTAGATATAAGAGACTCCCAGTTATAGATCTATAGTGAGTTTGATCAACTGAGGGGGACTCATCACTTGAGCTCAACTTGCATCCAACCACCATAGGAGTTCCCACTGGTTTGCAATCTTCCATCATGAATTTCTTTAACATTTCCTTAACATACTTTATTTGAGATATGAATATGCCACTTGCCATTTGATTTACTTGTAAACCCAAGAAGTATGATAACTCTCCAAGCATGGACATTTCAAATTCTGTACTCATCTTCCTTGCAAAACCTTGACAGACTTCATCACAGTGACCTCCAAAGATGATGTCATCCACATACACAACAACTACCAATTTACTACAATCTTCAGCCATGACATAGAAGTTGCTGTCCACGGTTCCTTTCCTTAAACCTAATTGTAGCAAGTGTCAAGTCGTGAATACCAAGCTCTTGGATCTTGTTTCAAACCATATAATGCTTTCTTGAGTTTGCATACCATATTTGGATCATCACCTATTTCAAATCCATCCGGCTGCTCAATGTAGACTTGTTCTTCTAAATCACCATTTAGAAAGGCTGATTTAACATCCATTTGATAAACTTTAAACTCCTTAAAGGCTGCTAAAGCTAGGAACATTCTAATGGATTCCAACCTTGCCACTGGAGCAAAAGTTTCATCAAAATCTATCCCTTCTACTTGAGCATATCCCTTACACACCAATCTGGCCTTGTTTCTGACAACTTGCCCTTCTTCATTCATTTTATTTCTATATACCCACTTGGTGCCAATAACATTCTTATCAGTTGGTCTAGGAACTAGTTCCCAAGTGTTGTTCTTTTCAATTTGGTCAAGCTCTTCATTCATTGCTTTCACCTAATTTTCATCTTTACAAGCTTCATGGACTGACTTGGGCTCTTATTGAGATATCAGTGAGAAAGTAGTCTTCTTTTTCTTTAGTTTTCTTGTTTGTATCCCTTCATCTAATGTGCCAATGATTTGATCAGGAGGATGCACTTTGTTCCATTTGTTATCCTTGGGTCTTCCATCTCTTTCTGGTTCAACATCAGACTCATGTTCATCGGACTCTACTCCATGTGGAGTCTCATTTTCAAACTCTTCATTATCTTCAACATTGTCCAAGGTCGAGTCCTCAGTTGTAACAAATTTGGGCTAAGGTAGATTTTCATCTATCTTCACATCTGAGCTTTCTACAACTTTTCAAAGTCTTTTGTTGAAGCACCTGTATGCCTTGCTCTTAGAAGAATACCCCAAAAAGATACCTTCATCAGCCCTGTCATCAAACTTTCCCAAATTTTCTTCCTTTCTCTTGATGAAACATTTGGACCCAAAAACTCTAAAATGCTTCACAGTTGGCTTCCTGCTGTACCACATTTCATATGGAGTTTTTTATTTATTTGGTCTCACCATGCACCTGTTTAAGATATAGACTGAACTGTAGACTCCTTCTCTCCAAAACATTTTTGATATATTACTTTCAGAGAGCATTGTTCTTGCCATCTCTTGAACAGTTCGATTCTTTCTTTCCACTACTCCATTTTGTTGTGGAGTCCTAGCAGCTGAATGTTGGATTTTTATGCCATGCTCACTACAAAATTCTAAAAATTTTCTCCATGTATATTCCTTACCTTGATCTGATCTTAGGCATTTTATAGTCTTCCCTGTTTCATTTTCAACTAGCTTCTTAAAAGCTATAAAGCTGTCCAATGCCTGTGTCTTCTCTTTTAGAAAGGATACCCAAGTCATTCTTGTGCATTCATCAATGAAAAGCATGAAGTACCTTTCTCCTCCAAAAGCTTCTGTTCTCATAGGACCACATAAGTCAGTGTGAATTAATTCAAGGGAGTTGCATATGTGATACTCCTTGGGCTTGTAAGTGGCTCTAGTTTGCTTCCCTTTTTGACATGGACCACATACATGATTTGGAGGCCTTTTAATCTTTGGAAGATCTCTCACAACTTCCCTTTTACTGAGCTTGGCAAGATTCTTGAAATTTATATGCCCCAATCTCCTATGCCATAACAAGCTTTCATCCTCTTGACTCACCATGCACCTGTTTGATAAGACATATAAGTTTTAGGTTGTTCTGGTTCCTAAAGCCACTGCTTTGCCATTTTTTGGCTTCTTGATTTCACAACCTTCTTTAGTGAAAAGAACTTCATATCCACCATCACAGATTTGGCTCACACTAAGAAGATTGTGTTTGAGCCCACTCACATATAGAACATTATTGGATTTTAACTTTCCTTCATCCAGCTTAACTGAGCCTCTACCTTCAATCTTGGCCCCATCATTGTTGCCAAATCTCACTTAACCACCTTTCACTACATCAAGGCTTGAGAACCTATTCTTGTCACCTGTCATATGTGTGGAACACCCACTATCAAGAATCCAAGGTTCCTCACTACTATGAGCTTTGAAAGCTGTTTGAACTACCAAGGAATTTATCATTTTTCCTTTTTGTCCTTTCTCAACCCAAACTGCTTTATCTGATACATCAATAGGTTCCCTCGATTTTCTTTGAATTGTTTGTGCATGTCTTTGAGCTAGCTTTTGGGGAAGGCTTATCTCCTTCTGTGAAGGAAGAGCTGTCCAACAATACCTTGCAATATGTCCCAACTTGAAACACCTGAAGCATTCTATTTTAACCTTATCCAATGGAGCAAATTTGTTTATGTTGTTGAATGCCACAACCTTGTTTTATTTTCTATAGTTTGCCACTTTATGTCCAAAGTTATTGCATCCATAACAATATCCATTAAAGCCTTGACCATTAAATGTTTTATGATAAGCTCCAGTATAGCCTTCTTTACTCATCTTTGGCTTGGTCTTCCTAATATATGGATTCTTTTGGTGCTCCTCATCAAGACTCATTGGATTTGTTGTATTTCTATTTCCATTGGTCTTATTTACATTTGAACATTCCCCCTTTGAGTATCCAAGACCAGTTTTAATATGAGGTGACCTCTGAACACTCAAGATCTCATCTATTACCTTATCTCTTCCCCAAGTAGAAGTAAAGTGAGTAGTCCCTGTCACTTGATTTTCAACTGTCTTGTCCTTAAAGTTCAATGTAACTGGAGTGGATGATGTGGTAGCTTCTAAATAACTTTGTTCTCCTTCAAGTTCTGATCTTAACCTTTTAACTTCTTTCTCAAGTTCTTCACACTCTTCACACTTGAGAGAGAGGTAAGATGATGAGTCATTTATAACATGTTCCAATTCACTAATTGTGACAGTCAACTCCTTGATTGTTGTCTTAGAATTTTCAAGTTGATTCTTCATTTCTCTATTTTTCTTCCTTTCCTTTTTGAGATCAAGCAAGGCAGAGTACAACTCACCAACATAATCAATTTCACCTTCAGTGTCTTCATTATCATCAGACTTTTCTTTAGTTTGAGGTGATTCATCATCTTCAATAGCCATAAATAAAACCTCATCACTTGAGTCATTGTGTTCATCTGATTCTTCTTCAGAGGAGTAGCATTCATTCTTAGTCAAAAGACTTCTCTTTTTGAAATGGCTTTTCTTTTTCTTTGGTAAGAATTTGTTCTTTCCCTTCCTATCATTTCTCTCTTCCTCTTCATCTTCCTCTTCATCTATGTTTCCTCTCTTAGGACATTTAGAGGCAAAGTGTCCTATTCCACCACAACTAAAGCACTTAAAAGGTGCTTTTCCCTTGTGTTTACCTGTTCCTTTCTTAAACTTTCTAGCTAAGTAAGCTATAAGTTCATCATCAGAGTCTTCAGATTCTTTTTCTTCTTTGACCCTTAGCTTCTTCATTGCTTTGAATGCTGCTTCCTTCTCTGTGAACTTGCCCTTTTCAGTTCTCATCTCATAGGTTTTAAGTGTTCCATGTACTTCATCAAGAGTGATTGTATCCAAGTCTTTGGCTTCTTCAATGGCCGAGACTTTGGAGTCATATTTGGGAAGCACAGATCGGAGAATCTTCTGACATATCACAGAATTTTCAATTTTTTCTCCAATTCCTCTGATGGAGTTTACAACCTCATTTACTTTGACCATGTAGCTGTCTATGTCTTCTTTTTCAGTCATCTTAAGACTTTCAAATTGTGCTCTGAAGATTTACAGTTTGGCTTTCTTAACTTTGATGTCCCCTTCATAGATGCTTATCAACCTGTCCCAGACTTCTTTAGCTGTATCATAGTCCGTTACTTTAGCCATGACTTCTTCATTCAGTCCAGACATGATAGCATTTGACGCCCTGACATTGTGTGCATAAGCCCTTTTTGCATCATTGTCTATAAGCGGAGCTACTGGTTCCTCATAGCCATTAATCACAGACTGCCATACATCATACCCTAGAGATTCAATGTATATTTGCATTCTTCTTTTCCAAAAAACATATCCTGTACCATCAAAAATAGGAATTTTCCCAAAGTCTTTGGAGCTGCCTTCACTTGTGGCCATTCTTACAAACTCTCTGATCAAATCCCGAAGTGGTTACACTTCTCTTCACGGGAACCTGGCTTTGATACCAAATGTTATTCCCAGATTGACACTTAGAGGGGGGTGAATCAGTGTCTTCAAAAATTCACTTCAATGTGAAGCTTCTTTAATCTCGAAACAAGATTAATTAGAATATTTTCGTAGCTATCAACTGCACAAGGACACTTCCACCACACACCACAATGTGGCTGGGTCTACCAGACAGTGAACCACCACTCTCAACTTGTGTAAGATGAATGGTAACAATACTTGTTTCTCTTGGGTTATGGGCCCACCACGCTTCCGCTGCACTTTTCAGACAGGCTAACAACAACCCTTTATCTTTCTTGAAAGTAACTACAACTATGTTCCCTTCTTTTCTTCTGCTGCTTCTTCTTCCTTCTCTTTCACTTTCTTTCTTGTTCAGCAAAATAAAAGACTTCTTAGTCCCAAGCTTCAGATCTCCAAAGCCAACCAACGTCTTCTGGTTCGACCTCCACGCTCTTCCTAAGCTCCTCAAAAACGTCATTTTCTTCTGCTGGAGTTTGCTCTCCTTTTATAGATTAATTAAACTCAGAGTTTGAATCAAACTCAGAGTTCCTATCTGACTTAACCAAGGAGTGTTTTGACGTATAAATCGGACTAACTTAGAGATCTCCAATGAACAATCCCACCGTTGGACTTGAAAATCAAGAAGTCTTGAAGCTCTCCTCCAAAAATCGGCTCAATCGGACACTAGATGACCATCCGATGAAGAGGTTGATCAAAACTAGACTCAGAGTTTGAGTTTGAATCAAACTCAGAGTTCCTATCTGACTTAAACAAGGAGTGTTTTGACGTACAAATCGGACTAACTTAGAGATCTTCAATGAACAATCCCACCGTTGGATTTGAAGATCAAGAAGTTGTGAAGCTCTCCTCCGAAAATCGGCTCAATCGGACATTAGATGACCATCCGATGAAGAGGTTGATCAAAACTGGACAGAGACCCTCAAAAACGGGATTCTTGAGTTTTCTTTATTTGAATTGGATTCTTTCTCTCGGAACCTTTTTGTGTGTTGCTGTACCATATCAAAGCCCACTTAAGTTGCCAACAATGAAAATACCTTCATTTTAGGCCAATGGAACAACACATGGGATATGAATCTTGATAGAATTTGAATTAAACTCAGGGTTCCTATTAGACTCAACCAATTAGGGTTTTGAGGTATTTATCAGACAAACTTAGAGAGATCAAATGCACAATTACACCGTTGGATTTTAGGTTTAAGAAGTCGTGAATGTCTCATCCAAATATCAGCACGATCAGACACCAGATGACCGTTCGATGAAGGGCTTGACTGAAACTGAACAGAGACATTCAAAAACGGGATTTTTGCCTCTTCCTTCTCTAAATATAATTATTTTTCCTCTTTTTCTTTCTTTGATCAAATCATAAATAAGAAATAAGATATTGAGGTATGAAATGACTCTTTTCTCCATTTGGAATCTCTTAATAATATCTCTGTAGATTTGATTGATAATTTATAATCTCAGCCATAGATCAAATTTGCCTTCTTTATCTCTTAAATATTTCGGAGTTGGCTCATAATCACATCTCTAGCCCATCATGCTCCAGATCAGGCCCATTTTCGCATTTGAGAATTTGAATGGACCTCTGGATGTGTAAAATTGCATGATTCATACCCAAAACTCCAAATATTTGCTTAAATATTGAAAAGTCCTAAAATCTGCAAAAACAACATAAAACCCAAGGTAGCTCCACTCTAAGTGTGAAAAATACATGCTTTATGCCCTAAGATTTCATACATAAATGTGCTCATCAGTGGTATAGACAAATGTAATCCTCTATGATTCACTTAGGCTTATTGTGAAATCCAACCCAAACCCTAGCTTAGAAGCCCTATTTGTTTTGGATGATATAGGGCTTGTTTGATGTTTGACCTTGAAGTTGGACCTTAAGTATAATGTTGATATGTTTAGAAGGTCCTAGGAAGTCAAGTCAAACCTCTCCTTTAGTGTGGATTCGAAGATCTGAAGTGTAGGAAGAAAACTTGGTGTGCCATCTCAGTTGAAGACATGGTGTTTGACCCAAAACCCATTAATATTGATGATGGAGTTCTTTTGTTTTTGGAAACCTTATTTGAATTGGAGATGAACTGCACCTTGATGTTTAAGAGCTTGCTTGATGGACCTAAAACCCATTTGGACATGGTTTGAAGGTGCTCCTATGTGCTAGGAAGGTTGTTTGATGAGTTGGGAGAAGCCCATGTGAATTTGATGAAGTTTGGGCATTGATATCCCTAATTTGGCCTTGCTGACATGCTTGGTCAATTGGGTGGTAGACTGACCAATCGACCAGTCAATTGACCAACCAATCAACCAATAGGGTCAGAATCCGAGAAAATCTTCTATTTAGGGTCTTTAGTGCTCTATTTAAGTAAACTTCGTGTTCCTTAGCCCCTTTTGTTTCTAAAACCTATTGTGAATGTGGGAAGCCTCTCTCAAAGCCTCTCCTTGGTGATTTTGAAGAACTCTTGCAAGATTTAAAGTTCCTCCTCTCTTGTTCATCTTCAAGGTTAGTATTCTACCTCTATCTTCTCTAATCTCTTCTTCTTACCGTTCTAGCTTATTGTTTTGATTGAGAAAAAGGCATTACACTATTGTAACTACCTAATCTCTGATCTCCTTGTGTCTTAGAGTGAATCCCCAATCACTCTATGCATTCCTTGAAGCCATATGGTGAATCTCCTTGATTTTCCTTGTTTCTAAATTGGTTTTGATAGCATGATTCTTTCTTACTGTAGTTTTTCCTTTCTAATCAGTATTAGACATGTTTATTCTTAGTTTTCATTGCTGATGTACTGTATTCAATGTCTTTGAATGAATCTTCATTCATTCCATTGATCCTATGATCTTCATGATTGAATTCTTAGCCATGATTTATGATATCTTCATGATCATTCCTTTAATTTGATTTCTCTAGCATATTAGATCCATTCTCTTGTTAGTATTCATCTCTGATCTATTTTTAATGATCCTCTTGAGTGAATCCTTAATTCTCCTTTACAGCCATGGTTGTTTTCATTGAAAACCATATATATTTTTTTTAACAAAATAGAAAGTCATGTTTCCAAATTAGAAAGTCATTGATTTTGACTATGGATGGTGTCTAATCCATGCTAGATAGTCTTAGTGTGTCTTTGATAAGTTCCCCTTCTAATTTTAGATCAATCAGACTTCAAATGAAGAAGTTAGACCGATTTGGTGTTTGTTGTCGAACATCTTCCTCTAGTCGACTAGGTGGTCGATTGGACCAGTAGACCAACCAATCGACCAAGGCTAACAGTAACTCTATTTTGCTCCGTTTCGAATCCTATCTCTTAGATTTACTTCTTATGTCCTATACATGTTTTGTCAAGCTTGTTTAGGTGGTTTTGGTATTGATCATTGATCTCTCTATTGAAGATTATAACTTCGGATTACGGGGTGAGTATTCCAACTCACAATATGCCTATTTATATGCTTTTTGTGATATGACTTGTATGCATGACTTAACTAATGTTGTTTTACTTTCTTAGCATTGTATCACTTTTGTAACTACAGTAGCATGTTTATAATGTTATTTACATATTGGAATTGACTATGGACTTATGTGAGTATGATTTGGGCTATGATGTGATATGTATGGAATCATGCTATGTTGTGAATGCCTAGGTTATAGTTGTGGAATGGGGAATGCCCTTTTGGCATTTCTGTCTTTGGACACCAGTAGAAGTGATATGGGACGCTTTCCTATGGTGCCCCTTGACTCTTTCCCTGACTACTAGTTGACATACCTAGGGCATGTCCAGAAGTGTTTGGCTAGGAAACCCTTGTCATATCTGACCCCATCGGAAGAGGAATTGAGACCGAGTGACCCGTGGCAGCAATGGGGAGAAGTGGGCGCTCAAGACCAGTAACCAACCCATGAGAGGACATGGATCACATTGTGGGGGCCATTCATTGGTAGGGTTGCATGTAGTGGACTTGGGCTCGTGGGCACTCGAGATTGCAAGATGCATGAGAGGACACGAGAGCTTCCCGTTTACTATGTGCGGATGACCAATAGGGTTAAGAGTCTACGTAGCCGGGAAGGAGATTGTGACTCTAGTGGGAAAGGTACCAGAAAGGATCGCGGGAAGCGAGGAATGGATGTATCTAACCCTAAGTAGATATGACTTAGTAGATGACTTGCATTGGGCTAAGATTATTTCTGTACACGTGCCACTACTCAGACCAAATGGTGATGTGAGAGAGTGTTGACCTAAACCCCAGCCAAGGTTGTCCGGAAGGTTTCAAGACCCATTACCAACTGAAAGAGAGTGATTTGGACCAGATCCAAAGGAGTATGGTGCTATGACTTAAAGTGTGCTTGCCAATAGAGACTAGCATACATATATAGAGTTAGAAGCATACTTGCATATATTGTTTCATATCATTGCATTTATGTTTGCCTTTGATTGTGTGTGAAGATACTTATTGTGATTGGATTTACTTGCTAAGTTCTTTTGAGCTTACCCTTCAGGGGACTTGTTTTTAGATGACTTTGCAGGATCGAAAGAGAACCCGTGCCACGGTACGAAGGACCCTTCCTTAGATGATGCAACTCTGCAAGTCCCTAGAGAAGGTTATGACCAGTGGGCCAGCCAACACACAGGTTTGGACTACATTGATGGCTCCTATTGACGGAAGCCAGCATCGTCTTATTCGCCGATGGGATTGTGCACTAGATGCTGATCTGAAGCTTCAAGAGCATAACCCAAAGGTGAAGAAGATGAAGACTAAAGAAGAAGAAGAGTTGACTGAAGATGTGGATTATATTCTCTTGTTTATTCTAGACTTTTCTTTTACTTGTATTAGCTTAGAGCTTGTCTTAGTTTTGATCTACCTTCCGCATATGTTTGAGGGGTATATTTCCGCTATACTCTACAGTTGTCTTTTGATTTGGTATCTTGTTGTTCCGCACTCTGATATTCTTTTGTGATCCTTCTGAGATCCTTGCTTGGCCTTTATAAATAAATTACTTGAATCTTATGAATTGTTCTTGCTTTTGATTATGTTATTGTGCTAAATGGATATGATCGTTCCTAAACTTGATCTTCGGGGCTGTGGATCACACACTCGGGTATTTGAGTTAGGGTACCAGCTGGGTGGATGTGACACTTATGACTAAAACTGAAAAAGGAAATGAAATTGAAAGGATTTGAAAAGAAGTATATGTGATAGTATACATTTTCAATATGATTGAATAATGTATTTTAATAGAGATCTGAATTCATGTTAGTTATCGATTATGAAAGGAAATTTGAGGAACTCTTTGAATATGCACCTCATATGATAAGCACTAAAGAAATGAAGGCCCAACAGTTTGAGCAAGGGCTTAGGGCTGACATACAGAGGTCTGTGGGTGTTCTTTAATTGATGACATATACTGATGTGGTTTATCGATCTCAAATATACGAAAGCATTGAGAAGGCAGAGGAGAGAGAGAGAGAGAGAGAGAGAGAGAGAGAGAGAGAGAGAGAGAGAGAGAGAGAGAGAGAAAAGAAAGGGGATGACCGAATGTCTTTAAAGTTGAAGGATTTTGATGTGATTCTAAGAATGGACTAGCTAGTTGTAAATCATGCCAATGTTTTGTGTTATGAGAGGATGGTGATACTAAGACCTGGGGACCCTGAGATCCAGTTCTCAGGATTTAAAATAAAGTCTTCCCCAACAAGAATGATCTTAGCTATTCAAGCCAGGAGATTGCTCAGGCAAGGATGCCAAGGGTATTTAGCTTCTGTGAAAGATTTGGAAGTAATTGGGATGGCTTTACCTAAAGTACCAGTGGTGAAAGAATTTCCTGATGTCTTTTCAGAAGACTTATCAAGGTTACCAATAGAAAGAGAAGTGGAATTTGCCATCGAACTTATCCCTGGTACAACTCCAATATCTAAAGCCCCATATAGAATGGCTCCAAAAGAACTAAAGAAATTGAAAGAACAATTGCAAGAATTGTTGGATAAGGGATTCAAACATCCTAGTGTATCTCCTTGGGGAGCCCCAGTCCTATTTGTGAAGAAAAAGGATGGGATGTTGAGAATGTGCACTGATTATAGGGAATTGAATAAAGTTACTATCAAGAACAAGTACCCCTTGCCTAGAATTGATGATTTGTTTGATCAATTACAAGGAGCAAAGGTATTCTCTAGGATTGACTTGAGGTCAGGCTATCACCAATTGACGGTGAGGGAAGAAGATGTGTCAAAGACTTTTTTCAGAACTAGATATGGACATTATGAGTTTCTTATTATGCCTTTTGGGTTAACTAATGCACCAACAACCTTTATGGAGTTAATGAATAAGGTGTTCCATAATGTCCTAGATCAGTGTGTTATTGTCTTTATTGATGATATATTGATATATTCAAAGAGTAATGAAGAACATGAGGAGCATTTGAGAGCATTTCTACAAACTCTAAGAAATGAGAAGCTTTATGCTAAGTTTAAAAAGTGTGAAATTTGGCTTGACTAGGTTATTTTCTTAGGACATATGATCTCTGTTGAAGGTATTATGGTGGATCCCAGTAAAGTCCAAGGTGTAATGGATTGGGCTAGACCAGCTAATATGACTAAAATAAGGAGTTTTCTGGGACTAGACCAACTAATGTGACTAAAATAAGGAGTTTTCTGGGCTATCACCAATTGAAGGTGAGGGAAGAAGATGTGTCAAAGACTTCTTTCAAAACTAGATATGGACATTATGAGTTTCTTGTTATGCCTTTTGGGTTGACTAATGCACCGGCAACCTTTATGGATTTAATGAATAAGGTGTTCCATAATGTCCTGGATCAATATGTTTATTGTCTTTATTGATGATATATTGATATATTCAAAGAGTAATGAAGAACATGAGGAGCATTTAAGAGCAGTTCTACAAAGTCTAGGAAATGAGAAGCTTTATGCTAAGTTTAAAAAGTGTGAAATTTGGCTTGACAAGGTTGTGTCTTAGGACATGTGATCTCTATTGAAGGTATTATGGTGGATCCCAGTAAAGTTTAAGCTGTAACGGATTGGGCTAGACCAACTAATGTGACTAAAATAAGGAGTTGTATGGGATTAGGTGGTTATTATAGGAGATTCATTGAAGGATTCTCTAAAATTGCAATGCCATTAACTCGACTCACTAGAAAAGGAATCAGATTTGCTTGGGTAGATGAATGTGAGTAGAGTTTTCAAGAGCTTAAGCGAAGATTAGTAACTGCACCTATCTTAAGTTTACCATCTGGAACTGGAGGATTTGTTGTATATAGTGATGCATCAAGAAGTGGATTTGGTTGTGGGCTTATGCAACATGGAAAGGTCATCACATATGCATCAATACAATTGAAACCTCATGAACAAAACTACCCAACTCATGATCTAGAATTGGAGCAGTCATCTTTGCATTGAAGATAGGGAGACACTACTTATATGGAGAAAAATGTGAAATATACATTGACAACAAGAGTCTCAAATACATCTTCACTCAAGAAGAATTGAACTTGAGACAAAGAAGATGGTTAGAATTATTAAAAGATTATGACTGCAATATTAACTACCATCCTAGTAAAGCAAATCTGGTGGCTGATGCTTTAAGTAGGAAGTCACAACGACACTTTGCAGCTCTAATAACGAGTCAACCTCATCTTAAATTGAAGTTATGCTTGGAAGTAAGGTTATAGCATTGGTTTCAAGCTTGATTGTAAAACCCTCCATTCTTGAACCGATTAAAGAAAAACAAAAGGGGTGATATTTTTCTACAAAAAGTTAAAGAAAAAATGGAGGAAAAGTTGACAGATTTTAATGTTGATTCAGCTGGAATCATTAGATATAAATCAAGGTTATGTGTGCCTCAGGATGAAGAGTTGAAATGAGAACTAATAAGGGAAGTACACAATAGCCTATACTCAGTGCACCCTGGTGGGACAAAGATGTATCAAGACTTGAAAGAGAATTTCTGGTAGAACAATATGAAGAGGAGATAGCGGAGTGTGTATATAAATGCATGACTTGTCAATTGGTAAAGGCAGAACACCAATGATCCTCAGGTTTGTTACAACCCCTAGACATACCTGAGTGGAAGTGGGAGCATATTACCATGGACTTTGTTACCTCTTTACCAGGGACTCCACAAGGTTATAATGCAATTTGGGTAATTGTAGATAAACTGACTGATACGGAGAAAATATAATCGAATCGGGTTCATCCTTGGTTCAACCCTCGACCCCGGTCGGGACAAAAGGAATCGACTCGCTTCCGAGCGGGCCGGGTTCAAAAAGTAGCTTGCTGAGGAAGTACACTAATTTAGTAACAAGCACGCCCTAATCCGCTATGTTCGGAATGGACTAATCGTCAAAGAGACGGGTAGCAGCATTTGCGGAAGATGCTTATCGCTATTATATGGATAACTACCATATAACTGTCATATCAACAAAGGAGTTATCTATTAGCCAAACATTATACGTGTCACATCCCTCCCCGAATCCACCCAGGGGGTACCCTATCTGGGTTACTCAGGAGTGATCCACAGCCCAACAGATCCAGTTTAGGAACGATCATATCCACTTATCACAATAATATAATCAAAAGCAAGAACAATTCTTTGTATTCAAATAATTTAATAATAAAATCAAGAAAGAATCTCAGAAGGTTTCACAAATAACATCAGAGTGCGGAAATGATTCAAATAGGATAAACAGTCAAGTGTGAAAAGGAGGGAGGAAACCCATCCTATAATAATAGCGGAAGGTAGATCGACTAAAATTAAGGTTAAGATTACAAACAGATCTCCAGAGAAGGGAAATAACAAGGTAAGCAACTAAGTTATAGTTTCTTCCAACTTATACAATGTCTCCTCAATAACATAATCATAAGGAACTAAGCTAGGCCGGATCTACTCCTGACAAATATGAGTCTTGAACTGATAGCCTTCACAAATGTAGTCACCGTAGCCAAAGTGGTATGAGTCACCAACATAGTCCTCAAAGTGTTGACCGTCACAGTCAACAGTAGGAGTACCTGCAGAAAAGTCTAACAAAATATGTTGCAAAAAGGAGTGAGTTCAAAAGAACTCAGCAAGGAAAGTTATTCCATAATACATAAGCCATATGATATCAATCACGAAATGATGCAGATGATATGAGACATAAGATGCAAATATGATTCTAACTCTAAGTATGCTGGTCTCTATGGTAGACATGCTTTAAGTCAAAGCACCATACTTCTTTAGGTAGTCTCAGTCACTCATCATCGGGGGGGAATTGGGTCCTGCATCCCTCTCGGACAAATCCATGGTTGGGGGTTTCAGTCACCACTCTCTCACATCACCATTTGGTCTAAGTATTGGCGCATGTCAAGGTATAGCCTAGCCCAATGCAAGTCATCTACTTAATCATATCATGTCAGTTCCAGATACGTCCATTCCTCCCCTCTCGGGATCGTTTCCGGTATCCTTCACACTAGAGTCACGGATATTACTCACTGAACTCATCAACCCTATTGGTCATCCACAAATGGTAAACGGGAAGCTCTCACGTCCCCTCACGGATCATTTCACTGGTCTTGAGTGCCCGTGAGTCCAAGTCTAGTCATTTGCAACCCTACCAATAAATGGCCCCTTCCGGGTATCCGCAATGCAATTTATGTCCTCTCACGGAGTGGTTACCGGTCTTGAGCGCCCACAAATCCACGCTACTACCACGGGTCGTTCGGTCTCAATGCCCTTCCGAATCGGGTCTGATATGATAGGGACATCCTAGCCATACATCTAGACAAGTCCTATGTATGTCATCCAATGATCCAGGAAAGCGTCGATGGGCATCTTGAGAGAACATCCCATACTATTCCCTCCGATGTCCAACGATAGAAGTACTAGTAGGGCACTCCCCCAATCCCAAATCATACCTAAGCAATCACATGCTTATTTCCATCCATTACATATCAACAATACATTATCATATTCAAAACATGTCATAACATCTCATAATACAATGTATAAATAAATGACAAGAATAAGTAAACATGATAAACCAAGTAATTAAGCATGGTGCTACTGTCATAAGGTAACTACAGTAGTCATATGATGTCTAAAATCAACTAATAATTTAAGTCTACTAAGTTACCAACAACAGTGTAAAAGTCATACAGTCTATGTTATATGGCAATAACCGTCCTTACCTCAAATTGTGAAGAAGATGATCCGAAGTCAAAAGAGAATGGTCCAATTATAGTCTTAAAGCCCTAAACAAACATACATGAAGGATTAGAGAAGAAATCAAAACAATCGGAGATCGAACGGATCAAAACTGGGCAAAAGTTTTTGATAGCAACCTTGTTGGTCAATACATTGGGTCGATAGTATCGACCAAAAGAGTCTTGGATAGCAAGCTAGCTTTTTTTGGGTTTTGGCTAAAAATTGGTCTTTCGGGTCTCGGATCGATACGAAACTTGGGGAACAGTTCCAACACAATATAGAGACACTAATTATCAAAGAATTAACATCATCCAATGGTCAAATTAGAAATCCCCAAATTGGCATATCAAGATCAAGAGTTGTTAATCATGGCATTGGCTATTTCTTTGGGTTTTTGGCTCAAAATTGGACTTCTGTGTCTCGGATCGGTATGAAACTTGGAGGGGATGCTAGGAACAGTAGCAGGAGACTATGTAGCAAGAATTAACATGATCCAATGGTCAAATTGAAAACCCCCAATTTGAGGTCCTAGGTTCAAACATGAAAGAATCATGTTCTTCAATGAAATCAATTACAATTGCAAGAGAACTTAGGAATTTAAGCAATAGGATGATGAACAACAGAATATAGACAATTACTAACATATAATCAGACCTATTTGCTAAAGAAAATCAGATTAAGAAGATGAACTCATGTTTCCATGAAGAAGAAATCAAAATAATAAAGCAAGAACATCAAGTATAAGAAACATAGCATGGAAAGAATGAAGAGAGGTTTAATCAACCCAAGAGAGCTTGTAGAAGAGTTGGTTGCAAGGTTGCAGCACCTTCTTCACGAACTCAGTAGCAAGAACAAGATGAGGTAGAAGTAGATTAGAGAGAGAGTGAGAGATTACATACCTTGGAGAAGAGATTAGAGAAAAGAGATAATGATTCTTGAAGAAGATCAACACCCAAGCCAAGGAAGAGGCTTAGAGGAGCTTTCCCACGTTCTCAGATGTTGAAAAGAGTGAAATAATGATTTAGGTTCAAGGTTTCACTTAAAAGGACAAAGGAATATCCAAAAAGCACATTTTTCACGATTTTGGGCTTGTTTTGGTCGATGCTCTTGGTTGATGGTATCGACCAATAGTATCAACCAACAGAGTCTCAACAGAATTTTCAGGAATAGTTCAGCAACTTTGAATAGGGATTCGGAAGGCTATACAAGGTCAAATTGAGTGAGGTTTTCTCCTACAAGTCAATAAAGAAGTCTAGTTTCAAGAAATACATTTGGATCAATCATGGGAGTTCATTAGGTCCACCATCTAAGCTCACCTTCTTCGATGCGCAAGCAGGATTTGCCAGACATAGTTCAGCAACCTCGGACAGGGATTTGGAGGGCTATATGCGGTCAAATTGAGTGGGTTTTTCTCCTACAAGTCCATCAAGAAGTCTAGTCTCGGGAAATATAATTGGATTGTGCACAAGAGTTCATTAGGTATTTCAACTAATTCACCCCTCTTTGGTGCGCAGATTCAAAACTAACACTGACAATGCTCTCAAGTGAGGGGCATCATCGTCAATGTCCAAGGGCTTGGGTTTCGACACCAAATTATCAACCAAAAGGGTCAACAAGGACTTTTCCCACCACTTCAGGTCATTGGATCTACAAACAATACAAGTTCCGGGCCGGGTCAGGGTAAAGATAAGGCCGGATATGGCCTCCTAAGGCTTTCAAGGATAACAACATTGAAATCAAGGTCCAACTTCAAGGTCTAACATTAAACAAGTCTTTCTTTATCCCAAAACAAATAGGGTATCCCGGGCTAGGTTTGGGCTGGATTTCACAATACGGACTTATCACTCAATGGATCTATTCGTTAAGATCTGACGGCTATCCAAAGAAGGCTCAAATACATCCAACGAAGGAGATTCGAAGGTACACCCTATATAAGACATCACCTACCCACAAGGTAGAAGAGGACATACAATTTGAATCGTATTCTCATTATTCATTTCTTAGCTCTATGCTCAAGCAGAGCCGTTTATGATCAGTTCATCAACTAACTTAGCCTTCGGAGGTGGACTCCCTATCCCAGCGGTCAGGCCACATGTGACGTTAGTTTTTGCAGGTCATACGCAGGAGATCTAAAGGCTGAGCAGATTTTGGACGCATCATTTGGCACCGTCTGTGGGAATCGCTTCAGAAAGCCATGGTTACCAGATCATCGGCAGTAGTAGTAGCGGCTGCGGCGGCCCAGCGAGAAGCTGGGTTTCAAATTCCCGGAGCAAATAATCCAGATATCCCTGAGGGAAGTCGACGTCTTGAAGTACGAGAAGATGGTGGTCAAGGAGGTAATAATCCTCTAGATCCACTCCAGTATCAACTGGATCAACTGAAACTCTAGTTATTGAAGGTGAGTCAGACGCTCCGTACGTTGACCAGGCAGGTGGTGGCACCGCAAGCACCTGATCAACGTGATGCAGGAAGGCGCGCATTACAAAGGGAGCAAAGACTGATCGATGACCAGAATGTTGGTTAGAATTTCCGAGAAGGCGATCGGAGGCAAGAAAGAGAACCTAGGAGAACTGGAGAACTCCCTAGGAGAGATGAGCGGTTTGAAGGACCGCTAGGAAGTACAACCGATTCAAATACGAGGTTGGGTGCAGGAGTACGAACTCACTCACCAACTATCTGGAGTTCGGTTTGGGAGAATGATCATGTCGTTGGAGATCGATCAGCACATATTGGTCAAGAATTGGCCAATATTTATAAAAAACTTGATCAATTGGCGAGAGGGAGAATAACTGATGATATTTATTCGGTTATTCGAAAAACTCCGTTTGCCGAGGCCATAGCCGAATATCAATTTCCTCACAATTTCCGGTTGCCAACCTTTTCCAGTTTCGATGGTTCGGGAGACCCCATCGCTCATATCAGTTACTACCAGCAGACTATGGCTGTTGCGAGTAATTCTGATGAAATCCTTTGCAAGGTTTTCGGTTCATCCTTAACTGGAGTAGCACAGAAATGGTTTTCGAATATCTCGTCGGGAAGGATCGTGGATTTTGAAGAATTGGCGCGAAATTCATAGGAGGATTCCAAAGTGGAATCCAGATCAAAAAGACCGAGGAGACCTTTTTCACTATCAGACAAGGGAAAAGTGAATAGATTCGAGAATATCTAAAAAGATTTAACAGGTTCACAATGGAGATAGAGAATCTAGATGAACAGGTAGCTAAAATTGCTTTGTTCACTGGACTCACTAACTGATGGCTCTTGGAGTTACTACTTCAAGACATGCCAACCACTTATGCTGAACTGGTGCAAAGGTGTCAGTAGCAGGCAGAGGTGACGGAGATCCTGAATGCACACCAGGGGGATAATAAAGCTTCTACAAAAGAACAGAAGGCCCCTGAAAACAAGCAGAGGCCGAAGCAGAATGTTCGTGATCGAGTTGGGAAGCCTCACCAGGCATGGCGGCAGAGATC
Organism: Hakea prostrata; assembly: GCF_041222555.1. Lineage (NCBI taxonomy): Eukaryota > Viridiplantae > Streptophyta > Magnoliopsida > Proteales > Proteaceae > Hakea > Hakea prostrata. Next base: position 38,955,754 of record NC_142600.1, read on the forward strand.
TCCCAGCAAAAGTGAGTATACTCCATTAAATACTCCTTAGGTTGATATCTTAAACATTATCAAGAGACAGAATATCTTGAAATGGCCTCCAAAGCTTCCCATGAAGCCTGGGGAACAGAATAGAGAAAGGTATTTCCGTTTCCACAAGGATTATGGTCACTATACCAATGATTGCAGACATTTAAAGGCGGATATTGAAAGATTGATATCTCAAGGACACTTGTCCAATTTCGTCAGAGGAAGACGAATGGAACCGCGAGACACAGGTAACAAGAGGGAACGTTCGGTTAGTCCGGAACGACCGACGGCGGATCCTAAATCTAAGAAAGGTAAGGAAGTGATCGATGCTACTCGGTCACCCATACTAACAATATTTGGAGGTCTCGAACTTGAGTCATTACGGAAGTTGAAAGCCAAATCCAAGTTTGTTGGAACCGGAGAAACACGAAGCCAGAAAAGGCCAAATGGTGAGGGTTCGATCCCCTTCGATGAGGAAGATGAAAGAGGCGTCTGTTTACCTCATGATGATGCCATAGTCATCAAGGTAGAGATCGCATGCTGAGAAGTGAATAGGGTGTTAGTTCACACCAGGTTTGTTGTAGACCTTTTATCTTATGCATCTTATCAAAAGCTTAAAGTGGATGAAGACTTGATGGAGCCGTCATCTGCACACTTGTATGGCTTTGTGGGATTGTCCGCAATAGCAGAAGGATCAGTACAGCTAGATCTGTCGATTGGAAGCTTCCCTAAAGAGGCTACTGTTCGAGTAAGCTTCTTGGTGGTTTGAGAACTTCCATCTTATAACGTCATTCTCAGAAGGCCATCCTTATCAAAGTTAGGTGCTATAGTTTCAACAAAGCATCTGAAGATAAAATTCCTGACAGAAATGGGAATTGGTCAGGTTTCTTCTAACCAAAGAATCTCTTGACAGTGCTATGTAGCATATTTGAAGGATAAGGAGGGCCTGAGGAAGGTAACTGCGTTACCAATAGAAGTACGAGACGATCGGGACGAGGCAGAGATGCAAAGGCCCAAGCCAGTCTAGAAGTTGGAACAAATTCAGCTGTATCCTGATGACGAAAAAAGAATTACTTATATCGGGTCTGAGCATTTGGAAGAATTCAAGAAGGAGCTGAAGTCTTTTCTTCAGCAAAATAGCGATGTGTTTGCATGGTCTGTAGAGGATATGCCAGGAATTGATCGGCAAGTTGCAGAACATAAACTTTGGATAGATCTGAAGGTGAAACCAGTAATTCAAAAGAGGAGAAATTTATCCATTGAAAAGCACGAAGCCGTTCGGGGTGTGGTTGAAAAATTAAAGAACTTTGGTTTCATTAAACCTATAGAATGCCCAGTTTGGTTGGCCAATGTGGTGATGGTCAAGAAGGCAAATGGAAAGTGGAGAATGTGTACAGATTACACAGATCTCAACAAGTCTTGCCCAAAGGATTGTTATCCGTTGCCCAGGATAGATCTGTTGATAGATGCCACAGCAGGATATGAAACATTGAGTTTCATGGATGCAAACTCAGGATACAACCAGATCCTCATGAACAAAGACGATGAAAAGTTTACTGAGAGTTTCTATTACAAAGTCATGCCGTTCGGCTTGAAAAATGCAGGGGCTACTTATAAGAGGGCTGTCAACAAAATTTTTGAAGACCTGATCGAGAGAAACGTGGAGGCGTATGTTGATGATATGCTGGTGAAGAGCACTGCCAGGTCAAAACACATTAAGAATTTAGCGGAGGTATTTTCAGTATTGCAAAAATACCAGATGAAGTTGAATCCGGAAAAGTGCGCCTTTGGAGTCTCGTCGGGCAAGTTCCTGGGCTTTATGGTATCACAAAGAGGTACTGAGGCTAATCCGGCCAAAATACAGGCTTTGATTGATATGGAAGCGCCCAAGATTGTTCGAGATGTGCAATGCTTAACGGGAAGAGTAGCCACGTTGAACCGGTTCATCTCATAGTCGGGAGAAAAGTGCCTACCTTTTTTCAAAGCACTCAAAGATTTGAGGGGTAGTAAGGAGGCGAAATGGACTGAAGAATGTCAAAAGGCGTTCGAAGATCTAAAGGAAACACTGGGAAGACCACCGCTACTATCCCGACCGGAAAAGGGAGAAATTTTGCAACTATATTTAGCAACATCCCCCTCGGCAGTAAGCGCGGTGCTTGTTCGGAAAAAAGATAAAAAGCAATGGCCAATCTATTATGTCAGCCACGTACTACTCGACGTGGAAACGCGATATTCCCAGATCGAAAGGCAGGCCTTGGCTCTTATGATAGCAGCCAGAAAGCTACGACCATACTTTCAGGCTCATCCAATCGAGGTATTTACAACTTTTCCTCTTAGTAAAGTTCTTCGTAAACCTGATTTGTCTGGAAAAATGGTAGCTTGGTCGGTCGAGCTCAGCGAGTTTCAAGTAAGCTTTAAGCCTTGAACGGCAATTAAAGCCCAAGCATTGGCTGACTTCGTAGTAGAAACAACTGCACCATGGGAAGAGATTGTCGAGCCTAGTATTCCAACCATGTGGGAGGTGTACGTGGATGGCTCGAGCAATAAGCAAGGTGCAGGGGCAGGAATTCTTTTGAAAAGCCCGGTAGGTTTTTTATTCGGTATGCATTAAGATTTGCATTCAAAGCAAGTAATAATGAAGCAGAGTACGAGGCTCTAATAGCTGGACTTCACTTGTCAAAAAGCATTGGTGATAGCGGAGGTAACTATTTTTAGTGACTCACAGCTTATTGTCAATCAAGTACAAGGGGAGTATGGTGTCAAAGAACCCTAATTGCTAAAATATCAAGAGATTGTGCAAGCATTGCAGAAAGAATTCAGGAATCTAAAAGTATGTCAGATCCCAAGAAAAGAAAATACAATGGCAAATGAGCTATCAAGACTAGCTAACGCCAAGGAAAAGAATTTAGACCCCTCGGTCTATATAGAGGAAGTAACATTCCCAAGTTACCAAAAGAAGGAAGTATCCTATATTGAAGCTAAACGATGCTGGATGGATCCGATCGTGAAATATCTGAGAGATGATAAGTTGCCAAAAGATCCAAAAGAGGCGAGATTAATCAAGGTACGAGCAACACGATTCATAATGCAGAATGGAAGGCTATATAGAAGATCCTATGCTGGACCCCTCTTAAGATGCTTGGGTCCGAAGGATCGGAAATAGCTCTGGCCGAGGTTCATGAAGGAATTTGTGGGGCTCACATGGGCGATCGGGCCCTGGCACACAAAATTTTAAGGCTCGGTCTGTATTGGCCTAAGCTTCAGCAAGCTGCTATGGAATATGTTCATCGGTGTAGCAATTGTCAAATCCATGCAACAGTATCTAAAAGACCAGCTGAAACCTTGACTTCGATTCTAGACCATCCCTTTTGCGATGTGGGGAATTAATATCATGGGAAAATTCACCAAGGCATCTGGCGGAAGAGAATATCTAATAGTAGCGATTGATTACTTCACCAAATGGGTCGAGGCTAGTGCTCTGGTGACCATCACTGAAAGAAAGGTGGAGAAGTTCATGCTCGAGTCTATCATTTATCAGTTCGAGATGCCAAAAATACTCATGACCGATCATGGCACACAATTCGATACACCACAATTTGAACAATTTTGCAGTACATATCTGATCGAGCATCGTATGTCATTAGTGGCATACCCCCAAAGCAACGGCCAAGTGGAGGTTACAAACCGAACATTACTTGAGGGGATAAAAAAGAGACTCGAAGCTGATAAAGCTTTATGGGTTGAAGAATTGCACAACGTTCTGTAGGCCTACCGAACTACGGTTCAAACTCCCACAGGAGAAACTCCTTTTAAATTGGCCTACGGATCTCTGGCTAGAACACTACGGGAAAGAGAGTTCAAGGAAAAAGCAAACGAACAAGGATTGCTAGATAGCCTTGACTTATTAGATGAAGTTCGTGCAAAAGCAATAGCACACACTCAACATTATCAAAGAAGGATAGCGTCACATTATAATTCCCGAGTGTAGAGTCGTCGATACCTAGCGGGAGACTTGGTATTAGGGAATACCTTAGCTTTAGACCCACGCCATCAGAGGAAATTGGACCCTTCATGGGAAGGCCCATATATGGTAATTAAACCGGTCGGAACAGGAGCATATAAGCTGAAGAACACGACAACAAACAAAGAGCTGGATCGTTCGTGGAATGCTAGACACTTGAAGAAATATTATCCTTGAGAAGATTATCATTTTCATTCATGATGTAATAGCATTTGACTCAATCAATACAAATTCTTAGTTTTCAACATACTATCTTTCGATTGGGAGCAACACACAACTTACTCAAGATCAGATCCAGCGACAAAATCAAAAGGCGTCGGTTTAAAACCCGAGTGAGTCCTTCTCAAACTTATTGAATTTCTCCAGAAATCTTTAAGTAAAGGCATCGGTTTAAAACCCGAGTGAGTCCTTCTCAAACTTATTGAATTTCTCCGAAAATATTTAAGTAAAGGCATCGGTTTAAAACCCGTGTGGGACCTTCTACAAGGCGTCGGTTTAAAACCCGAGTGAGTCCTTCTCAAACTTATTGAATTTCTCCAGAAATCCTTAAGTAAAGGCATCCATTTAAAACCCGTGTGGGACCTTCTACAAGGCGTCGGTTTAAAACCCGAGTGAGTCCTTCTCAAACTTATTGAATTTCTACATAAATCTCTAAGTAAAGGCATTTTTTAAAAACAACTAAGACCTACTGCAACAGAGACTCAAGTGAGTGACAAAGTTCAAAGATGAAGTTAATTCTTTATTCCTTTAAACGACCAGAAGGGGCCAACCTTTACATCAAATATACATATGAGATAACAAGTGGGATACAATCTTCGTTCGGTCAAGAAGGAAAATCATCGTCGGTGATCATGAAGAACTCCAAAACAAGATCGAAGCAACTATGTCAGAAGCAACATAGAGTCAAGAAGAACAGAGTCGGGAAGACATATGATGGCTATTGGCCATGGAAACATGAGTCCTCTCATCATTTGTTTCTCTTCCTCGGGGATTGCGAAGAATTCTGTAAACTCCAACCTACAAAATCCTCCGCAATTCCATACTCTTTATCCAGCTTTTTTTGAAGAGGCCTGGCCTTTGATCAAACCTGCATTCAAGGCAAGCTCTTCATAGCTGAATCCTTTGAGGGGAGACAAAGGAGGAGAGTCATCAAGATGATGCATTATATCTAGATCTTGAGGAGGGAGGTCCACCACATCTTTGGCTCAAGCAAGAAGAGGAAGTCCCAGCTTTGCAAACACTTTGGGATGACAATTTGCACGTGGGGAGTCGTGTTGAAATAAGGATTTCTCCTTAGTATCGATTCCCATACCTCGTTCTCACCATCCTGATATGCCTACAAGTTATAAGCATTTAGCATGTCAACAAAAGGCTTACTCTGCAAATATTTGAAGATGCAAGCCTTGCGAACATCAGTCGGAAGGGACTCGGGCAAAAGGGTAACAACTTGCCTTTGTGGCGTTGATACATCTCTAGACCCTTTCGCCCCTACTGAAAGCTTTTCAACTTCCTGCTCCAACTTTCGTATTTTCTTCACTTGGGCAACCTCCTAAGCGTTGTTTCCAAGATGAGCAATCTCAACATCTTTGGCTCTGGATTCTTCCCACAGCCTGGAAAGCTCATCACTCAGTCTCTTGAGTCTAAAAGCTCCTTCCACTTGATTGTGGAAATTACCAGCAAGGCTCCTGCAACAACTCAAGAGTTAGTCAAGAGCAAAAAATCTTCAAAACAAAAGGTAATGAAGAGAAACTTACATCACCAGGGACTTTACAAAATCCATATCTGGGACAGTAGAGAAGGCTCTGCTCTCGGCAGGCATTTGGACAGAAGTGCACCATTCTCGTGCTTTGTCAAAATCGTCTGTCACCAAGTTAGACCTCTTTAGCGACCAGGAAGGTTGGAACACATCATCATTTAACCGCGCTTCCTAGAAGCAGTACCCTTGGCCTCCTCGAAAACCTCCACAGTTGGAGGATGGAGGAGGATGCCAAACAAGCACTAGAGTCAGATTTGGAAGCCAGAACGATGATCAAAGGAACCATATCTTCCTTAGAAGACCGAACGGTCTTTATCATGGAAGAAGACTCCAACGTAGCGCCAGCAGGGGTTTCGGCTGTGCGAACAGCGACGAAGGGAGCCACATCCTCCTTGGAAGACCGAACGATCTCCCTCAACGAAGGAGACGCGGGAGAAGCACCAGCGGAAGCTATGGGAATCTGAACTTTTGAAGATTCACCAACAACAATCTCCCCGCGTTTAGAAGATTCACCAACAACAGTCACCTCACAAGGAAAAATCTTCGTTAGCACTGAAGCAGTCTTCTTGAAAGATTTCGCCCTAATATTATCCAAGTTAATTCTTGGAGGCACTACAAAGGAAAAGAAAACATCGTCAGTTCGAGAGATCAACCAAAAATAAAGCAGAAAAGGGAAAACCCTAGATTTCCGAAAAACAAAAGCTACAAGGAATATCCAACAAGGAACTTCCGGAATGAGTAAGCCCCAAGTATACTATTGTGGAGATTACTCAGGGGGAAGAAGAAGAAGTTCATGCTAAAACTGAACAACAGGGGAGAAACTCACTTGTTCAGGTTCTGATCGAGGTATCACCAGAAGATAAGAGTACAGAGGCGACAAAGGCAAAATACTACTTTGCAAATTTAGCAGATAAGAATGATATTGCAGATAGCGACGATAAAGATGAAGCACCCAGGAGGAACTTGAATAGCCTCAGGGAGTGAGGTGACGGTTGAAAGCCCAAGTAAATCAAGGGTTAAAACGGAAGGGACATTTCGAATTCCGAAAAATGTAGGATCAATGGTTAGGAGATAACAACGCTTCAAATTCGAAACTTAAAGGCTATCCTTAGTTTCCACGTGGAGCAATGTGCACTTGATACGAGGATACTGCCAAATACCAACTGTCGCACCAGTATTACATAAAAGAGTATTCCCATTTTCTTGGGAAGAACAATTTGTACGCTGTTGGAATTAATTAATAAATTAGTTGCCCAAGGGAAAATCTAGAAACTCACAATTAGGGCGGTTACAAAATATAGGTTATATATTTGTAACCACCGCATCACTTGAGGAGTGTGATTTCATTCGTACGAGATTTCTTCCAGAAAAGAGGTGCTCTATCTCTCTCTCTCTCTCTCCCTTATCTCCAAGAAACGCAGGAAGGAGAAACTCACTGGAGGTTTCCTTCCTTTGCCTTAGATCTTTCTTCCATCTTCTTTCCACACGGCATTTGGGTTGTGGAAATACTTCCCTTTCCTTGTGATTGTGGAATGATCCCGGTAGAGATTTTGTGATGGAACGAGAACATGGATCCAGATTTACTTCCATTGCAAATACTTCATAAAAGGGAAAGCGAATCAAGGTAAGGAATCTTTCCCCCAACAATTAATTGAATTGATATATTTGGAGTTTTTCCGATATTGGCATCAGAGCCATTGGTTCCCATGGTTCTTTGTTCCTCCCCATTGTTTAACTTCATTGTATGGATCCAATGGGAGGATTAAGGGTTTATGGAAACCCACAAAGAATCCAAGGTTTAAGATGAAACCCATGGGAGAATTGATAGGGTTTTTGGAAACCCTTATGTTTTGGGTTCGGATCCGAGTAGGAGGATCCTTGTATTTTTCTCTTGTGAATTTTTGCATAAATTGATTATCCATGATAATTTTTTTTGTTTAATTGTCACATCCACCCAGCCGGTACCCTACCTGGCATACCCGAGTGTGTGATCCACAGCCCCGAAGATCAAGTATCGAGTAATCAACCTCCCACATAGACAATAACATAATTATGAACAATAATAATCAATGTGCAAAAGATAAACCAAAGATCCAAATAAGGAAGGAATAAACCATATTTATATATATATATATATATAATCAGAGTACGAAAGACAATCAGAATGTCAAATCAATAAAGTAAAGTGAGGCGGAATCCCACTCTACAACCAGCGGAAATGTAGTACTAAAAGAAAAGGAAAAGAATGAAAACTAATCCCAATAGCAGGTACAATAGGTAACTAAATTGTTCTCAATCTTATAGACAACATCTCTATAAGTATAAATCTCAAAAATGGCACAAGGGCGCTTCCACTCTATGGTCGGACTAAGCATCGTATGTAGCATAACCACCCGCAGAATCTTCAGTGTAATTGTTGTAAACGCAATCACCTTCTGGAGATATGCCTCTTAAGTTTGCGCTTCTTCATACGAGCAGTCATAATACTCAAAACTTGTAGAGTAGTTAACAAAACATTGTACAAAAGGAATGAGTTTCAAAGAAACTCAGCAAGGTAGTTAATCCATAACAACATAAATAGCAAGATTTCAAAGCAAAGTAACATGCTATATGATATGAAACACATGATGCAATATGATTCTAACTCTATGTATGTTGGTCTTTATTGGCAGACATGCTTTAAGTCGTAGCACTGTACTTCTTTAGGAAGGTCTCATCACACAACGCCTTTTGGTAGTGGGTCCGGCATCCCTCGGGACATTCCATGGCTGGAGGTATAGGTCATCACTCTCTCACATCACCATTGGTCTAAGTACCAGCGCATGTTAGGGTCAAAGCCTAGCAAAATGCAAGTCTCCTACTCAGTTACATCAAGTCAAATCCAGATATGTCCATTCCTCGCCCCTGGCGATCCTTTCCAGTATCCTTCACACTAGAGTCCTCATAGTCCCTGACTACGGACTCATCAACCCTATAGGTCATCCACATATGGTAAACGGGAAGCTCTCACGCCCTCTCACGGGTTGGTTGCCGGTCTTGAGCGCCCGTGAGCCCAAGTCTAACCATATGCAACCCTACCGATAAATGATCCCCACAATGTGATTCTTGTCCTCTCACGGATTGGTTACCGGTCTTGAGCTCCCATGAATCCCCATTGCTACCACGGGTCGTTCGGTCTCAATACCCCTTCGATTAGGGTCTGACATAACGGGACATCCTAGCCAAACACTACTAGACAGTCCTAAATATGTCATCCAATAGTTTAGGAAGGTGTCCAAAGGGCATCTCCGGAAACATCCCATAATATTCTTGTAGTAGTCCAAGGACTGAAGTGTCAAAAGGACACCTCTCCTTTCCAAACCATAACTTAAGCACACGCAAGCATCAATCCATAACATCACATATATGGTAACTTCATATATGGAAAGAAATCAATAATAACATTCAACTTGTATAGAACTGGTAAGTAAATCATACATGAGTCAATTTAATGTAAACAAGTAATGCTACTGATATCAAGACAGTACAACAGTAGTATAACATTGTAAGAATCTAATTACCAAAATAAACTAACAAGATTCAAATATAGAAACTAAGATATACAATTTATGTAGTTAAGGAAGTAACCATCCTTACCTTATATAACTCACAAAGGAATCTTAAGAATTCAAGTAAGATCTTGACAAACTTGAGAAGAAGGTCCAAAACAAGTGTATACAACATATAAGGAAAGATACCTAGAAGAAAAGATATCAAAACATCCAAAACAGACCAAATCTGAAGTTGCTGTACTCATTGGTCAATTGGATTGGTCTACTGTCTCAGTCGACCAACCGAGACAGTGGCCTTAAAAATCAGAGTTTTGAGAAATAAGAACCGAATTTGGTGGTTCAAAAGGGTACTAAACAAGGGGTAAACTACAATGGTAGCATCCTAGTATATAGAGGACTTCAAAACACTAATCGAATCAAGTCTTCAAGTTACAAATTAGGAAACAAAAGTTACCATAATTAGATCAATCATAGTTCTTGAAGAATTCAAAGTACAAATCATGGACAAGAACAATAGGATGATGGATCATTGGTTGTGATAAAGAAATCATGAAAGGCATGCATAGATCTTCAAGAAAATAGATCTAAGACTGAAGAACATGAATCTAAATAAGGAAACAAAACTTACCATAGATGTATCAGTCATGATTCTTGAAGAAAGCATGATATGATAAAGGAGAAATAACTAGAGATTGATAGATTATGGATCATGTAAAGAAAACACAGCGATTGACTACTAATATGATCAATGAAATAGATCTAAGAAGATCAAAATTTAAATCAAAGATGAACGAAGAAAAGATCATGATTTAGATCATGATTCCTTCAGAAGCTTGCAGTGATCATGATTATGATCATTGCTTTAGCCATTAATCCTTAGGAAGATCATGAGAGATAAGTACAGAGATGTTTGCAACAGAGAATGCAGCATCTTCTCTACTGTCTCAACCCAAAAAGGAAAGAAAACAAAGATGATGAAGAAGAAGAGAGTGTAGACATACCTTTTTGTGTAAGAGCACGAGTTTTGACGAAGATCAGTCAAGATAAACACCAAGGACGCAAGGGAGATGACTTGCAGAGGTCTCTGGTACGTTCCAAAGAGTTTGGAGGCAGAAAATACGAAGTAGACTTGAGATTGGACTTAAATAGAGCAAGCAAGACCTAATTAGCAAAGACAGAACCCATTGGTCGATTGGATTGGTCGACAATTGTGAAACCCAGCCCTGACCCTAATCCGGAAACTCTATTTATTGTAGGTCCAGTGACCCGAAGTAAGGCAAGAAGTCATCTTTGGGCATTTCTGTTGAAGACTTGATGGCTGGATTGGAATCAATGAGTGTTGATGCTAGTGTCCCAATGGTGGAAACTGCACCCGGATGAAGATTGGATTAGTTGATGGACTTGGAGTGGTCTCTGTATTGATTCAAAGGCATTTCTAATTCCTAGGTATGTCACTCTAGAGGTGTGCAAAACCCTTGATGTTTGGACTTGATCTGAGCCTTCAATTCCTTGTTTTGAAGTTGCTGTCTTGATTGGTCGACTCATTGGTCGATTGGACCAATCGACCAATCAATCGACCAATTGATTTTTGTTTTTGAAATTTGAATCCTGTCTCTTCTATTTAAGTCTAATCTTGGGAATACTCCGCCTCCTCTGCCTCCTAAGCCTCTGGAATGAGTTAGAACCCTAATCTAACCCATTCCCTTGCATTCTTTGGTGATCTCTTACAAAGACTTGAAGAATTCTTCATCTTTTTACGGCAAAGGTATGATCTCACTCACTCTCTCTTCTATCTCTGATTTTCTTTCTTTTATTCTGTTTTCATTGAGATTAGAAAGGTGATGAAGCATTCTTGTAATCATCAATTCTCTGATCTCACCATATTCTTTAAGACTCATGATCATCATCATGTTCTTAAACCCTACTTATTGAATTCTTGAAAACCTAACCCTAATCCTTTGAAAACCCTAACCTGTGTGATTGTTTGGAGAACTTTTGGTAACCTACCTTGTGAAAGGGAAATCCTTTTTGGGTGACCTTGTATTAACCTAAAACTTAATCATCTATATTTTCCTGTTTAGATTTGTCTTTGTTCATTCAGATCTCACAATTATTTGTCCAGGGAGCCAAAAGGGTGAAACCCTAATTCTCTTGGATTAAACCCAGAAATCCCCTAGTTGATCATGTTAACCCAATCATTATGTTTTCTTTACTAGATCTGAATTCTTTCATATCCTAGTTCATTATCTTTAATCTTTCTAAGTATTGGCGCATGTCACAGTAAAGCCTTGCCCAATGCAAATCATCTACTCAGTCATATCAACTCAGATCCAGATACGTCCATTCCTCGCCCCCGGCGATCCTTTCCGGTATCCTTCTCACTAGAGTCAGCGTAATCCCGGATTATGGACTCATCAACACTATTGGTCATCCACAAATAGTAAATGGGAAGCTCTCACGTCCTCTCATGGGTTGGTTACCAGTCTTGAGCGCCCGTGAGCCCAAGTCTATCCATTTGCAACCCTACCAATAAATGGTTCCCACAATGAGATTTATGACCTCTCACGGGTTGGTTACCGGTCTTGAGTGCCCACAAATCCCCACTTCTACCACGGGTCGTTCGGTCACAATGCCCTTCCGATTTAGGTCTGATACGACAGGGACATCCTAGCCAAACCACTAGACAATCCTATGTATGTCATCCAATAACCCGGAAAAGAGTCGATAGGCACCTTCGGAGAACATCCTATACTATTCCCTCCGGTGCCCAAGGACAGAAGCGTCAATAGGACACTCCCCAATCCCAAGTTATACGTAGGCAATCACATATTCAAGTTCATCACTTCTCATGCATCCAATACATCTTCATAATACAAGTTAAATAATGATATTGAAATGAATCATCATAGACATAAGTAAACAAGAATAGTAATGTAACATGACAAGAGTATAATGATTTCAATACTACTGTTCTAACAAATATATCACAGTCTTATAACGATTAAAAGAAATCAAGAGATTCTCTTCATAAATAAGAACATAAATCATAAGTTGATGATCTATATGTTTATGGAGATAACCATCCTTACCTTAGGTTGAGTTGATGATGAATTGAGAATACCAAGAAATAGTCCAAAAGAATTGTTAAGACCCTAAACAAACATCAATAACAAGTTAGAGAAGAAGTTGGGAAGATCGGATGTCAAACGGATCAAAACGGAGCAAGGTTGCTGTCAGCAACAAGTTTGGTCGATGGTCTCGGTCGATGGTATCGACCAAAAAGATCGACCAAAATTGTCTTCGGGACAGAATAGTGGATTTTGGGGATTTTGGTCCGAAATGGGTCTTCCGGGGTTCGGATTGAAACTTGGAGGGATGATTAATAACAATGTAAGAACACTACCTAGCAAGTATTATCACAATCCAATGGTCCAAATGAAAACCCCCAAATTGAGGTCCTATGTTCTAAAGACAAGAATCCTAGCATTCATGAGAAATTGATGTAATTGAAAGGGAAGCTAGAGAATTAGTTGGGGAATAGGTTAGGAACATGATTACAATCATTTGCAAGACAGAGATTAGACTAATCATACTCCACATCTCAGTTTAGTATAAGAAATCAAGTTGTTAAGCAAGGAATCATGGTAATGTATATGTAAGGATCAAGATGCAAGTGAAGCATAGCAAGAATGAAGGAAAAGCAAGTATAAATGGGAAGAGACGTTCATGGCAAGGTGTTTGCAAGGTTGCAGCACCTTGGCCATGGTCTCATCAGTAAAAGAAGAAGGGAAGTGAGTAGAATAGAGAGCAAGAGAGAGAATCATACCTTAGAAGATGGTAGTTGGAGAAGAGAGACAAGGATTCTTGTAGAAGGTCATCACCTAAGCTAAGGAGGAGCCTAAGAGGAGCCTTCCCACGTTCTCAGGTGTTGAAATGAGTGAAATATCGTTCTAGGTTCAAGGTTTCACTTAAATAGATGAAGGAATATCCAAAAAGCATCTTTTTCTCGATTCTGGGCAACTTTGGTCGATGGTCTTTGGTCGATGGTATCGACCAAAACAGGTAACAGGTTTCAGCAGAAAATCCAGAAATAGTTCAGCAACTTCGAACAGGGATTCAGAGGTCTATACAAGGTCAAATTGAGTGAGGTTTTCTCCTACAAGTCAATAAAGAAGTCTAGTTTCCAGAAATACCTTTGGATCAAGCATGGGAGGTCATTAGGTCCACCAACTAAGCTCACCTTCTTCGATGCGCAAGCAGAATTTGCCAGACATAGTTCAGCAACTTCGGACAGGGATTTGGAGGGCTATATGGGGTCAAGTGGAGTGGGGTTTTCTCCTACAAGTCCATCAAGAAGTCTAGTTTCAGGAAATATATTTGGATTGAGCACAGGAGTTCATTTGATATTTCAACTAATTCACCGCTCTTCAGTGCGCAGATTCAAAACTAACACTGACAATGCCCTCAAGTGAGGGGCATCATCGTCAATGTCCACGGGCTTGGGTTCCGACACCAAAACATCAACCAAAAGGGTCCACAGGTCTCATTTCCCCCACTTTGGGTTTTCGGACCTACAAACATAATAGGTCCCGGGCCGGGCCAAGGTAGGATAAGGCCAAACATTACAAATCTACCCTAAGGGAAAGGTCTGACATGGCTTCCTAAGGTTTTCAAAGATAATAATATTGAAATTAAAGTCCAACTTTTAAGGTCTAACATTGAACCAGTCTTTCTTTATCCCAAAATAAAAAGGGTGTCTGGGCTAGGTTTGGGCTGGATGTTACATTCTCCCACCCTTAAAATAATTTCGTCCTCGAAATTGGGAGAGTACTAGGCTTCTATAGAGATGAAGGTACATCACTTTTACCTTGACCTTTCTTCTCCCAAAATCTTCGGAAAACAAATAACAATAAATCTTTTGTAAGAAAAACAAGGAATAAATCTAATATGCTTTGAAATCAAATCGGAAGTATGATCATGGCTTCATGAAGATTTCATAAGGATCATGGTGAAGATTAATATGAAGATCATAAAACCTTAAAATGAAAAGAGATTGTAGAGAGATGGTTGCAAGGATGCAGCATCTTCTTCATAGTCTCAATCACAAAGAATAAAACATAATAAGAGTAAAGTACCATCATGGCTTTATGAAGATTTCATAAGGATCATGGTGAAAATCAATATGAAGATCATAAAACCATAAGAATGACAGGAGATTGTAGAAGAGATGGTTGCAAGGATGCAGCATCTTCTTCTAAATCTCAATCACAAAGAATAAAACATAGTAAGAGTAGATCAATACAATACAAGAGAGATTATTAACCTTTGATTGAGGAACAGGAGATGAAAAGCTTGAAGTCTTGAAACAATTAGAAGGGATAACAAATCATGAAGATCACACTTGATTTCTCTCAGAAATCATCATGTGGAGAGTTCACAAGGTTATAGGGTGTATGGAGGTCCACTCTACAATAGCAGGGATAGAAGGATCAGTCATGGGAATGACTTAAGATCACTCTCTCATCAAAGGGAAGAAATAGAAGGGGAAAAAGATCAGCTTCGAGATAAACTTCCACCAAATGAAACTAGGCAACTCATATGACAAAGAATAAATCGAACAATGTATAAGGTAGGTATGGATTTGGCACAGTAGCAAGATTAGGATTAGGCGGGATTTCACATTCTCCCCCCCTTAAAATAATTTTGTCCTCGAAATTGAAAGCATAGCTGGACTTCCAATACGATGAGGAACTTTTTCAGGGGTGTGATTGTTCCACCAAATCTTTACCAAGGGAAAGGAAAGTACAACGAGAAATAAGTCTAATAGGTAAAGAAGCATGGACTCTTGGCTGACTTCTCAAATAGTCAAGAGGAATTCAAACAATACTCACAGATATTTCATACGGACTAGGCAAATTCATATAGCAAGAATAAATCAAAATAATGCATATGGCCTTTATGCAATGAATCAGTAAGGATTAAATCAAGCAACACATATGATATGTACGTAATGCATAAGTAAAGAATAACTCGGAACAATGCTTGTGGTATTCATACAATGCACAGGCAACTATAAATCAAAACAATGCTTATAGTATATATGCAAATGCAAAAATCAGAGAATAGGTCAATAACAAGAGTTGGGGGTTAAGAGTAACGCACTGGTTATGAGATCCTGATCTGTTTCTGATTCACTTTCAACAATGCTAATTACTTCATTGGCAGGAGGGGCTTGAACTGGTTTTGCAGCCAAGGCAACTTGACGACTTAGCTTGTGAGGGCAGCGGTGGGCGAAGTGTCCTTTTTGACGGCAGTAGAAACAAGTGAGTTCCCTCTGTCCTACAGGTTGCACCGGCTCTATAGGTCTTTGATGCACTGGCCTCAGGTCTGCAGCAGTTTGATTGAGGTTTGCATCCCCAACACCTTGTCCCACAGTTCGGGGCTGATAAGTCGAAGTGGGCTACGGTGCAGGCCTAGTGAACTTTTATCGATCCTTTTAGTGTGGCTGGAACTTCCGCTGGGTAGGGACTTCTGGTGGCCTAACTTCACTTCTCCAACATTAACAAGGTCAGGGTCTGGCTGGGTAGCAACACGGGTCTCGCGGTGCATGGCCATTAACCCAGTCAAAATTTGGTTGAACTGCACACTTTGTTGTTGCAACATATCCCCCATGAGATTAATGATTTCCTGGTAGTTGACCACTGGAGGAGCACCGGATAGGTTTCCGGTAGCTTGACCCTTCGGAGGGTTCTGGACTTCAACATTTCCAGAGGACACTCCAACTTTAGGAACAACTCTCTTCCCATTCCGACTTGAGGAAGCACCGCAGTTCCTTTTTCTGGTCATTCTAACAACCAAACGAAAATTAAAATCTATAGGGAAAATGTCCAAATTCAAAGATCACGCTTCCAATATCACAAACACACTTGCTTTCAATTGTTTAAGTCATCAAAAATCCAAACAAAGTAATAAAAAGCAATTTTTCTCAAAATTGGCCAAAGCAGCAAATTTTCACTTTCTTGGTCGATGCACTTTGGTCGATGGCATCGACCAAAAAAAAATCTATGCAAAAATCAGATTTAAAGGGCCCACTTCTCTTTTCTTGAAAACTTCATTTACCATTGATGTGTTTTTCATTAAAACTGAATAAAACTTGTTGCTAATGGTTAGAATCATGCATGTAGGTGATTAGAAACATGCTTCCATTAATTTTCAAGTAAGACTAAGCTTCAAACACAAGATTACACTCATTTTGGTTATCAAATCACTATTCATTTCATAAAAACCCAACTTTACAAAAAATTGTCTCATTTTCAAACCAAAATGAATTTTAACATGAAATAAATTTCTACAATACTGATTTACTATGGGGAAGGTGTTCCCACTCTCCATTCGGTCAAAATTCAATTTTTTTCAAAAATCACAAATGCAAGCCAAAAGAGGGATTTTCTCTCTCCTACTTGCTGAATTTTCACCAAACAAAGTATTCCCGCATGTTTGTACAGGTCTTATGCACATGTTAGAATAATCAAATCAAAATTTTCTGAAAATTTATGAAAATGCCCTTCATTTAACAATCACACACTGGGACTAATTCAAATGAATTCCTTTCTTTGTTTCAACAGATTCACCATGCCTAGAGGAGGGCGACGGGTGGATAGAGGTCGAGGACATGTTCCCCGGGAAG
Source organism: Hakea prostrata (assembly GCF_041222555.1). Classification (NCBI taxonomy): domain Eukaryota; kingdom Viridiplantae; phylum Streptophyta; class Magnoliopsida; order Proteales; family Proteaceae; genus Hakea; species Hakea prostrata. The sequence continues at coordinate 38,972,787 of NC_142600.1, forward strand.
AGGTTACGGACGAGGAGCATTTCACTACCCCTACGGCTGAGTTTCTATATGAGTACTATTTCCATGATACTCCGTTCGAACGTGGGCGGTTGGTTGATGTGGATGATTTAGAGGCGTTTCGTATTCGAGAGAGATTGGAGGCTATGGATTGGCTTCACTTATACACCACGGCACAACCAGTCTACTTAGGTCTTGTCAGATACTTCTATAGTAACCTGACTTACCGTATAGAGGATGATCCGCGGGATGGTTCCAGGATTGTCATGGACTCTATGGTTGGAGGTAGGGAGATCAGCTTCACTACCAAAGTACTAGCCCACATTTTGGACATTTCGTATGTACGGGATTTCCGCTGGTAGATTCTGGTTGGCATAAACATCACAGAGGCTTCGCGACGCAAGCTAGGTTAGAGGATGAGGGTGATATTGTCAAGGATGAATGACATAGAGGATGAGGATGCCGATGACGGTGATGATGGGGATGAGCATGGAGACAATGATGATCATGATGGGGTTCCAGTTCAGGATGCTGATGTTTTATTGGTAATTAGGGAGATGAGGATCATAGAGATGAGGATCGCGGTCAGGATAAGATTCCGAGACACGAGGAGATTCCTACACCACGCTTCTGTTAGATTGGAGATCCAACACATACGACTTTTGAGGCTCCAGGTGTGGCTTCTCATCAGTCATCGATTTCTTCCACACTTAAGAGGATAAAAGCTCGACAGGAGAGGATATAGTCCTATATGTATACCTTGGGAGAGAGGTTTGCACGAATAGAGAAGGAGTTTGGATCTAGGAGGGACCAAACAGATCACCGGATTCGATCACCTAGATAGATAGTGCTAGGATTTTCCTTTTATGCTTTCAATGATGTATTTCCTTTCAGACTTGTAAAAATTTCTTATGTGATTAATGAAATTAAGTTGGTTTCACTTATGTTATTGTACATTATGCATTTCTTTTATTGCATTAGAAATTGTTAATGTTTAGTTATGACTTATAACTCATGACGACCACTCACGACCATTACTCCCAATGACAACTCCCAACCAGACTCATACGACAACACACGACGACAATATGACTCAGACTCATAACGACACATAATGACAACACGGCTCACCACAAAGACTTACTCACAAGGGTGACTCTCGACGACAAATTTTCAACTCAAGACTTCACACACATACTCAATACTTAAAACTGACAACTTAACTCTAACCATGACTACAACCCAAGTACAAGTCATAAACTTTTAATTATTGTGTATTATTCAACCAGTATGTATTATACTTCATTTATTTAAGTTTCTAATCCAAGTTTTCTATTATTCCATTCTAAGAGAGTTTGAGTCACTTCTGGGTCTATGACTCAAGGACGCTTCCATTACTGTGTTCTGTGATTATAATTGTCCGAAAACTTGGGCTCTGATACCATCTGTCACATCCCGCCCTAAATCCACCAAGGGGATACCCTATCTGGATTACCCGGGGAGTGAATTACAGTCCCGCCGATCAAGTTTAGGAACGATCATAGTCACTTAGCACAATAATATAATCATAAACAAGAACAATTCCTTGTATCCAAATAATTTAATAATAAAAGTCAAGAAAGTACCTCAGAAGGATTCACAAATAACATCAGAGTGCGGAAAGGATTTCATTAGTATAAACAATCAAGTGTGAAAAGGAGGGAGGAAACCCATCCTATAATAATAGCGGAAGATGAGACGACTAAAAGTAAAGGTTACAACCGATTCACCAAATAACAAGTGAAACAACAAAGCTATAGTCCTGACAATTCAAATAAAAGGTTAAAAAGGGAATGAGGCGACATCCCATCCCTAACACACAAATATAAAACTGAACTGCTCCAAACAAATCCTGATCTCGGTCTACTCGTCTTTATCAACTGGTTCATCGCCACCAGTATGATACAAGTCTTCAACTCGGCCTCCAGAGGGTTGACTGCCACAGTCAACAGTGGTAGTACCTGCAGGAAAGTCTAACAAAATATGTTGCAAAAAGGAGTGAGTTCGAAAGAACTCAGCAAGGTAGTCATTCCATAAAATATAAACCATATGATACAAGCCATAACATGATGCAATATGATATGGAACACATGATGCAAGTATGGTTCTAACTCTATGAATGCTGGTCTCTAAGGTAGACATGCCTTAAGTCATAGCACCATACTTCTCTAGGTCGTCTGTCACTCTCCCGTTTCATATCTTGGGAATGCCCGGGGAATATCGGTAAAGTCCTCAAAAAAACCATGGTTGGGGATTTAGTCACCACTCTCTCACATCACCATTTGGTATAAGTATTGGCGCATGTCACAGTAAAGCCTAGCCCAATGCAAGTCATCTACTCAGTCATATCAACTCAGATCCAGATACGTCCATTCCTCGCCCCCGGCGATCCTTTCCTGTATCCTTCTCACTAGAGTCAGCGTAATCCTGGATTACAGACTCATCAAACCTATTGGTCATCCACAAATAGTAAACGGGAAGCTCTCACGTCCTCTCACGGGTTGGTTACCGGTCTTGAGCGCTCGTGAGCCCAAGTCTATCCATTTGCAACCCTACCAATAAATGGTTCCCACAATGAGATTTATGACCTCTCACGAGTTGGTTACCGGTCTTGACTACCCACAAATCCCCACTGCTACCACGGGTCGTTCGGTCTCAATGCCCTTCCGATTCGGGTCTGATACGACAGGGACATCCTAGCCAAACCACTAGACAATCCTATGTATGTCATCCAATAACCCGGGAAAGAGTCGATAGGCACCTTCGGAGAACATCCCATACTATTCCCTCCGGTGCCCAAGGACAGAAGCGTCAATAGGACACTCCCCAATCCCAAGTTATACATAGGCAATCACATATTCAAGTTCATCACTTCTCATGCATCCAATACATCTTCATAATACAAGTTAAATCATGATATTGAAATGAATCATCATAGACATAAGTAAACAAGAATAGTAATGTAACATGACAAGAGTATAAAGATTTCAATACTACTGTTCTAACACATATATCACAGTCTTATAACGATTAAAAGAAATCAAGAGATTCTCTTCATAAATAAGAACATAAATCATAAGTTGATGATCTATATGTTTATGGAGATAACCATCCTTACCTTAGGTTGAGTTGATGATGAATTGAGAATACCAAGAAATAGTCCAAAAGAATTGTTAAGACCCTAAACAAACATCAATAACAAGTTAGAGAAGAAGTCGGGAAGATCGGATGTCAAACGGATCAAAACGGAGCAAGGTTGCTGTCAGCAACAAGTTTGGTCAATGGTCTTGGTCGATGGTATCGACCAAAAGGATAGACCAAAATTGTCTTCAGGACAGAATAGTGGATTTGGGGGATTTTGGTCCGAAATGGGTCTTCCGGGGTTCGGATTGAAACTTGGAGGGATGATTAATAACAATGTAAGAACACTACCTAGCAAGTATTATCACAATTCAATGGTCCAAATGAAAACCCCCAAATTGAGGTCCTATGTTCTAAAGACAAGAATCCTAGCATTCATGAGAAATTGATGTAATTGAAAAGGGAAGCTAGAGAATTAGTTGGGGAATAGGTTAGGAACATGATTACAATCATTTGCAAGCCAGAGATTAGACTAATCATACTCCACATCTCAGTTTAGTATAAGAAATCAAGTTGTTAAGCAAGGAATCATGGTAATGTATATGTAAGGATCAAGATGCAAGTGAAGCATAGCAAGAATGAAGGAAAAGCAAGTATAAATGGGAAGAGACGTTCATGGCAAGGTGTTTGCAAGGTTGCAGCACCTTGGCCATGGTCTCATCAGTAAAAGAAGAAGGGAAGTGAGTAGAATAGAGAGCAAGAAAGAGAATCATACCTTAGAAGATGGTAGTTGGAGAAGAGAGACAAGGATTCTTGTAGAAGGTCATCACCCAAGCTAAGGAGGAGCCTAAGAGGAGCCTTCCCACGTTCTCAGGTGTTGAAATGAGTGAAATATCGTTCTAGGTTCAAGGTTTCACTTAAATAGATGAAGGAATATCCAAAAAGCATCTTTTTCTCTATTCTGGGCAACTTTGGTCGATGGTCCTTGGTCGATGGTATCGACCAAAACAGGTAACAGGTTTCAGTAGAAAATCCAGAAATAGTTCAGCAACTTCGAACAGCGATTCAGAGGTCTATACAAGGTAAAATTGAGTGAGGTTTTCTCCTACAAGTCAATAAAGAAGTCTAGTTTCCAGAAATACCTTTGGATAAAGCATGGGAGGTCATTAGGTCCAGCAACTAAGCTCACATTCTTTGATGCGCAAGCATGATTTGCCAGACATAGTTCAGCAACTTTGGACAAGGATTTGGAGGGCTATATGGGGTCAAATGGAGTGGGGTTTTCTCCTACGAGTCCATCAAGAAGTCTAGTTTCAGGAAATATATTTGGATTGAGTACAGGAGTTCATTTGGTATTTCAACTAATTCACCCCTCTTCGGTGCGCAGATTCAAAACTAACACTTACAATGCCCTCAAGTGAGGGGTATCATCGTCAATGTCCACGGGCTTGGGTTCCAACACCAAAACATCAACCAAAAGGGTCCACAAGTCTCATTTCCCCCACTTTGGGTTTTCGGACCTACAAACTTAATAGGTCCCTGGCCGGGCCATGGTAGGATAAGGCCAAACATTACAAATATACCCTAAGGGAAAGGTCTGACATGACTTCCTAAGGTTTTCAAAGATAATAATATTGAAATTAAAGTTGTAAAACCCAGCCCTAACCTTGACCCGGAAACCTTGTTATTTGTAGGTCCAGTGACCCGAAGTAAAGTTAGGAGTCAGCTTTGGGCCATCCCAGTGGAGGACTTTGTGTCTGGCTTTGAATCCATGAGAGTTGATGATGAGGTTCTATTTATGGAAACTGAATCTTGATGAAGATCGGATTAGTTGATGGACTTGGAGTGCTCTCTATCATGGTTTGAAGGCATTTCTACCTATTAGGTAAGTCACTTGATATGTGTGCAAAACCCCTTTAGGATTGGATTTGATCTGGGTCTTCAATTCCCTGTTTAGCAGTTGCTGAACTGATTGGTCAACTGATTGGTCGATTGGACCAGTCGACCAATCCACTCGACCAATGGGTGCTGTCTTTGGCAACTAGGTCTTGCTTGCTCTATTTAAGTCCAATCTCGAGTCTACTTTGTATTTTCTGCCTCCAAACTCTTTGGAACGAACCAAAGACCTCTGCAAGTCATCTCCCTTGCATCCTTGGTGTTTTTCTTGACGGATCTTCGTCAAAACTCTTCCTCTTGCATCAAAGGTATGTCTACACTCTCTTCTTCTCCTCCATCTCTGTTTTTCTTTCCTTTTTGAGTTGAGACAGTAGAGGAGATGCTGCATTCTCTGTTGCAAACATCTCTGGACTTGTCTCTCATGATCTTCCTAAGGATTAATGGCTAATGCAATGATCTTAACCATGATCATTGCAAGCTTTTGAAGGAATCATGATCAAATCATGATCTTGTCTTTGTTTATCTTTTGATTTGAATTCTGATCTCCTTAGATCTACTATATTGATCATGTTAGTAGTCAATTGCTGTGTTTTCTTTTCATGATCCATGATCTATCAATCTCTAGTTGTTTCTCTTCTACCATACCATGTTTTCTTCATGAATCATGATAGTTACATATATGGTAGGTTTTGTTTCCTTATTTAGATTTATGCTCTTAGGTCTATTTTCTTGAAGATCTAAGTATGCCTTTCATGATACCTTTACCTGAATCAATGATTCATTCTCCTATTGTTCTTGTCTTTGATTTCTATCTTGAATTCTTCAAGAACCATGATTGATCTAATTATGGTAACTTTTTGTTTCCTAATTTGTATCTTGATGACTTGATTTGATTAGTGTTTTGAGATCCCTTATATGTTAGGATACTACTAATGTAGTTTACCCCTTGATTAGTACCCTTTTGAACCACCAAATTCGGATTTTATATCTTAAAACTCTGATTTTATAGGCTACTGTCTGCATTGGTCGACTGGGGCAGTAGACCAATCCAATCGACCAATGAGTACAGCAACTCCAGAATTGGTCTGTTTTGGATGTTTTGGTATCTTTTCTGTTAGGGATCTTTCCTATATGTTGTATACACTTGTTTAGGACCTTCTTCTCAAGTTTGTCAAGACCTTACTTGACTTCTTAGGATTCCTTTGCAAGTTATAAAAGGTAAGGATGGTTACTTCTTTAACAACATAAATTGCATATCTTAGTTTCTATATATGAATCTTGTTAATTTATTTCTTTAAATAGATTCTTATAATGATATACTACTGTGGTACTGTGTTGATATCAGTTGCATTACTTATTTATATTGAATTGACTCATGTATGATTTACTTACCAGTTATATACAAGTTAATTGTAATTATTGATTTCTTTCCATATATGAAGTTACCATATATGTGATGTTATGAATTGATGCTTGTGTATGCTTAAGTATGGTTTGGAAAGGAGAGGTGTCCTTTTGACACTTCTGTCCTTGGACAACTATGGGAATATTATGGGATGTTTCCGGAGATGCCCTCTGGACACCTTCCTAAACTGTTGGATGACATATTTAGGACTGTCTAGTAGTGTTTGGCTAGGATGTCCCGTTATGTCAGACTCTAATCGGAGGGGTATTGAGACCGAACGACCCGTGGTAGCAATGGGGATTCATGGGCGCTCAAGACCGGTAACCAACCCGTGAGAGGACAGGAATCACATTGTGGGGGCCATTTATTAGTAGGGTTGCATATGGATAGACTTGGGCTCACGGGCGCTCAAGACCGGTAACCAACCCGTGAGGAGACGTGAGAGCTTCCCGTTTACCATATGTGGATGACCAATAGGGTTGATGAGTCCGTAGTCAGGGACTATGAGGACTCTAGTGTGAAGGATACCGGAAAGGACCGTCAGGGATGAGGAATGGACGTATCTGGATCTGACTTGATGTAACTAAGTAGAAGACTTGCATTTGGCTAGGCTTTACCCTGACATGCGCCGGTACTTAGACCAATGGTGATGTGAGAGAGTGGTGACCTATACCCCCAGCCATGGAATGTCCTGAGGGATGCCAGACCCATTACCAACTGATGATGAGTGATTGAGACCTTCCTAAAGAAGTACGGTGCTATGACTCAAAGCATGTCTGCCAATAGAGACCAGCATATGTAGAGTTAGATTCATACATTCATTGTTTGTTTCATACCATATTGCATTTATGTTTGTTCTGAAATCCTGCCATTTATGTTATTATGGATTTAATCGCCTTCTTACCGAGTTTCTTTGAAACTCATTCCTTTATTGTATAATGTTTGTTAGACTATTCTACAGGTTCTGAATATCATGACGGCCCGTATGAAGAAGCGCAAGGAGAAGAGGCATATCTCCAGGAAGGTGATTGCGGTTACGACAATTACACTGAAGATCCCGCGAGTGGTTATGCTCCGTACGATGCTTAGTCCAACCATAGAGTGGAAGCGCCCTTGTGCCGTTTATGAGATTTATACTTATAGGGATATTGTCTATAAGATTGAGAACAATTTAGTTACCTATTGTACCTGCTATTGGGATTAGATTCTATCTTGCTTATTCTCTTTTTGAACTACTTTTCCGCTGGTTGTAGAGTGGGATTTCGCCTCACTTTACTTATCTGATTTAGACACTCTGATTATATTTAGTACTCTGATTTATATATGATTCATTCTTTTCTTATTTGGATCTATGGTTTATCTTCCGCACTTTTATTATTATTGTTCATGATTATGTTATTGTTTATGTGGGAGGTTGATTACTCGATACCTTATCTTCGGGCTGTGGATCACACTCTCGGGTATGCCAGATAGGGTATCGGCTGGGAGCATGTGACAGATTGGTATCAGAGCTCAAGGTTCGAGGAAATCCTAACCACAAAAGACAATAACTGAACATTCCTGAGTCATAGATCTGAAATGACTCCTCTACTCTTAGATGTGAATAATAGAACACTTGGATTAGAAACTTAACCTATGAAGCATAACAGAACATTTCCGAATAACATACCATAATTATACTTAAATAAATGTCACTAATGCAAAGAAAAGAAAGGTGCATAATATACAATAATTAAGTGAAACAAAATGAACTTCATTAATTTCAAAAGCTTTTACAACGATTACATCTGAAATGCATTAATGAAAATCCTAGGGTACGAGTCTATCTAGGTGATCTTCTCGATCTCTGTATGCTCCGAACTCCTCCGCTAGCTGAGTCACCCGATGCTCTATCCTATCCTGTCGTGACTCCATCCTCTCATACATCTGCTCTGTCCGACCTCCATCCTCTCTAGCATGGAAGTCATCGATCTCATCTGTGCCCCAAGATCCGAAGTCTCGGAACTGCATGAGAAGGGCCACCTGCCTCGAAGTGTGATGAAGGAAACTCGTGATGCACCGGCTCAGCCTCGTGCATCTCTCAGATCGTCTCCGGCCTGATCATCACTATCGGGACCGATATCCTCTCCTCCATCCTCCTCGACTCCTGATCCTCATCCTCCGACTCCTCATCATCCTCACCCTCCGGACCAGCGAGATCTCTCGGATCGCTGCAGTCTCATCCGACGAATGGTCCGAGTCCCGATGACGTATCCCCGTGAACCGGTGTCCACTGGTGTATCCTCGAAACTCACCCCGAAATGCCTGAAGATCAAGGTCAGTAGCCTCCCATAGCAAAGGTTCCGCATGCTAGGCCGCAGAACCAAGTCCAGCATGACCTGCTGAATGATGTAGGAGAGATCGTTCTCGAAGCCCATGTAGATGCGGTAGATGACTAAGGCCTCCATCACTGTGACCCGATGGTGATGTCCGGCCTTCGGCATAATGTTTCGGCCGACTATGGGACCGATAATCCGTGCAGAATCCGTCATCCGACCGCTGGTCCACGGAGTGAAGCATCGACGACTATCCCATAGTGTAGAGCATATCTCGCGTAGCTCGTACGGCATCAGATAGCTGTCCAAATATGCTCCTGCAGGTATCCACACACACTGCTGTGGATGGTAAAGAACCTGCAAGATCTCAGCCAGTGCTCGGGTGGAAAAGCGAATCTGAGTCTGGAAGACCCTGCTCCTTAGGATAAGTCTAAGTGGATGTCCTTGACCTCGAGCCTCCTCTGTGTAGGTAAGGTTGCTGAAGAACAACCTCACTAGCTCCGGGTATACCGGCAGATCCTCAGTGAAGAGATGAGTCCACTGCAACGTGTCGAATCTCTGCCGAATCCTAAAGACTCTGAGCTGGCGTAGGTGAAGTAGACGCCCCAACTCGATGTTACAGTAACTGAAGTAGGCCTCGTACAAAAACTCGGCCTGAGGTGTGTCGAACATGTCCGGTCTCCGAACCTCCTGTCTAGGCTCTGAAGGAACCTGACCTCTGCCCCTAAGTGCCCCTACAATGCGACCACGACCTCTACCTCGTCTTCGCCCTCCCCTCTGCATAGTGTGTATCTGTGAAAGAGACAAGAGACATTTCCTGTTAGTGTTATTTTAAGATTTGAGCCAAAAGGGTATTTTCGTAATTTTTCAGAAAATTTCAAATTTGGGGAAAATTTGATTTGAACATACTAGCATGTGCGCAATACTTGGAATTTCATGTCTATAAGTTTGTTTGAAGAAAATCGATCGAAACTTGAATTAAATGGAAAAATTCAGCAAGAAGGAAAATTTGGGGATTTTGCAATTTAGGTCAAAATTGGATTTTTGAAAAGTTGAAATTGGTTAAATCAAATTTTATGGACCTATCTACAATATCATCTTGAGCATGTAGCATTTGATTTCGTGCGGAAATTTCAAGCGGTTTGTGAGAAAACGAAAATTTTCTAAAGATAACGATTTTGGTATGAAAACGTTGCGAGATGAACACCAATATGTTAGAACTTGTTGTCTATGCATGGCATTGTGTTTATAACTTAAGGAATATGTTTCTAAGCATTCCTAAGCATGATTTCTAGCATTGGATACAAGCAAAGCATGGTTTTGATTGAAATGCAAGCATGAGAAGATGAAAATGGAAGAAAGAATGAGAGATTTACCTTGTTTGTGATGGTTGTGTGTTGATGTGTTGTTGTTGAAGCACCAAAACACCTCAAGAACACTTGTAAGAACCTTTGGAGACTTTCCCTAGAGCTCTCTCACCTTTGAAAGAGGATAAAATGAAGTTGGAATGTGGAAATGAGGCTTATAATGCGAATTTTCGCATTCTGTCTACATTGGTCGACTCATTGGTCGACTGGGTCAGTCGACCAATCACTCGACCAATGGTCACGAGACCTCTTTTGCTGTTGAATTTTTGGAAAATGTGATTTTTGCCTTATGGATTATTGTTTGATGACTATATGGATATATTTAAGCATGATTTAAGTTTTCAAATCATTTGGACTTGTGGTTTATGTTGAAACTTCGAAATTCGGTATTTTGATGTTCTCGGTTTTGCGAGAATGGTTACTCCGAGAAGTGGGCGTGGTGAATCCGGTGGTCAAGGAGGTGGTGAAATACCTCGGGGAGGTGGTGAAATACCTCATGGAGGTGGTGAGATACCTAACGTTGATCGTGAGGTACCCATGAGATACCCGGTGCCCCGAATGTTGGAAGCTTCCGTGATATTGCCAATATTATGGGCAATATGATGCGAGCGACAAGCAGCTCGGTTCAACCGAGATGTTGGTGGGTTTCATGACTCGCATAATGAGACTCGAACTGGTGCTAATGTGAATCCTCATGCAGCGATCCTGAATGCGGGAGGTTTAGCTGGAACTCCTCATACTACTTTGATGGAGAGTTTTCTGAAGATGCAAGTACCCACTTTCACTGGAGTTACCAAGGACCCCTTGTTTCCTAACAAGTGGCTTCGTGAGTTGGAGAAGGCTTTTCGACATCTACAATGCTCGGAAGCTCAGAAGATTCTGTTTGTGAAACAGAAGTTGCAACAAGAAGCTGATGCATGGTGGACCTCCACTCGGCCTGTTTTGGAAGGTTTGAATGTAGGAGTTGTAACTTGGGAGTTGTTCAAGGAGGCTTTTTGCTTGAATTATTTCCCCGAGGCGGTGAAAGATGCGAAGGAAGCTGAGTTTATGGTTCTCACACAAGGATCTTTGTCTGTGTTGGAGTACCAACAGAAGTTTGAGGAGCTTCATTTCTTTGCTCCAGATTCTCTGAAGGTCGATCTCGCCAAAGTGAAGAAGTTCTTCAAAGGACTGCGCCCTGCCATTAAAGCTTAACTCACAGTCCAGCCTATAGTGAGCTATGCTCAAGTGGTGCAGAACTCGAAGAAGTTGGAAGAAACAGAGAAGGAGAGTGCACGTGTGCAAAGGCCCTGGCAGCCAAGGAACCCTGGGTTGGTGGATCGTAATGATCGTCGTTTTGTGAGACCTACACCCTACCCCACGCCTACTTTTCAGCCTAGGAGTGTAGGTCAGAGCTCGGGTTTTCAGCAGCCCGGCCAGTTTAGACAGTATGGCGGAAACCGACCACAAGTGAGTGCAAGTGCTAGGCCTGTGAATGCGAATCCTAGGCCTTTTGTTCAGAAGCCCTCTGGTGCAGCTACCCCAGTTGGACCTAGCAATTCTGTTTGCTTTTACTGCAAGCAAGCTGGTCATTTTGCTCGTGCCTGTTCGAAGCGGCCTGTCCAGCAACCTGCTCCAGTGGTGAAGAGTGCTCCTACTCCTCCCTCTGGAAGAGTGTTCGATATTTCCGGTCTTGAGCGGGATCCAAGCCATGAAGTGATTACAGGTACATTGTTAGTTGCTTCTATTTCTGCATTTATCTTATTTGATACGGGTGCATCTCATTCGTTCATGTCATCTGCATTCATCAAGAAGACTGACCTAATCCCTGAGAAGTTGTCTAGTTGTTTATTGATTAGTACACCTACTGGTCTGTTGTGAAACTAGATAAGGGGTTATCTAAATGTCCTGTGTTGATTGGTGAGAAGAACTTGGAAGCCAATTTTGTACTTCTTGATATGAAGGACTTCGATGTTATTTTGGGAATTGATTGGTTAACAGCCCACAAAGCTGTGTTTCTTTGTTCCTCAAAGAAGATTCAGTTCCATATTTGTGGAAGTCCGGTCTTAGAATTTCATGGTGAGAAGAGAAGGGTTTGTAAGAAGGTGCTGTCTGCATTGATGCAAGTCTATGCCCTAGTGGATGATGCTTCATCTGAAGGCAAGGGTAAAGTGGAGAAAAGAGTCGATGAAGTCAGGGTTGTCTGTGACTTTGTTGATGTCTTCCCCGATGATCTATCGGGAGTGCCTCCAGACAGGGGATGTCGAGTTTTCTATTGATCTCGTCCCCGGTGCCGCTCCGGTATCTAAAGCTCCGTATAGGATGGCTCCCTACTGAGTTGAAAGAGTTGCAGAATCAGTTGAATGAACTCATTGATAGAGGTTTCGTACAACCTAGTGTATCACCTTGGGGAGCTCCGGTCTTGTTTGTCAAGAAGAAAGACAGTAGTATGCGCCTGTGCATCGACTACCATGAGTTGAATAAGCTGACTATCAAGAATAGATACCCACTGCCCAGAATAGATGATCTCTTCGATTAGTTAAAGGGTGCAGTTGTGTTTTCAAAGATTGACTTAAGATCCGGATATCACCAATTGAAAGTGAAGTCTAGTGATATCAAGACAGCTTTCCGAACACGGTATGGTCACTACGAGTTTAGGGTCATGCCCTTTGGATTGACCAATGCTCCTGTGGTGTTCATGGACCTCATAAACCGAGTATTTCACGATGTGCTAGATAAGTTTGTGATTGTTTTCATCGACGACATCTTGATCTATTCGAAGAGCGAAGAAGAGCATGCAAGCCATCTAAGTTTCACTTTGCAAAGGTTGCGAGAAAAGAAGTTGTACGCCAAGTTTAGCAAGTGTGATTTCTGGCTTAAGAGAGTAGTATTCCTTGGCCATGTGGTTTCAGCCGAAGGTATTCGTGTCGATCCTGAAAAAGTTCAAGCTGTGGCTGATTGGGAAAGATCGAAGTCGGTAACGGAAATAAGAAGTTTTCTTGGATTGGCGGGTTACTACAGAAGGTTTATTGAGAACTTTTCTCGGTTGGCTGCTCCTATGACTAAGTTGACCAGGAAAGAAGAAAAGTTTGTTTGGTCTGACGCCTGTGAGAAGAATTTCCAAGAGTTGAAAGATAGATTGACAAGTGCCCCGGTTTTGACTATACCCGATAGTTCCGGTGGTATGACGAGTTTATACCGATGCGTCAAAGATTGGATTGGGTTGCGTACTGATGCAACATGGCAAGGTTGTAGCCTATGCTTCTCGGCAATTGAAAGATTATGAGCGGAATTACCCCACTCACGATCTAGAACTTGCCGCTGTTGTCTTTGCTTTGAAGATTTGGAGACATTACCTCTACGGTGAGAAGATTGCCATTTTCACGGATCATAAGAGTTTGAAATACTTCTTTACCCAAAAGGAGTTGAACATGAGACAAAGGAGATGGTTGGAACTAGTCTCTGATTATGATTGTGATATTCAGTATCACCCTGGGAAGGCAAACGTTGTTGCTGATGCTCTTAGTAGGAAGAACCAGAAGAAGACTTTGGATTTGAATGCTTTGAGTTTACCATTGTGGTCTTCTGTTGAGAGTTTTGATTTGGAAATTGTCCCTGAGAATTCTGATTTTATTCTTTCTGCCATGATGGCAAGATTTGGCCTTAGAGATAAAATTATTGCTCTGCAGAGTTCTGACCAAGAACTTTTGATCAAAGTTGAGAAGATTTCTTCGAATCCTGAGTCGGACCCCGACTTTGGTATATCCATGGATGGTGCTTTATTGTTTAGCGGAAGACTGTGCGTGCCTGCAAACGAAGAAATTAAGAAGGAAATATTGAAGGAAGCACACCAGTCAGTCTTTACTATGCACCCGGGAAGCACCAAGATGTACAAGGACTTGAAGGAACATTTTTGGTGGATTGGTTTGAAGGCTGATGTTGATGATTTTGTTGCCAAGTGTGAGACTTGCCAACGTGTGAAAGCCGTTCGACAACCCCCATCTGGATTACTTCAACCTCTTCCTATTCCTAGTTGGAAGTGGGAGGATATCTCTATGGACTTTGTGACTAGCTTGCCTCGGACAAGTAAAGGCAATGACACTGTGTGGGTCATTGTTGATAGGTTGACCAAATCAGCCCACTTGATTCCTATGAAGATCACTCATACTCTGGATAAGCTAGCAAGGCTTTACGTGGATAATGTGGTTCGCCTTGCATGGTGTGCCATTGAGTATTGTTTCGATCGTGATCCTAGGTTCACCTCAAGGTTTTGGAATAGTTTGCAGAAGGCCTTGGGAACCCAATTGAACTTGAGTACAGCTCATCATCCACAATCTGATGGACAATCTGAGCGGACAATTCAGACACTGGAAGACATTCTCAGATCTTGTGTGGTGGATATGGGTGGTAATTGGGATGAACACCTAGCTTTGGTTGAGTTTGCCTATAACAACAGTTATCAAGCAACAATAGGCATGGCTCCATTCAAGGCTTTGTATGGCAGTACTTGTAGGACACCTTTGTACTGGACTGAGACAGGTGAAAGAAAAGTCTTCGGTCCTGAGATGATTGAAGCTACGAGTGCTATGGTAGATATGATAAGAGAAAGGATTAAGTCTGCCCGATCAAGACAGAGAAATCTTATGCTGATAAGAGAAGGACCGATTTGGAATTTCAAGTTGGAGAGAAAGTTTTTCTGAAGGTTTCACCAATGAAGGGTGTGATGAGATATAATGTTAAGCGAAAGCTTAGCCCTCGTTTTATTGGACCTCTCGAGATTTTGGAAAAGGTTGGACCTATTGCGTATCGATTCGCATTACCTCCGCCTCTTGCTGGTGTTCACAATGTGTTTCATATTTCGATGCTCCGGAAATACATAGAGAATCCGCAACACATTTTGTAGCAAGCACCTGAAGGACTTAGTGCTGATTTGACCTACGATGAAGAGCCGGCCGAAATCTTGGATAAGAAGGACAAGCAGCTGCGGAATTGCACCATTCCTTTGGTGAAGATTCGGTGGAAGAACCATACCCCTGAAGAAGCTTCTTGGGAGAAGGAAGAAGATATGATGGATAAGTTTCCTTACCTCTTTGGAAGCACATGTACGCTTTCAATTTCGAGGACGAAATTTCTTTAAGGGGGGGAGAATGTAAAACCCAGCCCTAACCTTGACCCGGAAACCTTGTTATTTGTAGGTCTAGTGACCCGAAGTAAAGTTAGAAGTCAGCTTTGGGCCATCCCAGTGGAGGACTTGGTGTCTGGCTTTGAATCCATGAGAGTTGATGATGAGGTTCTATTTATGGAAACTGAATCTTGATGAAGATCGGATTAGTTGATGGACTTGGAGTGCTCTCTATCATGGTTTGAAGGCATTTCTACCTATTAGGTAAGTCACTTGATATGTGTGCAAAACCCCTTTAGGATTGGATTTGATCTGGGTCTTCATTTCCCTGTTTAGGAGTTGCAGAACTGATTGGTCGACTGATTGGTTGACTGGACCAGTCGACCAATCCACTCGACCAATGGGTGCTGTCTTTGGCAACTAGGTCTTGCTTGCTCTATTTAAGTCCAATCTCGAGTCTACTTCGTATTTTCTGCCTCCAAACTCTTTGGAACGAACCAAAGACCTCTGCAAGTCATCTCCCTTGCATCCTTGGTGTTTTTCTTGACGGATCTTCGTCAAAACTCTTCCTTTTGCATCAAAGGTATGTCTACACTCTCTTCTTCTCCTCCATCTCTGTTTTTCTTTCCTTTTTGAGTTGAGACAGTAGAGGAGATGCTGCATTCTCTGTTGCAAACATCTCTGGACTTGTCTCTCATGATCTTCCTAAGGATTAATGGCTAATGCAATGATCTTAACCATGATCATTGCAAGCTTTTGAAGGAATCATGATCAAATCATGATCTTGTCTTTGTTTATCTTTTGATTTGAATTCTGATCTCCTTAGATTTACTATATTGATCATGTTAGTAGTCAATTGCTGTGTTTTCTTTTCATGATCCATGATCTATCAATCTCTAGTTGTTTCTCTTCTACCATACCATGTTTTCTTCATGAATCATGATAGTTACATATATGGTAGTTTTTGTTTCCTTATTTAGATTTATGCTCTTAGGTCTATTTTCTTGAAGATCTAAGTATGCCTTTCATGATACCTTTACCTGAATCAATGATTCATTCTCCTATTGTTCTTGTCTTTGATTTCTATCTTGAATTCTTCAAGAACCATGATTGATCTAATTATGGTAACTTTTTGTTTCCTAATTTGTATCTTGATGACTTGATTTGATTAGTGTTTTGAGATCCCCTATATGTTAGGATACTACTAATGTAGTTTACCCCTTGATTAGTACCCTTTTGAACCACCAAATTCGGATTTTATATCTTAAAACTATGATTTTATAGGCTACTGTCTGCATTGGTCGACTGATTGGTTGACTGGGGCAGTAGAACAATCCAATCGACCAATGAGTACAGCAACTTCAGAATTGGTCTGTTTTGGATGTTTTGGTATCTTTTCTGTTAGGGATCTTTCCTAATATGTTGTATACATTTGTTTAGGACCTTCTTCTCAAGTTTGTCAAGACCTTACTTGATTTCTTAGGATTCCTTTGCAAGTTATAAAAGGTAAGGATGGTTACTTCTTTAACAACATAAATTGCATATCTTAGTTTCTATATATGAATCTTGTTAATTTATTTCTTTAAATAGATTCTTATAATGTTATACTACTATGGTACTGTCTTGATATCAGTAGCATTACTTATTTATATTGAATTGACTCATGTATGATTTACTTACTAGTTATATACAAGTTAATTGTAATTATTGATTTCTTTCCATATATGAAGTTACCATATATGTGATGTTATGAATTGATGCTTGTGTATGCTTAAGTATGGTTTGGAAAGGAGAGGTGTCCTTTTGACACTTCTATCCTTGGACAACTACGGGAATATTATGGGATGTTTCCGGAGATGCCCTCTGGACACCTTCCTAAACTGTTGGATGACATATTTAGGACTGTCTAGTAGTGTTTGGCTAGGATGTCCCGTTATGTCAGACCCTAATCGGAGGGGTATTGAGACCGAACGACCCGTGGTAGCAATGGGGATTCATGGGCGCTCAAGACCGGTAACCAACCCGTGAAAGGACAGGAATCACATTGTGGGGGCCATTTATTGGTAGGGTTGCATATGGATAGACTTGGGCTCACGGGCGCTCAAGACCGGTAACCAACCCGTGAGGGGACGTGAGAGCTTCCCGTTTACCATATGCGGATGACCAATAGGGTTGATGAGTCCGTAGTCAGGGACTATGAGGACTCTAGTGTGAAGGATACCGGAAAGGATCGTCAGGGACGAGGAATGGACGTATCTAGATCTGACTTGATGTAACTAAGTAGAAGACTTGAATTTGGCTAGGCTTTACCCTGACATGCGCCGGTACTTAGACCAATGGTGATGTGAGAGAGTGGTGACCTATACCCCCAGCCATGGAATGTCCCGAGGGATGCCGGACCCATTACCAACTGATGATGAGTGATTGAGACCTTCCTAAAGAAGTACGGTGCTATGACTTAAAGCATGTCTGCCAATAGAGACCAGCATATGTAGAGTTAGATTCATACACTCATTGTTTGTTTCATACCATATTGCATTTATGTTTGTTCTGAAATCCTGCCATTTATGTTATTATGTTTTTAACTGCCTTACTGAGTTTCTTTGAAACTCATTCCTTTATTGTACAATGTTTGTTAGACTATTCTACAGGTTCTGAATATCATGACGGCCCGTATGAAGAAGCGCAAGGAGAAGAGGCATATCTCCAGGAAGGTGATTGCGGTTACGACAATTACACTGAAGATCCCGCGAGTGGTTATGCTCCGTACGATGCTTAGTCCAACCATAGAGTGGAAGCGCCCTTGTGCCGTTTATGAGATTTATACTTATAGGGATATTGTCTATAAGATTGAGAACAATTTAGTTACCTATTGTACCTGCTATTGGGATTAGATTCTATCTTGCTTATTCTCTTTTTGAACTACTTTTCCGCTGGTTGTAGAGTGGGATTTCGCCTCACTTTACTTATCTGATTTAGACACTCTGATTATATTTAGTACTCTGATTTATATATGATTCATTCTTTTCTTATTTGGATCTATGGTTTATCTTCCGCACTTTTATTATTATTGTTCATGATTATGTGATTGTTTATGTGGGAGGTTGATTACTCGATACATGATCTTCGGGCTGTGAATCACACTCTCGGGTATGCCAGATAGGGTACCGGCTGGGAGGATGTGACTGAAGTCCAACTTTTAAGGTCTAACATTGAACCAGTCTTTCTTTATCCCAAAATAAAAAGGGTGTCCGGGCTAGGTTTGGGCTGGATGTTACAAGTTTGGTTTGGGATTGGGAAGTTTCATTTTGACACTTCTGTCCTTGGACATTATCAAAAATAGTATGGGATGTTTCCGGGGTTGCCCATCGACGCTTTCCCGAATCAATGATTGTCATACGTAGGGATGTCTAGTGGTGTTTGGCTAGGATACGCCCGTGTTATATCAGACCCGATTCGGAAGGGTATTGAGACTGAACGACCCATGGTAGCAATGGGGATTCACGGGCGCTCAAGACCGGTGAAATGATCCGTGAGAGGACGGGAATCACATTGTGGGGGCCATTTATTGGAGGGTTGCATATGGCTAGACTTGGGCTCATGGGCGTTCAAGACCGTTGAAATGATCCGTGAGGGACATGAGAGCTTCCCATTTACCATATGTGGATAACCAATAGGGTTGATGAGCCCGGTGAGTAATATCCGTGACTCTAGTGGAAAGGATACCGGAAAGGATCGCCAGGGGCGAGGAATGGAAGTATCTGGACCTAAGTTGATGTAACTGAGTAGATGACTTGCATTAGGCTAGGCTTTTCCTTCACATGCGCCAGTACTTATGCCAAATGTTTGTGAGAGAGTGTGTTGACTTAACCCCTTGCCATGGTTTGTCCTGAGGGATGAAGGACCCATTACCAACCGGCTGCTCAAGACCAGTGAAATGATCCGTGAGGGAACCCAAGATATCTTTTATGGTTGAGGGTGTGAGCGGACTTTCCTTAAGAAGTACGGTGCTATGACTTAAAGCATGTCTGCCATAGAGACCATCATACATAGAGTTAGATGCATACATACATTACTTGTTTCATACTGCATTGCATCATGTTATGTTTTGCCACATGTTATCTATGATGTTATGGATTAACTACCTTACTGAGTTTCTTCGAAACTAATTCCTGTTGTATATTTCTTTTTGTTAGATTATCCTGCAAGTACAGAATATTATGACGAGCAGTACAGCGAAGCACAAGTTGATGAAGCGTATTACACGCAAAGTGCTGGCAACGATCAAGATTACTTTGATGATCCCCCGGCTAATCAAGCTGCGTACTACTTTTGAGAACGGCATAGAGTTAGAACGGATTCATTGGATTGATGAAGTCCATACTTATGAAGACGTTATCTATAAACTTGAAGACGCTTGATCTTAGTTTATTTCTTAGCACATTTGTTTCAGTTGTAATTCCTTTTGATTTTCATACTATGTTCCGCTATTTTGGTAAAGTGAGTTTCCGCCTCACTTCACTCCTTTTTGATATCATTGGATATCTGGTATCTTCCGCACTCTGATTATACTGATTGTTCATTTCTTATTTTGAACCTTGTTTATAATATTAAACCTTGATTTATTTATGTTTATGATTATGTTATTGCATATGTGGGAGGATGATTTCCTCGATACTTGATCTTCGGGGCTGTGGATCACATTCTCGGGTATGCCAATTAGGGTACCGGCTGGGAGGATGTGACAACTGGTCCAGTCGACCAATCAGGACAGCAAGTCCAAAACAGGGAATTGAAGGCTCAGATCAAATCCAAACATAAAGGGGTTTTGCACACACACCAAGTGACTTACCTAATAGGTAGAAATGCCTTCGAACCATGATAGAGAGCACTCCAAGTCCATCAACTAATCTGATCTTCATCAGGATTCAGTTTCCATAAATGGAACACTGTCATCAACACTCATGGATTCAAAGTCAGTCACCAAGTCTTCCACTGGGATGGCCCATAGCTGACTTCTTGCTTTACTTCGGGTTGTCGGACCTACAAACAACAGGGTTTCCGGGTCAAGGTTAGGGCTGGGTTTCACATTAATAATTATTGTTGGATTTTTTCATGTGTTTTTGGATGAATTTTTGGAATGAAAAAAAATGTGATTTTCCGTTTTTTGGAAAAATTTCGTTCATAGAAAATTGAAGAAAAAAAAAACGCCGTTTTTGGTCACTGTGGACCAGATGAACGTCCGTCTATTGTCAGAGTGATCACAGTGACCAAGACGGATTTTCGTCTAGGCAGACAGCAGTTTGTTTGGGCATTAATGGTAGATGGACCATCTGGGCAGACGGCAGTCCGTCTGGGAGATGGATTCTTTTTGGATATTGGTTTATCCAGTTCAGAATGTGTTTCTAACTTACTGGACACCAATGGCTCGACAATCTGTGTGATGTTTGGGCATTGAGGGCCCAATGGGGCCTAGTGGGAGCTAGTGAGGTAGAAGTGTTCTGTGTGAACCACCTTATAGCATTAACATGATTGCATGTTTTATTTTAATAAAATTGTTGTTTTTAATTATGGGTCCCTCAATCATGTTTCTTGCACAGAATGAAACTAGTATATAAGTCTATGTGGGTTTGCATGAGAATTTGTTTGAATGTTTGTTAGCATCTCTTTTGGTTTAAATGCTTATCCCGTAGGTTGACTATGCTAGTATGATTTGCTGTTGCATGAGTTGTGTTTTATGTTAGATTAATTGAACTCATTCTTGTATGTAATATCTCTAGAATAAATGGCTGCTACAAAGAGCATTGTTGTTGACCTCACTAAAGGAGATAAGATGAATGAGAGGAATTATGACCTCTGGCACCGAAAGGTGCAATATCTCCTAATAGAGCAAGATATGCTGGAGACCATAAACTAGACCATGAACCCACCTGAGGAAGGTACCACTGCACAACATCGTAGGGACCTTGAGACATACAATGCTTGGAAGAGGAAAGACCGGGTAGCCAGGATTACAATCCTGAGCTCCATGAGGGATGACCTGATGCTTTGTTTTGAGAAGCATAGGATTGCAAAGTCTTTGTGGGAGGTTGTGAAGTTCCAGTACGCAGGGACTTCCACCACAAGAGGCCGCCAGCTCGACTCACCTTTGATGGTTATAAGATGTGCCAGGGTCACACCATGAGGCAGCATATAACCATCATGTCTAACATGATTAGTGAGTTGAGCGCATGTGGGCGCCAGAAGATTGATGAGGAGCAAGTCTCCGCAGTCATCAGGTCATTGCCAAAGACTTGGGAGCATATAAAGATCTTCTTGACTCATGCTGATGAGGTCAAGACTTTTGATCAAGCTGCCAAGCACCTTGAGCTAGATGAGGATCAGATGTTGGCCGATGCCCCTCAAACTGAAGTATTTGCTGCTGTAGCTAGCACTAGTAAGGGTGCAGGCTTCAAGCGCAAGAGAGAGAAAGCTCAACCTCAGTGGTCCAAGCAAAGTAACTAGGGTGGGAACAAAAACAAGAGTAGCCCCAAGCGTTCAAGGGGGACTAGTGCTGGCAAGAAGAAATCAGCTTTTTTTGCTTCAAGTGTCAAAAACCTGGTCATTTTGCTCGTGATTGCACTGAGCAAGAGGTATGTACTGTGTGTTATACCTCATCTTGTTATGTAACAAGTTGTACTATGCTTGCTGAACTAAATCCTTTTTGGATTGTTGATTCAGGTGCGACAGAACACATAATAAGGGAATGCTCGAGCTTCGTGGAATATCGTCGTATTCCAAGAGGAAGCAGAAGAATAATGATGGGGAACAGCTCAAGCGTGGAGGTTCATGGCATAGGCACATGCAAATTAGTTTTGCGAGGTGGCCGATATTTGTTACTCCATGATGTGCTGTATGCTCTAGACATTCGGCAAAATCTTGTTTCTGTTATTTATCTTTTAAGACATGGTTTTAGAGTTGTATTTGAAAACAATTCTTTGGTTTTGTATCTGGGTGATACAGTTTATGGTTATGGTTTTCTTAATAATGGTTTCATTGTATTGGATACAATTGATTATTCATTTAATTCTAGTAGTGCTTTTGTTTGCCAAAATACTGTGTATTGATTCTAATTTGTGGCATGCTAGACTAGGACATATTGGCTTAGATAAGATGAACAGGTTGGCAAGAGAAGATCTCTTAGGCCAAGGTTCACTATCTGATTTGCCAACCTGTGAGTCATGTCTAGCAGGAAAAGCAACTAGAAAACCATTTAAAAAGGCTTTAAGAGCCTCTCTTCCTTTAGAACTTATCCATTCAGATGTGTGTGGACCCATGAATGTGCATACTAGAAAAAGACATGCTTATTTCATCACATTCATAGATGACTATACACGGTATTGTCACATTTATCTAATTTCTCATAAGTGAGAAGCTCTAGAATGTTTTAAGAAATTCATGAGCTTAGTTGAGAATCAGTTAGATAAAAGGATTAAACTCTTAAAACGGATAGAGGTAGAGAATATCTCTCCGATATGTTCAAAGGGTTGTGTGATGAAAAGGGGATATCTAGATAACTTACTATTCCAGGGACTCCACAGCAAAATGGGGTTGCTGAGAGGAGGAATAGAACCTTGCTAGACATGGTGAGATTCATGATGGTGCAGGCAAATCTACCCATCTCTTATTGGGGAGATGCTTTGTTGACTGCTGCCTATATCCTCAACAAAGTTCCAACCAAATCGGTTCCTTCCACACCATATGAGTTGTGGACCGAAAGGAAGCCAAATTTGAGTTACTTGCGCGCATGGGGATGTGCAGCATATGTTCACTCTACTTCTCATCAATATGGAAAGCTTGGAACCAGAGGAAGAAAGTGTCTCTTTGTGAGATATTCTGAACCCTCAAAGGGCCATGTCTTCATTGGACTAGATGAGAGTGAGAGGAGAACGGAACTTGAGTCTAGGGATGCAACATTTTTGGAGAATGATTTTCCATCTCTTTCAGGAGTTAACAAAGAATCATCAGAATTCTTTGAGATACAAGATAGTGGTCTTGTCACTCTAGGGATTCAGATTCTGGATAATGAACATGGGGTTCATCCAGAAGATCCTAGTGGGAGTGGGAGTGCCGATGTGATAGCTACCTCAAAGGGTGAGCAATCTAACATACACTTGCGCCATAGTAGGCACGGGCAAGTTCCTCTTCGACGTTTTGACATAGAGGATGAAGCCTACATGGTAACTCCTGAAGAGATCGACTGTGAGATGATTTCAGTCGATGAGCATGAACCGAAGAGCGTGCAGGAAGCTCTTGTGGGGTCAAGCTCAAAGGAATGGTTGAAAGCAATAAAGGAAGAGTTGGAGTCGATGAAAGTTAATCATGTTTGGGACTTGGTTGACTTGCTGCCGGGCCGAAAGGCAATTGGGAACAAGTGGATTCTCAAGATCAAGAGAAAGGCGGATGGATCTATTGAGAGATTCAAGGCTCGTTTAGTGGCTAAGGGCTACACCCAACGAGAGGGCATTGATTATGAGGAAACTTTTTCCCCTGTGGTTAGGTTTGCCTCAATTCGCCTCATTCTAGCCATTGTTGCTTAGATGGATGTAAAAATTGCTTTTCTCAATGGAGAACCTGAGGAAGAGATCTATATGGATCAACCTCAAGGCTTTGAAGCTAATGGACTTGAGCGCAAAGTGTGCAAGCTTAAGAAGTCCATATATGGCTTAAAGCAAGCATCTAGAAAGTGGAATGTATGCTTCCACCAAGCTATGATGGAAAATGGTTTTTCCATGCTTGAGGAAGACCACTGTGTTTACACCAAGAGATCTTATGGTAATTATGTCATTCGACACTTGTACATAGATGACATACTTATGGCTAGCAATATCAAGGAGCTATTGGAAACCATTAAGAAATGGTTGTCCTCTGTATTTGATATGAAGGACATGGGTGATGCAAGCAATGTGCTTGGTGTCAAGATTGTTAGAAATAGGCAAAAGAGATTACTGGGTTTATCTCAGAAGACCTATATTGACAATGTCTTGACAAGATACCAGACGCAGAACTGCAAACCAATTGATACTCCAGTGGAGAAGGGTTTACATTTGAGCCTTGATATGGGTCCAAAGACTCTAAAGGAAAAAAACCAAGATGGAAAGAGTTCCATATTCCAGAGTAGTGGGTAGCCTTATGTACGCTATGATGTGTACTAGGTCGGATATTTGTTATGAAGTGGGTTTGGTTAGTTGGTACCAATCAAACCCAGGCATAGAGCACTGGAAAGCAGTCAAGAGGATATTGAGATATCTCAGAGGAACGAGTAACTACATGTTGTGTTACCAAGGATCGAATATGTAGTTAGTTGGCTATAGCGATGCCGACTGGGCTGGAGACATCGATGAGCACAAATCAACCTCTGGATATACTTTCTTGCTGAATGGCGGGGCCATTTCGTGGTGTAGCAAGAAGCAGGCTTGTATATCCCTCTCGACCACCGAAGCAGAGTATGTGGCATGCTCAACTGCGGTTTAAGAGGCTGTTTGGTTGAGGAGATTCCTTCGACATACTGGGATTGTGATGGCATCCAAAGAGGCTGCCCTTGTCTACTGTGATAGTACGGCAGCTCTTAGCTATGTAAAGGACCCCAAGTATCATGGGAAGACCAAACATATATGTTAGTGCAACCTAGAGGGGGGGTGATTAGGTTGCAACTAGTGGATTGTCCCAATTTTTCGGTTTGTGCGGAAATACACGGTAAATTGAAAATTCAAATGAAACTAAACAATACAAGCAACCACAACACTGGATTTATAGTGGTTCGACTATACAAGTCTACGTCCACTCCTCTCTTGGCCTCAAGAGAGTATTCCACTATTGGTTCTCTTTCAATACAATGGGTAGAGATCAAACCCTTACAATAATCTTTGTTGCGGGGCAAGAGAACCCTTTACAATATTTGTTTAGCAAGCAGGGCAAGAGCACCACTTAACAATCTTTGTTTACGGGCAAGAGCACCCAAGCAATCTTTGTTCACGGGCAAGAGCACCCAATGACCAATTCTAATCTACCAACCTAGACTAGAATTGAAACAGTTACAAAGGAAGGATGTTACCTTACAAGAGGTGTGACACTTTACCTCTTGTGTGAATGTGATGCAATGTGAGTTGTATGCTCAACTGGAAATGTATACACCACCGACGCCTTTAATCACCTCAAGCTTGGCTTCCACAAGCTTGCTTAATACCTTGGAATGTTCTTCAAGGTTGGGGAGAAGGTGAAAGGCAAAGCACAAGGCTTTCTTGCAATTTGACAGCTTAGGATCACCTGGGGAGTGGGTGATCAAGTGTGTGTGTTCTTGCTCTCAAATGAGGTGAATTGGGTTTATATAGAGCACCTTTGAGTGCCAAAACCCAATCCCCAACGGATAGAAAGCGGACATATTTTAAGTCCACTTTTCAGCCGAGACGGACGTCCGTCTGGTCAAACGGTCATCTGTCTGAAAAGAGCCGTTAAAATAGCCGTTATAGGTTGTTTTTACACAAGACGGAATTCCGTTTGGGCAGACGATCATCCGTCTCAGAAAAGAGCCGTTGCAAACTAGCCGTTATGGCTTAGTCAGGGCCAGACGGACGTCCGTCTGACCTGGACTGGCCCAGACGGAAATTCCGTCTGGCCTTCTGTGATTGAAAACGCAGAAATGCTAAACCAGACGGGCATCCGTCTGAGCCCTGTTTTGCTGAATTAAGTTGAGGCTCGAATTTGGCTTGGGTTTTTGGACTTTTTGGTCAACCCTAAGCATTGTACACCTCACTAACATGTCCTAGGTCACTCTAGTAATATGAATTACATATAATTGATGCATTTACATGAATGTGTATGCGAGAGTGTCCTAAGCCTTAATTCAGCCTAAGTCTTGATCTTCGACTTGATCTTCGACTTGATTTTGTGCAACGATCTTCATGGTCATCTTAACTTAGACTTCATGTCCATCTTGGCATGATCTTGGCTTTGACTTGGAGTTGGTCCACTTCTTCTAATCTTGAACTAAAACATCACAACTCAATATAGCCATTAGTAATTCATGCTTATTATCATCAAAACCAATAGAGGCTGATGTGGCAAATGCTGACATGGCATTTTCCAACAATCTCCCCCTTTTTGATGATGATAAACACATGAATGATTGGAAAATATGAATGATAATTAATAGCAAATAAACAATCATTCATATGCATGTTATTTACATGTTTTTCCATGGTGAATTCTAATTCATGTTTGTTATCATCAAAACATGGTGAATTCAAGTTTCATGTTTGTTATCATCAAAACCAATAGAGGCCGATGTGCAAAATGCTGACATGGCATTTTCCAACAATCTCCCCCTTTTGGATGATGACAAACACATGAATGAGGGAAAATATGAATGATCATTAATAGCAGTCGATGCTCATTCATATGCATGTTATGACATGTTTTCCCTATGAATTATTATCTAATTCATTCATGCGGTTTTCTTCCCCTTTTGTCATCAACAAACAATATAGAAGCTAATGAATTATCTAATTCATAATTGTATAATTTATACAATTTTCTCCCCCTTTTGCTATCAACAAAATATAGAAGATGCTTCTCCACAAATAACTCTCCCCCTTTGTTATCAACAAAAAACAATGAATGAAATGCTTTCCCTCAATTAACTCTCCATTTCTCATTGACAAAAGTGGGAAAAGCATAAAGTGCTCCCCCTCAAATAATTCTCCCTTCTTAACTTATGCTCCCCCTGAATTATGCATAAGTTAACAACTTCTCTCCCTCACATATGCACTCTCCCCCTAAATGAATGCATAAAAGGAAAGAGAATAACATACTCTTTCTTAATACCCTTTTTCAGGGTCCTTAATAACTTTGAACAGTACTCCAAATGGGTTGTCCCTATCAATGTCATCTATTAATCCTTTATCATTATTGCTAATGGAATTAGGATTATGGGAAGAATTTACCTCAAGGTCTTCTTGTTCTTCAGTGGACTTTGCCATTAGAGCCAAGTTGATTCTTTCTTCCTTGGACTCCTCCTCTTATTCCTCCTCACTTGTGTTGTAGGACATTTTAGCCATATTCGGGCACTCGGACTTGATGTGACCCGGTTTCTTACATTTATAACAAGTGACATTGGAAACACAACTTCTTTCCTTAGAATGATTTTTACCTTTGTGCTCCTTAGAGGATTCTCCTTTGTGAAGATGCTTCCCTCTTTTCTTTTTGAGAAGTCTCTTGAACTCTTTGGCGATTTGGTAGAGCTCGCTATCCAAGTCTTCTTTTTCACTCTCACTTTCTTCTTCTTCCTTGGTGGCACTCTTTAGAGCTATGGACCTCTTCCTTCGATCCTGCTGCACGCTTGCTTGCTTGTCTTCTTCAAGCTCCACTTCATGAGCTAGCAAAGATCCCATTAGCTCATCAATGGTAATTTTAGACAGATTCCCCGCTTCTTGAATTGCTGTCCTTTTG
Organism: Hakea prostrata; assembly: GCF_041222555.1. Taxonomy (NCBI): domain Eukaryota; kingdom Viridiplantae; phylum Streptophyta; class Magnoliopsida; order Proteales; family Proteaceae; genus Hakea; species Hakea prostrata. The sequence goes on from NC_142600.1 coordinate 39,000,474, forward strand.
GGTCTCCATGAGGGTGGAAGAGCTCTCAGGATTCTTCTAGTTACGTCCTCATTTGCCAATTCTTTTCCAACGCTATACAACTTGTTCACAATGTTAGTAAATCTACTAAATAAATAAGTAATATCCTCATAATCTAACATTTTAAACTCTTCATATTGAAGCATGTAGATGTCTAGATTCATCCTTTTGATATGATCAGTCCCTTCATATGTGACTACCAACTTATCAAAAATTTCTTTGGCACTTTTGCAAATGCCACATCTATTGTAGACTTTTTCACTTAACGCACATTGCAAAAACATTTTTGCTTTGTGGTTTAATTGAATTTTGACCTTGTCGATCGAAGTCCACTCGGTTCTAAGTTTGGGTACCTTATGGCCATGTTCATCTGTTTTGAGAACCTCATTTGGTCCACATGTTATGACGTCCCACACATCGATATCATGTTCACACACAAGGTCCTCAAACCTATTTTCCCAATGGGCAAAGTCTTCTCCATCAAAGTATGGAGGTCTAGCGGTGTTAAGACCTTCGGTTCTTGAAGGAACATCATAAAAAGGAAAGGCCATGATCTTTGACTCTTTTAAAGATTGATTTCAATCTTAATTTGAGCTCCCGTTTGATACCAATTGTTAGTGCAACCTAGAGGGGGGGTGATTAGGTAGCAACAACATCACAACTCAATATAGCCATTAGTAATTCATGCTTATTTTCATCAAAACCAATAGAGGCTGATATGGCAAATGCTGACATGGCATTTTCCAACAATATACAGTTGAGATATCACTTTGTTAGAGACATTACATCAAGGAAGAAAGTTGTACTTAAGCACATATCTACTAATCAGATGGTAGCTGACCCTCTTACCAAACCTATAGCCAAGGATGTTTTTATTTCTCATGTAAAATCCTTGGGCTTACGTAGATTGTGACTTACTTTTGTACTGAGACTTTCTTATTAATGAGTAATATGAGTTAATTCCAGCATTTCATTTATTCATTTTCTGTGTGATTGTGTTTTTCTAGCATAAAACAAGATATGTCAATAGGCAAGAGAATGGCTCACTCACACGAGCATTCGCCTCTGGCGCCTTGGAGGCAAGAAGAGATGAGATGGATTTTGAATGACTTTGTGTAGGTCAATTCATAATCATGATGTCGCCTTGATTTGAAATCAAGATGAGTTTTTCTATTGTGAAGAGAATCGACATGAATGTTCCCACTATTCATGTTGCCTATAGGACCTAGGTGCGAGTACTTTATGTGGCGCTAGGGTGGCGACAATAAAAAAACTCAGGTTAGGCACAAGAGGTTGCGACTAGACTAAGACTTGTATGGTGTTGAGATGGACATATGTTCTATTGTATATAAAATGCTCCACCATTGCACGTATATCATACTATGTGTGCTTAGCAATCATTGGAAATGAGAGGATGGATCCCTGCTCCTCTCATTGTGTGAGTCCTAGACTTTATGGTCCGTTAGAGTTCTTAGTGACTTTCGACGACATCATGAAACAAAGGATTGATGTGGCTACTTTGTGGTGTTACCTATGGTCATGATATATTCGACCTAAAGGGGCACTACCGGGAAAGGAGTCAATCCTAAGTGTAGTGACGGGTCTAGGGCGAAAGGAAAGGTTTGATTCAACTGCACCTTAAAAGTGTTTGCTGGCGCCAACTGTATGTGTTACAGTAGTGAACATTTTAAGGATAAGAAGGTGATCTCTCAAAGGGATCGAGATACCTTTAGTCTGGTGAGTTTGAATAAACCTAGGAACTATGGTATACTAATACTTATTTGATATGTTTCTTTGAGTGATGTGACATTCTGGCCTTCTGGGAAGGTTTATAGTTTGGGGCTCACACGTGCAGGTATATCACCGGTCGCACGACCCATTTTTCCAGTATGACTTGTGGATGTTAGTGTCCAGGACACAGGTGGTTTATGTATCTGGGATACATAGCGAAGAGATCAATATGTATGTATATCTAGGATATACATGTGTGTTTGGGACACAAGAGGTCTATGTATCTGGGATACATAGCAGAGAGATTGAATGTGTATATCTGGGATATACATGTGTGTCTCGAACACATTGAGAGATTAACACTTGCCCTTGTGCAAGTGGGAGCTGTTGGAATTAATTAATAAGTTAGATGCCCAAGGGCAAATCTGGAAATTCACAATTAGGGCGGTTACAGAATATAGGTTATATATTTGTAACCATCGCATCACTTGAGGAGTGTGATTTCATTCGTACGAGATTTCTTCCAGAAAAGTGGCGGCTCTGTCTCTCTCTCTCTCTCCCTTATCTCCAAGAAACGCAGGAAGGAGAAACTCACTGGAGGTTTCCTTCCTTTGCCTTAGATCTTTCTTCCATCTTCTTTCCACATGGCATTTGGGTTGTGGAAATACTTCCCTTTCCTTGTGATTGTTGAATCATCCCGGTAGAGATTTAGTGGTGGAATGAGAACATGGATCCAGATTTACTTCCGCTGCAAATACTTCATAAAAGGGAAAGCGAATCCAGGGAAGGAATCTTTCCCCCGTCAATTAATTGAATTGATATATTTGGAGTTTTTCCAATATATGCGAATATGAGGAAATGTTTGGGCTTCGTCATAAAGAGGGAGCAGTCGGGGGAGAAATGTGCCAAGCATCATAAAGGGTTCGGTAAGAACCAAATCAACGCTCCCGAGCGTATTCCTTTGATGTCCCGAGCACCATCTTCAATTAAGGTACAAATTTCTCTACATAATAGCTTGTCTCTTTCCTAAAATGTCGTTTTTACGAATGGGAACAAAGAAAATTCTTTGAGCAAGTATTATTAGAGCTTTATGGCAATCATTGAAAGAGTTCGAGAAGGAAAAAGGCAAATGTCTATTCCATTATCAATAGGCCGTGGGGGGCCAACCCTTACAAAAAAAAAAGGACATCTAAGGAGATAGCTTCCTATTGTTCTTTAACTGTTTCGGCCGAAGGATCCTTGTCTGAGGCAGGCTTTGGGGGTTCTTCGAGAAGAGGCAGTGAATCATTAAGATACTTCTCGATATCTGGATCCACTGGAATAGGGTCCTCTTCCTCCCAAACCCAGTCGGGAAAAGGCAGCTCAAGCTTCTCAAGGACTTCCTTGTGGCTGACACTCTAGAAGGGAGTTGTGTCAAAGGAAGGATCAGCTTCAAGAATAGTTGTCCAGACATCATTATGCCATGCTCGGTAGGATTGAAGGTTGAATGGAGTCATCAGATCGCTGAAGGGAACGTTGTTCAAGTACTTCTAAATGCAGTCTTTTCGAAGATCTTGTGAAAGATGTTCATGTGTGCTGGGAACTGCCATCTCCTTCAGACGCCCGTTCTCCAGGGCTTGAAGCTCGAGTCTGTCAGTACTCTCAATAGCAAGCTTTTTCTGCTTCTTAGCCTCGCGTTCAGTAGCAGCAGCACGACTGAATGACAAGTCAAGATCCTTATTCAAAGAGTTGATGATCTTGTCATTCTCCACTTTTGACTCTTCAGCTGCTTTCTTCAGCCGGTCCACGTCAGAATTGGCCTTCGCCAAATTCTCTTCACAAGTCTGAAGTAAGGAGCTGCTACGACCAACTCGGCTCAAGCCCACCATGTGTTGGTAGAAGTTCAGCACGGCATTCCTGAGAAGGCAGCAAATTATCAAAAATCCTAGGAGAGATTACAAAACAAGTAGCAGAAGATCGAGAGAAACAATACCTTGTGGAAAGACGAATTAGAGAGTCGTCTTGCAAGGATTCAAAGGCCTGACGATCACAGGCATAAGGCCGAGAGAGCTCCACTTAGCAGCCTTCTCATGGTCCTGCGTGACTCGATCTGTCACCACTAATGACCATTGAGGAACGAAGACCTCCCCGGACTCTTTATTCTTTTTGGATTTCTTTGGGGCAGAAGCATCGACCAAGTCATGCTTCCTTTTGGTTCGAACGGGAGAGGGGACTTCAACCTCTTCCACCATCGGTCTTTTTCCTCTCCCCGAAGCCTCAACTATTGGCTTCAAGTTTCTTATACCCTTGTAAGAAGGGTCTTGAGGAGGCATCGAGGCCACTTGGTCTGCAGTCAATGCTCGAGGAGACCGTTGCTCTGCAGTCACAACGGCCTTGGCAGCCTTGATACCATGGAATTGACTTGATCTTCATGACAGCAGCTCTGTCTTCCTTAGATAGTGGAGGGACTCGGTTGCCCTCAGACTATGAAATGTATAGTTTCCAAGTGGTCGGGAAGTTAAGGTCTGATTGAGGTGCTCGGCAGAAGAAATACTGCTTGCGCCACCTTTTATGATTGGAAGGGCAGGTTCCCCTGGCAAGAATGCTCCCCGACCAATCAAGCTCAACTTTGTTGCGCTTGGAGAGAACAACCCAGGCAGGAGGGTGGGAAAGAGACAGAACATGAAAATGTACAAAAAGAGGAAGAGAAGGTGTGATGCCAAGTTCAAAACATAAACCCAAAAAGTCGACGATGAGACACCAGCTATTGGGAAGGAGCATGCCAGGACAAATGTCACATCCTCCCAGCCGGTACCCTAACTGGCATACCCGAGAGTGTGATCCCCAGCCCCGAAGATCAGGTATCGAGTAATCAACCTCCCACATAAACAATAACATAATCAAGAACAATAATAATCGATGTGCAACAGATAAACCAAAGATCCAAATAAGGAAAGAATACACCATGTATATGATCAGAGTACGAAAGATAATTAGAATGTCTAAATCAATAAGTAAAGTGAGGCGGAATCCCACTCTACAACCAGCGGAAAAGTAGTTCTAAAAGAAAAGGAACAAGATAAAATCTAATCCCAATAGCAGGTACAATAGGTAACTAAATTGTTCTCAATCTTATAGACAACGTCTCTATAAGTATAAATCTCATAAATGGCACAAGGGTGCTTCCATTCTATGGTTGGACTAAGCATCGTATGGAGCATAACCACCCGCGGAATCTTCAATGTAATTGTCGTAACATCAATCACCTTCCTGGAGATATGCCTCTTCTCCTTGTGCTTCTTCATACGAGCGGTCATGATACTCAGAACCTGTAGAATAATCTAACAAAACATTGTACAAAAGGAATGAGTTTCAAAGAAACTCAGTAAGGCAGTTAAACTGTAATAACATAAATGGCAGGATTTCAAAGCAAACATAAATGCAATATGGTATGAGACAAACAATGAATGTATGAATCTAACTCTATGTATGCTGGTCTCTATTGGCAGACATGCTTTAAGTCATAGCACCATACTTCTTTGGGAAGGTCTCATCACACAATGCCTTTTGGTAGTGGGTCCGGCATCCCTTGGGACATTCCATGGCTGGGGGTATAGGTCACCGCTCTCTCACATCACCATTGGTCTAAGTACTGGCACAGGTCAGGGTAAAGCCTAGCCAAATGCAAGTCTTCTACTTAGTTATATCAAGTCAGATCCAGATACGTCCATTCCTCACCCTTGGCGATCCTTTCCGGTACCCTTCACACTAGAGTCCTCATAGTCTCTGACTACGGCTCATCAACCATATTGGTTATCCACATATGGTAAACGGGAAGCTCTCACGTCCTCTCACGGGTTGGTTACCGGTCTTAAGTGCCCGTGAGCCCAAGTCTAACCATATGCAACCCTACCGATAAATGGTCCCCACAATGTGATTCCTGTCCTCTCACGGGTTGGTTACCGGTCTTGAGTGCCCATGAATCCCCATTGCTACCACGGGTCGTTCGGTCTCAATACCCCTCCGATTAGGGTCTGACATAACGGGACATCCTATCCAAACACTACTAGACAGTCCTAAGTATGTCATCCAACAGTTTAGGAAGGTGTCCAAAGGGCATCTCCAGAAACATCCCATAATATTCCCATAGTAGTCCTAGGACAGAAGTGTCAAGAGGACACCTCCCCTTTCCAAACCATACTTAAGCATACACAAGCATCAATCCATAACCTCACATATATGGTAACTTCATATATGGAAAGAAATCAACAATAACATTCAACTTGTATAAAACTGGTAAGTAAATCATACATCAGTCTATTTAATATAAACAAGTAATGCTCTTGATATCAAGACAGTACAATAGTAGTATAACATTGTAAGAATCTAATTAAGGAAATAAACTAACAAGATTCAAATATAGAAACTAAGATATACAATTTGTGTTATTAAGGAAGTAACCATCCTTACCTTTTATAACTTGCAAAGGAATCTTAAGAATTCAAGTAAGACCTTGACAAACTTGAGAAGAAGGTCCTAGACAAGTGTATACAACATATTAGGAAAGATCCCTAAAAGAAAAGATATCAAAACATCCAAAACAGACCAAATCTGGAGTTGCTGTACTCATTGGTCGATTGGATTGGTATACTGTCCCAGTCGACCAATCAGTCGACCAACAGAGACAGTGGCCTACAAAATCAGAGTTTTAAGAATAAAGAACCGAATTTGGTGGTTCAAAAGGGTACTAAACAAGGGTAAACTACATTGGTAGTATCCTAACATAAAGAGGACTTCAAAACATCAATCGAATCAAGTTTTAGAGTTACAAATTAGGAAATAAAAGTTACCATAATTAGATTAATCATGGTTCTTGAAGAATTAAAAATACAAATCATAGACACGAACAATAGGAGAATGAATCATTGATTTTGATAAAGATATCATAGAAGGCATACATAGGTCTTCAAGAAATAGATCTAAGAACCTGAATCTAAATAAGGAAACAAAACTTACCATAGATGTATCAGTCATGATACTTGAAGAAAGCATGATATGATAGAGGAGAAACAACTAGAGATTGATAGATCATGGATCATGTAAGGAAAACACAGCGATTGACTACTAATATGATCAGTAAAATAGATCTAAGAAGATCAGAATTTAAATCAAAGACAAACGAAGACAAGATCATGATTTAGATCATGGTTCCTTCAAAAGCTTGCAATGATCATGATTACGGACATTGCTTTCGCCATTAATCCTTAGGAAGATCATGAGAGATAAGTTCAGAGATGTTTGCAACAGAGAATGCAGCATCTCCTCTTCTGTCTCAACTTAAAAAGAAAAGAAAACAAGGATGAAGAAGAAGAAGAGAGTGTAAACATACCTTTTTGTATAAGAACACAAGTTTTGACGAAGATCCATCAAGATAAACACCAAGAGTGCAAGGGAAATGACTTGCAGAGGTCTTTGGTTCGTTCCAAAGAGTTTGGAGGCAGAAAATACGAAGTAGACTCGAGATTGGACTTAAATAGAGCAAGCAAGACCTAATTACCAAAGACAGAACCCATTGGTCGACTGGATTGGTCGACTGGTCCAGTCGACCAATGAGTCGACCAATTAGTTCAGCAAGTTCAAAACAGGGAATTGAAGGCTCATAACAAATCCAAACATAAAGGGGTTTTGCACACACACCAAGTGACTTACCTAATAGGTAGAAATGCCTTCAAACCATGATAGAGAACACTCCAAGTCCATCAACTAATCCGATCTTCATCAAGATTCAGTTTCCATAAATAGCACATTGTCATCAACACTCATGGATTCAAAGCCAGACACCAAGTCCTCCACTGGGATGGACCAAAGCTGACTTCTTGCTTTATTTCGAGTTGTCGGTCCTACAAACAACAGGGTTTTTCTGGGTCAAGGTTAGGGCTGGGTTTCACAACAAATATACCAGTGAGTTAGAACGGCAGAAAACAAAGTATTGAAGAAAGGAAAGTGAACTCTGCTTTCCAAAGTATTATATACAAGGAAAATTCGCTAGGAAGGACCCTCTCATTAGGAGTGGTGTCACATCCACCCAGCCGGTACCCTATCTAGCATACTCAAAGTGTGTGATCCACAGTCCATAAGATCCAGTATTTAGTAAAATCAACCTCCCACATTCACAATAATATAATCAAGAACAAGACTAAATCAAGGTTAAAAATATTATACAAATGAATCAAAGTAAAGTAACAAGATAATCATCAGAGTGCAGAAATGATACCAATAGATATATAAAATCAAATATAGAGTGAGGCGAAATCTCACTCCACGAGTACAGCGGAATGTAGATCGAAAGTCAAAGGAAATTACAACTGGTTCTAAAGACAAGAAAGAAAAATATAATCTAACTAAGCTAAGTCTATTCTAATTTGTAAAGAACGTCTTCGTAAACATAGACTTCGTCAATCACGCTCAGACGCTCCTACTCCACAGTAGGGCTAATCTTGGTAACAAGTGAGACCACTCGAGGAATCCTCAATGTAATCTTTATGCCCTAATGCATGCTTTATGCCCTAAGATTTCACACATAAATGTGCTCATCATCGGGATCGACACGAATACCTTCGGCTAAAACAACATGACCAAGAAATACCACTTTTGGAAGCCAGAAATCACACTTACTAAACTTGGCATACAACTTCTTCTCTCTTAGTCTTTGCAAAGTAATACCAAGATGCTTCCTATGCTCTTCTTCGTTCTTTGAGTAAATCAAAATGTCATCGATAAAGACAATAATGAACTTATCTAAAACATCATGAAATACTCAATTCATCAAGTCCATAAACACAGCAGGAGCATTAGTCAAACCGAAGGGCATGACTCTAAACTCAAAATGACCATATCTTGTCCTAAAAGCTGTCTTACAAATGTCACAAGCTTTCACCTTCAATTGATGATAACCGGATCTCAAATCTATTTTCGAGAACATTGCGGCACCTCTTAACTGATCGAAAAGATTATCAATCCGAGGCAGCGGATACCTATTCTTGATGGTCAATTTGTTCAACTCACGGTAATCAATGCACATATGCATACTACCATCCTTCTTCTTAACAAACAAAACCGGGGCTCCCCAAGGCGATACATTAGGCTGTATATAACCTTTATCTGAGAGTTCATTCAGCTGGTCTTGTAGTTCTTTCAACTCAGTAGGCGCCATTCTATATGGAGCTTTAGATACCAGAGCAGCTCCTGGAATTATTTCAATCGAAAATTCCAATTCTCTATCTGGAGGTAATCCTGATAAATCATTCGGAAAGACATCCTTAAAATCACAAACAACTTCAACTTCTTCAAGCTTCTTCTTCACTTCCTTGACTTCACTTTTAGCTGTAGCACTTTCCACTAGTGCACAAACTTGCATCAAAGCAGTCAAAGTCTTCTTGCTAACTCTTCATTTATCACCTTGAAACTCAAAGGCTGAATTACTACTAATCTGAAATTGAATTTTCCTTGAAGAACAAACAATTACAGCCTTATGGGCTGTCAACCAATCAATTCCAAGAATAACATCAAAATCTTTCATGTCAAGAATCACTAAATCGGCTTTCAATCTCTTCTCGCAAATCAAAATGGGACAATCTTCTATCACCTTATCTAGTTTCACAACTGGTCTAGTAGGAGTACTAATCATTAAACAACTAGACAAATTCTTAGGTAACAAGTCAGTCTTCCTAACGAATGCAGACGAGATAAACCAATGAGATGCACCAGTATCAAACAATACAAATGCAGGAATAGAAGCAATTAACAAAGTACCTGTCACAACTTCATGGTTTGCATCTTGTTCGGTACTAGATATACTAAACACTTTTCCAGGCACAGGGGCAGATACACTCTTCGCTACAGGAACATAGGGCTGATTAGGCTTCTTGGGACAAGTACGTGGAAAATGACCAGGCTGCTTACAAACAAAACAAACCGGCTGCCCAACTGAAGGTGCTACCACTAGAGGCTTCTGACCCATAGGTTTAGGGTTCACACTCACTGGCCTAGCATTTGGAACATTCACAATTGGTCTGTTCCCACTGAATTGAGGCTGCTGTCCGGCCGGTGCAAAACTAGAATTTTGGCCTACACTTCAAGGCTGAAAATTAGAAGTAGGATACGGTGTAGGTCAAGTGAACCTTCTCTCCGTACGGTCAACCAAACCAGTGTTCCTTGGCTGCCACGTCCTTTGCACACGCGCACTTTCCTTCTCAGTTTCTTCAATCTTCTTCGAAACTTGAACTACCTGAGCGTAGCTCTCAATCGAAATAATAGTAAGATATGCCTTGATTGCAGGACGCAATCCCTTGAAAATTTTCTTTGCCTTGGCACGATCAGGTCTTACAGAATCCGGGGCAAAGTAAAATAACTCTTCAAACTTCTGTTGATATTCCAACACAGACAAAGGTCCTTGCATAAGGGCCATGAACTCAGCTTCCTTAGCATCAGTCACTGCTTCAGGGAAATAGTTCTTACAAAATGCATCCTTGAAAATTTCCCAAGTCAGTCCACCAACAGGCAAGGTTTCGAAGATAGGACGAGTGGAGGTCCACCAAGCATCGGCTTCTTGCTAAAGCTTCTGTTCGGCAAACAAGATCTTCTGTGCCTCAGAGCACTGCAGTGACGAAATGCTTTCTCTAACTCCCTCAGCCACTTGTTAGGGAACAAAGTGTCCTTAGTAACACCAGTGAAAGAAGGCACTTGCATCTTCAGAAAACTTTCCATCAGACGAGTATGAGGAGTTCCAGCTAGCATTTCCGCATTAGGGATTGCGGTATGAGTTCCATTCACACCAGTACGAGTCTCAGTATGCAGTGTCATGAAACCCGTCATCATCTGATTGAACTGATTCGACTGCTGCTGCATGATGTTGCCCATGATATTGGCAATATCACGAAAACTATTCACTTCCGGAGCATTCGGTATACCGGTTGTATTATCACCATTCACATTAGTGTGCTGACCACTGCTACCATTAGGAGTATCTTCATGAAACACTTCTTCCTCATTTCCACTACTATTAGAACCAATATTGTGATTCCTTAGCACAACCATTCTGCAAAAATCGAATAAGTCAAAAACACCGAAATTCCAATATACCATCATTAATCACTTAACCTTAGTCTTAGCATATCCAAATAAGGCTAAAATCATCACTTTAATCATCAAATAGTCATTCATGAACCATATATCAAAATCCCCAAATTTATCCAAAGTTCCAAAATTTTACTCTTTGGATCGATTGGTTGGGTCAAGTGATCCAGTCGACCCACGCAAACAGTGCGCGAGAAACACCTTAAAAATCACATTTCTCATTTCATACTCATTCCAAAACACCAAGCTTCGTGGGAGAGCTCTAGGGCAAGGTTCTCTAAGGTCTTCTAGAGTCATTCTAGGCCATCTAACATCAATAACAAGTCTCCAACATTCTTGCAACATCATCTAAGGTAAATTTCCTTCTTTTCCTCGCTTAACAACTTCAAACTGATATGCATTCTTCCAAAAATCATGATTTATTTGTTATAATTGCTAGGAAACATATGTAGGAACATATAGGAACGTGTTCTAGGTGATCTTAACACAATGCCATGGCTTTACAATGCTTGCTATCCATTTCATGGTTTCTTGTTAACGATTTCTCAACCAAAAACCCTCTTTTGAAAATCTTCTCTCATTTTCAAACCGCAATGAGTTTCCACTTCAAATAAATTCCTACATACTTGCATTGATATGATGAACATGTGTATCTAAATTGATTGAGCCAAATCCAAACTTCAAAAATCGCATTTTGACCTAAATTGAGAACTTCCCCGTTTCTATGCTTGCTGAATTTTGTCCTTTAAACCATCGAATTGAAATGTTTTTCTCCAATAAAACATGCTAACACACTATTCTAAGTACCGTGCACATGCTAGTATGCTCAATTTGAAATTTCGCCAAAATAAAAAATTTACGAAAATACCCTTCATGCTGAATTTTGAAATTCTAAATGTCAAGTCTCTTTTCGTCTTCATTACAGCTATACAGACATCATGCCTCCTCGCGGACGACATATGGGTGGTCAGAGAGGTAGAGGCAGAGGCAGAGGTCAAGTTCCATTTTTGGAGCCACGAGATGTAGTCATTCGCAGAGACCTATTTAGTACACCCCGAGCAGAGTACTTATATGAGGCCTTCTTCAAGCAGTGCCGTATTGAGTATGGCCGAGTACTCAGGCTACGACAGCTTAGCACTTTTTGGATCCGTCAGAGATTCGATACGATGGAGTGGATGCATCTTTTTATTGAGGATCTTCCAGTCTATCCGAATTTAGTGAGGTTGTTCTTCAGCAACCTTACATCAGTCGAGGAGGGTCGGAGGCGAGGTCCATTAGAGTTGATCCTAGAGAGTAGAGTTCGAGAGACACAGATTCAATTTTCTACAAGTACACTGGCAGAGATCTTCCGGGTACCACACTACCCTCATGAGTGTGTAAGGATACCGACTGGGGCAGAGATAGATGCTTTTCTACTACCACATGAGCTGCATGAGGTTTGCATCACACTTTGGAGAGATGATGGGTGCTATACACCACAGACTAGTGCACAGATGATAGATTCGGCTAGAATCATTGGTCGCATGGTGGGTCGCAACATCATCCTGAAGCCAGGGCATCACGAGAGAGTATCAGTGATGGATGCTCTAATGATTTACCGCATATACCGGGGTTTCGAGATTGATCTTTCCTTCATCATCCAGAACGTCATGCTAGAGGTTGTGACGTCTCCAAGTGTATGGAACCTTTGCTTCGGACGTCTACTCACACTTATCTTCTGGCATTTCGGAGTGAGGCTGGAGGATACATTGATGCAGACACGATTCCTGGGCTATGACATCGGGACGAGGACTATTCATTAGATGCACATTAATCAGACTGAGAGATCAGATGATGAGGATGGTCTTGAGACAGATGAGGATGATGATGAGTCGGATGGTGGTGACCACGATGCTGGTCCTGATACAGATGACCAGGCAGGAGATGACATTGAGATGCATGAGGCAGATCAAGGTCATTAGGAGATCCCCACATCATCACATTTTGAGACTGGAGGTCCTTCACTAACAGTTCCGAGAACTGCGAAGCTGTGTGCACAAATGCGCTCTATGACTTCCATCTTAGGGAGGATAGAGGCGAGACAGGAGAGGATGGAGTCACAGTTGACTCAGGTTGTAGAGGATGTTAGAGTACTGAGAGAGCACAGACAGTAGTCTAGATAGATTGTACTAGGATTTCCTTTTATGTTTCTCAAATGTAACTTGTTGTTGAACTTTCCTAGAATTAATGAAGTTCACTTTTGTTGCACCGTCTTATTGTGGATTATGTATTTTATTTTGTTGCATTATGTGATGTTTGTTAAATCAAACTTATTGTGTATTATCCAAAGTATATTATTCTTCACTTTTAAGTTTCTAATTCAAGTGTCCTATTATTCAATTCTAAGAATACTTGAGTCACTTCTGGATTTATGACTCAGGAATGTTCTATCATTGTTTCTGTGGTTAGGATTTTACTTGGAACTGTGGGCTCTGATACCACTCTGTCACATCCACCCAACCGGTACCCTATCTGGCATACCAAAGTGTGTGATCCACAGTCCACAAGATCCAGTATTTAGTAAAAATCTCCCACATTCACAACAATATAATCAAGAACAAGACTAAATCAAGGTTAACAATATTATTCAAATGACTCAAAGTAAGTAACGAGATAATCATCAGAGTGAGAAAATGATACCAATAGATATATAAAATCAAATATAGAGTGAGGCGGAATCTCACTGCACGAGTACAGCGGAATGTAGATCAAAAGTCAAAGGAAATTACAACTGGTTCTAAAGACAAGAAAGAAAGATATAATCTAACTAAGCTAAGTCTATTCTAATTTCTAAAGAACGTCTTCGTAAACATAGACTTCATCAATCACGCTCAGACTCTCCCACTCCACAGTAGGGCTAATCTTGGTAACAAGTGAGACCACTCGAGGAATCCTCAATGTAATCTTCATAGTTGCCAACACCTTGCGTGTGGTATGCTTCTTCATATTGCGCTTCATAGTCATCAAAGCCTGCAGAATAATCTAACAAAAGATGTTGTACAAAAGGAGTGAGTTTCAAAAGAAACTAAGCAAGGCAAGTTATTCCATAATAGCATAAATAACATGATAACATAAATAAAGCATAATGTGATATGATATGAGAAATACAATGCATGTGTGAGTCTAACTCTATGTATGCTGGTCTCTATAGGTAGACATGCTTTAAGTCATAGCACCATACTTCTTTATGAAGGTCAATCACTCCCCCTCAACCATCTTGGCATCTTGGGTCTGCCGATGGTAGTTGGGTCTTGCATCCCTCTTGGACATTCCTTGGTTAAGGGTTTAGTTCACCTCTCTCTCACATCACCATTGGTCTAAGTATTGGCGCATGTCAGGGTAAAGCCTAGCCCAATGCAAGTCTTCTACTTAGTCATATTAACTCAGATCCAGATACGTCCATTCCTCGCCCTTGGCGATCCTTTCCAGTATCCTTCACACTAGAGTCAGCATAGTCCCAGACTACGGACTCATCAACCCTATAGGTCATCCACATATAGTAAACGGGAAGCTCTCATGTCCTCTCACGGGTTGGTTACCGGTCTTGAACGTCCATGGGCCCAAGTCTATCCATATGCAACTCTACCCATACATGGTCCCCACAATGTGATTCATGTCCCTTCACGGGTTGGTTACCGGTCTTGAGCGCCCATAAATCCCCGTTGCTAACAAGGGTCGTTCGGTCTCAATACCCTTCCGAATCGGGTTTGACATAACATGGAATATCCTAGCCAAACACTGCTAGACAAGTCCTAGGTATGAAAACCAATAATCCGGGAAAGTGTCAAAGGGCAACATTGGAAATATCCCATACTACTCCCAATGAAGTCAAGGACAGAAATGTCAAAATGACATTCCCCAATCCCAAATCATACCTAAACAATCACAATCATAATTAAGTCATATCATCCACGACAAATATCTCATCATATGAAAGAATATAATAAAACAAGATTAAATAAATAAGCAACATATATGAATAAGTATTCATACATGATCCAAGTACATAAAGTAAATAAGGAAATAAGATCCTACTGTACTTGCAGCATTCATATCATAATAGAAACTAACATAACAGTAGTAAATCTAAGTAGTTCCCAAATTAGAAACTAAATCTATGCAATCTATGTTAATATGGTAACAACTGTCCTTACCTTAAATAGATTCGAATATATTCCGGATGGACAAGAGGATGAATCCAAAGTTAGCAAATAAACCCTAGAATAGCATCACACAATCATTAGAAAGTAGTCCTAAAAGAATAAGCATCAATCGAATCAAAAAGGACGAAGAAATCAGATTATGTTGTTGCGGGTTGATTGGCTAGGTTGACTGAGTTAGTCAACCCAGGCAGTTTGCCCAAGAGCAAATCCAAAATTAAAAAGAGAATCTTGATCCGAAACCTATGCTACACAATCCGGATGTGACGAAACTTGGAGAGAATGTCTAACACAGTAGTCTAAGACTAAAAATCATAATTTAGACATCAAACAACCATTAAAATCATTACTTACTAATTTAAAATCATAGTTTCTATTTTGGTAAAAATCATGGTTTTCATTGGAAACATGCTATGAACGAAAGAGATGAACTAGAGATGATGAGATCTCATTCTAGTACAAGAACACAGTAGATCAGAGGTATGAATAATCATGGAGAAGCATCTACAATGCTAGAATAAATCAAAATAAGAATATGATCATAGTTTAAGAAGAAATCATAAAAATCACATAAAGAATGAATAAGATGATCATGGCATAAGAGAATGAAAAGAGATTGTAAAGATATGACTACAAGGTTGCAGCATCTTCATCATAATCTCAGTTCAGAGATGAGAGTGATCATGGAAAGAATGAATCAAGAACACAAAAGATTGAATACTAACCTTTGATTGAAGAACAAGAGAGAGAGTTTGCAAGATTGCTAGATTAGGTCTTCTTCCACACTTTTGGAGGCTTGGAGATGAGTTCCCTTCGTTCTCTAAGTGTTTTGGAGGCTAGGGATACTAAAATCACGAAGTCATGGGGTATATATAGCAACATAACCTAAACAGAAGATTGTACTCGAATTCAGCAACTCTGGGTTGATTGGCTGGATAGCCTGGCCCAGTCGACCCAAGCAGTCGACCTAGGTAGATAGCAAATCCAAAGACAGGGATTTGAGGGCCTTACACTACTCGTAATCAAACGAAACTTTAAACACATATTCTATAACTTACCTAGCATGGAAAAATGGCTTTAAATCATATCCCACCAAGCTCTATGGTCATCAACCAATCTTCTCTTCATCAAGGCGTAGTCTCTTCTCTACATCCAACATTGTCTTCAAGTATGGGGCATCATCTTCAATCTCTATAGGTTCGGAGTCGAACACTATATCTTCTACTAATATGGCCCATAGTTGACTTTCACTTCTACTTCGGGTCTTCGGACCTACAGACAAAAGAGTATTCGAGTTAAGGTTAGGGCCGGGTTTCACAAGTGGGGGCCCTAAGGTGGTATGAGGAAGGAAAGTCGAAGCGTTCAATGGCTGAAGGAAGGTTCTCCTCGGTAAAACAAGAGGGAAAAGAACCAGGTCCATCAGTGGACTTGATAGGTTGTTTGGACTGCCGCCCAGAGGATTCGGCATTCTCCTTTGGAGTTCGGATGGTCCCGAACTCAGGTAATGTAGAAGGAGCCTCGACACTCTCTTCTGCTCTTTTCTTTTGGCTAACTTCTTCGAATTCACGCCTGTTGTGACTAAAATATCCATTTCCAATTTATACTGGTCTAACCAGACTTAGCCGGATTCGATTTATGATATAAAAGAATTTATGGGTTCGAACAAGAGAACAAAGGAGGGATGATCAGCGATGTCCAAAGAGGAGCGATGATCCGACGGTCATCATTGAAAAAGTGTTATAAGCGAGAAAGTTTATATGAAAAGGGAAGGGAGACTCGAGGAAGGTAAGTCTCTGAAATCAACCAAACTTTAATTCACTCTGATTGGACTCCATTAGAACACTTTAGAAGCTCCAGTGAGCCCTGAAGCATCGTCTTCACAATACTGACTAGATCGTCGGAGACGAGACGCCGATCAAGACGATCGGCTCCGTTTCTTACTGATGTACTATCCTTTTCAGGAGTGAAAGGTTGATTGATCGAAGAGCGAACCAGATCGATCCAGATCTGAGGAGTTCGGTTCGAAGGTAACGGTTCAAGGCGATTGGCAGAATTAGTGTGAAATTCAGCCCTAACCTTGACCCGGAAACCCTGTTGTTTGTAGGTCCGACAACCCGAAGTAAGGCAAGAAGTCAGCTTTGGGCCATTTCTGTAGAAGACTTGGTGGCTGGATTGAATTCCATGAGTGTTGATGTCAGTGTTCCATTTATGGAAACTGCACCCTGATGAAGATCGGATTAGTTGATGGACTTGGAGTGCTCTCTGTGTTGGTTCGAAGGCATTTCTACCTACTAGGTAAGTCACTTTAGGTGTGTGCAAAACCTCGTAATGTTTGGACTTGATCTGAGCCTTCAATTCCCTGTTTTGGTCTTGTTGTCTTGATTGATCGACTCATTGGTTGACTGGACCAGTCGACCAATCCAATCGACCAATTGGTTCTATTTTTGCTAATTAGGTCGTGGCTACTCTATTTAAATCTAATCTCAGGATTTCTCCTCCTCAATTGCCTCCTAAGCCTTTGGAACGAGTTAGAACTTCATTCTAATCAATTCCCTTGCATCCTTGGTTGATATCTCGCAAGAACTAAAGTAATCTTCATCCTCCTACATCAAAAGGAATGTGTATACTCTTTTTCTATTCTCTATCTCTGAATTTCTTTTCTTTAATATTGTTATTGATTGAGATCAGGAAGAAGATGTTGCATTCTTGCAACCATCTATTCCATGATCTCATTCTATTCGTTGAGATTTATAATCATCGTCATGATCTCAACCCTAGCCGAATTAACCCTTGAAACCCTATCCCTTGTATGATCTTTCTGGGAACCTTTTGTAACCTCCCATGTGACGGAAACCTCATGGGCAATATTTATGCTAATCTAAATTTGATCTTTCTATGATTTTTCTTGTTGTTATTGGCCAATCATTAATTCCCTTTCATCCACTGATCCCAACCTTTTCATAGGAGCCATAAAGGTTGAAACCCTAGTTTCTTGAGTCAAATCAATAACCCATATTTTGATCATGTTAATATCCAATCAATGTGTTTTCTGTACAAGATTTGTAACCTATCATCCTGTAGTTCTTTATCCTTGATCATACCAATGTTTTCTCCATGATCCATGATTTACCTAATTAGGGTAACTTTTTGGTTCCTAATCTGTAACTTGAAAACTTGATTCAATTAGTGTCTTGATGTCCTCTATATTCTAGTATGCTACCATTATAGTTTTCCCCTTATTTTGTACCCTTTTGAACCACCAAATTCGGTTCTATTTTCCCAAAATTCGGATTCTTGTAAGCTACTGTCTCGGTTGGTCGACTGGGGCAGTAGACCAATCCAATCGACCAATGAGCACAGCAACCTCATTCTTGGTCTGTTTTGATTATTTTGATATCTTTCCTTCTAGGTATCTTTCCTAACATGTTGTATACACTTGTTAAAGACTTTCTTCTCAGGTTTAGTCAAGGTCTTACTTGATTCCCTAAGATTCCTTTCAAAGTTATAAGGTAAGGACAGTTATTCCTTAATTACATAGATCACATACTCTCTGGTTTCTACCTTATGAAACTATGAGTTTTTTTACTGTTCTTATAGTTTATACTTCTGATGTACTACTGTAACTACAGTAGCACTTCACTTATGTTTTCTTTTTATTATTTAAGCGTATATCAATTGCTTATTACTATATTGTTTAATGATTAGCTTATGCTTTTACATTCTCTTTTATATGATGAATTGTTGGTTGTGTATGGCATGACTGATCTCAGAATGTGTTTGACTAGGTATAGTTTGGGATTGGAAAGTGTCCTTTTGACACTTCTGTCCTTGGACATTATCAGAAATAGTATGGGATGTCTCCAGGGTTGCCCATTGACGCTTTCCCGAATCATTGGTTATCATACCTAGGGTTGTCTAGCAGTGTTTGGCTAGGATGTCCCTGTTATATCAAACCCGAATCGGAAGGGTATTGAGACCGAATGACCCGGGGTAGCAATGTGATTCACGGGAGCTTAAGACCAGTAACCAACCCGTGAGAGGACGGGAATCATATTGTGGGGGTCATTTATTGGAGGGTTGCATATGGCTAGACTTGGGCTCATAGGCGCTCAAGACCGGTGAGTTATATCTGTGAGAGGACATGAGAGCTTCCCGTTTACCATATGTGGATAACCAATAGGGTTGATGAGTCCGTATTTGAGAGAGTTGGATACGCTGACTCTAGTGTGAAGGATACAGAAAAGGATCCCAAGAGGGGAGGAATGGAAGTATCTGGATCTGAGTTGATGTAACTGAGTAGATGACTTGCATTGGGCTAGGCTTTTACCCTGACATGTGCCAGTACTTAGACCAAATGGTGATGTGAGAGAGCGGTGACTTAACCCCCAAGCATGGATTGTCTCGAGGGATGCCGGACCCACTACCATCAGGAGCCGTACGCGTGACCTACCCAAAGAAGTATGGTGCTATGACTTAAAGCATGTCTGCCAATAGAGACCAGCATACATAGAGTTAGGTGCATACATACATTATCTGTTTCATACTGCATTGCATCTTGTTATGTCCTGCCACATGTTATTTATGTTGTTAATGGATTAACTACCTTACTGAGTTTCTTTTAAACTCATTATTTTTTGTACATTGTTTTGTTAGACCTCTACCAGTACTGACTACCATGAAGAACAATACAATGAAGCGCAAGCTGATGAAGCGTACTACACGCAAGGTGTTGGCGACAGTCAAGATTACTCTGATGATCCCTCAGGCGATCATATTCCGTACTACGATTAGAGGCAACATGGAACTGGAACATCTCAGTTGGATTGATGAACTCCACTATTTTGAAGATGTCATCTATAGGATAGAATACTCTTAGTTTAATTATCTTTCTTATTTTCTTTTGTTTCAGTTGTTATTCTTTTTAGACTTATACTACGTTTCGCTGTATTTGTGGAGGGAGTTTCCGCCTCTCTCTCCTTCTTTTGATATCGTCTGATATCTGGTATCATTTTCTGCACTCTAATTATATTGTTTATTCATTTCTTGATTTGAATCTTTGTTTATAATATTTAAACCTTGATTATTTCCTGTTTATGATTATGTTATTGTATGTGGGTGGATGATTTCCTCGATACTTGATCTTCGGGGCTGTGGATCACACTCCCGGGTATGCCAGTTAGGGACCGGCTGGGGGGATGTGACAGAGTGGTATCAGAGCCCAAAGTTCAAGGAAATCCTAACCACAGAAAATAGTAACAGAACATTCATGAGTCATAGATCCAGAAGTGACTCATCTACTCTTAGAAGTGAATAATAGAACACTTGGATTAGAAATTGTTTAATGAAGCATAACTGAATATTTCTGAATAATATACAATAATTATACTTAAACAATTGTCACTTAATGCAATAAAAGAAAAGTGCATAATACACAATAATAAAGTGAAACAAAGAGAACTTCATTAATTTCAAAGTTTTTACAACGATTACATCAGTCAATGCATAAATGGAAATCCTAAGTATAGTTTATCTGGGTGATCTCCTCTGATCTCTGTAAGCTCTGAAGTCCTCTGCTAACCGAGTCACCTGATGCTCTATCCTGTCCTGTCGTGACTCCATCCTCTCATACATCTACTCCTGTCTGACCTCCATCCTCTCTAGCATGGAAGTCATCAATCTCATCTGTGCCTCAAGGTCTAAAGTCTCTGGAACTGCATGAGACGGACCCCCTGTCTCGAAGTGTGATGAAGGAGGAAACTCGTGATGCCATGGCTCAGCCTCGTGCATCTCTGTATCATCTCCGGCCTGATCATCACTATCAGGACCGATATCCTCTCCTCCATCCTCTGACTCATGCTCCTCCTCCTCTATCTCCTCATCATCCTCACCCTCTGGACCAGGAGATCTCACTGTCTGTCTCAGCCTCATCTGACAAATGGTCCTAGTCCCGATCGTGTATCCCAGTGAACCAGTGTCCACTGGTGTATCCTCGAAACTGACCCCGAAGTGCCTGAAGATCAAAGTGAGAAGCCTCCCATAACAAAGGTTCCACATGACCTGCTGAATGATGTAAGAAAGGTCTATCTCGAAGCCCATGTAGATGCAGTAGATGACTAAGGCCTCCATCACTGTGACCCGATGGTGATGTTCAGCCTTCGGCATAATATTTCGGCCGACAATGCGACCGATAATCCATGCTGAATCTGTCATCCGCCCGCTGTTCCTTGGAGTGTGGCATTGGTGACTATCCCATAAAGTGGAGAAAATCTCGTGCAGCTCATACGGCATCAAGTAACTGTTGATCCCTGCCCCCATAGGTATCCACACGCACTGTCGTGGATAGTAAGGAACCTGCAAGATCTCAGCCAATGATCTCGTGGAGAAGCGAATCCAAGTCTGAAAGACCCTACTCTTGAGGACTAGCCGAAGAGGATGTCCTAGACCTCAAGACTCCTCTGTAGATGTAAGGTTGCTGAAGAACAACCTCACTAACTCCGGATATACCAGCAAATCCTCGGTGAAGAGATGTATCCACTGCATAGTGTCAAATCTCTGCCGAATCCTGAAAACTCTAAGCAGACGAAGGTGAAGTAGACGTCCCAGCTCGATACTACAGTAACTGAAGTAGGCCTCGTGCAAGAACTCGGCCTGTGGTGTATCGAACATGTCTGGCCGCTGAACCTCCTGTCTAGGCTCTGAAGGAACCTGACCTCTACCCCTGAGTGCCCCTATGATGTGACCTCGACCTCGTCCTCGTCCTCCCCTCAGCATAGTGAATGTTTGTGGAAGAAACAAAAGACATTGCTTGTTAGTACTATTTCAAGATTTCAGCCAAAAGGGTATTTTCATAATTTTTCTGAAAATTTCAAATTTGGGGAAAATTTGATTTGAAGATACTGGCATGTGCACAATACATGGAATTGCATGATCATGAACTTTATTTGAAGAAAATCGACTGAAAACTTGGTTTAAAGTGGAAAATTCAGCAAGAAGAATTTGGGGATTTTGCAATCTAGGTCAAATTGGGATTTTTGAAAAGTTTAAATTGGTTAAATCAAACTATATGGACATATCTACAATATCATCTTGAGCATGTAGCATTTGATTTCGTGCGAAAACTCCAAGCGGTTTGGGAGAAAATGAAATTTTTCTAAAGTTAACAATTTCGGTATGAAAACGTTGTGAGAAGTGTTGGAATGTGTTAGAACTTGTTGTCTATGCATGGCATTGTGTTCAAAACCTAGGGAATATGTTTCTAAGTATTCCTAAACATGATTTCTAACATTGGATACAAGTAAAACATGGATTTTATTGAAATGCAAGCATGAGAAGATGTTAATGGAAGAAGGAATGATGGATTTACCTTGTAGGAGATGAATGTTTGATGTGGTGTTGTTGTTGAAGCACCAAAACACCTCAAGAACACTTGGAAGAACCTTAGAAGTCTTTCCCCAGAGCTCTCCCACATTTTGAAGAAGTTAGAATGAAGTTGGAATGAGGAAATGAGGCTTATAATGCGAATTTTCGTATTCTGTGAGCATTGGTCGACTCATTGGTCGACTGGACCAGTCGACCAATCAATCGACCAATGGACCCAGTGAACTCATTTTCTGTTGAATTTTTGGAAAATGTGATTTTTGTCCTATGGATTATTGTTGGATGACTAAATGGATGTATTTAAGCATGATTTAAATTTTCAAATCATTTGGACACGTGGAATGTGTTGAAACTTCAAAATTCGGTATTTTGATGTTTTCAATTTTTGCAGAATGGTTACTCTGAGAAGTGGGCATGGGGAATCTAGTGGTCATGGTCGTGATGAGATACCTGAAGATGGTCATGATCAGCGGACCAATACTGGTGATCAAGGTACCCATGACATACCCAATGCCCTGAATGTTGGAAGCTTTCGTGATATTGCCAATATCATGGGCAATATGATGCAGCAGCAAGCAGCCCAGTTTAATCAGATGTTGACGGGTTTCATGACTCTGCACAATGAGACTCGTGCAGGTGTTAATGGAAATCTTCATACTGTAGTCCCGAATGCGGGAGGTTTAGCTGGAACTCCTCATACTCGTTTGATGGAGAGTTTTCTGAAGATGCAAGTACCCACTTTCACTGGAGTTACCAAGGACCTCTTGTTTCCTAACAAGTGGCTTCGTGAGTTGGAGAAGGCTTTTCGTCATTTGTAATGTACTGAAGCTCAAAAGATTCTATTTACTGAACAGAAGTTGCAACATGAAGCTGACGCTTGGTGGACCTCCACTCGGCTTGTTTTGGAAGGTTTGCATGCGGGTGTTGTAACTTGGGAGTTGTTTAAGGAAGCTTTCTGCATGAATTATTTCCCTGAGGTGGTGAAAGATACGAAGGAAGCTGAGTTTATGGTTCTCACACAAGGATCTTTGTCTGTGTTGGAGTACCAACAGAAGTTTGAGGAGCTTCATTTCTTTACTCCTGATTCTCTGAAGCTTGATCTCGCCAAAGCGAAGATATTCTTCAAAGGACTGCACCCTACCAT
Source organism: Hakea prostrata (assembly GCF_041222555.1). Classification (NCBI taxonomy): domain Eukaryota; kingdom Viridiplantae; phylum Streptophyta; class Magnoliopsida; order Proteales; family Proteaceae; genus Hakea; species Hakea prostrata. The sequence goes on from NC_142600.1 coordinate 39,024,057, forward strand.
TAAAGCTTACCTCACTGTCCAGCCTATAGTGAGCTATGCTCAAGTGGTGCAGAACTCGAAGAAGTTGAAAGAAACTGAGAAGGAGAATGCACGTGTGCAAAGGCCCTGGCAACATAGGAACCCTGGATTGGTGGATCGTAATGATCGGCGTTTTGTGAGACCTACACCCTACCCCACTCTTGCTTTTCAGCCTAGGAGTGTAGGTCAGAGCCCTGGTTTTCAGCAGCCCGGCTAGTTTAGACAGTATGGCGAGAATCGACAACTAGTGAATGAAAATGCTAGGCCTGTGAATGCGAATCCTAGGCCATTGGTTCAGAAGCCCCCTGTTGCAGCTACTTCAGTAGGACCTAGCAACCCTGTTTTCTTTTACCGTAAGCAGACTGGTCATTTTGCTCGTGACTGTCCTAAGAAGTTGGCTCATCATCCTGCCCCTGTGGTGAAGAATGCCCCTGCTCCTCCCTCTGGTAGAGTGTTTAGTATCTCTAGTACTGAGCAAGAAGCAAGCCATGATGTGATTAAAGGTACATTGTTAGTCGCTTCTATTCCTGCATTTGTTTTATTTGATACGGCTGCATCTCATTCGTTCATATCATCTGCATTCATCAAGAAGACTGACCTAATCCCTGAGACATTGTCTAGTTGTTTATTGATTAGTACACCTACTGGTCCTGTTGTGAAACTAGATAAAGGGTTAGTTAAATGTCCTGTATTGATTGGTGAGAAGAACTTGGAAGCCAATTTAGTACTTCTTCAGATGAAGGACTTTGATGTTATTTTGGGAATTGACTGGTTGACAGCTCACAAAGCTGTGTTTCTTTGTTCCTCAAGGAAGATTCAGTTCAATGTTTGTGGAAGTCCGGTTTTTGAATTTCAAGGTGAGAAAAGAAGGGTTTGTAGGAAGATACTGTCTACACTGATGCAAATCTATGCCCTAGTAGATGATGCTCCATCTGAAGGCAAGAGTAAAGTGGAGAAAAGAGTAGACGAACTCAAGATTGTCTGTGACTTTGTTGATGTCTTCCCTGATGATCTATCAGGAGTGCCTCCGGATAGGGATGTTGAGTTTTCTATTGATCTCATCCATGGTGCCGCCCCGGTATCTAAAGCTCCATATAGGATGGCTCCTACTACACTGAAGGAATTGCAAAACCAATTGAATGAGCTCATTGTTAGAGGTTTCGTACAACCTAGTGTGTCACCTTGGGGAGCTCCGATTTTGTTCGTCAAGAAGAAGGATGGTAGTATGTGTCTGTGTATCGACTATCGTGGGTTGAATAAGATGACCATTAAGAATAGATACCCACTGCCCAGAATTGATGATCTGTTCGATCAATTGAAGGGTGCAGCTGTGTTCTCAAAAATTTACTTGAGATCTGGATATCACCAATTGAAAGTGAAGCCTAGTGATATCTTCAAGACATCTTTCCAGACAAGGTACGGCCATTTTGAGTTCAGAGTCATGCCTTTCGGTTTGACTAATGCTCCTGTTGTGTTCATGGACCTCATGAACCGAGTCTTTCATGATGTGCTCAATAAGTTTGTGATTGTATTTATTGACGATATCTTGATTTATTCGAAAAGTGAAGAAGAGCATGCAAGGCATCTAGATTTCACTTTGCGAAGACTAAGAGAAAAGAAGTTGTACGCCAAGTTTAGCAAGTGTGATTTCTGGCTCAAGAGTGTAGTATTCCTCGGCCATGTGGTTTCAGCTGAAGGTATTCGTGTTGATCCTGAGAAAGTCCAAGCAGTGGCTGATTGGGAAAGACCAAAAATGGTTACAGAAATAAGAAGTTTCCTTGGATTGGCGGGTTACTACAGAAGGTTTATTGAGAATTTTTCCCGGTTGGCTGCTCCTATGACTAAGTTGACCAGGAAAGAAGAGAAATTTGTTTCGTCTGACGCTTGTGAGAAGAATTTTCAAGAGTTGAAGGATAGATTGACAAGTGCCCCGGTTTTGACTATACCTGATAGTTCCGGTGGTCTAACAGTCTATACTGATGCGTCAATGATTGGTTTGGGTTGTGTACTGATGCAACATGGTAAGGTCGTAGCCTATGCTTCTCGGCAATTGAAAGATTAAGAGCGGAATTACCCCACTCACGACCTAGAGCTTGCCGTGGTGGTTTTTGCTTTGAAGATTTGCAGACATTACCTCTACGGTGAGAAGATTGCCATTTTCACGGATCATAAAAGTTTGAAGTACTTCATTACCCAAAAGGAGTTGAACATGAGCCAAAGAAGATGGTTGAAACTAGTCTCTGATTATGATTGTGATATTCAATATCACCTTGGGAAGGCAAGTGTTGTTGCGGATGCTCTTAGTAGGAAGATTCAAAAGAAGACTTTGGATTTGAATACTTTGAGTCTACCCTTGTTGTCTTCTATTGAGAGTTTTGATGTGGAAGTTGTCCCTGAGAATTCTGATTTTGTTCTTTCTGCCATGACGGCAAGATCTAACCTCAGAGATAAGATTGTTGCCCTGCAGAGTTTTGATCAAGAACTTAAGGACAAAATTGAGAAGATTTCTTCGAATCCTGAGTCGGACCTTGACTTTGGTATATCCATGGATGGTGCTTTATTGTTTAGAGGTAGACTGTGTGTGCCAGCAAATGAAGAAATTAAGAAGGAAATATTGAAGGAAGCACACCAGTCAATCTTTACAGTACACCCTGGAAGCACCAAGATGTACAAGGACTTGAAGGAATATTTTTGGTGGATTGGTTTGAAGGCCGATGTTGATGATTTTGTTGCCAAGTGTGGGACTTGCTAGCGTGTGAAGGCCATTCATCAACCTCCATCTGGATTACTTCAACCCCTTCCTATTCCTAGTTGGAAGTGGGAAGATATCTCTATGGACTTCATGACAGCTTGCCTCGGACAAGTAAAGGCAATGACACTGTGTGGGTGATTGTTGATAGGCTGACCAAATCAGCCCACTTCATTGCTATAAAGATCACTCATACTCTGGATAAGCTAGCTAGGCTTTATGTGGACAAAGTGGTTCGTCTACACGGAGTGCCAATGAGTATTGTTTCTGATCATGATCCTAGGTTTACCTCAAAGTTTTGGAACAGGTTTGCGAAGGCCTTGGGAACCCAATTGAATTTGAGTACAGCTCACCACCCACAGTCGGATGGACAATCTGAGCGAATGATTCAAACTTTGGAAGATATGCTCAGATCTTGTGTGGTGGATATGGGTGGAAATTGGGATGAACACTTAGCTTTGGTTGAGTTTGCCTATAACAACAGTTATCAAGCAACAATAGGCATGGCTCCGTTTAAGGCTTTGTATGGTAATACATGTAGGACACCATTGTATTGGACTGAGACGGGTGAAAGAAAAGTCTTAGGTATCGAAATGATTGAAGCTACGAGTGCGATGGTTGATATGATAAGAGAAAGGATTAAGTCTGCTCAGTCAAGACAGAAATCTTATGCTGATAAGAGAAGGACCGATTTGGAATTTCAAGTTGGAGAGAAAGTTTTCTTGAAGGTTTCACCAATGAAGGGTGTGATTAGATTCAATGTTAAGGGAAAGCTTAGCCCTCGTTACATTGGACCTTTCGAGATTTTGGAAAAGGTTGGACCTGTTGCTTATCGATTGGCATTACCTCCATCTATTGCTGTTGTGCACAATGTGTTTCATGTTTCGATGCTCCAGAAATACATAGAGAATCCGAAACACATTCTACAGCAAGCACCTGAAGGACTTAGTGCTGATCTTACCTATGATGAAGAACCAGCCGATATCTTGGATAAGAAGGACAAGCAGCTACGGAATCGCACCATCCCTTTGGTGAAGATTCGTTGGAAGAACCATACCCCTGAAGAAGCTTCTTGGGAGAAGCAAGAAGATATGAAGGAGAAGTTTCCTCACCTCTTTGGAAGCACAGGTACGCTTTCAATTTCGGGGATGAAATTTCTTTAAGGGGGGGAGAATGTGAAACCCAGCACTAACCTTGACCCGGAAACCCTGTTGTTTGTAGGTCCGACAACCTGAAGTAAGGGAAGAAGTCAGCTTTGGGCCATTTCTGTAGAAGACTTGGTGGCTGGATTGAATTCCATGAGTGTTGATGTCAGTGTATCATTTATGGAAACAGCACCCTGATGAAGATCGGATTAGTTGATGGACTTGGAGTGTTCTCTATGTTGGTTCGAAGGCATTTCTACCTACTAGGTAAGTCACTTTAGGTGTGTGCAAAACCCCGTTATGTTTGGACTTGATCTGAGCCTTCAATTCCCTGTTTTGGTCTTGCTGTCTTGATTGCTCGACTCATTGGTCGACTGGACCAGTCGACCAATCCAATCGACCAATTGGTTCTGTTTTTGCTAATTAGGTCGTAGCTACTCTATTTAATCTAATCTCGGGATTTCTCCGCCTCATCTGCCTCCTAAGCCTCTAAAACGAGTTAGAACTCCATTCTAATCAATACCCTTGCATCAAAGCTATGTCTATACTCTCTTTCTCTTCTCTATCTCTGAATTTCTTTTCTTTAATATTGTTCTTGATTGAGATCAGGAAGAAGATGCTGCATTCTTGCAACCATCTATTCCATGATCTCATTCTATTCCTTGAGATTTATGATCATCGTCATGATCTCAACCCTAGCCGAATTAACCCTTGAAACCCTAACCCTTGTATGATCTTTCTGGGAACCTTTTGTAACGTCCCATGTGAGGGAAACCTCATGGGCAATATTTATGCTAATCTAAATTTGATCTTTCTATGGTTTTTCTTGTTGTTATTGGCCAATCATTAATTCCCTTTCATCCACTGATCCCAACCTTTTCATAGGAGCCATAAAGGTTGAAACCCTAGTTTCTTGAGTCAAATCAAGAACCCATATTTTGAACATGTTAATATCCAATCAATGTGTTTTCTGTACAAGATTTGTAACCTATCATCCTCTAGTTCTTTATCCTTGATCATACCAATGTTTTCTCCATGATCCATGATTTACCTAATTAGGGTAACTTTTTGGTTCCTAATCTGTAACTTGAAAACTTGATTCAATTAGTGTCTTGATGTCCTCTATATTCTAGTATGCTGCCATTATCGTTTTCCCCTTATTTTGTACCCTTTTGAACCACCAAATTCGATTCTATTTTCCCAAAATTCGAATTCTTGTAAGCTACTGTCTCGGATGGTCGACTTGGGCAGTAGACCAATCCAATCGACCAATGAGTACAGCAACCTCATTATTGGTCTGTTTTGATTATTTTGATATATTTCCTTCTAGGGTATCTTTCCTAACATGTTGTATACACTTGTTAAAGACTTTCTTCTCAGGTTTAGTCAAGGTCTTACTTGATTCCCTAAGATTCCTTTGCAAGTTATAAGGTAAGGACAGTTATTCCTTAATTACATAGATCGCATACTCTCTGGTTTCTACCTTATGAAACTATGAGTTTGTTTACTGTTCTTATAGTTTATACTTCTGATGAACTACAGTAGTACTTCACTTATGTTTTCTTTTTATTATTTAAGCTTATATCAATTGCTTATTACTATATTGTTTAATGATTAGCTTATGCTTTTACATTCTCTTTTATATGATGAATTGTTGGTTGTGTATGACATCACTGATCTGAGAATGTGTTTGACTAGGTATGGTTTGGGATTGGGAAGTGTCCTTTTAACACTTCTGTCCTTGGACATTATCGGAAATAGTATGGGATGTTTCCGGGGTTGCCCATTGAGGCTTTCCCGAATCATTGGTTATCATACCTAGGGCTTTCTAGTAGTGTTTGGCTAGGATGTCCCTGTTATATCACACCCGAATCGGAAGGGTATTGAGACCGAACGACCCGTGGTAGCAATGTGATTCATGGACGCTTAAGAACGGTAACCAACCCGTGGGAGGACGGGAATCATATTGTGGGGGCCATTTATTGGAGGGTTGCATATGGCTAGACTTGGGCTCATGGGCGCTCAAGACCGGTGAGTTATATCCGTGAGAAGACATAAGAGCTTCCCGTTTACCATATGTGGATAATCAATAGGTTGATGAGACCGTATTTGAGAGAGTTGGATACGTTGACTCTAGTGTGAAGGATACCGGAAAGGATCCCAAGAGGGGAGGAATCGATGTATCTGGATATGAGTTGATGTAACTGAGTAGATGACTTGCATTGGGCTAGGCTTTTACCCTGACATGTGCCAATACTTAGACCAAATGGTGATGTGAGAGAGCGATGACTTAACCCCCAGCCATGGATTGTCCCGACGAATGCCGAACCCACTACCAACAGGAGCCGTACGCGTGACCTACCCAAAGAAGTATGGTGCTATGACTTAAAGCATGTCTGCCAATAGAGACCAGCATACATAGAGTTAGGTGCATAAATACATTATCTGTTTCATACTGCATTGCATCTTGTTATGTCCTGCCACATGTTATTTATGTTGTTAATGGATTAACTACCTTACTGAGTTTCTTCGAAACTCATTACTTTTTATACATTGTTTTGTTAGACTATTCTATAGGTATTGAATACTATGAAGAACAATACAATGAAGCGCAAGCCGATGAAGTGTACTACACCCAAGGTGTTGGCGGCAATCAAGATTACTCTGATGATCCCTCAGGCGATCATATTCCGTACTACGATTAGAGGCAACATGGATTTGGAACATCTTTGTTGGATTGATGAAGTCCACTATTTTGAAGATGTCATCTATAGGATAGAAGACTCTTAGTTTAGTTATCTTTCTTATTTTCTTTTGTTTCAGTTGTTATTCATTTTAGACTTATACTACGTTTCGCTGTATTTGTGGAGGGAGTTTCTGCCTCTCTCTACTTCTTTTGATATCTTCGGATATCTGGTATCATTTTCCGCACTCTGATTATATTGTTTATTCATTTCTTGACTTGAATCTTTGTTTATAATATTTAAACCTTGATTATTTCCTGTTTATGATTATGTTATTGTATATGTGGGAGGATGATTTCCTCGATACTTGATCTTCGGGGCTGTAAATCACATTCTCGGGTATGCCAGTTAGGGTACCGGCTGGGGGGATGTGACAATTAGCACCAACAATTTGGCGCCATCTGTGGGAATCAACTGAAACAAGTTCAGAACGAAGGCTATGGCTCAATCACCTGAGCGGCAGGAAGAATTACCGACCGAAATGGCAGAGACAAGTCAAAGGGAACCGAGGAGAATAAATCCAAAAAGGAGAACAAGAGAAGTGGTTCCAGTACCACAAATTCCGATGATGCAGACTCGGAAGAGGCAGAGAATCGTGGAATATCATTCACCTCGTCCTACTGATCAGTTCGAAAGACAAGAGAAACAATTGGCGGATACATTGGCGGCATCTCGTCCGGAACTAGATCCAAATCAGATTACTGAACGATTTGAGAGTATGCAACATCAAATCCTGGAGACACAAAATCTGATGAGGACGTTCATCAAGCAGATTGGAATTCATCCGAAAGGAAGAGTCCCGGCCTCACCAGCTAGAAGATCTCGAACTTTTTCCCGAGCCGAGGCAAATTTTGTCCCTGAGTCAGATTCAAAGGTCAAGAGAGGGCCAAAGAAGATCAGTTCTGAAGGAAGGATCAGGAGAGAGTGCAGATCCGAACTATATTCCTCTGGAGACTGAAGACTGGGGATCATCCAGAGATGATCAATTGAGTCACATTCAAAGCAAAAAAAGTAGAAGCGTCGAAGATCGGAGAGATAAGAGAGAAACAGGAAGGACAGAAGGTAGCAGATCTGAAGTTCACGGATCGAAAATCAGTAAAAGATTTTGTATCCTAGATGATCAAATTCAGCGACTGGCGAACAAAGACTCTGGAGAAAAAGTGGAGGAGGTGATGAATCAAAATCCATTTGCTAAGGAGATTATGTCAGCACCATTGCCACGCAATTTTAAACTTCCGCTATTCACGATGTATGATGGAAGCACAGATCCGATGGAACATCTCGCTCAGTTCAACTCTGTTATGATGTTGGCAGGTAATTCTAACGTTTTAAAATGTCGATCCTTTCCATCTTCATTGAAAGGTTCTGCAACAACTTGGTTCTTTAGTTTACTACCAGATTCTATTAAAGATTTCAAAGATTTGACGAAAATATTCTTGTCGAGGTTCCAAAGTAGTATGAAGAGTAGCAAAACTGTTGATAATTTGGCTGCAATTCGTAAAAAATCAGGAGAATTAGTTCGAAGTTATATGAAGAGATTCAATCAAGAATCGATTCAGATTAAAAATTTGAATGAGGCAGTAGCATATGATGCTATGTTCAGAGGTCTGACGAATGATCATTTATTGGAATTCCTGATCATGAACAAGCCAGCAAATATTGCTGAGCTGACGACTCGTTGTAATCAGTATGCTAATATGAAAGACATTCTTTAGGCGAGGAAAGAAACTAATGGCGGTGGAAGCAAAAGGAAGGAGGAAGGCGTCATGAGATCTGATCAGATTTTTTATTCCTTCTAATTGTTTCAAGACTTCAAGCTTTTCATCTCCTATTCTTCAATCAAAGATTAGTAATCTCTCTTGTGTTGTATTGATCTACTCTTGCCATGATTTATTCTTTGAGATTGAGATGATGAAGAAGATGTTGCATCCTTGCAATATATTGATCTTTGCAACCATCTCTTCTACAATCTCCTTTCATTCTTAAAGTTTTATGATCTTCATATTTATCTTCGCCATGATCCTTGTGGAATCTTCATGAAGCCATGATCATACTTTCGATTTGATTTCAAACCATATCAGATATATTCCTTGTTTCCTTACATAAGACTTACTGTTATTTGTTTTCCGTGGACTTTGGGAGAAGGAAGCCAAGATAATAGGAAAGTACCCCTGCCTTTTTGAAGCCAAGCACTCTCCCAATTTCGAGAACGAAATTATTTTAAGGGGGGGAGAATGTGAAATCCAGCCCAAACCTAGCCAAGACACCCTATCTGTTTTGGGTAAAGAAGGGTTAGTTTAAATGTTACACCTTAAAGTTGGACCTTGATTTCAGTGTTATTATCTTTGAAAGCCTTAGGAAGTCATGCCAGACCTTTCCCTTAGGGTAGATCTGTAATGTTCGGCCTTATCCTAACCTTGACCGGGCCTGGAATCTGTTATGTTTGTAGGTCCGAAGACCCAAAGTGGGGGAAAAAGAGACTTGTAGACCCTTTTGGTTGATGATTTGGTGTCGGAGCCGAAGCCCATGGACATTGACGATAATGCCCCTCACTTGAGAGCATTTTCAGTGTTAGTTTTGAATCTGCGCACTGAAGAGGGGTGAATTAGTTGAAATATCTAATGAACTCCTGTACTCAATCCGAAGGTATTTCCAAAAACTATACTTCTTGATGGACTTGTAGGAGAAAACCTCACTCAATTTGACCCCGTATAGCCCTCTGAATCCCTGTTTGAAGTTGTTGAACTATGTCTGGCAAATCCTGCTTGTGCATCTAAGAAGGTGAGCTTAGTTTGTGGACCTAATGAACTCCAATGCTTGATCTGAAAGTATTTCTGGAAACTATACTTCTTTATTGACTTTTAGAAGAAAACTTCACTCAATTTGACCCTTTATAGCCCTCGGAATCCCTGTTTGAACCTTGCTGTTCTGCTTGGTCGAGATGATTGGTCGCTGGACCACTCGACCAATGGATTGTTAAATCCGAGAAAAATTAATTTTTAGGGTTTTTCACTTATATTTAAACCCTACTTCGAGTTTCTTAGTCACAGCAGCCTCCTAAACACTTTTTGAACGTGAGAAGACCTCTCCGAAACTCTCTCTGGTGATTCGAACGATTCCTCTGCAGATCTGAAGCCTCTCATCTCTGATCTGACAATTCAAGGTTAGAATCTCTTTTGAATTTCTAATTATTCTTTCTTCGTTCTTGTTCTTGATTGAGATCAGGAAGAAGATGATGCATCCTTGCAACCATCCCTTTGTGATCTCCTTCGTTCCTTTGAGATCTATGATCATCGTCATGATCTTAACCCTAGCCAAATAAATTTCTTGAAACCCTAACCCTTGTATGATTTCTGGAAAACTTTGGTGACCTCCCATGCGAGGGAAAACCTCATGGGTGATGTTTCTATTAACCTAAACAAGATTTTCTATGATTTTCTTATTATGTTCTTGATTGCAATCATTCCCTTTCTTCCTCTGATCATAACTTTTTCATGGGAGCCATAAAGGTTGAAACCCTAATTTCTTGGGTCAAATCAAGAACCCATATTTTGACCATAACTTGATGATTTTATCTTCCTATATGATTCTAATACATCCTAGGAAGTTCCCCTTCGAATTTCGGATCAATCCAACTTCAAACAAAGAAGTTATGACCAAAACAGTTTTCACTATTCCGTACTGACTCGATTGGTCGACGGCTTGGTCGACTGGGTTAGTAGACCAAGGCAATCGACCAATAAAGTCAGTAGCTTCAATTTTCGCTCTGTTTGATTCGTTTTCTCTCTGATCTTTTAGGCATCTTTCCTAATGTTATATCTATGATTGTTAGGGGTTTATTTGCTAAGTTTGGAGCCTCTCTCTTTGATCTTTGGATTATCTTCGGCGATAATCAAGGTAAGGATAGTTGTTTCATAATAACATAGATCACATACTCTCTGGTTTCTACTTTTTGAAACTATGAGTTTGCTTACAGTTCTTGAACTTTATACTTCTGATGTACTACTGTAAGTACAGTAGCACTTGTTTATGTATTCTTTTCATTATTCAATTATATGAGATGTTATTACTGCTTTATCGGATTATGCTTTTACATTCTCTTTTATATGATGAATTGTTGGTTGTGTATGTCATGACTGATTTGAGAATGTGTTTGATTAAGTTTGGTTTGGGATTGGGAAGTGTCCTTTTGACGCTTCTGTCCTTGGACATCGGAGGGAATAGTATGGGATGTTCTCCGAAGATGCCCATCGACGCTTTCCCGAATCATTGATTGTCATACCTAGGGTTGTCTAGCAGTGTTTGGCTAGGATGTCCCCATTATATTAGACCTGATTTGGAAGGGCATTGAGACCGAACGACCCGTGGCAGCAATGGGGATTCACGAGCGCTCAAGACCGGTAACCAACCCGTGAGAGGACGGGAATCACATTGTGGGGGCCATGTATTGGAGGGTTGCATATGGCTAGACTTGGGCTCATGGGCGCTTAAGACCGGTAACCAACCTGTGAGAGGACATGAGAGCTTCCCGTTTACCATATGTGGATAACCAATAGGGTTGATGAGTCCGTAGTCCGGGACTATTAGGACTCTAGTGGAAAGGATACCGGAAAGGATCGCCCGGGGCGAGGAATGGAAGTATCTGGACCTGAGTTGATGTAACTGAGTAGATGACTTGCATTGGGCTAGGCTTTACCCTGACATGCGCTGGTACTTATGCCAAATGGTTGTGAGAGAGAATGTTGACTTAAACTCCTGCCATGGTTTGTCCTGAGGGATGACAGACCCACTACCAACAGGAGCCGTATGCGTGACCTACCCAAAGAAGTACGGTGCTATGAGTTAAAGCATGTATGCCAATAGAGACCAGCATACATAGAGTTTAGATGCATACATACATTATCTGTTTCATATTGCATTGCATCTTGTTATGTTCTGCCACATGTTATTTATGTTGTTATGGATTAACTTGCCTTACTGAGTTTCTTTCGGAACTCATTCCTTTTTTTCATACAATCTATTGTTAGACTTCTCTACAGGTTCGGATTTCTTTGACGGTCCATATAAGGAAGCACAAGGTGAAGAAGGGCTACTCTCCCCGTTAAGCATTGCACATCCCGAACAGTTTATGGGCTTCCATATTCACCAAAGCTTGTATTTTGGCCGGGTTAGCCTCAATACCTCTTTGTGATACCATGAAGCCCAAGAACTTGCCTGACGAGACTCTGAAGGCACACTTCTCCGGATTCAGCTTCATTTGGTATTTTCGCAGTACTGAAAATACCTCTGTTAAATCTTCAATATGCTTTGTCCTCGCAGTGCTTTTTACCAGCATATCGTCAACATAAGCTTCCACATTCTTCCCGATCAGATCTTTAAAGATTTTGTTGACGGCTCTCTGATAGGTAGCCCTTGCATTCTTTGGGCCGAACGGCATGACATTATAATAAAAGCTCTCATGATCAGTCATGAAAGCCGTAAATTTTTTGTCCTCCTGGTTCATGAGAATTTGGTTATATCCTGAGTAGGCATCCGTGAAACTTAATGTTTCATATCCTGCTGTCGCATCTATCAACAGATCAATCTTGGGCAACGGGTAACAGTCTTTAGGGCAAGCCCTGTTAAGATCTGTGTAATCTGTACACATCCTCCACTTCCCATTTGCCTTTTTGACCATTACCACATTGGCCAACCAGATTGGGCACTCAATGGGTTCAATGAAACAAGAGTTCTTCAATTTTTCAACCTCGCCCTGAACGGTTTCGTACTTTTCTAAGGAGAAATTTCTCCTCTTCTGAATAACTGGTTTCACCGTTGGATCTATCCAAAGTTTATGCTCTGCAACTTGCCGATCAATTCCCGGCATGTCATCTGCAGACCACGCGAACACATCACTATTTTGTTGAAGAAAATATTTCAACTCTTCTTTGAATTCTTCAAGTTGCTCAGACCCGATATAAGTAACTTTTTTTTCATCATCGGGATACAACTGGATTTGTTCCAGTTTCTCTACTGGCTCGGGCCTTTGCATTTCTGCTTCATCCCGATCATCTTGTACCTCAATTGGTAGTCCTGTCACCTTTCTTGGGCCCTCCTTATCTTTTAAATAGGCAACATAACATTGCTGAGAAATTCTTTGGTCAAATGAAACTTGTCCGATCCCCATCTCCGTCAGGAATTTTATTTTCAGGTGTTTTGTTGAAACGATAGCGCCTAACTTTGACAAAGATGGTCTCCCGAGGATGACGTTATAAGTCAGGAGCTCTCGAACCACTTAGAAATTTACCCGAACGGTAGCCTCCTTGGGGAAGCTTCCAATTGACAGGTCCAATTTTACAGATCTTTCAGCTATTGCAGACGATCCTGCAAAGCCATATAGATGCGTGGATGACGGCTCCATCAAGTCTTCATCCACTTTAAGCTTTTGATAAGCTTCATAAGATAAAAGGTCTGCAGCAGACCCGGTGTCAACCAAAACCCTGTGTACTTCATAGCGCGCAATCTCTACCTTGATGACTATGGCATCATCATGAGGTAAACAGACACCTCTTTCATCCTCTTCGCAGAAGGTGATCGAACGCTCACCATTCGGCCTTTTACACTTCTGCGTTTCTCCGGTCCTAATGAACTTGGATTTTGCTTTCAGCCTCCAGAGTGACTTAGGTTCAGGACCTTGAAAAATTGTTAGGATTGGTGATCGAGTAGCATCAATCACCTCATTCCCTTTCTTTGATTTAGGAGCCTCCGCTGGTTGGTCTGGGCTAACCGAACGGTCCCTTTTGTTACCTACGTCTCGTGGTTCCTGTCATCTTCTTCTGACGAAATTGGACAAATGTCCTTGAGATATTAATCTCTCAATATCTGCCTTTAGATGTCTGCAATCATTGGTATAATGACCGTAATCCTTGTGGAAACGGAAATACCTTTCTCGATCTTGCTCCCCAAGCTTTGTAGGAAGCTTTGGAGGCCATTTCAAGATATTCTGTCTCTTGATAATATTTAGAATATCAGCTCGAGGAGTATTTAATGGAGTATACTCACTTTTACCAAGAGATCTCTGGCGCCACGCCTGATGAGGCTTTTCGACTCGATCACGAACATTCTGGCTTTGGCTTCGCTTGTTCTCAAGAGTCTTCTACTCTTTTGTAGGAACCTTATTGTCCCCCTGGCGTGCGTCTAGAATCTCCATGACTTCTTCCTGCTTTTGGCATCTATGTACCAGTTCAGCATAAGTAGTAGGCATATCTTGAAGTAATAACTCCAAGAGTCGTCGGTTAGTGAGTCCAGTGAACAAAGCAGTTTTAGCTACTTGCTCATCTAGATTCTCTATCTCCATTGTAACCCTGTTGAATCGTTTCAGGTATTCCCGAATCAGTTCGTTCTTCCCTTGCCTAATAGTAAACAAGGTCTCCTCTGTCTTTTTGATTTGGATTCCACTCTGGAATCATCCTACGAATTTGCGCGCCAACTCGTCAAAATCCACGATCTTTCCTGAAGGGAGATTCGAGAACCATTTTTGTGCTACTCAAGTCAAGGACGAACCGAATACCCTGCAAATGATTTCATCAGAATTACCTGCAACTGCCATAGTCTGCTGATAATAACTGATGTGGGCTGTGGGATCTCCCGAACCATCGAATGTGGAAAAAGTTGGCAAACGGAAATTATGAGGAAATTGAAATCCGGCTATAGGCCCAGCAAATGGAGTTTTTCAGATAACCGAATAGATATCATCAGTTGTCCTTCCTCTCGCCAATTGTCCGAGCTTTTGATTGATATTGGCCAATTCTTGACCAATAGGTGCTGACCGATCTCCAACGACACGATCATTGCCTCGAGCAACACGTTTGATAGTTGGTGAGTGAGTTCATACTGCATCCAACCTTGTATTTGAATCGGTCGTACTTCCTTGCGGTCCGCCGTACCGATCGTCTTGCCTAGGGAGATCTTCAGTTCTCCTAGGCTCTCTTGCGCGTAGCTGGTCGCCTTCCCAGAAATTTTGACCGACATTCTGCTCATCGATCAATCTTTGATCCCGTTGTGACCCGCGCCTTCCTGCATCACCATGATCGGGTGCTTGTGGTATCACCACTTGTCTGATCAGAACACAGAGTGCCTGACTTATCTCCAACATCTGGAGTTTTAGTTGATCCAGTTGAAACTGGAGTGGATCTGGAGGATTATTACCTCCTTGACCCCCATCCACTTTAAGGGGTCGACTTCCCTGTGGATTATCCGGATTGTTTACTCTGGAAATTTGGACGCCAACATCTCGCTGTGCAGCTGCTGCTGCTGCTGCCACTGATCTAGTCACCATAGCTTTCTGAAACGATTCCCACAAACGGCGCCAAATGATGCGTCCAAAATCTGCTCAACCCTTAGATCTCCTGAGAGTGACCTGCAAAATAAAGCGTCAGATGTGGCCGACCACTGGGATCGGGAGTCCACCTTTGAAGGCTAAGTCAGATGATGAACTTATCACAAACGGCTCTGCTAGAACACAGAGCTAAGGAATGAATAACGAGAATATGATTCAGATAGTAAGCATCTGAGTGTTTTCGTCCGTCCCTACCTTGTGGGTAGGTGATGTCTTATATAGAGTGTACCTTTGAATCTCTTTCGCTGGATGTATTCAAGCCTTCTTCGGGTAGTCGTTGGATCTTAACAGATAGATCCCTTGAGTGATAGACTTCTACTAGTTTGGGCTAGTAGATGACTCCTAGGATAACCCAATTGTTATTTGGTGGTTATCTGCATGATAGCGATGAGTGACAGTCGCTTGAAACTGCTAGCCGTCAATAGGTTGATTAACCTATTCCGAACGTATTGGATTAGGGCGTGCTTGTGACTGAGTTAGTTTTCTTCCTCAGCAAGCTATCTCTTGGACCTGGTTCGCTCGGAAGCGAGTAGATTCCTTTCGTCCCGACAAGAGTTGAGGGTCCAACCAAGAATGAACCTAGTCCGTTCATATTTTCCCTATATCAGATGGACTCCGGCATTCTGCTCTCAAAGGCATTCCCTATTGTTTCATTATACAGTTGGCTGGGAAAACAAGGGGCTAAGATCATCGTTGACAACATGAATTCGTACGCAAGATACCGAATTGGATCCCTAATTCATAGATGGGAATTGATGAATCAAAGAAGCTCCCTCGTTGTCAAAGGCCCCAGAATGAGACGAGTCAAGGATCCAGAATGACTTCATTGGCTGATCACCGAGCAAGAAAGACGCTTTACGCAGCATTTTAGGTCCTAAAACTCTTTAAGCGTGTCAGTGAGGCCAACCTCGGAACTTGGTAACCTTTCTGATCTAAGACCAAAAAGCAATCACCTATATTATACGTTCGTCTTTTGACGTTAGATTGCAAGGGCGGACCCACTAAGGGGGCCGGGGGGGGGCCATGCCCCCCCCCCCCGGATTTTTTAAATTTTTTATAATTTCCTTAGCTATTTCATTTTTTATTAATTTCCTTTATTTTCCTGTCTTTTTTCTCTTCTCACATGTGAAATATCACTATTTCCCCCCCCCCCCCCCAAAAAAAAATTTGAAAACAGGTTTTAAAGGTAAAATAATGGGTATAAATGTCATACCTATTTAAAAAACAATTCCTCAATTCCTATTTATATTCTCCCCTCTCTTCTCTCTCACATCTTTTCTTCCTATTTATTCTCCTTCTATAAACGTGGGTTAAGGGAAATTTTTGAGAAAAATATATTATTAAATATTCAAAATGTCATTTCTAATGGAAACTAACTCCTCAATCCCTATTTATTCTCCTCTCTATTCTCTCTCACATCTTTTCTTCCTATATATTCTCCTTATATAAACATGGGTTAAGGGAAATTTTTGAAAAAAAATATATTATCAAATATTCAAAATGTCATTTCTAACGGAAACTAACTCCCAATCAAGGTACATTATGTCGTCGATTTATAGCCGAAATGTTGCGATAAATCGGCATGTAGCTGCAGGGCGACACGACACTAGACTTCGACACGACATCGACCAAAAGTTGTCGGAAAGTCATCGAAAAATCGCCGGAAAATCGTGAACGGAAAAATATCGACCAAAATCGAACTGCCGTTGCCGCTCTTCACCTTCTCCGACTCAGACGACAGAAAAACTTCACTGCTCCCTCCGGCGATCTGAGTATTTTCAGTTGAAGCAGAGGGCTTAGCTGCAGATTTCCGGCGGAGAGTCTCCCTCTCTCTCTCTCTCTCGTTTCAGGTGAAGGCATGAAGCAATGGGCTAGCAGAATATGTTTCCACATCACCGGCGTCAGGATTATCAACATGTGACGGAAGGCAAGCTAATCTCTGCAATTCACCGAAGATGTCACTACTGCAAACAGAAAACTCAGTGAAAACTTGAGAGAGTTCGAGAAGATCGGATTCAGGAACAGAGGACTTCTCTGGCTTGTTCGTCTCTAAAGCGAGCTCTCTCAGTCTAAAATCGATCACAGATTTCGACAAATTCTCAGAAACTACTCCAGAATTACCGTCAGTGGCAGAAGCAAATGAGTGACAAGAATCATCTTGGAAGAAATTGGAACGAATCATTCGCATGGAACAACCAGGAGTTCTCTGAACCCTAGAACCATGGAGAGAAGATATGGCAGTGGAGGAGTAACAATTATGTGTTGTTGAGAGAAATCGATTGGAGTGAGAATCTCCTGCAGTGGGCTAGCAGCAACATTCCAGCGATTTTGTGGAGTTCCTGCCACCGCCAATCTCTCTCTCGCTGCAAAAATCCGTAGCCCATATTCCCAATCACCCCCATTCTCTAAACCTAGGTAGTAGAGGAGTGAAGGATCAAGGATGAGTGGATGACTACAAATTTACCCTAAGTCGCTGGTGATCCAAAAATCGTCCGATATTTCGACGATTATCCGACACGGCGACTTCAGTCACGTATCAAACCTTGCTCCCAATTCCTATTTATTCTCTCATATCTCCACTTTTCTTCCTCTTTATTCTCTTCCCTTTCTTTCTTTCTATCTATTTATTCTATAAGCGTGGATGAAGGAAATTTTGGGGGAAAAAATCTTCTCCACAATTAGGTTCTCTTTCTCTTTTTCAATTTAATTATTTCTTCTACAATTTTTGTTATTTGATTTTATATTGTAAATAAAGTGTCTATAATTAGTAAGGTAACTAACTACCATTGGTTTGCATCTCTTACCTTAAAAAATATTTTGTTTGCAACTTACTTTTTAGGGTTGAAGTATGTGTATTTCTTTTGAATTGATGCTTTAATTTACCTATATCTTGTTGAAAAAAATACCATTACAATAATTTACATATTTTTGTCGAATATATGTGGGCCCCACAAAATATATGTAGGGGTATTCCTTAGCATTGGTGCTTCGCTAATCTGAACTTTTATTATTCGCCCCCCCCCCCCCCGCACTATTGAATCCTGGTTCCGCCCACTACAAATCAATGCTCACACGGGGTAGGGGACGTACGTATTGATTGCAGAATGAAACAAACCACATCCGTTAAATAAGGTTGTAGATTTTAAAACATTGAGATTTATATATATATATATATATATATATCATACTACTATTATAACAGCATGTAGTCTTCTTTTTTCGCAAATCTTTCACTTGACAATTTCATCCTTTGTTTTTATTTAAATGTCATATTTTTTGTATTAATTTTGTTATTGTCATTTTATTTATTTTTACTCATAAATTATTGGTACCCTTTTTATTTTTTTTTTTATCAAAAAGAAAGTAAAAGATAAAAAAAATTCATGATTTTCTTACTATCCTTTAAAAAAAATCGTTCTTCATCAAAATAAAATTTTACTATAAATAAACTTTTTTTATTATTTTACTATAAATTTTATTAGGAAATTTCTTTTTAATAAAACTAAAAAAATATTTCATGATTTTCTCTCCATTTTTTTCTCAAGTAACTTTCTTAAATTTAACAATTTTCGGTTGAACAAAAGATTTTCTTCAATTAAAATAAATATTTAATTTTATTATAAGAATGTCTATAAAAAAAAAATAGGTATTTAAATTTTTCAAAGAGTAAAATACCTATCATGTTCCTGTCTAACCTTCCAATTTATCCTTGCTTTCACAATTAGCTACTAAAATTCTTTATTTCAACCTTAGATCTTAGATTTTCGATTTTCTTACTAAAAAAAATTAACTTTTCAATTTTAAAAAGATTTTTATTGAAGTGGGAGAGCCTAATTTAATGTCATCAAATTTTCCTTTAGTTTATTGATCTTTACTGGTAGACCTTGTGAACCAGATACACTTGTAGCTTGAGGAGGATCTGTTCGAACGACAGACGATTGAATTCTAATCCCACTCTCCATGGTCATGGTTTTGATTGAAATACTTTGGTATTTTGTTTGGGAACTGATGTAATCTTCTCAGAGACCCAACATTGAGAACGTGAAAGAGGGGTAACTACTGGGGGAAAAATCAAATTACAGATTTTGGTAACATACTAATTTTACTTATTTTATTTGTTGCAGTTCCACATAGGTCATTATTATCTTTACCATCTTATGGGCGGTTGCAAAATTGATCTCCTTGAAGTCCTTCCCGTTCTCAAAAAGTGTATTTTAGCAACAAGGTCACAACTTTCTTCCTCAAACTTTTTCGTTTCGTCATTCTTCTCCATATAGATTCTAATGGAAATTACACATAGTCAGAAATTGGTTTCTTTTCTTGTCAATCATACGTTACATAGCCATATGAATTCAAAGTATGCATGATTTCTTGTTTGTAGTGTTTTTTTTTATAGATTATCTTATGTAGATCAACTGTATTTGAATGAATTTACTATTATTTTTATTTGATGGAAATCACTTTATGTGAGAGTTAACAACAAAAGTTAAAAGTTTAAGACTTATTACTTATTCGAATTCTCAACCCCATTTACATCCTATATTTTCTTTATATATTTCTTATAAATTTGGTATTCCTTAGGTGGATACATGCAATATGTTTTACAAGGAGTGTTCAATTTTGCCCTCGAAATTAGGATACGAGAAGAATTCAAATATGAACAGCACTATAATTTTGAATTAGAGATTTTTAGAAGTTATGGATGTGCTTATGTATTCCCTACATATGTGGATACAACAAATTTAGAAATGGTAGTGAAGGAGTTCTTCGAACAATGCCCTGGTAAGGGAGTCGATGAACATTTTATTGGGTTTCTTCAAAGCATTGAGTATTAAGTCATGTTTGAACACTTAAGTGTTTTAGATCTATCAATGGGTTTTCTACTTTTGCTATGGAAAATTTTCTTTAATAATTATATCTTCTTTATGGTTTTTTTTTAATTTAATCATTACCTATAATTTATTTTTCTCTTTTTTGTGGGATATTCATGGCATTTTAGTTACTAATATAGAGTTACCTTTAAGACAAATAGAAACAAAAAAAATCTTCTATTTTAAATTCTTTTTAAAAAAATTCAAATAACCTTTTGGTATTTTACTTTTTTTGGTTTGCCAACCTCGGTTTTTATAAACCGGATGTTCGACCCGCGTCGCACACTTAGCTGTGGTGGGTGAGTCTCCCAGCATGGATTTTTTGCATCCACAAGGATTCGATACCAAAACCTTGCCTAAGCGAACCAAGGCGCTTACCACTTGGACCAACCCCCGTTGGTTTTTGGTATTTTACTTACCATCTAAATTTGGGGGATATTCCGTCTTTTACTCTCCTTTCATTTTTTTTTTTTGTTGTTTTATTTTTTAAGTCTAAGAAGTATCTCTTTCTACTAAAAGAACCTAAAACATTAGTTATTATATTCTTATGTCGATCTTGAGGTGTTAATTTAAATTGAACTTTACTGCTTTGGCATGTGAACTATCACCATATAGGAAGAAGTAAAATCGCCAAAAATACATTTTTTAAAAAAAACTTGCAAAGATTTACTTCGGTGAATTTATAAATATCACAATCACAAATTTGATAGAACAGGAAAGAAAGTTTTTAAATCGCCAAAAATACATTTTTTAAAGAAAATTTGCAAAGATTTACTTTGGTGAATTTATATAAAGCACAATCACAAATTTGAAAAAAAATGAGGAAAGAGAATTTTAAAGTTGCGACCTAGAAACAAACTACCATGTTTACTCCAAATCTTGGTCTTATTTTCCTTCAAAAATCAAGAAATAGATTTTTTTTAAATTACAAAAAATACTTGGTTAAAGAAAACTTGTAAAGATATACTTTGGAGGATTCTATAGAAATCACAAACCAAAGAAGAAAAGAAGAAAAAAAAAGTATTTTAATTACTTTTATTTTCTTATTACCTTAATTTATTATTTATCACAATCTTCATATTTTAGTTACTATTTTTTTTTCAAGATATTCTTGGTAATTTAGTTTTTAATATTTTATTATAGACAAAATTGTTATAAAAAGTTTCATTAACTTTCTTTAAAAATATAAATTTTTCTTATATTTATTCCACTACAACTTTCTTTCTTCTTCTTTTTTCCGTCACAAAATCTAACCATTTCTTTATCCTTATGGGAAAAAATCATTTTAATATTTTATTCTCCTAATTTATTCACTCTTTTATAGTTTCAATTTCTTTTTTTTTTTCTTTCTTTTTTTATTTCTTTAATCAAAGTATATTCATTGCTAAATCTTTTATTTACCAATAAAAGAAATCTCCTTACACGTCTTTGGATTCTTATTCACAAATGAGGGAAAGCCAACAAAAAGATTTGATTATGACTTCGTGGAGCCGGTGCTGCTGCTGCCTGCGCGTAGGGTCGTCCCCCCTCTGTTTTCCTTTCATTATGTTACTGGTATTTTGCTTTTTATTTTTCACGGAATGACAAACCATAAATCTCGCATTAATGACAAACATGTATACTTTATACTTTATTTTTGCTCACTATACATCTCTCTTTAACCAGCAGATGAAGTCATGCAGGACTTATTGCAAAGTTGTTCCACAACTGCAACAATGCATTTCAGGTTAGTATATGTCCACAAATATATTGAATATGCAATATGATGTCATGCAAGACCCATTGCGAAGTTCTTCCACAACTACAACAATGCATTTCAGGTTAGTTTATGTCCATAAATATATGAATATGCAAGAGTAGATTTTTAGCAGTAATTAATATGCCTTGAAATTCATGCATAACAATTCCATAAAGTAATTCCATTTAGACTAATGAATCTCTTGAAGTGTTTTATTTCTTACATGAGTCTTATTAAATTGCATTATTCAATTCCTTTTTCAAGGACTTAATGTAATCATGTACCCTGTTGGTCAGCATTAGCATTTAAAATAAAGCATCTATGCATACAAATGGAACTTACCTCAAGCTACCCAACATTGTCAATGATTTGTCTCACATGATCGGGCCAGCACTAATTCTCAATTAAAATTTATGTGCAAAAAATAAGGAAGCAAATGCCCACTGATGTACAGGTGATCTTCAAGATTTCAAAACTCATACTACAATGTCAAGAGTTCGACATTCTTGGGGTTAAGGGTAAAACCTTGTTGTATATGTATAAAGCTACCTCAGTAGGATTTAGTCGAGATACGCACAAACTTCGGTTCCAAAAAAAGAGGGATAAGCTTCTTTACAAGTTTAAGACCAAACCTCTATAAAGGTATCACTTAATTCTAAATTATTTATATGGAAGTGGAATTTGATTAGTGAACCTGGAATTTTCAAAAAAAGAAATTTAATAAATTGTTACGCAATTCAAGAAACCTGTCACTCTTTCTAAAATTGGTAAATTTTCTTGCTTTATTTATGTTATTCTTCATTTTCAGCATGCTAGGTTCTGTTAGCACCTTTTAGATTTTATAGCCAAACTATTTTGTACTTTAAAAGGGTTTATGTTACAAATGAATACCGAAGAGAATAAAATAAACAACAAAAGCATATCGAAAAAAATACATAAACATAAAATTTTTTTTGTCATAATATTAACATCAAAGAACTTCAATGATGCTTGCTTTATATATCTTATTTGCTATTTGGTGTATAGTCCCTTAAGGTAAATCATTTTGCACTTGGAGTACCTCTTATATATCAAAGTCAAAGAATTTTATACATTAAAATAAAAAAAATAAAAAAAAAATAAAAAGAATATCTAAGCATTAGAATGACATTAATGAGTTACATTATTTAAGTTAAGCAATAACCTTAATAATAGAATAACTAATGTTATAGACATAAATTAATGACTTCGAAAGTCATAAAATAAAATGATGTTTAATATGATTATTTTCTCATTTTTTTTTTCAAATTCATTGTTGCTTCAATTTTTTCTTCATATATCACTACGTGCATTTGCATGTGCGCTTTTTACTAGTATATATATATATTGACGCATCCAAAATCTGCTCAGCCCTTAAATCTCCTAAGAATGACTTGCAAAAACGAACGTCAGATGTGCCCCGACCGCTAGGATCGGGTGTCCACCTCCGAAGGCTAAGTCAGTTGATGAACTTAATCACAAATGGCTCTGCTAGAGCACAGAGCTAAGGAATGAATAACGAGAATACGATTCAGATTGTATCCGTGTGTGTCCTTTTACCTTGTGAGTAGGTAATGTCTTATATAGAGTGTACCTCCGAATCTCCTTCGTTGGATGTATTTGAGCCTTCTTTGGATAGTCGTTGGATCTAAACAGATAGATCAGTTGAGTGATAGATCTCTACTAGGTTGGACTAGTAGATGACTCCTTTGATAATACGATCGTTATATGGTAGTTATCCATATAATACCGATGATTAATAGCCGCCAAATACGGCTAGCCGTCTTTAGGTTGATTAGCCTAGTCCGATCGTATTGGATTAGGGCGTGCTTGTGATTGAGTTAGTTTTCTTCCTCAACAAGCTATCTCCTAGACCCAGCTCACTCGGAAGTGAGTCGATTCCTTTCGTCCCAACCGGAGTCGAGGGTCGAAGCAAGATTGAACCAGGTTCGGTTATATTTTTTCCATATCATATATATATATTATATTATATTATGTATATGAACCTTCTTTATGGGCTCATTGGCCCGCTCTATTATCTTATGCAGGGCCCACTTTGAGGTGTAAATATTAGTACTTCCAGGTTCAGAAAATTATGCTAATCATTTCTTTGTTTTCAGTTCAGTCTAATTATGTTGTTGTGGGACCCACTGTGAAACCTAGCCCTAACCTTGACCCGAAAATCCTGTTGTTTGTAGGTACGAAGACCCGAAGTAAAGGAAGAAGCCAACTATGGGCCATCTCAGTGGAAGACATGGTGTTTGACCTAGAACCCATGGAAGTTGATGATGGTGTCCTATACTTCGAAGCTTTATCAAATTTGGAAATGAAATTGCACCTTATTGAAGATGAGATTAGTTGATGGACTTAAAGTGTAGTTGGACATGATGTGAAGGCATTCCTCTATACTAGGTAAGTCATATGCTGTGTTGGGAGAAGCTCATTGGATTTGGATTTGGTTTAGGCTTTCATTTTCCTGTTTTGGCCTTGCTAAAATGCTTGGCCGACTGGGTGGTAGACTGGCCACTCGACCAATAGGGACTGAATCTACCAAGATCCTCTATTTAGCTCTTTCGGTGCTCTATATAATAGAAGTATGTGTTTCTTAGCCTCCTTTTTTCTAAAACCCTTAGAGAATGTGGGAAGCCTCTCTCAAAACCTCTCCTTGGTGTTTGTGAAGAACTCTTGCAAGATCTCAAGTTCTTCATCTCTTATTCAACTTCAAGGTTAGTAATCACTTGTTTTTTTATTGATTTACTCTCACATGATCAACTTCTTATTACTATGATTATGAAGAAGGTATTGCAACCTTGCAAACACCTCTTCTACAATCTCCTATGATGAGAATGAATCTCCATTCATTCTATTCATGCTATGATATTCATACTTGATTCTTATGATTTCTTCATGACGCCATGATCATTCTTTCGATTTGATTTCTCTAGCATGTTAGATCTATTTTCATGTTAGTTTCATGTATGATCTACTAATTATGTTCTACTAGAATGAGATCTTATCATCTCTAGTTCCTCTCTTGAGTTCATAGCTTGTTTTCATTGAAAACTATGATTTTTACCGAATTAGAAAGTCATGTTTCCAAATTAGTAAGTATTGTTTTTGACCATTGTTAGTGTCTAATCTATGCTAGGTAGTCTTAGATTACTGTTCTTAATGATCCCTTGAAATTTCGGAGTGTTTTGAATCCCGAAAGATGGGTTTCAGATCAAAATTCAGTTTTTTGCTGCGTACTGTTCAGGTGGTCGATTGCTTGGTCGATTGGACCAAGCTACCACCCAATCGACCAAGCCTAATAGTAGCTGTGTTCTTCGTTCGATTTGATTCGTTTGACCTCTGATCTTCTAGGCCTCTTTCCTAATGTTGTATCTATGCTTGTTTAGGGTTTATTTGCTAACTTTGGAACCATTCTCTTTGATCTTTGGATATCCATCGAAGTTAATTAAGGTAAGGACAGTTGTTTCCATATTAACATAAATTGCGTGAATCTTAGTTTTTATTTTGGAAATTTCACAGATTCACTGCCATTCTTATACTTTCATAGTATAATGCTATTGCTGTAAGTACTTCAAGTACAGTAGTACCTTGTTCATGTATTTCTTTATTACTTAAATCATGTATGATTACTTATCCTTATCATTTACATATGAAATTAATCATGTTTATATGTATCTTTCTATATGATGAGATATCGATTGTGTATGTTATGATTGAATTGGGAATGTGATTGATTAGGTATGATTTGGGATTGGGGAATGTCCTTTTGACATTTTTGTCCTTGGACATCAGTGGGAATAGTATGGGATATTTCCGATAGTGCCCTTTGACGCTTTCCCAGATTATTGGTTGTCATACCTAGGGCTTGTCTAGCAGTGTTTGGCTAGGATGTCCCTGTTATATCAGACCCGATTTGGAAGGGTATTGAGACCGAGTAACCCGTGGTAGCAATGTGGATTTGTTGGCGCTCAAGACCGGTAACCAACCCGTGAGAGAACATGGATCACATCATGGGGGCCATTCATTGGTAGGGTTGCAAGTAGTAGACTTGGGCTCATGGGCGCTCAAAACCGATGAGTATATCCGTGAGAGGACATGAGAGCTTCCTGCTTTCTATTTGTGGATGACCAATAGGATTAATGTGTCTGTAGTCCGAGAGGGTTACGCTGACTCTAGTGAGAAGGATACCGGAAAGGATGTCGAGAGGGGAGGAATGGACGAATCTAGATCTAAGTTTATATAACCAAGTAGATGACTTGCATTTGGTTAAGAGACCTTAGCTTAGTTTGATTATTTCTTTTATTTCTCTCTTTTGAGAATCAGTTGTAATCTTTCATTTTTAGTTTTCGAGCTACATTTCCGCTGTGATATGTGGAGTGATTTTCCGCACACTCTACATTTTAATTATTATATATTGGTATCATTATTTCCGCACTTTGATTATATTGTCATTCTCGCTTATTACCTTGATGTCTTATTTATATTATTACACATTGATTATATCTTGTTCATGATTATGTTATTGTGTATCTGGGAGGATGATTTCCTTGATACTTGTTCTTCGAGGCTGTGGATCACACACTCGGGTATGCCAGGTAAGGTACTGACTGGGTGGATGTTGTCTGTGAATTTTTAAAGTAACCGCAAGCGCACGGTATCGTGTAGCTAACGGGTCGATCTCAGGGAGATATGCCACTTAGAATTTGAACTTCTTAATAGTAATGCGAGAGTGGAATGATTCAATTTTTTTGTTAACTAATTAACTAAACTAAACGATCATAATCTATATATCTAATGCAATCGAATTGAAACGAACAATAAATTAAACACAATCAATGCATAAATAAAAGACAAGAAAATGCAGATGCAACACCACCCGTCACCAGAAGCAGAGGCACGACTGTAGGCTTGCTCCGGTTATGTGGTCCGAGATTATGAATGAATAGGCAGAAAGTAAATAACAGAAAATAAATAACAGAAAGTAAATAACAAAGCAATAAACAAAGCAATAAAAGGAAAAGGAAATAACTAAAATGCAGATGCAACACCACCCGTCACCAAAAGCAGAGGCACGACTGTAGGCTTGCTCCGGTTATGTGGTCCGAGATTATGAATGAATAGGCAGAACAATAAATAATGCTGAAAGTAAATCCTAAATTAAGAATATAGAGGGGTAGATAGAAGCGGGAATGGAGGGAGGAGAGAAGATTAATAAAGAAGGTTACTTACTTGCGAATTGAACAAACGATTCGAATCTCAACCAACCCTAACAACCAGATCTAGATCTAGAATGATCTAAATCTGCAATTGCTAGACCCAGAGAAAAACGAATCTAAAAAAATTGAATCTTGAACTTGAAGCTTGAACTTGAATTGCATTACATAAAAAGATTAAACCTAAACATTGAATCTAGAAATTTAAATCTCACTAATGCAAGCAAAGAAAACTAAAGAAAACATAAATAAACTGAAGAGAGAAGAAAGAATGCTTCTACTAAGCTCTAAGACACGTTTTCTTTTGATGGAATATGATCTCCTTTTATAGAGTTTACATGAGATATGAAGTACGGCTGAATTTGAATAAAACTCAGGGTTTCTATCTGACTCATCCAATTAGGGTTTTGACGTACTAATCGCGCCGACTTAGAGAGATCAGATGCATAATCCCACCGTTGGATTTGAGGTTTAAGTAGTCGTGAAGCTCTCCTCCAAAAATCAGCACGATCGGACATCGGATGACCGTTCAATAAAGGGTTTGATCGAAACTGGACAGAGGCATTCAAAAACGGGATTTTTGCTTCATCCTTATCTGAATATAATTCTTTTTCATCTTTTTCTTTCTTTAATCAAATCCCAAATAAAAAATAAGATATTGAGGTATGCAAGGACTCTTTTCCATCTGGACTCTCTCAATAATATCTTTGTAGATTTGATTTAAAATCTCAGCCGTAGATCAAATTTGCCTTCTTTATCTCTTCAATATTTCGGAGTTGGCCCGTAATCACACATCTCTAGCCCATCATGCTCCAAATCAGGCCCATTTTCGCATTTGAGAATTTGAATGGACTTCTTGACGTGTAAAATAGCATGATTCAAGCCCAAAACTCCAAATATTTGCTTAAATCTTGAAAAGTCCTAAAATCTGCAAAAACAACATAAAACCCAAGGTAACTCCATTCTAAGTGTATAAAATGCATGCTTTATGCCCTAAGATTTCACACATAAATGTGTTCATCAGATGTGACACCCACAAATGATGTCTGACCTTGACCAAAATATCAATTAGAATCTAGTCATATTTAAGCTATTCTTTAACTACATTTGGATCATTTGCTTAAGCCATCAAACCAACTATCAGGATCTTTTAATAATCTTAAAGACTGACACATTCACACACAATAATAAAAAAATAATATAAAAAGGTGCAGGGCATCACATCCTCCCCTCCTTAAAATAAAATTTTGTCCTCAAAATTTACGTACTTGATCATTTGAAAAGTTGAGGATATCGAGTATTTATTTCAGATTCAAGCTCCCATGAGGCTTTTTGACCTGAGTGATTGTTCCACAATATTTTCACTAGTGGTACCGCCCTGTTTCTCAATTTCTTCTCCTTCCATTGTAGTATGTCAATTGGTTTCTCTTCATAGGAAAAATCTTCTTTCAACTCCAATGGTTCGTATCATAGCACATGAGCAAGGTCTGCTACATACTTTGTATGTGAAATTAAAAGTAACCGCAAATGCACGGTATCGTGTAGCTAATGGGTCGATCTCAAGGAGATATGTCACTTTAGAATTAACTTCTTAATGATAATGCGACATTGCAATAATTCAAATTTGTTAATTACTTAATTAAATTAAACGAACGATCCTAATCCATACATCTAATGCGATCGAATTGAGACGAAATATAAAGCAAACATAATCAACGCATAATTAATAAAGGTAGAAAAAATGCGAATAATAAATAAATAAGAATAAAAGGGAAGTGATCTGAGTGTCAGCTCTGGATCTAGGGAAGGGGAGTATAATTACAATGACTTTGACTGTGGACCCTTTGTCGTAGTTTACAGTCCACCGATTGGGGGAACGAATATTAGAGAAAAAGAAATTACAGAAAATAAATAATCAAAGCAATAAAAAGAAAGGGAAACCTTAACCAAAGAGAGAAACGACTGTAGGCATCTCTGATCAAGGACCCAGGGGAAAGGAGAACAATAAATAAATGCTGAAATTAAATTGTAGAAAGTAAATAATAGAGTAATAAAAGGAAAAAGGAAACCTTAACCAAATAGAGGCACGACTGTAGGCATCTTTGATCAAGGACCCAGGGGAAGGGAGAACAATAAATAAATGCTGAAAGTAAATCCTAAATTAAGAATATTGAGGGGTAGATAGAAGTGGGAATGGAGGGGGGGGGGAGAGAAGATTATTGAAGAATGTTACTTACTTGCATCTTTGAACTTCAAACAATAAAAAAAAGAATTTGAACAAACGATTCGAATCTCAATCAACCATAACAACCAGATCTAGACCTAGAATGATCTAAATCTGCAATTCCTAGACCTAGAGAAAAATGAATCTTGAAACTTGAAACTTGAACTTGATCTTGAACTTGAAATTGCATTACATTACATAGAAAAATTAAACCTAAACATTCAATCTGTAAATTAGAATCTCACAAAAGCAAGCAAATAAAACTAGAGAAAGCCTAAATAAACTGAAGAAAAAAGAAAATGTGCTCTTCCTAAGCTCTAAAACACCTTCTCCCTTGATGGAGTATGCTCTCCTTTTATAGAGTTTACATGGGATATGAATCTTGACAGAATTTGAATCAAACTCGGAGTTCCTATTTGACTTAACCAATTAGGGTTTTGGCATACTAATCGGATTGGCTTAGAGAGAACAAATGCACAATTCCACCGTTGGATTTGAGGATCAAGGAGTCGTGAAGCTCTCCTCCAAAACCAGCTCGATCAAACACCATATGACCATTCGATGAAGGGCTTGATCGAAATTGAACAGAGACATTCAAAAACGGGATTTTTCCTTCTTCCTTATCTGAATATAATTCTTTTTCGTCATTTTCTTTCTTTAATCAAATCACAAATAGGAAATAAGATATTGAAGTATGCAAGGCCTCTTTTCTCCATTTGGACTCTCTCAATAATATCTCTGTAGATTTGATTGATTATTTATAATCTTAGCCGTAGATCAAATTTGCCTTCTTTATCTCTAAAGTATTTTGGAGTTGGCCCATAATCACATCTCTAGCCCATCATGCTCCAGATCAGGCCCATTTTCGCATTTGAATGGACCTCTTAACATGTAAAATTGCATGATTCATATAAAAAACTCTAAATATTTGCTTAAATATTGAAAAGTCTTAAAATCTGCAAAAACAACATAAAACCCAAGGTACCTCCTTTCTAAGTGTATAAAATACATGCTTTATGCCCTAAGATTTCACACATAAATGTACTCATCATACTTCTTCAGCTAGATACATGAAACACATCATATATGCTGGACAAATCTGGAGGTAAATCTGGGATCATGATCTGACACAATTGAATTGGGTACTCCATTTAACTTCACAATCTACTTCACACATAGTTTAGCCAACTTTTCTAGGGAGAAAACAATCTGCATGGGTAGAAAATTGGATGACTTAGTCAGTGATGCGTCCAAAATCTACTCAGCCTTTAGATCTCCTGCGTATAACCTGCAAAAACGAATGTCAGATGTGGCCCGACCACTGGGATCAGGAGTCCACCTCCGAAGGCTAAGTTAGTTGATGAACTGATCATAAACGGCTCTGCTTGAGCACATAGCTAAGAAATGAATAATGAGAATACGATTCAGATTGTATGTCCTCTTCTACCTTGTGGGTAGGTGATGTCTTATATAGGGTGTACCTTCAAATCTCCTTCATTGGATGTATTTGAGCCTTCTTTGGATAGCCGTCAGATCTTAATGAATAGATCCATTGAGTGATAAATCCGTAATAGGTTTGGCTAATAGATAACTCCTTTGTTGATACGACTGTTATATGGTAGTTATCCATATAATAGCGATAAGCATCTTCCGCAAATGCTGCTACCCGTCTCTTTGACGATTAATCCATTCCGAACATAGCGGATTAGGGCATGCTTGTTACTGAGTTAGTTTACTTCCTCAGCAAACTACCTTTTGAACCCGGCCCGCTCGGAAGCGAGTCAATTCCTTTCGTCTCGACCGGGGTTGAGGGTCGAACCAAGGAGGAACCCGGTTCTATTATATTTTCTCCGTATCACGAGCCCCCCAGACCAAGCTTTCGGGCAATTCCGAGGGCTTGGTTTTGAACTTGGTAATCCGACGAACAAGGGCCTTGCATAATCCTTAGCTTATTAAATGTCGTATCACATTTAATGTTGTTGTATTGCTTTTTCCTCGAGAATCCGACTCTGAGCTTTACTGTCACGGATGGGGGTAAGAAACAGATCCCTACTCTTATTCTTTTACTAAAATTGATTTACTATTGATTTATATATTTATTGTATTTAGTTTATATTGATTAATCTACAGATGTTTTGGAGCTTCTTTTAATGCATTTTCTAAAGTGTTGGAGAGGGAAAAAACTTTATCCCAGGAAAATAATAATCTGATCAAGAGGAATTTTGAGCTGGTCAATGAGGTACAAGAACTTTGAAGAAATTTGGACTCTTCAGAGAGAAATTAACAGCTGCTGAGTTCAGAGAAATTGATTTGATCAATGATCTTGATAGTTTGCACACTGGTTATGAACTTTGCTCTGACCATTGTGCTGATTTGTAGGAAGAGATTTCCACGTTGAGAGATGCCATTTTGAATTATAAAGATGAGCTCCTTCAGCTCGAGATGTTAAAAAATAATGCCCTTGACAAGGCTAGGATTGCCACTGATGAGAGAGAAAATTTCAGAGAAAGATTAACCAGAGCTTTTGCCTGGTCAAAAGATGTTGAAAAGGAAAAGGATGAACTCCTGGAAAAGTTCAAAAAGATTGAAGAATTGAATACCAACTTGGAGTTGGCCTAGGAATATCATGTGAAAGCTTTCAATTCAATTTTACAGGAAAAGTTTGCTTGAGAGGATAAAAATGATGGTTTGGGATTGAGACTCTGCGAGGTGACAGCAGAGAAAGATAATCTTCATGTTTCCCTAGGCTTGATTTCAAAGGAAAAGGAAAGCCTTCATGCTCTGAAGATTTAAAGCCTTAATGCATGAAGATTTAGAATTAGAGAGAAGACAATTTGAAGCAAACAAGAAAAGTATACAGAATGAAAATCAGATTGTCCTAAGTTCAGTCACCTCTTCTATGAAGGAAATTGGAGATAATCCAACTTTCCTCGGATTTTGCAAAAGCATGGTGAAAGAATACTCTGATCAAATCTTCTGAGAAATCCTCAAGATTTACCCTAATATAGATTTCAAATTGTTACCTCCAGAATTTCTCCCATCCAGAACATTTTTTGATCTCAGGAATTTGAAATACCCCAACTCTGATAGTTTATCAGAAGATGATTCTGATAATGATGAAAGTGAGTCTTCCAGCTCTGGCCAGAATCATTCTACCAGTGATGTAGGTGATAATGATGATGATGACTCACCTTTTCAAGGTGGTGAAGGACTTGCTACTGATAAACCTGTAGATGTTGATCCGTCTGATAATGTTGCAGATGTTGATCTGTCTGCAAAATCACAAATTTAAGAACACCTTCCCTTTGTTTATGAATTTACCTTTTTCCTTCCTCTTGATAACCTCTTCAGTATATGAGGTCTTTGATTCTGTCTATCTTTTATGTGAATGAAATTTTCTTCTTTCTTTTGCTCCTTTTGGCTTTGACAGAATAGTATCTTTTATAATATTGGCTATCATCTTCTGACTATTATCTTAATAACTGATTAGATATTCTCAGATAATGATCTGCAGAAAATCTTTAAGCTTTCAATGAATAATCCCCCACATAATCTGTAAAACCCAGCCCTAACCTTGACCCGGAAACCTTGTTATTTGTAGGTCCGATGACCCGAAGTAAAGTAAGAAGTCAGCTTTGGGCCATCCCAAGAGAGGACTTGGTGTCTGGCTTTGAATCCATGAAGGTTGATGATGAGGTTCTATTTATGGAAACTGAATCCTGATGAAGATCTAATTAGTTGATGGACTTGGAGTGCTCACTATCTTGGTTTGAAGGCATTTCTACCTATTAGGTAAGTCACTTGACTTGTGTGCAAAACCCCTTTAGGATTGGATTTGATCTGGGCCTTCAATTCCCTGTTTTGGTCTTCTTTGTCGAGCATTGGTCGATTGATTGGTCGATTGGGCCAGTCGACCAATCCACTCGACCAATGAGTGCTGTCTTTGGCAATTAGGTTGTTCTTGCTCTATTTAAGTCCAATCTCGAGTCCACTTCGTATTTACTGCCTCCAAACTCTCTGGACCGAACCAAAGACCTCTGCAAGTCATCTCTCTTGCATCCTTGGTGTTTTCTTGACGGATCTTCGTCGAAACTCTTCTTTTTGCATCAAAAGGTATGTCTACTCTCTCTTCTTCTCCTCCATCTTTGTTTTTCTTTCCTTTTTGAGTTGAGACAGTGGAAGAGATGCTGCATTCTCTGTTGCAAACATCTCTGAACATGTTCTCATGATCATCCTAAGGATTTGAGGCTAGAACAATGATCTTAACCATGATCATTGCAAGCTTTTGAAGGAATCATGATCAAACCATGATCTAATCTTTGATTAAACTTCTAATCTGAATTCAGATCTCTTTGGATCTTCTATGTTGATCATGTTAGTAGTTAATTACTGTGTTTTCTTTCCATGATCCATAATCTATAGATTTCTAGTTGTTCTCTTCTACCATACTATGTGTTCTTCATGATGCATGGTAGTTACATATATGGTAGGTTTTGTTTCCTTATTTAGATTTATGCTTCTAAGCCTTAGTCCATGAAGATCTAGGTATGTTTTCATGATACCATTACCGAAAGCAATGATCCATCCTCCTATTGTCCTTGTCTTTGTTTTCTATTTCAAATTCATCAAGATCCATGATTGATTTAATTATGGTAACTTTTTGTTTCCTAATTTGGATCTTGATACCTTGATTGGATTAGTGTTTTGAGGTCCCCTATTTGTTAGAATACTACTGATGTAGTCTACCCCTTGATTAGTACCCTTTTGAACCACCAAATTCGGATTTCATATCTTAAAACTCTGTTTTTTTTAGGCTACTGTCTGCATTGGTCGACTGGACCACTCGACCAATCCACTCGACCAATGAGTACAGCAACTCCAGATTTGGTCTGTTTCGGATGTTTTGATATCTTTTCTGTTAGGGATCTTTCCTAATATGTTGTGTATACTTGTTTAGGACCTTCTTCTCAAGTTTGCCGAGATCTTACTTGATTTCTTAGGATTCCTTTGCGAGTTATAAAAGGTAAGGATGGTTATTTCCTTAATTACATAGATAGCATGAATCTAGTTTCTATATTTGAATATCATTGATATGTTTCCTAAATTAGATTCTTACAATGATATACTACTGTTGCATAACTTTGATTACAGTAGCATTATTTATTCATGTTGAATTGATTCATGTATGATTTACTTACCAATGTTATACAAATGATTGTAATTATTGATTTCTTTCCATATATGAAGTTACCATATATGTGATGATATGAATTGATGCATGTGTATGCTTAAGTATGGTTTGGAAAGGAGAGGTGTCCTTTTGACACTTCTGTCCTTGGACTACTACGGGAATATTATGGGATGTTTCCGGAGATGCCCTCTGGACACCTTCCTAAACTGTTGGATGACATATCTAGGATTGTCTAGTAGTGTTTGGCTAGGATGTCCTGTTATGTCGGACCCTAATCGGAGGGGTATTGAGACCGAACGACCCGTGGTAGCAATGGGGATTCATGGGCGCTCAAGACCGGTAACCAACCCGTGAGAGGACAGGAATCACATTGTGGGGGCCATTTATTGGTAGGGTTGCATATGATTAGACTTGGGCTCACGGGCGCTTAAGACCGGTAACCAACCCGTGAGAGGACGTGAGAGCTTCCCGTTTACCATATGTGGATAACCAATAGGGTTGATGAGTCCGTAGTCCGAGTTGGTCGGTGCCATAGGATACGCCGACTCTAGTGTGAAGGATACCGGAAAGGATCGTCGGGGACGAGGAATGGAAGTATCTGGATCGACTTGATGTAACTAAGTAGAAGACTTGCATTTGGCTAGGTTTTACCCCGACATGCGCCAGAGTACTTATACCAAATGGTTGTGAGAGAGTGTGTTGACTTAACCCCCTGCCAAGGTTTGTCCCGAGGGATGAAGGACCCATTACCAATCGGCTGCTCGAGACCGGTGAAATGATCCGTGAGAGAATCCAAGATATCTTAAATGGTTGAGGATGTGAGTGGACTTTCCTAAAGAAGTACGGTGTTATGACTTAAAGCATGTCTGCCAATAGAGACCAGCATACATAGAGTTAGATTCATTCATTCATTGTTTGTCTCATATCATATTGCATTCATGATTGTTCTCGGAATCCTGCCATTTATGTTATTATGGATTTTTAATCGCCTTCTTCGAGTTTCTTTGAAACTCATTCCTTTATTGTATAATGTTGTTAGACTATCCTGCAGGTGCTGAGTACTATGACGGTCCCTATGAAGAAGCGCAAGGCGAAGAGGCATATCTCCAGGAAGGTGATTGCGGTTACCACAATTACTCGAAGATCCCGCGGGTGGTTATGCTCCGTACGATGCTTAGTCCGACCATTGAGTGGAAGCGTCCTTGTGCTATTTATGAGATTTACACTTACAAGGATGTTGTCTATAAAGTGGAGAACACTTTAGTTACCCAATGTACTTGTTCTTGGGATTAGGTTTTGTCTAGTTTATTCTTTTAGAGCTACTTTTCCGCTGGTTGTAAAGTGGGATTTTTGCCTCGCTTTACTTATCTGTTTGATACTACGATTATATCTATTATTCGATTCATTTATGATTCATTCTTTCTTTATTGGATCTATGATTTATCTTCCGCACTCTTGTTATGATTGTTCATGATTATGTTATTGTTTATGTGGGAGGTTGATCACTCGATACCCGATCTTCGGGCCGTGGATCACACTCTCGGGTATGCCGGATAGGGTACCGGCTGGGAGGGCGTGATGATTGGTATCGAGCCCAAGGTTCGAGGAGATCCTAACCACAAAAGACAACAACTGAACATTCCTGAGTCATTGATCTGAAATGACTCATCTACTCTTAGAAGTGAATAATAGAACACCTTGAATTAGAAACTTGACCTTTGAGGCATAAAAGAACATTTCCGAATAACATACCATAATTATACTTGAACAAATGTCACTAATGCAAGGAAAAGAAAGTTGCATAACATACAATAATTAAGGAGAAACAAAATGAACTTCATTAATTTCAAAAGTTTTTACAACGATTACATCCGAAATGCATAAATGGAAATCCTAAGGTACGGTCTATCTAGGTGATCCGCTCCCGATCTCTGTATGCTCTAAACTCCTCTGCTAGCTGAGTCACCGATGCTCTATCCTATCCTGTCGTGATTCCATCCTCTCGTACATCTGCTCTGTCCGACCTCCATTCTCTCTAGCATGGAAGTCATCGATCTCATCTGTGCACCAAGATCTGAAGTCTCCCGGAACGCATGCGAAGGGCCACCTACCTCGAAGTGTGATGAAGGAAACTCGTGATGCACTGTGCTCAGCCTCGTGCATATCCGCATCATCTCCGGCCTGATCATCACTATCGGGACCGATATCCTCTCCTCCATCCTCCGATCCCCGATCCTCATCCTCCGATTCATCATCATCCTCACCCTCCGGACCAGGAGATCTCTCGACTCGCTGTAGTCTCATCCGACGAATGGTCCGAGTCCCAATAGGGTATCCCCGTGATCTAGTGTCCACCGGTGTATCCTCGAAACTCACCCCGAAATGCCCGAAGATCAAAGTCGGTAGCCTCCCATAGCAAAGGTTCCGCATGCTAGGCCGCAGAACTAAGTCCAGCATGACCTGTTGAATGATGTAGGAGAGATCGATCTCGAAGCCCATGTAGATGCGGTAGATGACTAAGGCCTCCATCACCGTGACCCGATGGTGATGTCCGGCTTTCGGCATGATGTTTCGGCCGACTATGCGACCGATAATACGTGCAGAACCCGTCATCCGTCCGCTAGTCCACGGTGTGAAGCATCGACGGCTATCCCATAGCGTAGAGCATATCTTGCGAAGCTCGTACGGCATCGGATGGCTGTCCGGATCTGCTCCTGCAGGTATCCCACACACACCTGCTTGTGGATAGTAAGGAACCTGCAAGATCTCAGCCCGGTGTCCGGGTAGAGAAGCGAATCCGAGTCCGGAAGACCCCGCTCCCGAGGACAAGTTTAAGTGGATGTCCTTGGCCTCGAGCCTCCTCTGTGTAGGTAAGGTTGCTGAAGAACAACCTCACTAGCTCCGGGTATACTGGTAGATCCTCGGTGAAGAGATGAGTCCACTGCAAAGTGTCGAACCTCTGCCGAATCCTAAAGGCTACGAGCTGGCGTAAGTGAAGTAGACGTCCCATCTCGATGTTGCGATGGCTGAAGTAGGCCTCGTACGGGAACTCGGCCTGAGGTGTGTCAAACATGTCTGGTCTCCTAACCTCCTGTCTAGGCTCGAAAGGAACCTGACCTCTGCCCCTAAGAGCACCTACGATGCGACCACGACCTCTACCTCGTCCTCGCCCTCCCCTCTGCATAGTGTATCTGTGAAAGAGACAAGAGACAATTCCAATTAGTGCTATTTTAAGATTTGAGCCAAAAGGGTATTTTCGTAATTTTTCGGAAAATTTCAAATTTGGGGGAAATTTGATTTGAACATACTAGCATGTGCGCAATACTTGGAATTTCATGTCTATGAAGTTTGTTTGATGAAAATCGATCGAAAACTTGGGTTAAAGCGAAAAATTCAGCAAGAAGGAAATTTGGGGATTTTGCAATTTAGGTCAAAATTGGATTTTTGAAAAGTTGAAATTGGTTAAATCAAATTGTATGGACCTATCTACAATGTCATCTTGAGCATGTAGCATTTGATCTCGTGTGAAAATTCCAAGCGGTTTGAGAGAAAACGAAATTTTTCTAAAGATATCGATTTCGGTATAAAACTTTGCGAGATGAGCACCAATGTGTTAAAACTTGTTGTCTATGCATGGCATTGTGTTTAAAACCTAGGGAATATGTTTCTAAGCATTCCTAAGCATGATTTCTAGCATTGGATACAAGTAAAACATGGTTTTGTTGAGATGCAAGCATGAGAAGATGAAAATGGAAGGAAGATTGAGAGGTTTACCTTGTTTGTGAAGATGGTGTGTTGTGGTGTTGTTGTTGAAGCACTAAATCACCTCAAGAACACTTGTGGGAACTCTTGGAGATTTTCCCTAGAGCTCTCTCACCTTTGGAAGAAGTTAGAATGAGGTTGGAATGTGGAAATGAGGCTTATAATGCGAATTTTCGCATTACATGTCTGTCGACTCATTGGTCGATGGGTCACTCGACCAATCACTCGACCAATGGTCACGGTGACCTCATTTGCTGTTGAATTTTTGGAAAATGTGATTTTTGCC
Source organism: Hakea prostrata (assembly GCF_041222555.1). Lineage (NCBI taxonomy): Eukaryota > Viridiplantae > Streptophyta > Magnoliopsida > Proteales > Proteaceae > Hakea > Hakea prostrata. The sequence continues at coordinate 39,062,405 of NC_142600.1, forward strand.
TTATGGAATATTGTTTGATGACTATATGGATATATTTGAGCATGATTTAAGTTTTCAAATCATTTGGACTTGTGGTTTATGTTGAATCTTCGAAATTCGGTATTTTGATGTTCTCGGTTTTTGCGAGAATGGTTACTCCGAGAAGTGGGCGTGGTGAATCCAGTGGTCATGGAGGTGGTGAAGTACCTCGGGGAGGTGGTGAAGTACCTCATGGAGGTGGTGAGATACCAAATGTTGATCGGGGTACTCATGAGATCCCCGGTGCCCCGAATGTTGGAAGTTTCGGAGATATTGCCAATATTATGGGCAATATGATGCAGCGACAAGCGGCTCGGTTCAACCGAGATGTTGGTGGGTTTCATGACTCGCATAATGAGACCCGGGCTGGTGCTAATGTGAATCCTCATGCCGCAGATCCTGAATGCGGGAGGTTTAGCTGGAACTCCTCATACTACTTTGATGGAGAGTTTTTCGAAGATGCAAGTACCCACTTTTACTTGGAGTTACCAAGGACCCCTTGTTTCCTAACAAGTGGCTTCGTGAGTTGGAGAAGGCTTTCCGACATCTGCAATGCTCGGAAGCTCGGAAGATTCCTGTTTGTTGAACAGAAGTTGCAACAAGAAGCTGATGCATGGTGGATCTCCACTCGTCCTGTTTTGGAAGGTTTGCATGCGGGAGTTGTAACTTGGGAGTTATTCAAAGAGGCTTTTTGTATGAACTACTTTCCCGAGGCGGTGAAAGATGCGAAAGAAGCTGAGTTCATGATTCGACTCAAGGAACTCTGTCGTGTTGGAGTACCAACGAGAAGTTCGAGGAGCTTCATTTCTTTGCTCCAGATTCTTTGAAGGAAGACCTCGCCAAAGCAAAGAAGTTCTTCAAAGGACTGCGCCCCGCCATTAAAGCTTACCTCACGGTCCAACCTATAGTGAGCTATGCTCAAGTGGTGCGAGAACTCGAAGAAGTTGGAAGAAACGAGAGAAGGAAAGTGCTCGTGTGCAAAAGCCTTGGCGATCAAGGAATTCTGGTTTGGTGGATCGTAATGACCGTCGTTTTGTGAGACCTACACCCTACCCCACTCCTACCTTTCGGGCTAAGAGTGTAGGTCGGAACACGGGTTTTCAGCAGCCCGGCCAGTTTAGACAGTATGGCGGAAATAGACCACCAGCAAGTGCAAGTGCAAGTGCAAGTGCAAGGCCTTTTGTTCAGAAGCCCTCTGTTGCAGCCACCCCTGTTGGATCCAGCAATCCCGTTTGCTTCTACTGCAAGCAAGCTGGTCATTTTGCTCATGCCTGTCAGCGGCGGCTGCCCAGCACAGCCGCCCAAAGTGGTGAAGAGTGCTCCTGCTCCTCCCTCTGGTAGAGTTTTCAGTGTTTCCAGTGCTGAGCAGGATCCAAGCCATGATGTGATTACAGGTACATTGTTAGTCGCTTCTATTTCTGCATTTGTCTTATTTGATACGGGTGCATCTCATTCGTTCATGTCATCTGCATTCATCAAGAAGACTAACCTAATCCCTGAGAAGTTGTCTAGTTGTTTATTGATTAGTACACCTACTGGTTCTGTTGTGAAACTAGATAAGGGGTTATCTAAATGTCCTGTGTTGATTGGTGAGAAGATTGCCATTTTCACGGATCATAAGAGTTTGAAATACTTCTTTACCCAAAAGGAGTTGAACATGAGACAAAGGAGATGGTTGGAACTAGTCTCCGATTATGATTGTGATATTCAGTATCATCCTGGGAAAGCAAATGTTGTTGCTGATGCTCTTAGTAGGAAGAACCAGAAGAAGACTTTGGATTTGAATGCTTTGAGTTTACCATTGTGGTCTTCTATTGAGAGTTTTGATTTGGAAATCGTTCCTGAGAATTCTGATTTTATTCTTTTCGCCATGACGGCAAGATCTGGTCTTAGAGATAAGATTGTTGCCTCGCAGAGTTCGATCAAGAGTTTTTGATCAAAGTTGAGAAGATTTCTTCGAATCCCGAGTCGGACCCCGACTTTGGTATATCCATGGATGGTGCTTTGTTGTTTAGAGGAAGACTGTGTGTGCTGCGCAAACGAAGAAGTTAAGAAAGAAATATTGAAGGAAGCACACCAGTCAGTCTTTACTGTACACCCGGGAAGCACCAAGATGTACAAGGACTTGAAGGAACATTTTTGGTGGATTGGTCTAAAGGCGGATGTTGATGATTTTGTTGCCAAGTGTGAGACTTGCCAACGTGTGAAAGCCGTTCGACAACCTCCATCTGGATTACTTCAGCCTCTTCCTATTCCTAGTTGGAAGTGGGAGGATATCTCCATGGACTTTGTGACTAGCTTGCCTCGGACAAGTAAAGGCAATGACACTTGTGTGGGTGATTGTCGATAGGTTGACCAAATCAGCCCATTTCATTCCTATGAAGATCACTCATACTCTGGATAAGCTAGCAAGGCTTTATGTGGATAATGTGGTTCGTCTGCATGGTGTGCCATTGAGTATTGTCTCGGATCGTGATCCTAGGTTCACCTCAAGGTTTTGGAATAGTTTGCGAGAAGGCCTTGGGAACCCAATTGAACTTGAGTACAGCTCATCATCCACGGTCGATGGACAATCCGAGCGGACAATTCGGACATTGGAAGACATGCTCGAGATCTTGTGTGGTGGATATGGGTGGTAATTGGGATGAACACCTAGCTTTGGTTGAGTTTGCCTATAACAACGGTTATCAAGCGACAATAGGCATGGCTCCATTCAAGGCTTTGTATGGCAGTACTTGTAGGACACCTTTGTCTTGGGTGGGACAGGTGAAAGAAAAGTCTTAGGTCCTGAGATGATTAAAGCTACAAGTGCTATGGTAGATATGATAAGAGAAAGGATTAAGTCTGCTTGATCGAGACAGAAATCTTATGTTGATAAGAGAAGGACCGATTTGGAATTTCAAGTTGGAGAGAAAGTCTTTACGAAGGTCTCACCAATGAAGGGTGTGATGAGATTCAATGTTAAGGGAAAGCTTAGCCCTCGTTACATTGGACCTTTCGAGATTTTGGAAAAGGTTGGACCTGTTGCGTATCGATTAGCATTACCTCCGCCTCTTGCTGGTGTGCACAATGTGTTTCATATTTCGATGCTCCGAAAATACATAGAGAATCCGGAACACATTTTGCAGCAAGCACTGAAGGACTTAGTGCTGATTTGACCTATGATGAAGAACCGGCCGAAATCTTGGATAGGAAGGACAAGCAGCTGCGGAATCGCGCCATTCCTTTGGTGAAGATTTGGTGGAAGAACCATACCCCTGAAGAAGCTTCTTGGGAGAAGGAAGAAGATATGAAGGAGAAGTTTCCTTACCTCTTTGGAAGCACGAGTACGCTTTCAATTTCGGGGACGAAATTTCTTTAAGGGGGGAGAATGTAAAACCCAGCCCTAACCTTGACCCGGAAACCTTGTTATTTGTAGGTCCGATGACCCGAAGTAAAGTAAGAAGTCAGCTTTGGGCCATCCCAGTAGAGGACTTGGTGTCTGGCTTTGAATCCATGAAGGTTGATGATGAGGTTCTATTTATGGAAACTGAATCCTGATGAAGATCTAATTAGTTGATGGACTTGGAGTGCTCACTATCTTGGTTTGAAGGCATTTCTACCTATTAGGTAAGTCACTTGACTTGTGTGCAAAACCCCTTTAGGATTGGATTTGATCTGGGCCTTCAATTCCCTGTTTTGGTCTTCTTTGTCGGCATTGGTCGATGATTGGTCGATTGGGCCGATCGACCAATCCACTCGACCAATGAGTCTTGTCTTTGGCAATTAGGTTGTTCTTGCTCTATTTAAGTCCAATCTCGAGTCCACTTCGTATTTGCTGCCTCCAAACTCTCTGGAACAGAACCAAAGACCTCTGCAAGTCATCTCTCTTGCATCCTTGGTGTTTTCTTGACGGATCTTCGTCGAAACTCTTCTTTTTGCATCAAAAGGTATGTCTACTCTCTCTTCTTCTCCTCCATCTTTGTTTTTCTTTCCTTTTTGAGTTGAGACAGTGGAAGAGATGCTGCATTCTCTGTTGCAAACATCTCTGAACATGTTCTCATGATCATCCTAAGGATTTGAGGCTAGAACAATGATCTTAACCATGATCATTGCAAGCTTTTGAAGGAATCATGATCAAACCATGATCTAATCTTTGATTAAACTTCTAATCTGAATTCAGATCTCTTTGGATCTTCTATGTTGATCATGTTAGTAGTTAATTCTTGTGTTTTCTTTCCATGATCCATAATCTATAGATTTCTAGTTGTTCTCTTCTACCATACTATGTGTTCTTCATGATGCATGGTAGTTACATATATGGTAGGTTTTGTTTCCTTATTTAGATTTATGCTTCTAAGCCTTAGTCCATGAAGATCTAGGTATGTTTTCATGATACCATTACCGAAAGCAATGATCCATCCTCCTATTGTCCTTGTCTTTGTTTTCTATTTCAAATTCATCAAGATCCATGATTGATTTAATTATGGTAACTTTTTGTTTCCTAATTTGGATCTTGATACCTTGATTGGATTAGTGTTTTGAGGTCCCCTATTTGTTAGAATACTACTGATGTAGTCTACCCCTTGATTAGTACCCTTTTGAACCACCAAATTCGGATTTCATATCTTAAAACTCTTTTTTTTAGGCTCTTTATCTGCATTGGTCGACTAATTGGTCGACTGGACCACTCGACCAATCCACTCGACCAATGAGTACAGCAACTCCAGATTTGGTCTGTTTCGGATGTTTTGATATCTTTTCTGTTAGGGATCTTTCCTAATATGTTGTATATACTTGTTTAGGACCTTCTTCTCAAGTTTGCCGAGATCTTACTTGATTTCTTAGGATTCCTTTGCGAGTTATAAAAGGTAAGGATGGTTATTTCCTTAATTACATAGATAGCATGAATCTAGTTTCTATATTTGAATATCATTGATATGTTTCCTAAATTAGATTCTTACAATGATATACTACTGTTGCATAACTTTGATTACAGTAGCATTATTTATTCATGTTGAATTGATTCATGTATGATTTACTTACCAATGTTATACAAATGATTGTAATTATTGATTTCTTTCCATATATGAAGTTACCATATATGTGATGATATGAATTGATGCATGTGTATGCTTAAGTATGGTTTGGAAAGGAGAGGTGTCCTTTTGACACTTCTGTCCTTGGACTACTACGGGAATATTATGGGATGTTTCCGGAGATGCCCTCTGGACACCTTCCTAAACTGTTGGATGACATATCTAGGATTGTCTAGTAGTGTTTGGCTAGGATGTCCTGTTATGTCGGACCCTAATCGGAGGGGTATTGAGACCGAACGACCCGTGGTAGCAATGGGGATTCATGGGCGCTCAAGACCGGTAACCAACCCGTGAGAGGACAGGAATCACATTGTGGGGGCCATTTATTGGTAGGGTTGCATATGATTAGACTTGGGCTCACGGGCGCTTAAGACCGGTAACCAACCCGTGAGAGGACGTGAGAGCTTCCCGTTTACCATATGTGGATAACCAATAGGGTTGATGAGTCCGTAGTCCGAGTTGGTCGGTGCCATAGGATACGCTGACTCTAGTGTGAAGGATACCGGAAAGGATCGTCAGGGACGAGGAATGGAAGTATCTGGATCGACTTGATGTAACTAAGTAGAAGACTTGCATTTGGCTAGGTTTTACCACGACATGCGCCAGTACTTATACCAAATGGTTGTGAGAGAGTGTGTTGACTTAACCCCCTGCCAAGGTTTGTCCTGAGGGATGAAGGACCCATTACCAATCGGCTGCTCGAGACCGGTGAAATGATCCGTGAGAGAATCCAAGATATCTTAAATGGTTGAGGATGTGAGTGGACTTTCCTAAAGAAGTACGGTGTTATGACTTAAAGCATGTACGCCAATAGAGACCAGCATACATAGAGTTAGATTCATTCATTCATTGTTTGTCTCATATCATATTGCATTCATGATTGTTCGGAATCCCTGCCATTTATGTTATTATGGATTTTTAATCGCCTTCTTGAGTTTCTTTGAAACTCATTCCTTTATTGTACAATGTTGTTAGACTATCCTGCCAGTCTTGAGTACTATGACGGTCCCTATGAAGAAGCGCAAGGCGAAGAGGCATATCTCCAGGAAGGTGATTGCGGTTACCACAATTACTCTGAAGATCCCGCGGGTGGTTATGCTCCGTACGATGCTTAGTCCGACCATTGAGTGGAAGCGTCCTTGTGCTATTTATGAGATTTACACTTACAAGGATGTTGTCTATAAAGTGGAGAACAATTTAGTTACCCAATGTACTTGTTACTGGGATTAGGTTTTGTCTAGTTTATTCTTTTAGAGCTACTTTTCCGCTGGTTGTAAAGTGGGATTTTTGCCTCGCTTTACTTATCTGTTTGATACTCTGATTATATCTATTATTCTGATTCATTTATGATTCATTCTTTCTTTATTGGATCTATGATTTATCTTCCGCACTCTTGTTATGATTGTTCATGATTATGTTATTGTTTATGTGGGAGGTTGATCACTCGATACCTGATCTTCGGGCTGTGGATCACACTCTCGGGTATGCCAGATAGGGTACCGGCTGGGAGGGCGTGAGATAATCTGCTTCATGAATTACTTTATTGATTAGCTTATTCGTTCTTGATCAAAGGCTGCCTTAGAGAAATCGCTACTAGAGCCTGACTTCGGAAAGTCAGGGTCATCCTCGGAAGGAATGATCTGTGATTAGCTTAGCATGACCTGGCTACCTGTGCCTGACTTACGTAGAGTCGGGACCACCCTCGGAAGGAATGATCCGTGATCAGCTTTGGAAAGCATGACCAAGCCTCGGAAGGCTAGCTACTTGAGCCTGACTTACGAAAAGTCGGGACCACCCTCGGAAGGAATGATCCATGATCAGCTTCTGAAAGCATGACCAGGCCTCGGAAGGCTGGCTACTTGAGCCTGACCTACGAAAAGTCGGGACCATCCTCGGAAGGAATGATCTGGATCAGCTAGCATAATCAAGCTTCGGATGGCCGGCTACTTGAGCCTGACTTCTGAAAGTCGGGATCACCCTCGGAAGGAATGACCCTGGATCAGCGTTGAAAGGTCTGATCAGACCTCGAAAGGCTGGCCACTTGAGCCTGACTTCAGAAAGTCGGGATCACCCTCGGAAGGAATGACCCTGGATCAGCGTTGAAAGGCATGATCAAACAACTGGTTCGCAAAAATATCTTTTGAATAAAATGAAGAAACTTTTGATGACACCGATTGATAAGATGATTTCTTCAAGAATACCAGAAAATCCTGCCTCCTTTCTGTTGATAATATTTCTTGAGGTGAATTACATTCCACGGTCGTTTCAAACAACTCCCATGAGCATCCTTTAGCCAATATGTGTTTCTGCTCACAGTTTTTGTCACCACATATGGCCCCTCCCAGTTTGCAGAAAGCTTTCCACAATTTCTTGGATCTGATGCCTGACTTTTTCCTCAAACCCAAATCTCCCATTCTAAAAGATTTAGGTTTGACTCGAGCGTTGTAATATGTCGCTCTAATATTCTATGTTGCGGTATAAAGCTTTTTCTCTGACTTCATCTAAGAATTCAAGATTTGCCCTCAGCCCTTCTTCATTAGTTACTGGATCAAATCTTTCTGATCTGTTTGATCCCACCATAACTTCCACCGGAGCCAATGCCTCAGACCCATACGCTAGTCTGAAAGGTGTTTCTCCTGTTGGTGTCCTGACTGTAGTTCTATATGCCCACAGTACATGAGGTAGTTCATCAATTCATAGACTATTTGCATCATCCAGTCTCCTTTTTATCCCTTGTAGAAGTGTTTTGTTGGTTACCTCGATTTGACTATTGCATTGAGGATACGCCACAGATGAGTGTCTGCATTCAATATGATAACCTCCACAAAATTCTTTGAATCTTTCATTGTCAAACTGTGGTCCATGATCAGTCAGTAAAATCTTTGGCAGACCATATCTGAATATAACATGATTCCTGAAAAACTTCTCAATTTGTCTTGTGGTCGTCGTGGCTAAGGCTTTTGCCTCCACCAATTTTGTGAAGTAATCAATTGCAGCTACCACAAATTTCTTTCCCCGGTAGTAGTAGGAAATGGACCAAGTAGATCCATCCCCCACATTGCAAATGGAAGAGGATTAAGTATCGATGTCAGCTGTTCTGCTGGCTGGCTCTGAATTGGTGCATGAATTTGACATTGATGACATCTCCTTACATATTCAATTGCTTCAGACTGCATACGCGGCCAATAAAATCCTTGTCTCAGAACTTTATAGGCCAAGGCCTTCCCGCCTAGATGACTTCCGCAGATTCCTTCATGGACCTCTGCTAGAGCATATCATGCATCAGATGGTCCTAAACATTTCAAAAGTGGCCCAAAAACTGTTCTTTTATATAGCAGTTCATTCTTTAGAATAAACTTAGTAGCTCTTCTTTTCACAGTTCTGGCCTTTTCTCTATCCTCAGGAAGAACGCCATCTTTAAGATACTGTATAATAGGATCCATCCAAGATACTTCTGCATCGATTTCCATTATCTCTGGCCCTGAATATGCTGGGATATCCAGCTCCTCAAAATATACAGCCTGTGGTATAGAAGTAGATTTTGCAGATGCTAATTTTGCCAGAGAATCTGCCTCACTGTTTTGATTTCGGGATAATCTCATAATCGAGAATTGTGAAAACCATTCTTTACATTCCCATACCTTCTTAAGATAACTGACCATCCGATCATCCTTCGCATCATATGCTCCTGTAACTTGGCTGACCACTAGCTCGGAATCACTTTTTACTTCAATGTTCTGTACACAGAGAGATTTGGCCAGTCGCAAACCTGCAATAAGAGCTTCATATTCTGCTTCATTGTTTGAAGCTTGAAAATTCAATCGAAGTGCATTCTGAATTACAAATCCAAACGGACTTTGTAAAATCACCCCTGCCCCTGATCCCTGAGAATGACTTGACCCATCTACATGCAGAGTCCAACTAGAAGACATCTCACTGGAATCTTTTTCCTCCTCTGGTAGCGAAATACTTTCAGCAATAAAATCAGCCAACACCTGTGCTTTTATCGTAGTTCTGGGTTTATAATTTATATCATGTTCTGTTAACTCTATTGCCCATGATACCATTCTCCCCGCCAGATCAAGCTTATGCAATATTTTCTTTAAAGGCCAGTTAGTAAGAACAATAATTGGATGAGCCTGAAAATAAGGTGTAAGCTTCCTAGCCGCCATTATCAAAGCTAAAGCTTGTTTTTCAAATTCCGGATATATAGATTCTGCATCTAACAATGTATGACTTACAAAGTAGATAGGATTTTGGACAGTACCTTCTTCTCGAATTAATATTGCGCTTACTGCCGCCTTCGAAGAAGATAAATATATCTGCAAGATCTCTCATGGCTTTGGTCGAGATAGAACTGGTGGACTGGTCAGCCTCCTCTTTAATTCTTCAAATGACTTTTGACAATCTTCTGTCCATTTGAATTCGTTGAGTGCATTTAAATTTTTCAACGCCTTGAAGAATGGTGCACATTTATCTCCTGATCTCGATATGAACCTGCTTAATGCTGCCACTCTTCCTGTTAGACTTTGGATCTGCTTCATACTGCTGGGTGCCATTATATTCAAGATAGCCCTAATTTTTCCTGGATTCGCCTCAATACCCCTCTGCGTGACCATATAACCAAGAAATTTACCAGATGAAACTCCGAATGCACACTTTTCAGGACTGAGTCTCATTCCATTCCTCCTCTGCACATCATAGCACTCCCTTAGATCAGCAAGATGATCAGATCTGTTCTGACTTTTTACAAGAAGATCATCTACATAAACCTCCATATTTCTTCCAATCTGGTCAACAAACAACTTATTCATTGCCCTTTGATATGTTGCACCAGCATTTTTTAACCCGAAAGGCTTAACTTTATAACAATAGCTCTCCCGATTCGTCATGAATGCCGTGTGGGGTTGATCCTCCTTTTTCATAAGAATTTGATTATAACCAGAATAAGCATCCATAAAGCTTAACATCTGCTGACCTGACGTAGCATCAATTAACTGATCAATTCGCGGCAAAGGATAACAGTCCTTAGGACACGCCTTGTTCAAATCAGTATAGTCTACACACATTCGCCACTTGCCATTATGTTTCTTCACCATTACCACGTTCGCCAGCCATTTAGGACATTCAATTTGTTTGATAAACTGAGATTCCTTAAGCTTTTGCACTTCAATCTTAATCGCATCATGCTTTTCTGATGAGAAATTCCTTCGCCTTTGTTTTACTGGTTTGATAGAAGAATCTATCCAGAGACAATGTTCTGCCACCTCTCTGCTTAAACCTAGCATATCCTGCGCTGACCAAGCAAAAACATCTACATTTTGCTGAAGAAATTCCTTTAACCGGTCCTTCTCCTGATTGCTCTGATCAGCTCCAATCATGGTTCCTTTATCTGGATTTTCAAGGCCAAAACAAATTTTTTCCAGCTTCTCCACTGGTTCACCTCTTTGAATTTTTTCTTCATCCCTGTTGTCCATGACCTCCACAGTAAGAGCAAGAGCTTTACTTGTGCCTATGAATCCTTTAAAAAAGTTGTATAGCTTTGCCTTGAAGTTCTCTGATCAGACTTGCATTCTCCAATGCCTCCTTCAGTTGGGAATTTAACTTTCAAATGTCTTGTCGAAACTACAGCTCCAATAGCATTCAACGTTGGTCTCCCCAAGATTATATTGTAGGCCGACAGACTTTTTATCAACAAAAATTTAGTAACCGTAGTTACCCTTTTGTGGATGTGTTCCCAACGTGATTGTTAACTCCACAGTTCCCTCTACCGAAGTAGATTCTCCAGAAAATCCAAATAGTCTTGTCCCGCAAGGTTTTATCTTAACCGCATCCAACTTTAATCGTTGAAAAGCTTCATAAGACATGATATCTACAGAAGACCCCGTATCGACCAAAACCCTGTGAATATCTCTGTTTGCCACCTCAATGACTACCACAATGGCATCATCATGTGGTTCCTGAATTCCATCCATCTCCTCTTCCGTGAAGACTATCTCTTTCATCTTTTTGATTCTTCTAGGAATAACATGAGATTCGACAACACTTACATACCTGGCATGCGCTTTAGACTTTGAAATTGAATTCAAATCTAAACTTCCCAAGATGGTCATGACAGGAGACTGCTTTTGTTGAACTTGCCGGTTTTCCTGGTGCTTAGCATTTTCATCTGGAGAGTTATATTGAAAATCTCCCTTCGGTTGATATTCCCTTGCTGGTGGCTAGTTATCCCATCTTCTTGGCGGATCAGCAACATTTCTCCAGTTACCTCCATTTCTTCTTTGAACAAAGTGATCCAATCTTCCCTGACTGATTAATCATTCAATCTCATTTTTTAAAATTCTGCAATCATCAGTATCATGACCATGATCCCTATGATATCTGCAAAATCTATTTGGATTCCTCTCATCTGCCTTTGCTATCATTGGTTGTCACATCCCCCCAGCCGGTACCCTAACTGGCATACCCGAGGGAGTGATCCACAGCCCAAAAGATCAAGTTTAGGAACGATCATATCCATTTCGCACAATAAAATAATCAAAAGCAAGAACAAATCATAATGTTCAAGTAATTTATAATAAAAGTCAAGAAAGGATCTCAGAAGGATCACTATAGAATATCAGAGTGCGGAAAACAAGATACCAAACAAAGACAACTGTAGAGTATAGCAGAATTATACTCCACAACATATGCGGAAGGTAGATCGAAATCTAAGTAAAGCTCTAAGCTAATACAAGTAAAGTAAAAGATAAGTCTAGAAGAATGTAGAGAAAACCATTCCACATCTTCAGTCAGCTCTTCTTCTCCTTCAGTCTTCAGCGCTGAACTGTTTCATCTCACAGTCGGGTGAAACGGGCCTAAATTTTTTCAAGGCACTCAAAGATTTAAGGGGTAGTAAGGAGGCAAAGTGGATTGAGGAATGTCAGAAAGCTTTCGATGACCTGAAGGAGACGCTGGGAAGACCACCGTTATTGCCTCGACTCGAGAAGGGAGAAATCTTACAGCTATATTTAGCAACATCCCCTTCGGCAGTTAGCGCAGTACTCGTTTGGGAGAAAGACAAGAAGCAATGGCCAATCTATTATGTCAGCCACGTACTACTTGATGCGGAGACACATTATTCTTAGATCGAGAAGTAGGCTCTGGCTTTGATGATAGCAGCTAGAAAACTACGGCCGTACTTTCAGGCTCATCCAATCGAGGTATTTACTACTTTTCCCCTTTGTAAAGTTCTTCGTAAGCCTGATTTATCTGGAAGAATGGTAGCCTGGTCGACTCAGTGAGTTCCAAGTAAGCTTTAAGCCTTGAACGGCGATTAAGGCTCAAGCACTGGCCGACTTCATAGTGGAAACTACTGCGCCTATGGAGGAAATTGCCGAACCCACTATTCCAACCGTATGGGAGGTATATGTGGATGGTTCGAGTAACAAGCAAGGGGCGGGAGCTGGAATCCTCCTGAAGAGTCCGATAGGATTTATTATTTCATATGCATTAAGATTTGCATTCGAAGCAAGTAACAATGAGGCAGAGTATGAAGCCCTAATAGCTGGACTTCAATTGTCAAAAGCTTTGGCAATAGCAGACGTGACTATCTTTAGTGACTCACAGCTTATTGTCAATCAAGTACAAGGGGAGTATGGTGTTAAAGAGCCCCGGTTACAGAAATATCAAGACATTGTGCAGGTATTGCAGAAAGAATTCAAGATTCTGAAAGTATGTCAGATCCCAAGAAAAGAAAATACAATGGCAGATGAGCTATATCCAGACTAGCCAATGCCAAAGAAAAAAATTTAGACCCTTCGGTCTACATAGAAGAGATAACATTTCCAAGTTACTAGAAAAAGGAAATTTCCTATATTGAAGCGGGCGTTGCTGGATGGATTCGATAGTAGAATATCTGAGAGATGATAAACTACCAGAGGATCCGAAAGAGGCAAGATTAATCAAGGTGCAATCAACACGATTCATTATGCAGAGCGGAAGGCTATACGAAAGATCTTACTCTGGACCCCTTTTGAGATGCTTGGGTCCCGAAGGATCGGAATCGGCTCTAGCCGAAGTACATGAAGGAATTTGTGGTGCTCATATGGGCTGTCGGGCCCTGGCACACAAAATTTTGAGGCTCGGGTTATATTGGCCTAAGCTCCAGTAAGCTGCTATGAAATATGTTCGTCGATGTAGCAATTGTCAAATCCATGCTACGGTATCTAAACGCCCAGATGAAACCATGACTTCGATTCTAGACCCCATCTCTTTTGCGATGTAGGGAATCGATATCATGGGGAAATTCACCAAGGCGTCGGGCGGAAGAGAGTGTCTTATAGTAGCAATCGACTACTTCACCAAATGGGTCGAGGCTAGCACCCTGGCAACCATCACTGAATGAAAGGTGGAGAAGTTCGTGCTCGAGTCAATCATATATCGGTTCGGGATGCCAAAAATAATCGTTACCTATCATGGCACTCAATTCGATATCCCGCAATTTGAACAATTTTGTGGGACTTACTTAATCGAGCATCGTATGTCATCAGTGGCATACCCCCAAAGCAATGGCCAAGTTGAGGTTACAAACCGAACGTTACTTAAGGGAATAAAGAGAAGACTCAAAGCTGATAAAGCCTTGTGGGTCGAAGAATTGCAGAATGTACTGTGGGCCTACCGAACTACGGTTCGGACACCCATAGGAGAAACTCCTTTTAAATTGGCTTACGGATCTGAAGCGTTGGCACCTGTCGAAGTAATGGCTGGAACACTATGGGAAAGCGAGTTCGAAGAAAAAGCGAACGAACAAGGACTACTAGATAGCCTTGATTTGTTGGATGAAGTTCGTACAAAAGCAATAGCGCGAACTTAACATTATCAATGACGGATAGCGTCACATTATAATTCCCGAGTGAAGAATCGTCGGTACATAGTAGGAACTTAGCTTCAGATCCACGCCATCAAAGGAAATTGAACCCTTCATGGGAAGGACCATATATGGTTATTAAACCGTTCGGTTCAGGAGCTTATAAGCTAAAGAACATGACAACCCAGAAAGAGTTGGATCGTTCGTGGAATGCCAGGCATCTGAAGAAATATTATCCTTGAGAAGATTATCATTTTCATTCATGATGTAACAAATTTTAACTCAATCAATACAATTATCAGTTTTCAACATGCTGTCTTTTGATTGGGGGCATCATACAACACTCAAGAACAGATCCAGCGACAAAATCAAAAGGCATCGGTTTAAAACCCGAGTGAGTTCCTTCTCAAACTTATTGAATTTCTCCAAAAATTATTAAGTAAAGGCATCGGTTTAAAACCCGTGTGGGACCTTCTACAAGGCATCGGTTTTAAAACCCGAGTGAGTTCCTTCTACAGGGCATCGGTTTAAAACCCGAGTGAGTTCCTTCTCAAAACTTATTTAATTTCTTCGAAAATCTCTAAGTAAAGGCAATGTTTTGAAACAACTAAGACCTACTGCAACAATGATTCAAGTGGCTGGCAAAAGTTCACAGATGAAGTTAATTCTTTATTCCTTTAAATGACCAGAAGGGGCCAACCTTTACATCAAATATACATATGAGGTAACAAGTGTTGAGATACAATCTTCGTTCGGTCAAAAAGGAAAGTCATCATCGGTGATCGTTAAGAATTTAAGTAACTTTGTCAGAAGCAACACAGATTCAAGAAGAAGAAGAAGAACAGAGTCGGAAAAACATATGTTATCATTTGTTTGTCTCCCTCGGGGATTGCGAAGCATTCTACAAGTACAAAATCCTCCGCAATTCCATACTCTTTATCCAGCTTGACCGGAAGAAGTTTGATCTTTGATCAAACCTGCATTCAAGGCAAGCTCTTCATAGCTGAATCCTTTAAGAGGAGAATAGGGGGTAGAATCGTCGAGATGATGCATTATATCTGGGTCTGTAGGTGGAAGGTCTGTTGCATCCTTGCACCAGGAAGGAAGAGGAAGTCCTAGCTTTGCAAACACTTCAAGATGACAATTGGCGTGGTGGGGAGTCGTATTGAAATAAGGATTTCTCCTTAGTATCGATTCCCATACTTCGTTTTTGCCATCGGTATGCCTGCAAGTTATAAGCGTTTAGCATATCAACAAAAGGCTTACTGTGCAAATATTTGAAGATGGAAGCCCTGCAAACATCAGTTGGAAGGGACTCGAGCAAAGGGGTAATAGCTTGCCTTTGGGATATAGTTTCAGACCCTTTCACCCCTAGCTTCCCTACTTCCCGCTCCAGCCGACAGATCTTCTCCCTGGCATTGTCCAAATCCGAACGAAGACGCTCGTTCCTGGAATTCTTCTCTCGGGCAATCTCCCAAGCTTGGTTTCCAAGATGAGCAATCTCAGCATCTTTGGATTTGGAGTCTTCCCAAAGCCTGGAAACTTCATCACTCAGTCTACTAAGTCTAAAGGCTGCTTCCACTTGATTGTGGAAGTTACCAGTGAGACTTATGCAACAACTTCAGAGTTAGTCAAGAGCAAAAGAGAAATCTTCAGAACGAAAGGTAATGAAGAAAAACTTACATCACCAGTGATTTTGTAAAATCCACATCTAGGATCGTGGAGAGGGCTCTGCTCTTGGTAGGCATTTGAACAGCAGTGCACCATTTTAGTGCCTTGTCAAAATCGCCTGTCGCCAAGTCAGACCTCTTCAGCGACCAAGAAGGATGGAACACATCATCGTCCAACCGAGGGCACTTCCTAGTGGCAAAATCCTCTAGCTCCAAGGAAGGAGTGGAGGAGGATGCCAAACAAGCACTAGAGTTGGAAATAGGAGTGGCGCCTGTAGGGACCACATCTTCCTCAGATGCCCGAAGGGTCTTCATCATGGAAGACCGAACGGTCTCTTCGGCAGGGACGTCAATAGTACAAGCAAAGACGGAGGGAGCCACGTCCTCCTTGGAAGACCAGATGATCTCTTCAAGTAGAGGAAGCGTGGGAGAAGCATCAACAGAAACTGTGGAAATTTGATCTGAAGATTCACCAACAATAGTTTCCTCACATTTAGAAGATTCACCAGTGGCAATCACCTCAAAGGGAGCAACCTTCATCGGTACAAGGGCAGTCTTCTTGCAGGAATTTGCCCTAATAAAGTCCAAGTTAATTCTGGGAGGCACTGCAAATGCAGAAAAGCAGTGTCAGTATGAGAATCCAACAACTTATAAACAGAAAAGGGAAAACCCTAGATTTCTGTTAAACAGATGAAGTAACGAACACCACTTAACTTTCGAAATGAGTAAACCCCAAGTATGAATACTATGGAGATTACTCAGGGAGCAGAAGACTTACTTGTTCAGGTTCTAATCGAGGATACAGTTGGAGGATGAGGATACAAAGACATCAAAGGAAGAGAATATTGCTTTGCAAATCTATCAGATAGAAATAACTTGCAGATAGCGAGATAAGGATGAAGTACCCTTGAGGAGCTTAAATAGCCTCAAGGAGAGAGGTGACGGTTGAAAGCCCAAGTTAATCAAGGGACAGGATGGAAGAGACGCTTCAAATTCCTAAAAATGCAGGATCAACGGTTAGGGGATAACGGCGCTTCAAATTCAAAACTCGAAGGTTGAACTAGGTTTCCACGTGGAACACTTGTGCACTGATACGAGGATACTGCCAAATATCAACCATTGCACCAGTATTAAATAAAGGAGTATTTCCAATTCCTTGGGAAGAGCAATTGGTATACGAATACAAGAAACATTTGGGCTTCGTCATAAAAGGAGCAGTTGGGAGATAGAATTCAGGTATCACAAAAGGTTCGGAAGAATCAAATTGACCGAACGCATCTCCCTGATGTCCCAAACGTTGTCTCTAGTTAAGGTACAAGTTAATCTACGTGATGACTTATATCATTCTTATGTCATTCTTATACTTTTCTCAAATATCTCTTGTGAGAGGGAATAGATAATTCATTGGGAATGATACGAGGAAGTATTAAGCCAATCATTGGAAGATTTCGAGAAAAAGAAGACAGATTTCTATTTCATTAAGACTGTAGAGGGCCAACCCTTACAAAAAAATAAAAAAAGAGATGGTTTCATATGTTTCTTTCTCACTGTCGGCCAAAGAGTCTTTGTCAGAGTCTTTTCTTGCAACAGACTTTTGAGGTTCTTCAAGAGGCGGCGAATCAGCAAGATATTGCTCAATGTCTGGATCCGCTGGAATAGGATCCACCTCTTCCAAAACCCAGTCGGGGAAAGGCAGTTTAAGCTTCTCAAAGATTCCTTTGTGACACATCCCCCGATAGGAAGTTGTGTCAAAAGAAGGATTAGATTCAAGAATCTTTTTCCAGACATCATTCTGCCCTTCTCGATAAGCTTGAATGTTGAAGGAACCCAACAGGTCATTAAAGGGAAGGCTGTTCAGATATTTCCGAATGCAGTCCCTCCGAAGATCTGATCTAAGATGTTCGAGCTTGCTAGGAACTACCATCTTCGTTCTCCATGGCTTTAAGCTCAAGACTATCACCGAGCGCGGTAGCAGCGTTCTCTGTTTCTTAGCCTCGTGTTCGGCGGCAACAGCGCAAAGGTTTGACGAGTCAAGTTCTTTCTTTAAAGAATTCATCTCTTCATCGTGCTTCTCCTTCAACTCTTCGGCTGCTTTCTTTAGCTGGTCCACCTTAGAATTGGCCTTCACCAAATTCTCTTCACACGTTTGTAGCAAGGAGCCATTACGACCAACTCGGCTCAATGCCTCCATGTGTTGATAGAAGCTCAACACAACATTCCTGGAAAGACAGGGTGATTATCATAAAATCTCAGGGGAGATTACAAAGCAAATGGTGAAAGCTCAAGAATAATAATACCTTGTGGAATGATGAATGAGAGCGTCATCCTCCAAGGTCTCAAAGGCCCGACGATCGGCAAGCATTGAGGCCAAGAGAGCTCCACTCAATAGCCTTTTCAGGATCTTGAGTTGCCCGATCTATCCGCATCAGCATCCATTGAGGGACGATGATCTCCTCAGACGCTTTGTTCTTCTTGGATTTCTTTGAGGTGGAAGCATCGGCTAAATCGTGCTTCCTTTTGGTTCGAATGGGAGAGGGGATGTCAACCTCTTCCACCATTGGTTTTTTCCCTCTCCCTGAAGCCTCAACCACTGGCTTCAGATTTCTAATACCCTTGTAAGAAGGGTCTGGAGGTGGCACAGAAGCTACCTATTCTACAGTCAAGGCTCAAGGGGACCGTTGTTCTACAGTCACAACAGCCTTGGCAGCCCTCACTCAAAGACTCTCGGGATTCATTCTTGGAGGCACTACAAAGAAAGACAAAAGTCAGAAAGTTGAAAAAATTTGCAGTATAATCAAGAAAGTGAAACGTGGCAATTAGAAAGCTCACGTTGAGCCAACCCCCAGTACTGAAGGATGGAGTTGTATTCCATCTCAAATCCATGTATCTCTTGATACCATGGAATTGACTTGATCTTCCCGACGGCCGCTCTACCATGGAATTGACTTGATCTTCCCGACGGCCGCTCTGTCTTCTTTGGATAATGGAAGGACCCGGTTACCCTCAGAGTATGAAGTGTACTGCTTCTAGGCGGTCGGGAAGTTAAGATCTGATTGAGGTGCTTGGCAGAAAAAATACTGCTTGCGCCATCCTTTATGATTAGAAGGGCAAGTTCCTCAAGAATGTTGCCCGTCCAGTCAAGCTCAACTTTGTTGCGCTTAGAAAGCACAACCCAACCAGGAGGATGGGAAATAGAAAGAACATGAAAATGTATAAAAAGAGGAAGAGAAGGTGTGATGCCAAGTTCAAAGCATAAGCCCAAGAAGCCGACGATGAGACGCCAGCTATTGGAAAGAAACATTATAGGACAAATGTCCCAATGATTCAGAATGGTCGAAAATAAAGTATTGAAAAAGGGAAAGCGAACTCCGCTTTCTAGCGTATCTATATACAGGGAAAATTCGCCCGGAAGGATCGAATCAACCCTCTCATTAGGATTGGGAGCCCTAAGATGGTACAAAGAAGGAAAGTCAAAACCTTTGACAGCTAAAGGAAGATTTTCCTCGGTATAGGAGGAAGCACCAGAATCAGGTCCACCGGCAGATCTAGTAGATTGTTTTGACTGCCCAAAGGATTGGCAGTCACCTTCGGAGTCGTGGATGGTCCAGACTCAGGAAAGGCAGAAGAAGTCTCAGCTTTTTCTTCAACTTTTCTCTGTTGGCTAACTTCTGCAAAGTTACACTAGAGAGCAGTTAGGGTTTTCTGATCATTATTCGACTGCTCAGAGGGGACAGAAACAAAGGCCTCATCACCACTATCGCCTTTACCGGCGCTATGCACAGGGGAAATTTCAAAAGAAACCCTACCACCTTCCATTACCGCAAAGTCTGATTGTGGTTTCTAGAAAGAAAAAAAAAAGAAACCTAGAGATGAAAGTAAACTATGCAAAGGAGTCAGTAAACTTACTGAACACTAAGGCAGAAAGCTCGAGAACGAGAGGATCGTCAAGGCGCGAAGAAGACGACGAGGTTTCAAAAATTCAGACAAGGAGAATGAAACCTACAGAGACAACAAACCGCTTTTAAGCACCCTCACGAGTGTTTGAGGACGTGTACGATCGAGATGAATCCAGCATCAGCGATCAAGATTTGAAGACGGGTCAAAAGTTTGAACTCACGAATCCAAAACAGGCATTCAGAAACCATCGTTTTGATTGCATGAGCAACGATAGTTTCGGCTGCAAAGGACGCGTGGCTTCACCCTCACAATGCTTGAGGAAAAAGTGACACAACCGCATTAAATATGATATGACATTTAATGGGTGGAGGATTGTGCAAGACTATTGCTCGACGAAGAACCCAGTTAAAAACCAAGCCCTCGGGATCGACCGAACGCTTGGTCTGGGGGGCTCGTGATATAGAGAAAATATGAACGAACTAGGTTCATTCTTGGTTCGACCCTCGACTCCGGTCGGGACGAAAGGAATCGACTCGCTTTTGAGCGAATCGGGTCCAGGAGATAGCTGTTGAGGAAGAAAACTAACTTAGTCACAAGCACGCCTTAATCCGATACTTTCGGAATAGGTTAATCAACCTATTAACGGCTAGTAGTTTCCGGCGGCTGTCACTCATCACTATCATGTGGATAACCACCAAATAACAATTGGGTTATCCTAGGAGTCATCTACTAGTCCAAACTAGTAGAAGTCTGTCACTTAACGGATCTATCTCTTAAGATCCAACGACTACCTGAAGAAGGCTCGAATACATCCAATGTAAAATCCAGCTTTTACCTAACCTTGACCCGACCCGGTCATTGTTATGTTTGTAGGTCCAAAGACCCGAAGTGGTGGTAGGAGGGACTTATGGGCCCTACTGGTTGATGACGTAATGTCGGGATTCCAGTTTATGGACATTGATGATGCTGCTCCTTCCTTGAGCACATTACCAGTGCTAAGTTAGAATCTGCGCACTGATGAAGAGCGAGACAGTTGAAATAGCAAACGGACTCTTGTGCATAATCCGAAGGTACTCCCTGAAACTAGACCTCTTGAGTGAACTGTAGGAGAAAACCCCATGCAATTTGACCTTGTATAGCCCTCCAAGTCGGCACCTAAAGTTGCTGAACTATTCTGTAAAATTTCTGCAGAGATTGTTTTGGTCGATACTATTGGTCGATACCATCGACCAAAGGTATCGACCAACAAGTCTGCTGAGCCCAGATTTAAAGATTCTTGGAATATTCTTTTCTATTTATTTATTCCTCGAGACTGGAGCCCTATTCTCGCGTTTTTAACATCTGGGAACGTGAGAGAGCCTCCCAAGAACTCCTCCTTGGTAGTGGTGAAGCATCTTCTTCATCAATCATTGCCAACCACTCATTCCTACTTTCTTGTTCCACTTTAAAGGTATGACTCTCTCTCCTAATCACTTTCTCACTCATCTTTTCCCTATTTTACTGTTGGGACCATGGCCAAGGTGCTGCAACCTTGCATACACCTTGCCATGAACCTTCTAAACCCCATACAATGATGTTTTCACCGATATGACTATGATAGATTCACCTCATGATCATTGACTACACATTTCCATGATTTATTGCTTACCAACTTGCTTTATTTACCAAAACTGAGATGAAGCTCATGATTAACCTAATCTATACCTTGCATATGTGCTCCATGTTACTTCTAAACGATTCCCTACCTAATCCCCCATGTTTTCCCCTAATTTGCATTGAAATATAGCCAATGCCATGATCTACAACTCTTAACCTTAATATGTCAATTTGGGGATTTCCAAATGGACCATTGGATTATGAAAGTTTCTTGATAATTAGTGTCCCCATGTTGTGCTTAGACTATCCTCCAAGTTTCATGTCAATCCGAGACCCGGAAGACCAAATCTGGGCAAGAATCCGAAAAGCCAACTTGCTGTCCTGGAATTGATTTGGTCGATACTATTGGTCGATACTATCGACCAAATGTATCGACCAATAGAGTTCTTGTCAGCAACTTTTGCCCGATTCCGATTCGTTTGATCTCCGATTGTTCTGATTTCTTCTCTAACCTTTCATATATGCTTGTTTAGGACTTTAAGACTATTTGGGCCACTGCTTGTGATCTTGGACCATTCTCTTCTCCGATTCAAGGTAAGGATAGTTATCGATGTAATTACTTAGGATATGGAAATCTTGACTTGGTATTCCTAACCTAGTAAATATAATTTCTATTTCATATTCTTATCGTGTTAGACTTGCTACATATGTCTTTTAACAGTAGCTTTGTGTTTACATTATATTACTTCAATGTTTTATCATGTTTATCAATTTCAATATATGATGACTTATGTCAATGTCATGAATTGAATGTTTATTATGACGTTGTATCTTGTGAACTGATATGATGAACTTGGGCATGTGATTGCTTAAGTATAACTTGGGATTGAGGGGTACCCTACTGGTGCTTCTGTCCTTGGACATCGGAGGGAATAGTATGGGATGTTCTCCGAAGGTGTCCATTGACGCTTTCCCGGGTTATTGAATGACATGCATAGGATTTGTCTAGATGTATGGCTAGGATGTCCCTATCATATCAGACCCGATTCAGAAGGGCATTGAGACCGAACAACCTGTGGTAGTAGTGTGGATTTTTGGGCGCTCAAGACCGGTATCCACTTCGTGAGAGGACATAAATTGCATTACGGTTACCCGAAAGGGGCCATTTATTGGTAGGGTTACAAATGGCTAGACTTGGGCTCACGGGCACTCAAGACCGGTGAAATGATCCGTGAGAGGGACGTGAGAGCTTCCCGTTTACCATTTGTGGATGACCAATAGGGTTGATGAATCCGGTGAGTAATATCCGTGACTCTAGTGTGAAGGATACCGGAAAGGATCCCGAGAGGGGAGGAATGGAAGTATCTGGAACTGGCATGATATGATTAAGTAGATGACTTGCATTGGGCTAGGGTATACCCTGACATGCGCCAATACTTAGACCAAACGGTGATGTCAGAGAGCGGTGACCGAAACCCCCAACCATGGATTTGTCCGAGAGGGATGCAGGACCCAATTCCCCCCGGTGATGAGTGACTGAGACTACCTAAAGAAGTATGGTGCTATGACTTAAAGCATGTCTACCATAGATGACCAGCATACTTAGAATAAAGTCATATTGCATTATATGCCTCATATCATCTGCATCATTTTATGATTATCTTGTGGTTTATGTGTGGTGGGATAACTTCCTTGCTGAGTTCTTTTGAACTCATTCCTTTTCTGTTGCAATATTTTGTTAGGCTATTCTACGGGTGATTACTCCGATGGCACCCTCCCGAGGCGGACCCGAGATACCTCATACTACCATCCGGAGGCTGGCTACGTTGAAGACTTCGGTGACCATACCGAAGAAGATTACCGGGCGTACCGGGGGTTAGCCCCGGAGTTGTATGGGAGCAGTCATGTTGGGTCTCCATGGTCCTCAACTTTGAAGAAGATATATTTATTATGGAGGAGACTTATGAGTAGTTACCCCTTCTTTTGTGACAAGTATACTTAGAAGAATTGTAATAACTTTAACTTACCTTTATAACTTGAGACTTGTACTTAACTAAATTTTGACCTCACTTCCGTTTGGTGAAGGAGTGGATTCCCCTTAACGCCTTCTTAATTTATCTGATTTGATATTTATTTCCGCACTCGATTATGTCCGACACCTTATTTCTGAATTCCATGATCATTCATTGTTAGTTTATGATTATTATCTGTTCATGATTGTATTATCGTCGATGTGGATTATGTGGTCCCCGAACTATGGATCTTCGGGGCTCTGGATCACATCCCGGGTATGCCAGATAGGGTACCGGCTGGGTGGATGTGACAGAGTGGTATCAGAGCCCCAGGTTCAATTAGACCCTAACCACAGAAGCGATGATGGAACATTCCGAGTTACCGATCAAAAAGGGTAACTCAACTATTCTTAGAGCTGAATAATAGATAACCGAGATTAGTAATCGAATAAATGAAACTTAACCGATTATGGAATAAGATACAATAATATAAGCAAAACAACTTGATCTCATTAATCACATAAGAAAATTTTTACAAGTCCGAAAGAAAGTACATCCGGGAAACATAAAAAGGAAAACTCCTAATGCTATCTATCTAGGTAATCTACTCCGACGATCTGTCTGATCCCTCCTCGATCTGAACTCATCCTCGAGCCATGTAAACCTCTCACCTAAAGTGTGCATGTATGTCTCCATCCTCATCTGTCAAGCCTCGATCCTCTCGAGTATGGAATAAATCGGAGACTGATGAGAAGTCACACCTGGAGCCTCAGAAGTCTGGTGAGATGGACCTCCATCCTCGGAGAATCGTGGAGCGGGAATCTCCCGATGCCCCTGGTCATCATCCCGAACCGGAGCATCACCCCGATCATCATCGTCTCCATGCTCATCTACATCGTCATCCTCGGCATCCCCATCGATGTCGGCCTCATTGTCTGATCTAACCGCATTACCAAGCCCCATTTTCTTGACCGACCATGCACAGAGGTCCTCACCTATCTCTATATCAGGAATCATTAGTGTGTCCTCTAAATCCACCCGGAAGTCTTGGAAAATGCGTGTCAAGACCCGGCCGAAAGCTAAGTTCCTGACCCCGGGAGACTCAACTCGGTCCATCATGATATGCTGCATGATGTGAGCCAAGTCTATCTGCACGCCAGTGTAAATGCAATAGATGACTAGTGCCTCCATAATCGTCACCCTACTGTGATGCCCTGCCTTCGGAATAATGTTTTGCCTGACAAAGCGAGTGATGACTCGGGCAGATGGTATCATAGAAGTGCCACTCCTGGGCATGAAGCAGTTCTCATCGTCCCACAGAGTCTTGCATATCTCGTGTGTCTCGTATGGAATGAGACCCTCCAGAATGTCAATGCGAGGAGGAATCCACAAGCGAAAGTCTGGTACAGACGGCACTCCCAAGATCCCAGCCAACTCGCTGGTAGTGAATGTGATCTCAACGCCTCTGACCACGGAGCAGATGACAATCCGAGGACCATCTCGCGGGTCATCCTCGAATCGGTAGGTCAGGTTACTATAAAAGCACCTGACAAGCTCTGGGTATACTGGATATGGCGTGGTGTACAAAGATAACCATCCCATCGCCTCTAACCTCTCCCGTATGCGAAAGGTCTCTAGCTCATCTAAGACTACCAACCGCCCGTACTCGATCGGTATGTCATAGAAGTAGTGCTCGAACAGGAACTCGCCTTGAGGTGATATGAAGAAGTCCTCCTCGGTCACCTCCTGCCGTGGAGCATGTCCTATACCTCTGTCAGCCCTCCGTCCTCCTCTGGGCATGATGAACCTGCGGAGACAAGAAAGAAATTTCATTTTGATTAATTCCCTTGTTCATTTGTTAGATGAAGGGCATTTTTGTAATTTTTTGAAAATCTGAAATTGTTGCGAAAATGCGATTCGAACATACTAGCATGTGTATAAGACTTGGATAAACATGCTGGGATGTTTCGTTTGGTGAAAATCTAACATCTTGGCCATGTAGAAGTGAAAATTCAGCAAGAAGGTGAAGGAAGAAATCCCTCTTTGGGCTATGTTTGAGATTTTTCAAAAGTTGGAATTTCGGCAAACCGAATGTGGGAACACCTTCCCCATGGTAAATTAGTCATGTGGGACTTGGTTTCATGTCAAAATTCATTTTGGTTTAAAAATGAGGCAAGTATTTGTAAAGTTGGAAATATTGAGATGAATAGTGATTTTTGAATCCTAAGAATGTGAAATCTTGTGTTTCATGCTTAGTTTGGCTTGTAAAATGGTGGGAGCATGTTTCTAAACGTCCCTAGACATGATTCTAACCATTAGCATCAACCATTTTGCAGTTTTGAAGAAAAATCATATCTTGGTAAATGAAAATGCAAGAAGAGAGAAGAAGAGAATGAGACTTACTTGTGTTGTTGATCAATGCAAGCTTGCAAGAGTGTTGGAAGTCTCAAATCACCCCTAAAACCCTTAGAGACCTTAAGGAGAAGTTTTCCCCAGAGCCAAGTTTGAAATGGAAATGTTTTGGAAATGAAACGAGTGGGCCATTTATTCTGTTTTTCGCGCAGAATGTTTTTTTGGTCGATATTATTGGTCGATGCCATCGACCAAATGTATCGACCAATAGGGAAAATTTTCTGCTTTTGGGCTTTTGTGGAAATCTGATTTGTGATTTGTTTCTTGTCAATGTTGGACTATAATCTTGCTATGTTGATGATTTTAAGCATGATTTGGGCATTCTATTCTATTGATCAAGTGATTTTGACAAGTTGATTTTCGATGTTGTAAATTTCCGATGTTTGCGGAATGGTGCTTCTGAGGAATCGTTTGATTGGTTCTGATAATTCCGGAGTTGAAGATGTGCCTGCTGGGACCTCGGACCAGCAAAGACAAGGAGAGCACCCCGCCCCTAATGGAGTTCCCGATGCTCCATAAATCGGAAGCTTCAGAGACATTGCTAGCATTATGACCAACATGATGCAGCAACAAGCGGCGCAGTTCAATCAAATGATGACCGGATTTTTGGCTATGCGAGAAGAGAACCGAGCAAGTGGTTCAAGAAACCCTGGCCGTGCAGCTCCGTATGTGGAGAGGTCTACTGAGATCCCGCATACCAAGCTGATGGAAAGTTTTCTTAAACTCCAAGTACCATCTTTTACCGGAATGACCAAGGACACCCTCTTTCCTAATAGATGGTTGAGAGAATTGGAAAAGGCATTTAGACACCTGCAGTGTTCAGATAATCAGAAGGTGTTGTTTGCAGAACAAAAGCTCCAACATGAAGCTGATGCATGGTGGACCTCCACCAATTCTCGAGAACCTTCATGCTGGTGTGGTTACTTGGGAGTTGTTCAAGGAAGCATTTTGTAGAAACTATTTCCCTGAGTCGGTAAAGGATGCCAAAGAGGCAGAATTCATGGCATTGGTACAAGGTGCCCTTTCTGTGCTAGAATACCAGCAGAAGTTTGAAGAACTCTTTTTCTTCGCTCCTGATTCTTTGAGTTCCGATGTTGCCAAGGCGAAGAAATTTTTCAAAGGGCTGCGACCTTCGATCAAAGTCCACCTCACTGCCTTACCTCTTGGAGACTATGCTCAGGCCGTGGAGAATGCGAAGAAAATTGAGGAAACTGAGAAGGAGAATGTGCGAGCACAGAAACCTTGGCAATCCAGACCTTCTGGATTTGTTGATCGTACTGACCGTCGTTTTGTGAAGTCTGCACCGTACCCCACTCCCACCTATCAGCCCCGGAGTGTTGGGCCGAGTCCCAGTCTGCTCATGTAGGCCAAGATGGCCGGACTAGTGGGACCCGACCTGCAGGAATTGTTCAGCCTTCTCTACCCGGAATGGTACACCCCGTGCCCCGCATTTCGGAGACCTCCAATGGCAGCTACCTCTGTTGGACCGAAGGATAATGTTTGCTTCTTTTGCAAACAACCCGGCCATTTTGCCCGCCTCTGCCCCAAGAAGTCTGTTCAGCCCGGTGCTCCTGTTCAGAAGAGTGTCCCTGCCCCTCCGCCGGCGGCAGAGTCTTCAAGTATATCCGGCACCGACCAAGAAGCTTGTCATGATGTTGTTACAAGTACATTGTTAGTCGCTTCTTTACCAGCATTTGTATTGTTTGATACGGGTGCATCTCATTCATTCATTTCATCTACTTTTCTTTGTGAAGACTAACCTAACACCCAAATGTTTGTCTAGTTATTTATCAATTTGTACCCCTGTTGGGTCTGCTATTAAACTAGATAAAGTGTTAGAGGAATGTCCTGTTTGTGTTTGTGGTTTGAACTTGAAGGCAAGGTTGGTGTTGTTCGATATGAGAGATTTCGACGTGATCTTGGGGATTGATTGGTTGACATCCTACAACGCTCGTGATCTTGTGCTCTTCAAAGAAGATCCAATTCCGATTGGAGGGGAATTCAGTTTTGGAGTTCCAAGGAAGGAAGGGAAGAGTGAGCAATAAGACTTTGACCGCTTTAATGCAAGTCCACTCCCTAGTGGAAGATGTTTCATCTGGAAGCAAGGTTAAGGAAAAGAAGAGACCTGAAAATATCAGTGTAGTTTGTAACTTCGCTGATGTGTTTCCAGACGATTTATCGGGACTACCCCCTGATAGAGAGGTTGAGTTTTCCATAGACTTAACTCCTGGAGCGTCTCTGGTGTCTAAAGCTCCTTACAGGATGGCGCCTACCGAGCTAGAGGAGTTGCAAGCTCAGCTGAATGAACTCCTGGATAGAGGTTTTGTGCAGCCAAGTGTGTCACCCTGGGGAGCTCCGGTCTTGTTCGTTAAGAAGAAAGATGGTAGTATGCGCCTATGCATTGACTACAGAGAGTTGAACAAGTTAACGATCAAGAACAGATACCCGTTGCCTCGGATTGATGACCTGTTTGACCAGTTGAAGGGCGCGTCTATTTTCTCGAAGATTGACTTAAGATCAGGGTATCACCAGTTGAAAGTGAAGTCAAGTGATATCTTTAAGACGGCGTTCCGAACAAGGTATGGACACTATGAATTCAAAGTTATGCCTTTTGGCTTAACAAATGCCCCTGCCGTGTTCATGAAGCTCATGAACCAGGTATTTCATGATGTGCTCGATAAGTTTGTGATCGTATTCATTGATGACATCTTGATTTACTCAAAGAATGAAGAAGAGCATGCGGAACATCTGAACTTCACTTTGCAAAGGTTGAGAGAAAAGAAACTCTATGCTAAGTTTGGCAAGTGTGACTTTTGGCTCTCAAGGGTAGTGTTTCTTGGCCATGTTGTTTCAGCCGAAGGTATTCGTGTCGACCCGGAAAAAGTGCAAACCGTTACCGATTGGGAAAGACCGAAGACCGTGACTGAGATTAGAAGTTTCCTTGGATTGGCAGGATACTATCGGAGATTTATCGAGAATTTTTCTAGGTTGGCTGCCCCTATGACTAAGCTAACTAGAAAGGAAGAGAAGTTCGTTTGGACCGAGTCTTGCGAGAGGAATTTTGAGGAGCTGAAGGTTAGATTGACAAGCGCCCCGGTTTTGACTATACCTGATAGTTCCGGTGGGTTGACAGTCTACACCGATGCTTCCATGATCGGATTGGGTTGCGTGTTGATGCAACACGGCAAAGTTGTGGCTTATGCTTCTCGGCAATTGAAAGACTATGAGCGGAATTATCCCACTCACGACTTAGAGCTTGCCGCCGTTGTTTTTGCTTTAAAGATTTGGAGACATTACCTATACAGTGAGAAGATCGCTATCTTCACAAATCATAAGAGTTTGAAATACTTCTTCACCCAGAAAGAGCTGAATATGAGACAAAGAAGATGGCTGGAGTTGGTTTCTGACTATGATTGTGACATCCAATATCACCCAGGTAAAGCAAATGTAGTTGCGGATGATCTTAGTAGGAAGAGTCAGAAGAAGGATTTGAACTTGTGTGCTTTGAGTCGACCTTTGTTGCTGTCAATGGAAAGGTTTGGCTTAGAAGTGGTTCCTGAGGGTTCGGATTGTATTCTTTTTGCCATGACGGCAAGATCCACCCTTAGAGACCGGATCGTCGCTTTGCAAAGTTCTGACCCTGAACTGAGAGAGAAGATTGAGAAGGTTGCCACGAATTCAGAGATGGACCCTGCTTTTAGTACATCTTTAGATGGTGCCTTATTGTTTAGAGGTAGACTCGTGTGCCTCGCTGTTGATGAAATTAAGAAGGAAATATTGAAAGAAGCACACCAGTCGATCTTTACAATACACCCTGGGGGTACCAAAATGTATAAAGACTTAAGGGAACATTTTTGGTGGAATAGCTTGAAAGCGGATGTGGAAGACTTTGTTGCCAAGTGCGAGACTTGTCAGCATGTTAAAGCCGTTCGCCAACCTCCGTCCGGATTGCTTCAGCCCCTTCCCGTTCCTAGTTGGAAGTGGGAAGATATATCCATGGACTTCGTGACTAGCTTGCCGCGGACAAGTAAAGGAAATGACACTGTGTGGGTGGTTGTAGATAGGTTGACTAAATCAGCCCATTTCATACCTATGAAGATCACCTACACTTTGGACAAGCTAGCTAGACTCTATGTGGACAACGTGGTTCGTCTACACGGTGTGCCGGTGAGTATTGTGTCCGACCGTGATCCTAGGTTCACCTCAAGGTTTTGGAATGGATTGCGAGAAAGCCCACAGGGAACCCAATTAAACTCGAGTACAGCTCATCATCCCCAGTCTGATGGACAATCTGAGCGGACGATTCAAATTTTAGAAGATATGCTTAGATCTTGTGTGGTGGACATGGGTGGAAATTGGGATGAACACTTAGCTTTAGTGGAGTTTGCCTATAACAATAGTTATCAATCAACAATAGGCATGGCTCCTTTTAAAGCTTTGTACGGTAACACTTGTAGAACGCCTTTGTATTGGACTGAGACAGGTGAAAGAAAAATCTTAGGCCCGGAAATGATTGAAGCTACAAGTGCTATGGTCGACATGATTAGAGAGAGGATTAAGTCTGCTCAGTCAAGACAGAAATCCTATGCCGACAAGAGAAGGACCGATCTGGAGTTTCCTATTGGAGAGAAAGTTTTCCTTAAGGTATCACCTATGAAAGGTGTGATGAGATTCAATGTGAGAGGAAAGCTTAGCCCCCGCTTCATCGGACCTTTTGAAATCTTGGAAAGGGTTGGACCTGTTGCTTATCGCTTGGCCTTGCCTCCATCTCTTGCTGGAGTTCACAATGTGTTCCATGTTTCGATGCTTCGGAAGTACATAGAGAACCCGGAACACATACTATAGCAAGCACCCGAAGGACTTAGTGCTGATCTTTCTTACAATGAAGGACCAGCTGAAATCCTAGATAAAAAGGACAAGCAGCTGGAATCGCACCATCCCTTTCGTGAAGATTCAGTGGAAGAACCATACCCCGGAAGAGGCTTCATGGGAAAAGGAAGAAGAAATGAAGGAGAAGTTTCCTCATCTTTTTGGGAGCATAGGTACACTTTCAATTTCGAGGACGAAATTCTTTTAAGGGGGGAAGAATGTAAAATCCAGCTTTTACCTAACCTTGACCCGACCCGGTCATTGTTATGTTTGTAGGTCCAAAGACCCGAAGTGGTGGTAGGAGGGACTTATGGGCCCTACTGGTTGATGACGTAATGTCAGGATTCCAGTTTATGGACATTGATGATGCTGCTCCTTCCTTGAGCACATTACCAGTGCTAAGTTAGAATCTGCGCACTGATGAAGAGCGAGACAGTTGAAATAGCAAACGGACTCCTGTGCATAATCCAAAGGTACTCCCTGAAACTAGACCTCTTGAGTGAATTGTAGGAGAAAACCCCATGCAATTTGACCTTGTATAGCCCTCCAAGTCCGCACCTAAAGTTGCTGAACTATTCTGTAAAATTTTTGCAGAGATTGTTTTGGTCGATACTATTGGTCGATACCATCGACCAAAGGTATCGACCAACAAGTCTGCTGAGCCCAGATTTAAAGATTCTTGGAATATTCTTTTCTATTTATTTATTCCTCGAGACTGGAGCCCTATTCTCGCGTTTTTAACATCTGGGAACATGAGAGAGCCTCCCAAGAACTCCTCCTTGGTAGTGGTGAAGCATCTTCTTCATCAATCATTGCCAACCACTCATTCCTACTTTCTTGTTCCACTTTAAAGGTATGACTCTCTCTCCTAATCACTTTCTCACTCATCTTTTCTCTATTTTACTGTTGGGACCATGGCCAAGGTGCTGCAACTGTAAAACCCAGCCCTAACCTTGACCCGGAAACCTTGTTATATGTAGGTCCAGTGACCCGAAGTAAAGTAAGAAGTCAGCTTTGGGCCATCCCAGTGGAGGACTTGGTGTCTGGCTTTGAATCCATGAGAGTTGATGATGAAGTTCTATTTATGGAAACTGAATCTTGATGAAGATCGGATTAGTTGATGGACTTGAAGTGCTCTCTATCTTGGTTTGAAGGCATTTCTACCTATTAGGTAAGTCACTTGACTTGTGTGCAAAACCCCTTTAGGATTGGATTTGATCTGGGCCTTCAATTCCCTGTTTTGGATTTGCTGTCGGCATTGGTAGACTGATTGGTCGACTGGGCCAGTCGACCAATCCACTCGACCAATGAGTGCTGTTTTTGGCAATTAGGTTTTTCTTGCTCTATTTAAGTCCAATCTCGAGTCCACTTCGTATTTGCTGCCTCCAAACTCTTTGGAACGAACCAAAGACCTCTGCAAGTCATCTCCCTTGCATCCTTGGTGTTTTCTTGACGGATCTTCGTCGAAACTCTTCCTTTTGCATCAAAAGGTATGTCTACTCTCTCTTCTTCTCCTCCATCTTTGTATTTTCTTTCCCTTTTGAGCTGAGACAGTTGAGGAAATGCTGCATTCTCTGTTGCAAACATCTTTGGACTTGTTCTCATGATCATCCTAAGGATTAGAGGCTAGAACAATGATCTTAACCAAGATCATTGCAAGCTTTCGAAGGAATCATGATCAAACCATGATCTAACCTTGTTAAACTTCTGATTTGAATTCTGATCTCCTTGGATCTTCTATTTTGATCATGTTAGTAGTTAATTACTGTGTTTTCTTTTCATAATCCATGATCTATCAATCTCTAGTTGTTCTCTTCTACCATACTATGTGTTCTTCATGAATCATGGTAGTTACATATATGGTAGGTTTTATTTCCTTATTTAGATTTATGCTTCTAAGCCTATTTCCTTGAATATCTAAGTATGTTTTCATGATACCTTTACCTGAAGCAATGATCCATCCTCCTATTGTTCTTGTCTTTGATTTCTATTTCGAATTCATCAAGATCCATGGTTGATCTAATTATGGTAACTTTTTGTTTCCTAATTTGGATCTTGATGTCTTGTTTGGATTAGTGTTTTGAGGTCCCCTATATGTTAGAATACTACTGATGTAGTTTACCCCTTGATTAGTACCCTTTTGAACCACCAAATTCGGATTTCATATCTTAAAACTCTGTTTTTTTTAGGCTATCGTATCGCATTGGTCGATCGAACCAGTCAACCAATCCACTCGACCAATGAGTTCAGCAACCTGCAATTGGTCCTGTGTTGGATGTTTTGGTATCTTTTCTGTTAGGGATCTTTCCTAATATGTTGAATATACTTGTTAGGACCTTCTTCTCAAGTTCGCCAAGATCTTACTTGACTTCTTAGGTTTCCTTTGCGAGTTATATAAGGTAAGGATGGTTATTTCCTTAATTACATAGATAGCATGAATCTAGTTTCTATATTTGAATATCATTGACATGTTTCCTAAATTAGATTCTTACAATGATATACTACTGTTGCATAACTTTGATTACAGTAGCATTACTTATTCTTATTAAATTGATTCATGTATGATTTACTTACCAATTATATACAAGTGATTGTAATTATTGATTTCTTTCCATATATGAAGTTACCATATATGTGATGATATGAATTGATGCATGTGTATGCTTAAGTATGGTTTGGAAAGGAGAGGTGTCCTTTTGACACTTCTGTCCTTGGACTACTACGGGAATATTATGGGATGTTTCCGGAGATGCCCTCTGGACACCTTCCTAAACTGTTGGATGACATATCTAGGACTGTCTAGTAGTGTTGGGCTAGGATGTCCTGTTATGTCAGACCCTAATCGGAGGGGTATTGAGACCGAACGACCCGTGGTAGCAATGGGGATTCATGGGCGCTCAAGACCGGTAACCAACCCGTGAGAGGACAGGAATCACATTGTGGGGGCCATTTATTGGTAGGGTTGCATATGGTTAGACTTGGGCTCACGGGCGCTTAAGACCGGTAACCAACCCGTGAGAGGACGTGAGAGCTTCCCGTTTACCATATGTGGATGGTCAATAGGGTTGATGAGTCCGTAGTCAGGGACTATGAGGACTCTAGTGTGAAGGATACCGGAAAGGATCGTCAGGGACGAGGAATGGACGTATCTGGATCTCGACTTGATGTAACTAAGTAGAAGACTTGCATTTGGCTAGGTTTTACCCCGACATGCGCCAGTACTTATACCAAATGGTTGTGAGAGAGTGTGTTGACTTAACCCCCGCCATGGTTTGTCCCGAGGGATGAAGGACCCATTACCAATCGGCTGCTCAAGACCAGTGAAATGATCCGTGAGAGAATCCAAGATATCTTAAATGGTTGAGGATGTGAGCGGACCTTCCTAAAGAAGTACGGTGCTATGACTTAAAGCGTGTCTGCCAATAGAGACCAGCATACATAGAGTTAGATTCATTCATTCATTTCTTGTCTCATATCATATTGCATTTATGTTTGTTCGGAATCCCGCCATTATGTTATTATGGATTTTAATTGCCTTACTGAGTTTCTTTGAAACTCATTCCTTTATTGTACAATGTTTGTTAGACTATCCTGCAGGTACTGAATACTATGACGGTCCCTATGAAGAAACGCAAGGCGAGGAGGCATATCTCCAGGAAGGTGATTGCGGTTACCACAATTACACTGAAGATCCCGCGAGTGGTTATGCTCCGTACGATGCTTAGTCTGACCATTGAGTGGAAGCGTCCTTGTGCCATTTATGAGATTTACACTTATAAGGATGTTGTCTATAAAGTGGAGAACAATTTAGTTACCCAATGTACTTGCTACTGGGATTAGATTTTGTCTAGTTTATTATCTTTTAGAGCTACTTTTCCGCTGGTTGTAAAGTGGGATTTTTGCCTCACTTTACTTATCTGTTTGATACTCTGATTATAACTATCTTTCTGATTTATTTATGATTCATTCTTTCCTTATTGGATCTATGGTTTATCTTCCACACTTTTATTATGATTGTTCATGATTATGTTATTGTTTATGTGGGAGGTTGATCACTCGATACCTGATCTTCAGGCTGTGGATCACACTCTCGGGTATGCCAGATAGGGTACCGGCTGGGAGGACGTGACAGCAACCTTGCATACACCTTGCCATGAACCTTCTAAACCCCATACAATGATGTTTTCACCGATATGACTATGATTGATTCACCTCATGATCATTGACTACACATTTCCATGATTTATTGCTTACCAACTTGCTTTATTTACCAAAACTGAGATGAAGCTCATGATTAACCTAATCTATACCTTGCATATGTGCTCCATGTTACTTCTAAACGATTCCCTACCTAATCCCCCATGTTTTCCCCTAATTTGCATTGAAATATAGCCAATGCCATGATCTACAACTCTTAACCTTAATATGTCAATTTGGGGATTTCCAAATGGACCATTGGATTATGAAAGTTTCTTGATAATTAGTGTCCCCATGTTGTGCTTAGACTATCCTCCAAGTTTCATGTCAATCCGAGACCCGGAAGACCAAATCTGGGCAAGAATCCGAAAAGCCAACTTGCTGTCCTGGAATTGATTTGGTCGATACTATTGGTCGATACTATCGACCAAATGTATCGACCAATAGAGTTGCTGTCAGCAACTTTTGCCCAGTTCTAATTCGTTTGATCTCCGATTGTTCTGATTTCTTCTCTAACCTTTCATATATGCTTGTTTAGGACTTTAAGACTATTTGGGCCACTGCTTGTGATCTTGGACCATTCTCTTCTCCGATTCAAGGTAAGGATAGTTATCGATGTAATTACCTAGGATATGGAAATCTTGACTTGGTATTCCTAACCTAGTAAATATAGTTTCTATTTCATATTCTTATCGTGTTAGACTTGCTACATATGTCTTTTAACAGTAGCTTTGTGTTTACATTATATTACTTCAATGTTTTATCATGTTTATCAATTTCAATATATGATGACTTATGTCAATGTCATGAATTGAATGTTTATTATGACGTTGTATCTTGTGAACTGATATGATGAACTTGGGCATGTGATTGCTTAAGTATAACTTGGGATTGAGGGGTACCCTACTGGTGCTTCTTTCCTTGGACATCGGAGGGAATAGTATGGGATGTTCTCCGAAGGTGTCCATTGACGCTTTCCCGGGTTATTGAATGACATGCATAGGATTTGTCTAGATGTATGGCTAGGATGTCCCTATCATATCAGACCCGATTCGGAAGGGCATTGAGACCGAACAACCCGTGGTAGTAGTGTGGATTTGTGGGCGCTCAAGACCGGTATCCACTCCGTGAGAGGACATAAATTGCATTACGGTTACCCGAAAGGGGCCATTTATTGGTAGGGTTACAAATGGCTAAACTTGGGCTCACGGGCACTCAAGACCGGTGAAATGATCCGTGAGAGGGACGTGAGAGCTTCCCGTTTACCATTTGTGGATGACCAATAGGGTCGATGAGTCCGGTGAGTAATATCCGTGACTCTAGTGTGAAGGATACCGAAAAGGATCCCGAGAGGGGAGGAATGGAAGTATCTGGAACTGGCATGATATGATTAAGTAGATGACTTGCATTGGGCTAGGCTATACCCTGACATGCGCCAATACTTAGACCAAACGGTGATGTCGAGAGAGCGGTGACCGAAACCCCCAACCATGGATTTGTCCGAGAGGGATGCGGGACCCAATTCCCCCCGGTGATGAGTGATCGAGACTACCTAAAGAAGTATGGTGCTATGACTTAAAGCATGTCTACCATAGATGACCAGCATACTTAGAATAAAGTCATATTGCATTATATGCCTCATATCATCTGCATCATTTTATGATTATCTTGTGGTTTATGTGTGGTGGGATAACTTCCTTGCTGAGTTCTTTTGAACTCATTCCTTTTCGTTGCAATATTTTGTTAGGCTATTCTACAGTGTGATTACTCCGATGGCACCCTCCCCGAGGCGGACCCAGATACCTCATACTACCATCCGGAGGCTGGCTACGTTGAAGACTTCAGTGACCATACCGAAGAAGATTACCAGGCGTACCAGGGTTAGCCCCGGAGTTGTATGGGAGCAGTCATGTTGGGTCTCCATGGTCCTCAACTTTGAAGAAGATATATTTATTATGGAGGAGACTTATGAGTGGTTACCCCTTCTTTTGTGACAGTATACTTAGAAGAATTGTAATAACTTTAACTTACCTTTATAACTTGAGACTTGTACTTAACTAAATTTTGACCTCACTTCCGTTTGGTGAAGGAGTGGATTCTGCCCACTGCCTTCTTAATTTATCTGATTTGATATTTATTTCCGCACTCTGATTATGTCTGACACCTTATTTCTGAATTCCATGATCATTCATTGTTAGTTTATGATTATTATCTGTTCATGATTGTATTATCGTCAATGTGGATTATGTGGTCCCTGAACTATGGATCTTCGGGGCTGTGGATCACATCCCGGGTATGCCAGATAGGGTACCGGCTGGGTGGATGTGACATCCAACGTTGGAGATTCAAAGGTACACTCTATATAAGACATCACCTACCCACAAGGTAGGGACGGACGAAAACACTCATATGCTTACTATCTGAATTGTATTCTCGTTATTCATTTCTTAGCTCTATGTTCTAGCAGAGTCGTTTGTGATTAAGTTCATCAACTGTCTTAGCCTTCGGAGATGGACTCCCGATCCCAGTGGTCGGGCCACATCTGACACTTTATTTTGCAGATCACTCTCAAGAGATCTAAGGGCTGAGCAGATTTTGGACGCATCACCATCGATTCATCCCAAGTTGTCGAACCTTGTTTTCATTCTCTCACCAACTTTCATTTTCCTTCTCAATGTGATCTAAATATCTAAATATAATGATATCGGGATAGAAAGATATCACAGATTCAATTTGTT
Organism: Hakea prostrata; assembly: GCF_041222555.1. NCBI lineage: Eukaryota > Viridiplantae > Streptophyta > Magnoliopsida > Proteales > Proteaceae > Hakea > Hakea prostrata. The sequence continues at coordinate 39,099,740 of NC_142600.1, forward strand.
AGCCTACCTCTGAGAAGGTAGATTGCATGATGGTGCTGACTCTGCCAAAGGAATTGATGGCAAAACCCATTTTCTATTCTCCGAACGGTCGGAGGGTAGAGGTCACCAGCGGAACGTAGCCATTGCCCTTCGTGAAGAGGATAGTCCTTTCTTATGGCTTTTAGTTTCTTGGTCTTTCTGGACCAATAATTGCTATTGAGTTGAGTTGTGAATTGTGATGATTTTAGGCCTCAACCCCTCTTGTAATGATTTGGACAAGTAATAATTAGTAAATGATGGGAGCGTATAAATGTAGACATTATAAAAACATGATTTTTAATCTAAAATGAGGTATAAAAAAGGGATTCAAATCCTCTGCGACCATGAACTCTGCGCAATCCAGCAGCATTCAACCAAGGAATGCCACTTGTTCTTCTTTAATTTTAACCATTAGATCTTTACAACCTCTGATTAAAATTTAAATCGGCTAAATTAATGCTAAAACTTGGATCAATCCAAACCATATCCGGTTTTCACTTTTCACTCGCCTCGTCCCATTCTTTCTCTCAACGTTGGTGGCGGTGACTGTCATCATCCACCCATCGCCGCCATAATTTATTTCAGTTCCTGGTTGAAGTTGCTTTTATGGATTACAACTATTTGTCTGAAAGAATCAACTGTTTTTACTAATATGTGTTTTTTCAAGAAACAGAAGAACAAGAATGAAGAATCAAACAAAGTTCTTCAAGAAATAGTAAAACAATTTGTAGGTAATACGTCAAAAGTAATTCAATTCAATTAATTGATGGGGAAAAAATTCCTTACCTGAATTCGCTTTCCCTTACTTGAAGTATTCGTAGCGGAAGTCTAGATCCACGTTCTCGTTCCACCACCAAAGGTTTACCGGCGAGATTCCTCAATCACAGGGAAAGGGAATAATATCCACAACCCAAATGCCGTGGATTAATGGAATGAAGATCAAATACTAGCAAAGAAGAAAATCTAAGCCTGCGATTCTAAGAGAGAGGGAGAGAGAGATGGAGCCACCGTTTCTCAGAGATTCGCTCGTGCGAATGAATTACTCCGTTACTTGCTCACTAATGCGGTGGTTACTAAAATATATAACCTATTTTGTAACCGCCCTAATAGTGAGTTTCCAATATTGCCCTTGGGCATTTAATTTATTAATCAAATCAATAAATTCCAACAGCTCCCACTTGCACAAGGGCAAGTGTTAATCTTTCAATGTGTCCCAGACACACTTGTATATCCCAGATATACACATTCAATCTCTCTGCTATGTATCTCAGATACATAGACCTCTTGTGTCCCAGACACACATGCATATCCCAGATATACATATATATTGATCTCTTCACTATGTATCCCGGATACATAGACCACCCGTGTCCCGGACACTAATATCCACAATCATACCGGCAAAATGGGTTGTGCGACCGGTGATATACCACACGCGTGAGCCCCAAACTAGAAACCTTCCCGAGAAGGCCGAATGGCACATCACTCATAGAAACAAATCAAATAAGCATTAGTATAACACAGTGTCCTAGGTTTATTCAAACTCACCGGACTAAAGGTATCTCGATCCCTCTGAGAGATCACCTTCTTGTCCTTAAAATGTTCACTACTGTAACACATACAGTTGGCGCCAGCAAACATTTTTTAGGGTGCAGTTGAATCAAACCTTTCCTTTCGCCCCAGACCATCACTACACTCAGGATTGACTCCTTTCCCGGTAGTGCCCCTTTAGGTTGAATCTATCATGACCATAGGTAACACCCCAAAGTAGCCACATCAACCCTTCGTTTCATGATGTCGTCGAAAGTCACTAAGAACACTAATGGACCATAAGGTCCAGGACTCACACAATGAGAGGAGCAGGGATCCATCCTCTTATTTCCAATGATCGCTAAGCACACATAGTATGACATATGTGCTATGGTGGAGCATTCTATATACAATAGAACATATGTCCATCTCAACACCATACAGGTCTTAGTCCAGTCGCAACCCCTTGCGCCTAACCCGAGTTACTTTATTGTCGCCACCCTAGCGCCACATAAAGTACTCGCACCTTGCTCATATAGGCAACATGAATAGTGGGAACATTCATGTCGATTCTCTTCACAATAGAGAAACTCATCTTGATTCCAAATCAAGGCGACATCATGATTATGAATTGACCTACACAAAGTCATTCACAATCCGTCTCATCTCTGCTCGCCTCCAAGGCGCCAAAGGCGAATGCTCGTGTGAGTGAGCCATTCTCTTGCCTATTGACATATGTTGTTTTATGCTAGAAGAAACACAATCACACAGAAAGTGAATAATAAAAATGCTGGAATGAACTCATATTATTCATTAATAAGAAAGTCTCAGTACAAAAATAAGTCACAATCTACGCAAGCCCAAAGATTTTACATGAGAAATAAAAACATCCTTGGCTATAGGTTTGGTAAGAGGGTCAGCTACCATCAAACTAGTAGATATGTGCTTAAGTACAACTTTCTTTCTTGATGTAATGTCTCTAACAAAGTGATATCTCAACTGTATATGTTTGGTCTTCCCATGATACTTGGGGTCCTTGACATAGCTAAGAGCTTTCGTACTATCACAGTAGACAAGGGCAGCCTCTTTGGATGTCATCACAATCCCAGTATGTCGAAGGAATCTCCTCAACCAAACAGCCTCTTGAACCGCAGCTGAGTATGCCACATACTCGGCTTCCATGGTCGAGAGGGATATACAAGCCTGCTTCTTGCTACACCACAAAATGGCCCCGCCATTCAGCAAGAAAGCATATCCAGAGGTTGTTTGCGCTCATCGATGTCTCCAGCCCAGTCGGCATCACTATAGCCAACTAACCGCAAATTCGATCCTTGGTAACACAACATGTAGTTACTCGTTCCTCTGAGATATCTCAATATCCTCTTGACTGCTTTCCAGTGCTCTATGCCCGGGTTTGATTGGTATCGACTAACCAAACCCACCGCATAACAAATATCCGGCCTAGTACACATCATAGCGTACATAAGGCTACCCACCGCACTGGAATATGGAACTCTTTCCATCTTGGTTTTCTCCTCTGGAGTCTTAGGACCCATATCAAGGCTCAAATGCAAACCCTTCTCCACTGGAGTATCAATTGGTTTGCAGTTGTGCATTTGGTATCTCGTCAAGACATTGTCAATATAGGTCTCTTGAGATAAACCGAGTAATCTCTTTTGCCTATTTCTGACAATCTTGACACCAAGCACATAGCTTGCTTCACCCATGTCCTTCATATCAAATACGGAGGACAACCATTTCTGAATGGTTTCCAATAGCTCCTTGCTATTGCTAGCCATAAGAATGTCATCTACGTACAGTGTCAGAATGACATAATTATTATCAGATCTCTTGGTGTAAACACAGTGGTCTTCCTCAAGCATGGAAAAACCATTTTCCATCATAGCTTGGTGGAAGCGCACATTCCACTGTCTAGATGCTTGCTTTAAGCCATATATGGACTTCTTAAGCTTGCACACTTTGCGCTCAAGTCCATGTGCTTCAAAGCCTTGAGGTTGATCCATATAGATCTCTTCCTCAAGTTCTCCATTGAGAAAAGCAGTTTTTACATCCATCTGATAAAGCTCCAAGTCCAACTCGAGCAACAATGGCTAGTATGAGGCGAATTGAGGCAAACCTAACCACAGGGAAAAAGTTTCCTCATAATCAACGCCCTCTCGTTGGGTGTAGCCCTTAGCCACTAAACGAGCCTTGAATCTCTCAATAGATCCATCCGCCTTTCTTTTGATCTTGAGAACCCACTTGTTCTCAATCGCCTTTCGGCTCGGCGGCAAGTCAACCAAGTCCCAGACATGATTAACTTTCATCGACTCCAACTCTTCCTTTATTGCTTTTAACCATTCCTTTGAGCTTGACCCCGCAAGAGCTTCCTGCACGCTCTTTGGTTCATGCTCATCAACTGAAATCATCTCACAGTCAATCTCTTCAGGAGTTACCATGTAGGCTTCATCCTCTATGTCGAAACGTCGATGAGGAACTAGCCCGCGCCTACTACGGCGCAAGTGCATGTCAGATTGCTCACCGTCTAAGGTAGCTATCACATCTGCACTCCCACTCCCACTAGGATCTTCTGGATGAACCCCAGGTTCATTATCCAGAATCTGAATCCCTGGAGTGACAAGACCACTATCTTGTATCTCAAAGAATTCCGATGATTCTTTGTTAACTCCTGAAAGAGATGGAAAATCATTCTCCAAGAATGTTGCATCCCTAGACTCAAGTTCCGTTTTCCTCTCATTCTCATCTAGTCCAATGAAGACATGGCCCTTTGAGGGTTCAGAATATCTCACAAAGATACACTTTCTTCCTCTGGGTCCAAGCTTTCCATATTGGTGAGAAGTAGAGTGAACATATGCTGCACATCCCCATGCGTGCAAGTAACTCAAATCTGGCTTCCTTCCGGTCAATGAGGCTACTACGAAATATTTACTCATGGGTGGGGCAAGCTCTTCTATTCTGGTTCATGGTTTCTCTTGGCTATATGGTTTGTATCCTATACGGATGATCCGATCCGCAAGCACCATGATTGGGAGTTGTTTGATCGTCTTTCTCCGAGGAATAAGCGAAACCGGATGGATTAGTAGTTACATGCTACCACCTTGGTATGGTGAGGCACTTTCTTTTGGAATCTTGCCGTTCTCCCCTGTTCCGGTCATGGAATAGATGAAATAAATAAAAAAATGGATTTTTGTTCAAGAATGAAATCTTATTGGAACTGTCTTCGACTCTGCTTTGAGTCATTTTTGTATTCTTCCTTCCCGAAAAAGAAAAAAAAAAAAACCATTCGTACTCATAACTCAAGTTGGATAATTCTCAAAGAGCTGAAAAAAAAATGCCTTTCAGATTCGGATATAGAATGGAATTTGTCCATATATACGTCTTAGAGTATCTACATCAATTCACACATTAGAATTTTATTCAATTAGGAGCATAAAGGTATTAATTATATAAAAAAAAATGGGGTAATTTCTTTTTTTCGGTCCAGCGGCCTACACCCCCTATCTCAAGTGCATATGGTGTGGAAGGAACCGATTTGGTTGGAACTCTGTTGAGGATATAGGCTGCAGTCAGCAAAGCATCTCCCCAATAAGAGATGGGTAGATTTGCCTGCGCCATCATGGATCTCACCATGTCTAGCAAGGTTCTATTCCTCCTCTCAGCAACCCCATTTTGCTGTGGAGTCCCTGGAATAGTAAGTTGTCTAGATATCCCCTTTTCATCACATAACCCTTTGAATATATCGGAGAGATACTCTCTACCTCTATCCGTTCTAAGAGTTTTAATCCTTTTATCTAACTGATTCTCAACCAAGCTCATGAATTTCTTAAAACTTTCCAGAGCTTCTGACTTATGAGAAATTAGATAAATGTGACCATACCTTGTATAGTCATCTATGAATGTGATGAAATATGACTATCCTTTTCTAGTATGCACATTCATGGGTCCACACACATCTAAATGGATAAGTTCTAAAGGAAGAGAGGCTCTCAAAGCCCTTTTAAATGGTTTTCTAGTTGCTTTTCCCTGCTAGACATGACTCACGAGTTGGCAAGATAGTGAACCTTGGCCTAAGAGACCTTCTCTTGCCAACCTGTTCATCCTATCTAAACCAATATGTCTTAGTCTAGCATGCCACAAATTAGAAACAATACACACAAGTATCTTGGCAAACAAAAGCACTACTAGAATTAAATGAATAATCAATTGTATCCAATACAATGAAACCATCGAAGAAAACCATAACCATAAACCGTATCACCCGAGATACAAAACCAAAGAATTGTTTTCAAATACAACTCTAAAACCATGTCTCATAAACCACTCTTGTTTCTGTTCCCACCTCTATTACTTTGCCTAGACCACCGAGGTTGAGCTCTCTCCTTCTTGCGCTTGAAGCCTGCACCCTTACGAGTGCTTGCTTCAGTAGCAACTATTTCAATGTGAGGGACATCGGCCAACATCCGATCCTCCTCTAGCTCAAGGTGCTTGGCAGCTTGATCAAATGTCTTGACCTCATCAACATGAGTCAAGAAGATCTTCATATGCTCCCAAGACTTAGGCAATGACCTAATGAATGCAGAGACTTGCTCCTCATCAGTCTTTAGGCGCCCACATTCGCTCAACTCACTAATCATGTTGGACATGATGGTTATATGCTGCCTCATGGTGTGACCCTGGCGCATCTTATAACCGTCAAAGGTGAGTCCGAGGTGGCAGCCTCTTGTGGTGGAAGTCCCTCCATACTGGAACTTCACAGCCTCCCACAAAGACTTTGCAGTCCTATGCTTCTCAAATCGAAGCATCAGGTCATCCTTCATGGAGCTCAGGATTGTAATCCTGGCTACCCGGTCTTTCCTCTTCCAGGCATTGTAAAGCTCAAGGTTCCTGCTATACTGTGCAGTGGTACCTTCCTCAGGTGGGGACATGGTCTAGTTTACGGTTTCCAGCATTTTCTATTCTTCTAGGAGATACTGCACCTTTCGGTGCCAAAGGTCATAATACCTCTCATTCGGTTTATCTCCTTTCGCGAAGTTAGCAACAATGCTCTTGGTAGCAGCCATTTATTCTAGAGACATTAAATACTAGGATGAGTTCAACTATTCTAGCATAAAACACAACTCAAGCAACAGCAAATCACACTAGCATAGTCAACCTATGGGATAAGCATTTAAACCAAAAGAGATGCTAACAAACATTCAATCAAATTCTCATGCAAACCCACATAGACTTATACACTAGCTTCATTTTGTGCAAGAAACATGATTGATAGACCCATAAATAAAAAATAGTTTTATTAAAATAAAACATTCAATCATGTTCAAGCTATGAGGTGGTTCACACAGAACACTTCTACCTCATTAGCTTCCACTAGGCCCCATTAGGCCCTTAATGCTCAAACATCACATAGATTGTGAGCCATAGATGTCCAATAAATAGAAACACATTCAAAATTGGACAAAAAACTCAGACGGATTCTGAGACGGATCACCGTCTGACAATCCGTCTGAGACAGATTCCAAGACGGCTCTCCGTCTGGAGTCCATCAGCCTAGATGGACTGCCGTCTCACCAGACGGACAGTCCTTCTGCATTCTGTGACCAGACGGATTCTGAGACGGCGCACCGTCTGAGAGTCCGTCTGGCTTCTGTGACCAGACAGATTCTGAGATGGCGCACCATCCGAGAGTCCGTCTGCTTCGTGACCAAACGGATTCTGAGATGGCGCACCATCTGAGAGTCCGTCTGGCTTCTGTGACCAAACGGATTCTGAGATGGCTCACCTTCTCAGCATCCGTCTGGTACACAGACGTCAATTCCCCATTTAACGATTTTTTTTCTTTGAATGAAATTTTTTCAAAAAAAACGGAAAATCACTTTTTTTTTTCTTACAAAAATTCATCCAAAAACACATGAAAAAAATCCAACAATAATTATTAACAAAAATTATCATCATGGATTATCAATTCATGCAAATCTTCATTAGGAAAATTCACAGGGATCCTCCCACTCGGATCCGAATCAAAATTAAAGGTTTCCAAAAACCCTATCAATTCTCCCATGGGTTTCGTATTAAACCCTTGATCCTCCCATTGGATCCATACAATAAAATTAAACAATGGGGAGGAACAAAAACGTGGGAACCAATGGCTCTGATACCAATGTAGGTAATACGTCAAAAGTAATTCAATTCAATTAATTGATGGGGAAAAAATTCCTTACCTGAATTCGCTTTCCCTTACTTGAAGTATTCGCAGCGGAAGTCTAGATCCACGTTCTCGTTCCACCACCAAAGGTTTACCGGCGAGATTCCTCAATCACAGGGAAAGGGAATAATATCCACAACCCAAATGCCGTGGATTAATGGAATGAAGATCAAATACTAGCAAAGAAGAAAATCTAAGCCTGCGATTCTAAGAGAGAGGGAGAGAGAGATGGAGCCACCGTTTCTCAGAGATTCGCTCGTGCGAATGAATTACTCCGTTACTTGCTCACTAATGCGGTGGTTACTAAAATATATAACCTATTTTGTAACCGCCCTAATAGTGAGTTTCCAATATTGCCCTTGGGCATTTAATTTATTAATCAAATCAATAAATTCCAACACAATTCAACAACAATTCTGCATCTGAAACAAGAAAAACAAGTCGAACAAGAAATCCAAGTTCTAAAAAAAGGAACGAAGGATCGATCAAAGCATAAAAAAACCACAACACCAAATCAGAGCGGATCTGAAAACCTCGCAAAGACAAAAACTCAAGAGAACTTGTAGATGTGAAGAAAAATATTACCAGACCTGAAGAGAAAACCTATAGATCTGTAATCGAAAAAGCAAACTATTAAGAAAGCTCACTGCAAGTGGGATGTGCAAAATGGAAGCTTTCAAGAACAAGAAGGTTTAGGGGTTGGTTTGATGCCTGGTTTGACCCGAGTTATGAGCATTAGTTAACCCGATTTAAATTTTAATCAGAGGTTGTAAAGATCTAATGGTTAAAATTAAAGAAGGACAGGTGGCATTCCTTGGTTGAATGCCGCTGGATTGCCGCAGAGGATTTGAATCCATAAAAAAGAGGTTTTTTTATTTATTATTATTTATTTTTTTATTTTTTTAATTTGATTTGGATTTTATTAATGAAGAATTCTATAGGCATTAGCTTGATTGATATATATATATATATATTCACAATAACTGATATAAGTGGATAATTAATATTTATTAGGGCAAATTACGTAGAGTCCCTAGATTTGTAATCAATTATGTTTACTATCTCTAAAATAATCAATTACAAATGCTCCCTTACTGTTAAGAATTGGATTATGTGATGATGTCACCACTAAATAAAAATTTAAAAGACCAATTTTATCCTTTTTTATTCAGACATTTTTCATAATAGTAATTTTAACTCTAATATTAAATGACTAAAATGCCCTCAAAATTATTAAAGCAGTGGGTGAAGTGATTTCCTCTTCACCCACCTCTTTCCTTAACTTTGCGAAAAATCACTCACCAGTCCCACCCTACTGGAAACCACCGCCATATAAACAAATTTTCAATTTTTGAGAGGGTCCGCTGTGAGTGATTTTTGGCAGGGTTAAGAAAAAAGATGGGTGAAGAGGAAATCCCTTCTCCCACTTCTTTAGTAATTTTTAGGGCATTTTAGTCACTTAATATTGGAATTAAAACTGCTATCATGAGAAATGCTTGAAGGGTAAAATGGGCCTTTTGAATTTATTAATGGTGACGTCATCACTTAACCCAATTCTTAACAGCAGGACATTTGCAATTGATTTTTTCTCAGAAGTAATTGATGTAATTGATAGCAAATTCAGGAAGTCTATATGTAATTTACCTAGTCTATTATAATATATCAAAATTTAAAGATAAATAAAAATAATCAACATCTAAGGGATGAAGCAATTCAGATTTGTTCAACACAAAGCATATTCAAAAAAATTTGATCGTAGGTTGGGTAGATGAACCATGCAGTGGTACTGTAAAATCTGGCCTTATCCTAACTCTTACCTGGCCCGGGTTTTATATTGTTTCAGGTCCGAAGACCCAAAGTGGTGGTAGAAGAGACCTGTGCGCCCTCTTAGTTGATGATTCGATGCTTGATATAGAACCTATGGACATTGACAATGATGCCCCTTACTTGAGCACATTGTCAGTGTTGAGTGAAAATCTGTGCATCGATGAAGACTGAATTAGTTGAAGCACTTCTTGGAACCCCGTGATCAATCCGACGGTATTTCCTGAAACTAGATTTGTTGATTGACTTTAGGAGAAAACCCTGCTCAATTTGACCCTGTATAACCTCCCGAATCCACTCCTGAAGTTGCTGTCATGTCTTGGTCGACTGCTTGGTCGACTGACAATCGACCAGCCAGTCGACCAGCAGTAATGGAATTCGAATCTTCACTAAATCACTTCCCATTTTGCCCCTACCTTTTTGGAACTCGTGAATGAGGACCTAAACTAATCATTGGCACTCCAGAGCTCGAGGTTGGACACTCTCTTGGGCTTTTCCTTGATGTTTGGGAAGATCTTTGACTCCAATCATTAGTGTTATACATTAATCATCAACTCAAGGTATGATTCCTTCTATTCTTCTTCTAATCTATTCATTTTCTATCAATTGATGATCTTGAGACCATGGTTGAAGTGCTGCAACCTTGCAAACACTTAACCATGAGTTTCCCCCTTTCAATTCCTTGATCCTCCCCCACTCATGCTATGTTATGATTCCATTGAGATTACGTGCACTTCATTACTTTGATTCTTTTCAATTTAACCTATTCTTGATTCAAAACTGATATGTAGATGCATGTTAAGCTTATATTATTATGAAATTAAGATTCTAACTTGATTCTTAACATTCACTTGATTGATTCCCATCATCCTTTACAATTTCAATCAATTCCAATTTGATTCTTGATAATTAACATATAGAACTTAAGATTCTGAATTGGGCATTTCTGATTGGACCGTTGGATCATCATGAAAATTAGTGTGTAGTATCCTCTTACTGTTATAAACATGCCCTCCAAATTTTGTGTCGATCGGAGCACCGGAAGGTCAGTTTCGGATCAGGTTTCCATTTCTGCCCAGTGGTTAACAAGTCTTGGTCGACTGACAGTCGACCAAGCCAGTCAACCAAGAGATGTTAACACCCCTGTACTCAGCCGAATTGATTCGTTTGAACTCCGATTCGATTGTTTTCTTTTCTGATGTTACTTGTATGTTGTCTAGGGTATCAACACTGATTTTTGGGACCATTCTTCGTGATCATTGAATTTATTTACAACTCAATTAAGGTAAGGACGGTCGTTAATTCAAGTATGTTAATTATATCAACATGCTTATATTTTGAAAACTTAATAGTTATGTGCCCATGTGGATTCCTTTACCATACATGACTATTATATGTTTTCTTATCAGTAGTAGAATGTTACATATCATTTAGAATATCATGTTCAATTGTACTTTATGATTTTATATATGATCAATCATGTTATGATATGCCTTGTTATATGATGAATCATTGATTTAGTATGATATGATGAGATTGAGCTTGTGATTGACTACGTATGACTTGGGATTGGGAAGTGTCCTTGGACATCGGAGGGAGTAGTATGGGATATTCTCCGAAGGTGTCCATCGACGCTTTCCCGGGTTGTTGGATGACATGCATAGGATTGTCTAGGTGTATGGTTAGGATTATCCTTGTTGTATCAGACTTGAATCAGAAGGGTATTAAGACCGAACGACCCATGGTAGAGTATGGTTGATGGGCGCTCAAGACCGGTATCCACTCGGTGAGAGGACTTAAACCATACTGCAGATACCTGAAAGGGGCCATTTATTGGTAGGGTTGCAAATGGTTAGACCTGGGCTCACGGGCGCTCAAGACCGGTGACCAAACCATGAGAGGACGTGAGTGCTTTCCGTTTACCATTTGTGGATGACCAATAGGGTTGATGAGTCCGTAGTCCGAGTTGGTTGGTGCCATAGGATACACTGACTCTAGTGTGAAGGATACGGAACCGAGTTGGTCGGTGCCATAGGGAAAGTATCCGGATCTGACATGATACGACTGAGTAGATGACTTGCATTGGGCTAGGCTTCGCCACAACATGCGCCAATACTTATACCAATGGTGATGTGAGAGAGTGGTGACTAAATCCCCAACCATGGCTTGATGAGGACCATACCCAAGATATCTTATGATTGAGGGGGAGTGACAGACGACCTGAAGAAGTATGGTGCTATGGCTTAAAGCATGTCTACCTTAGAGACTAGCTTACTTAAGATTAGAATCATATTTTCATCATTGTCTCATATGATATTGCATCATATTGTGACTTGTATCGAATGAACTGTGTATTATGAAATGACTTGCCTTGCTGAGTTCTTTTGAACTCATTCCTTTTGTGCATTTTGTTAGATTATCCTGCATGTATAGAAGACTTTGATGGCGCATCCTACGACCCGAGCTATGATCCCACATACTACCCTTCGGGTGATGGCTACGCTGAGAGTCAGGATTGCTGTGCCGAGGAGGATTATGGTTCGTACCAGGGTTAGCCCCACTTTAGTGAGGGAGCGGCCACATTGGGTTCACTTCATCCACACTTATGAAGAAGTAATCATTAGGATAGAAGAAACCTATGTGTAGGCCCCATTTCCCTGGATGACTGTAATCATTTGGATATTTTCCCCTTAACTCTTATGGATTTACTCTTATATACTGTTTGTATTTAAGTTGGATTAACCATTGTTCCGCTATGAGTCGAAGGAGTGACTTCTGATCACTCTTTCCCCTTGAGACCACTTATATGAGAAGTTGACACTTAATATTTCCGCACTATGATTAATCATCTTTTCTTATTCATTTGATCTATTTATTGCTTACTTTATACATTGATTATACTGTTCATGATTATGTTATTGTGTATGTGGGAGGCATGGCCGCTCGATCTGGATCTTCGGGCTGTGGATCACATCCCGGGTATGCTAGATAGGATACCGGCTGGGTGGATGTGACAGGTACTATCACCATAAAGTAGTAGTCTCCACTATGGTCAGTCATCCACCAAAAATCAATAGTATCTGAGAAAGGGTAGCACATGACGTAAGAATCTTAGTGGATTGTTTTTTTGTTTTTCTTTTACCACAAATTTATGAAGCGAGCCATCTTTGATCATTGATAAAGTCGACCATGAGTTTTTATTTTTTGGTAGAAACAACCTTTATTATAAAGAAAAACCACGAGTACAACCGATAGACAATACATCAAACAAAAAAAGCCAACTTAAGTGAGGCGGAGGAATCTGGGAGTAAAGAAAGGCTTCCTGAGTGGAAGCACCCTCCTTAGCCAGAGCATCCACAACCATATTGGCTTCCCTATAGACATGAGAAAAAGAGACAAACTGGAATTCAGATAACATTTCATGTATGTCAGCAATGAGGGGAAAGATTTTCCATGGCACCTCCGGGAGCTGCTTCTTAAGGATGGCAATTAACGCAATATTATCACTTTCCATAGCCACGTGGGTTAAGGAAAAATAATTAGCCCAAACCATTGCTTGGCGCATGGTCATCGCTTCAGTAAGAAGAACATCTTGGAATTTCATACCCTGACCAAAAGCAAAGATCATCTTACCCGCGTGATCGCGAGCTACTCCTCCAAACCCAGCCTTCTGTGTTTCTTTAAATACCGACCCATCAACATTGATCTTTATAATAGGGTAAGTGGGGGCTATCCATTTGATCACAACATTCTGGGGTTTTACTGCGAGACTCTTCTGAGTATTTGATGAATAAAACTGAAGACCTTTCCAAATCATAAAACTGCAAGTTTCCATCTGCGTATGTGTGCCTGATTTCAAAAGAGCTGTGTAGGATTTCCATAGGAGCCAGAGTATTAGAAGAATGTCCAAAATTTTCCTGCTAGCCACCTTATGCGGCCTGATAAAAAGAATTTGTATAACCTTGTTAGTAATTGAATCCCCTACAATCATTTCTAAACAGTGTAGATCATTTCAAACTTGTTTAGAAGAAGGACATAACCTGAGAATGTGGTCCACTGATGAATCATGATATCCGCAGAAGAGACATTGAGTGGGACAAGAAATTCCTCTAGCTGCAAGAAGAGATGCAATGGGCAGCTTTTGATGCAACAATTTCCATAGGAAATGGATTGATTGAGGATGGATAGGAAGTCTCCACAGATTACACCAAACCTTTGGAGTTGGATAACTCAAACACTGAACATTTAGAGAATTGAGAGCCAACCTGTAAGCCGATTTGACATTAAAAATACCAGAAGTTGTCCATCGCCATATAACACGATCTGGAAAAGGAAATCGTCGTAATGGAACATTCAGGGTTTTGTCCACATTACTATTAGGCCACCAGGAGGCGAGAAGCTCTCGTTCCCAATTCTTCGATCGGGGATTGATAAATTGTGCCACAGTGTTTGGACCATTTCTTGCAAAAGGAAAACAACCCAAATCCGGTGGATGATCAGGAATCCAATTAGAAGTCCAAGGGCTGATTTGATCGCGATTACCAATTTGCATAAAAATGCCCTGTTTGAGAAGATCTCTGCCCTTCAAAATGGATCACCATCCCCAAGAGTCCGTTGGATGTGATGGAACGTCCATAAAAGAGTGATGTTTACAGTATTTTTGTGTCATTATTCGACCCCATAAGGAGTCCGGATGGATAAGTAATTCCCATGCCTTCCGAGCCAAAAGAGCCAGGTTTGAAGCTTGTAGATTTTGAATATTTAGACCCCCATGTACCTTGGGGTTGCAAATAGTTGACCAATCCACTGTATGCACATGCTATTTCTCTCCATTAGACCAAAAAAATGATCTCATCCTTTTTTCCAGATCTTTAATTACTGCTGTCAGTAAGTGAAAACAAGACATAAAGTGATTTGGCATTGCTGCAATGGTGGCCTTAAGAAGAACCGCTTTCGTTGGATAAGATAAGAGTTTTGCCTTCCAACCCTGCAATCGTTTATTAACTCTATCCAGTAGAGTAAGACAATGTTTTCTCTTTAGTCGCCCGGAGAAGAGAGGAATTCTCAGATAAATATCAGCCTCAGAAGTAGGAGTAATATGGAAACATGAAGAAAGATCTCGCTTCATAGCTGATGATGTGTTGGGGATGTAATGAGCTCTAGTTTTGTGCAAATTGAGTTCTTGTCCAGAGTACGCACAATAAGTTTGAATGATTTTGCCAAAGGTGCGAGCTTCTTGTTTTGTAGCCTAACCAAATAATATCAAGTCATCGGCAAAGGCTAAATGAGATAATTTTTGCCCACCACGCGATAATTGTATGCCCTTAAGTTTACGGCGTGAAACAGCTAACTCTAGATGAGAAGTTAATAGTTCAGAACATAGAATAAATAAATAAGGGGAAAGTGGATCCCCTTGCCTGAGCCCTCGAGATGGCAAGATACGACCTTCCACTGAGCCATTAATAAGAAGCGAATAAGAAACAGTTTGAACACAAAACATAATCCAGTTTACCCACTTGATCGGGAACCCATAAGCCTGTAACACTACTTAAGAAAACTCCATTCCAACCTATCATAGGCTTTCCTCATATCCAATTTAACTGCCATAAGCCCTTTCTTTCGCTTGGTATGATGATGTATTTTGGACATGATTTCGTGAGCAATCAGAATATTATCCTGTATATGCCTGCCTTTAACAAAGCCGTTTTGTTGAAAAGAAATCAAATGAGGGATAACTAATTTCAGCCGATTGACCAATAGTTTGGATATAATCTTGTAGATTGAATTGCATAAACTGATCGGTCTATAATCACTAACCCCCTTTGGAGAATCATTCTTTGGAATGAGAGTGATGAATGTAGCATTATGAGAGAGTGAGAATGAACCTGAGTTATAGAACTGATGGACCATCGATGTAATGTCAGGTTTAACCGACTCCCAAGCATGCTGATAGAAAAGACCTGAAAAACCGTCAGGGCCAGGAGATTTCAGCCCTTGAGACCCAAACACCGCATCCGTGATTTCCTCTTCAGTAAATGGTCGCATTAAAGAGCTCTTGTCATCACCAGAAAGGCGATTGGCAATGGGTGAAAGATAAGACTCCGACAAGGCCGGCTGAGCAGATAAGTAGATAGTCTTAAAATACCCTTCAAACACATGAGCAATATCTGCCTGATTTGTAGAAACAATTCCATTGTGTTTAATCTGCCGAATCATATTTTTAGCCCTGCGCACCATAGTACTTATGATGAAAAAACCTAGTATTGCTATCACCCTGAAGCAGCCAAGAGAGATGAGCTTTCTGTCTCCACTTGTCAGTTTGTTGTTTTAAGTTCAGCTTCAAAAGGGCTAGGCTCCTCTTTTCTTCAATATACCAGGATTCCGTTCTAGAAGCCAATGCAGTGGATTCATGAGCAGTAATGGATTGCCTCAGTGCCTCCTCTTTGAGTTCCAAATTTTTAACTGTTTGCTTGTTCCAGGTTCGAAGAGCATAAGACAACTTTGATAATTTAGCTGCCAAAACATAAGAATGAGAACCATTGAAAGGAAGAGCCCAATATGATGTAATAAGTCAAGATATGAATTCTCTTGCAGCCTAAATATTTCAAATCTGAAAGGCCGAACTTGCTTAGGTGGGGTTTTATCAATATGAAGAAGAAGGGCCTTATGATCTGAATGAGAAACCAATAAATATTGAACATGAGCCTCTGGAAATAGCTCAAGCCAACCCATATTGCAGATGACTCGATCAAGACATCCCTCAATGCGATGAGAACCTTTTTGCTTACTCGACCACGTAAATTTGGGCCCTGTGAAAGGAATAGAAATCAATCCAAATTCATTGGCAAAACCCTGGAACGGAGCCAACGAATGACCGGTTAAAGGCCTCCCCCCTTGCCGATCAGATAATTAGAGATAAGCATTCCAATCCCCGCCTAGGACCCATGGCTTATCAATAAAAGAAGCCAAATTTGAAAGAGTTTGCCATTGATACTGTTGCACATATGGAATAGAGCTCAAATAAATGCAAGTGAAATACCACATGTTGCCAGAATCCGAAATAAGAAGATGCACACACCACGAAGAAAACCACACCACATTCACATTGACAGTGTCAAGCCAACAAAATACAAGCCCACCAGCTCTACCCACTGGGGGAGACGATACACACTTAGAGTAACCAAGTTTTTTACAGAACACACTAACATCAACTTTGACCGACTTAACTTCAGACAGAAAGACAAAAGAGGGTCGGTATTTAGATATAAGAACCTTAATTTCCTGCTGAATAGAAGCCCGACCTAGACCTCTACAGTTGAGCATTGCACCATTCATTCTCCTGCCGATGACCCATTAAGGTTGGTCATCACCACCTCAGAACACTTCAAGTTGGAGCCATGCTGATCTAGTTTCATTTTCTTATGATTTTCCCCCATCTCCGGCATCTCATTTTTGGGTAACTCCTGTAGTCGCAGCTTTCGCTTATAAGGAAGCAATTCAAAAGTTGAAACCTTTTTACCTTTGTCTTGAGCTGTAGAGGAGAAATGAGCTGCAACCAAGGTGTGAAGATCCATTTCAGAGGATCCCATCATCCCACTCCCTAGACCCTCGATCGGAGTAGATGGAGGCGCTAGTGGAGGAGAATAAGTCATAACATTCTCCATAGCTGATTTAGGAGAACCCTCCTTAGTGAATTCCAACAGATTCGGGGGGTTAAGATGATGCATGAGAAAAAACATGTCGTCATTTTGAGTGACCATTACTTTTGATGGGAGAGTTCGACCCCTAGAAATATAATTCATAGCAGTGGGGGTGTCCTCAACACTATGAGTCGAGTGGACATTGAAAATAACAGCCAACTTGATAAAACTGCGATGCAAGGCTTCATCACGATCTTGCGGTATTGGTCCTGCAAACAAGTGATGATCCAGATTGCAATGCCCTTCAAAAACACGTTCATAAACTTCCTTCATTTGTTTAACCGTCACCTAATGTTTATAAGAAATGGCCATAGGTGGGACAACATCAAACGGAGCACGCTAGTCCGAAGAGGAACCGGCCATCGCGGATGCGATCTGTTTGAGTTTACAATCTTGATACTTATGTCCCATGTGAAAGCAGTAGGAGCAGGTTAAAGCCGAGCGAAGTTCATAAGCAAAGTTGATTTGCATAACCTTAGATGGGGAAATTTCAAGAATCACCGATGATACCAGGTCCTGATTCAGAGGGATAAGCACACGAGCAACATGAGTATAGGGTGGGTTACTATCACCCTTAGGTATTTCAATTTCAAGAACGTACCCCACTTGACTGAAAATGAGTTTTAGAACTTTATGATCATGAAAGCGCCAATGGATTTTAAGGATTTTAACCCATAGAATGGCATAAGAAAAAGGCAAAGTGGCCACAGGGATAGTCTGGTCCCAACGTTGAAAGAGAATTAAGTGGCCTTTGTAATTCCAAGGCTGGCCGAATAATATAAGGTGCATAGATTTCTCGTTCTTGCATGTAACGGTGAACCGACTTGTTGAGCCTTCCACTAGATGATGACCTGTAATCTCAAAATGCTCAGATTTGGAAGCCCGAGAGACAAAAGTGGACAGATCATAGTAGGTCACAACGATGTCATCAACGACCCATCCAACAATAGTAATTGGACGTTGCTTTTAAGCTCAGCAAGCTTACTTTCCGCCAAGGCCACCTTTGCCGGAGGACGAATAGGCAGTTCCATCTTCGCAAATTCCACCACCAAACGATCACAAGAGCCTAGTTTAGAAGAAGAAGAAGGGTAGGAAGCAAAGAACAAAGCCAAATATGAGTCACCTGCAGTTGAGAGGACAACAAGGGATGAAGAGGAAACCACGAACACTTCAGTATCCTCAATCCTTGAGTAGTCTCTGTGAGGAGAATCAGGGATCTGCTCCCAGAAGATATATATAAGCATAGAACAAGTGCCTTGACCATCGTTAGCTCCGGAGCTCGTTACAAATGTCACATGCACTATGTCAAAATTAAGAGAGAACCAGCAAAGATGAAACCCCAAACGGACATGTAACCCATGCACAGTAATAGCAAGATAATACAACACATCAAATAGATAGCTGTGATGGGAGACGGATGACACCCAATCAATACATGCTAGGGAGAGAGGAAAACATTTATGCTCACAATAACCCCTAACTTGCAAAAGATCAGAGCAGCAAAAACTTTCAAAGAAATAAACGTCAATCAGTCGGAAACCCACATACAGAGATGCAACCACCTTTGCATGCATTCGTCCGTTACTAACGAAGATGTACCCATAGTGAAATTTAGGGCGCCAGCGAGATAACCATTGCACATGCAGGCCAACACCGAAATAAAAAACCGGTATCAAAGACGTTGGGTATGGCCTAAATCATGATAACCCTTAGGAGTCATGTTACCACAGTGATAGAGAACCCGAAGAAAATAATCGCGTTGACAAGATATATGTCAGATCTGAAGAGAGATACACCTCCATAAGCTCCCCACTAAGCCATACATTAATACCAAAGAAGAAGAGCAGTAGAAGAACATGAAGTAGAAGCCCAGTTATCGTTGTGGTTTGCTGTACATCCCATCAAGCAAACCTGAGAGAACCAACCTTACAGTCAGATGTGAAAACCATACGCCTTTACCTTACCGATCTAGAGAGAGGATAAGATTATCAGTGATAGAAGAGAAACGAAAAGAACCCTGAAAACTCAACAAGGAAGGCAACACTGAAAACCCTAGGTGAAGCAAATCGCTTCTCTCTCTCTCTCTTCACTAGAACTTTAACCGCTGTTGGTAGAGTTACCGAAAAATAAGTCGACCATGAGTTGGTTATGTCTAAAAAAATAAAATAAAATGGATTATAAGTGAGCTCCCCTTCCAACATGAGAAGTTGCTTTAGTGCACTGCGCAGCATAAGGCAGCCTCGTTTCGTGTAAATAATTTTTTTAAATTTTTTTTATAAAGTTTAATTGTGAAACGAGTGACCACAAGTTTTGATCTCAAATGTAGGCTGCAATGTATTGCACATTTATGCCACAGCATCAATTAGAGCTCTCCAACATGTGAGGTAAAAATGTGACAAACACGCACTTTGAAGGGTAGAGGATCCTAACCCATTTAATTAGATCTATGGCATATTTTCTCCAAAAAATAATAAACAAATAAAAGATCTATGGTTGAACCAAGAAGGGCTACCCAATAAATAATGATTAGCACCTCCTAACGAAGTGTTGCAGGTTTGATGCTCCCACTGGTATAATACCCTACCCCTAATATACAAATCTAATCAAATAATAATAATAATAATAATAATAATAATAATAATAATAATAATAATAATAATAATAATAATAATAATAATAATAATAATAATAATAATAATAATAATAATAATAATAATAATAATAATAATAATAATAATAATAATAATAATAAAATAATAAATAAAGGGTGGTTGAACATGTGTTACATGAACATGCCATATTATAAGATCTTCGTTACACACCATCAAAGAGCTACTCAATTGGCAATGACTAACACCTCTTAGTGTAGAGGTCAGGGGTTCAACTCTCCCTTATGATATATTTAATCCCCTAACTATAGAGTAGGTAAATCGATCTTATCAAAATCTAGGTTTAAAAGCATAGGGTATCGCCAACGCAAAACTGTTCTAATGGTTGAAACCACCAAGAGGGTTTGATTCTCGCTGAGGCATATTAATATCCCATCCCCCGGCTTAATAAAACCCCACGAACCAAAAAAAAAAAAAAAAAAAAGAAGCATAGGGTATCAATTTAGTAAACAAACCACTATCCAGATTGAAATTGCATGTACAAAGTTGTACCCTCCTAAATCATTTCAAAACAATACAATACAGATCTTAAAAACAACCTGCATTGCAATATGGTATGATAACAGTTTGAAACTACACTGATGCGATATCAGAGAAGAAATTCTACCAAAGACAAAGAGAGAAAAGAGAGGATGAAGAAGAGAGAAATTGTGTGTTCTCTGCTTCTCCTATAATATTTTATTTATAATGTAAGTTACAGTCCTATGTTATTTAAGAAAGTAAATATTGATGTGGACTACAACAAAAAATAAACATAAAAAATAAGTTAAGATGTCCACACTCCAGTTCTGACTTGTGCACTAAGTAACTTGCTACCCAAGTTACTTTGACACCCCCCCCCCCACCAAGTCCAAGTGTATACACTACCAATGCCAATTTCAACACATACAGACTTGAAAGAGGGTTTGTCACATTCTCCCAGCCGGTACCCCAAATGGCATACTCGAGAGTGTGATCCACAGCCCCGAAGATCAAGTATCGAGGAAATCATCCTCCCACATATACAATAACATAATCATAAACAGGAAATAACCAAGGTTTAATATTATAACAAATGATTAAAGTCAAGAAATGAATAATCAATATAATCAGAGTGCAAAAATATGATACCAGATGTAATCACATCAAAAGAAGTAGAGTGAGGCGGAAACTCACTCCACAAAATACAGCGGAACGCAGTATGTAAGTCTAAAAGAAATAACAACTAAATCAAAGGAACTAATAAAGATAACTAAACATCAGAGTTTTCTATTCTATAGATGACGTCTTCAAAATAGTGGACTTCATCAATCCATTTGAGACGTTCCACCTCCACGTTGTCTTTAATCGTAGTACGCAGCTTGATCAACTGAGGGATCATCAAAGTAATCTTGATTGTTGCCAACACCTTGCGTGAAGTACGCTTCATCGGCTTGCACTTCATCGTACTGTTCACTATAGTAATCAATACCTGTAGAATAGTCTAACAAAAATGATGTACAAAAAGGAATGAGTTTTGAAGAAACTCAGTAAGGTAGTTAATCCATAACAACATAAATAACATGGAAACAAACCATAAAAAGATGCAATGCAATATGAAACAAATAATGTATGTATGCATCTAAACTCTATGTATGCTGGTCTCTATGGCAGACATGCTTTAAGTCATAGCACCGTACTTCCTTGGGTAGGTCACGCATATGGCTCCTGTTGGTAGTGGGTCCGGCATCCCTCAGGACAAACCATGGCAGGGGGTTAAGTCAACACTCTCTCTCACAACCATTTGGCAAAAGTATCGGCGCATGTTAGGGTAAAGCCTAGCCCAATGCAAGTCATGTACTCAGTTACATCAACTCAGGTCCAGATACCTCCATTCTTCGCCCCGGGTGATCCTTTCCGGTATCCTTTCCACTAGAGTCCTAATAGTCCCGGACTACGGACTCATCAACCCTATTGGTTATCCACATATGGTAAACGAGAAGCTCTCATGTCCTCTCATGGATATAACTCACCGGTCTTAAGCGCCCATGAGCCCAAGTCTAACCATATGCAACCCTCCAATACATGGCCCCCCACAATGTGATTCCCGTCCTCTCAAGAGTTGGTTACCGGTCTTGAGTGCCCGTGAATCCCCATTGCTGCCATGGGTCGTTCGGTCTCAATACCCTTCCGAATTGGGTCTGATATAACAGGGACATCCTAGCCAAACACTGCTAGATAGCCCTAGGTATGACAATCAATAACTCGGGAGAGCGTCGATGGACAACCCCGGAAACATCCCATACTATTTCTGATAATGTCCAAGGACAGAAGTGTCAAAAGGACACCTCTCAATCCCAAATTATACCTAATCAGATACAATCTCAGATCAGTCATGACATACACAGTCAACAGTTCATCATATACCAAAGAGAAAATAAAGTCATGATCTAATCATTAACAACATGATAATAACCAATTCATATAAGTATGAATAATGAAAAGATAAGCTAAACAAGTGCTACTGTTGTCACAGTAGTATATCAGAAGTAAAAGTATACAAACAGTAGTTAATCTCATAGTTTCATAAAGATAAAAACTAGAGAGTATGTGATCTATGTAGTTAAGGATATAACTGTCCTTACCTTCTAACTCGTAAAGGAACTTAGAGAATTAAGTTAGACCTTGACTAAACCTGAGAAAAGAGTCTTAAACAAGTGTATACAGAAAGTTAGGAAAGATCACAATTCAATCAAAACAGACCAAGAAAGGGGTTGTTGTACCCATTGGTCGACTGATTGGTCTACTGCCCCAGTCGACCAATGAGTCGACCAACAGAGACAACAGCCTTCAAGAATCAAAAATTTTAGAATATGAATCCGAATTTGGTGGTTCAAAAGGGTACAAAATAAGGGGGAAACTCTAATGGAAGCATCTAAGTCTATAGAGGACATCAAACCATTAGTCAATTCAAGTTTCCAGGTTACAACTTAGGAACCAGAAAGTTAACCTAATTAGGTTAAACATAGATCATGAAAGGAAAATATAGTATGATCAAGGGTAAGGAATTAAAGATTGATAGGCTACAATTCTAGTAAAGAAAATAAAGTGAGTGTCTTCTAACATGATCAAAATAGGGGTTCTTGATTTTACCCAAGAAACTAGGGTTTCACCCTTTCTGGCTCCCATGAAAAAGGTTGAGAGTACCGGATGAAGGGAGGTAAATTGTTAGGTTAAATACAACAAGAAGAATTAAAGAATATTGAATTTAGATCAACCTCCACATTACCCATGAGATTTCCCTCACATGGGGGGTTTACCAAAAGGTTCTCCTGATGACCACACAAGGTTAGGGTTTCCAGGATTCAATTGGCAAGGGTTGAGATCATGATGATGATCATAGATCTCAAGAACATGATGAGATCATGGAATAGATGGTTGCAAGAATGCAGCATCATCTTCCTGATCTCAATCAAGAACAGATTAAAGAAAAGAAAATCAGAGATAGAGAGGAAAGAGATCATAAACATACCTTTGATGCAGGAGGATGAAGATTACTTGAGTTCTTGCGAGATATCAACCAAGGATGCAAGGGAATCGATTAGAATAGGGTTCTAACTCGTTCCAGAGGCTTAGGAGGCAGATGAGGTGGAGTATTCCCGAAACTAAACTTAAATAGAGTAGCCACGACCTAATTTTCAAAAACAGAATCAATTGGTCGATTGATTGGTCAACTGGTCCAGTCGACCAATCAGAACAGCAACTTCAAAACAGGGAATTGAAGGCTCAGATCAAGTCCAAACATCAAGGGGTTTTGCACGCACCTAAAGTGACATACCTAGTAGGTAGAAATGCCTTGGAATCAATACAGAGAGCACTCCAAGTCCGTCAACTAATCCAATCTTCATCAGGGTGCAGTTTCCATAGAAGGGACACTGACATCCACACTCGAGGATTCCACTCCAGCCATCAAGTCTTCTACTGAAATGGCCCAAAGCTGACTTCTTGCCTTACTTCGGGTTACTGGACCTACAAACAACAGGGTTTCCGAGTCAGGGTTTCACAGGGTCCATATACGGCTTTAGTAAATAGGTCTGCCAATTGATCTTATGATTGAACTAGAGGAATAACAATAGTGCCTTTTAATACCTCATCTCGAAAAAAAATGGAGATCCACCTCAATTTGCTTTATACAATCCCTAAAGACAAGATTGTTTGCTATATAAGTTGCTACTTGGTCGTCACAAAATAGTTTCATAGGTTCTTCCATTGGAAACCCAGGTTCTTGTATATGTCCCTTAATCCATAGTAGTTCTGACACTTTATGGGCCATTGCTCTATATTCAGCTTCTGCACTAAATAGAGCCACAATAGTTTGTTTCTTGCTTTGCCAAGTAATAAGATTTCCCCCAAGGAAAGTACAATAGTCTATAGTAGATTTTCGATCATCTGTCAAACCTGCCCAGTCAACATCTGAATACGCTTGTACTTTAACACTAGCATTAGGTTTATAAATCAATCATTTTCCTGGGTCACCCTTTAAATAACTCAAGATTTTGCAAACGGCTCTGTTGTAAATATGTTTAAAACTTATTAATATTATTTTATATAAATATATGTTTTAATCATGTCTTTTATCCATGGTTTTATTTAGTCCCACATCGAGTTGGCAGGAGCTGATTATATAGTTTATATATAGTAAGGGCCTATGTAATATTAATTTGTGCGACACAAACCGAGCCTAAACCCTGTTGTGACCCTGCCATGATTATATAGATATACATTAATATTAATAAATCTACATGACTTGGGACTTGGGACTTGGATTACATAGGCCTTGATCCGGAAGGCCCATTTTGTCATGGGCCCTATTCCGAAAAGCCGATTGTTGGGTGAAAACGTGGATATGCCATTTGAGTGGCACTCTCCTGTAGGCAAGTCAGCTGGAGGTACCTTCCTAAAGAGAGTTGAGCTGAAAGCTACCCTCACAAAGAGAGGTGTCCTTACCCTTTCACCCACAGCCTTTGGGGCTCTATATAAACTCATTTTCGTGTTCATTCTTAACATTGAATTTTCTCCTCTCTCTCTCTCTCTCTCTCTCTCTCTCTCTCTCTCTCTCTCTCTCTCTCTCTCTCTCTCTCTCTGTAAAACCTAGCCCTAACCTTGACCCGGAAACCTTGTTATTTGTAGGTCCAGTGACCCGAAGTAAAGTAAGAAGTCAGCTTTGGGCCATCCCAGTGGAGGACTTGGTGTCTGGCTTTGAATCCATGAGAGTTGATGATGAGGTGCTATTTATGGAAACTGAATCTTGATGAAGATCGGATTAGTTGATGGACTTGGAGTGCTCTCTATCTTGGTTTGAAGGCATTTCTACCTATTAGGTAAGTCACTTGACATGTGTGCAAAACCCCTTTTGGATTGGATTTGATCTGGGTATTCAATTCCCTGTTTTGGTATTGCTGTCAGCATTGGTCGACTGATTGGTCGACTGGACCAGTCGACCAATCCACTCGACCAATGAGTGCTGTCTTTGGCAATTAGGTTTTGCTTGCTCTATTTAAGTCCAATCTCGAGTCTACTTCGTATTTGCTGCCTCCAAACTCTTTGGAACGAACCAAAGACCTCTGCAAGTCATCTCCCTTGCATCCTTGGTGATTTTCTTGACGGATCTTCGTCAAAACTCTTCCTTTCATCAAAAGGTATGTTTACACTCTCTTCTTCTCCTCTATCTCTTATTTTTCTTTCCTTTTTGAGTTGAGACAGTAGAGGAGATGCTGCATTATCTGTTGCAAACATCTCTGGACTTGTCTCTCATGATCATCCTAAGGATTAAAGGCTAGAACAATGATCTTAACCATGATCATTGCAAGCTTTTGAAGGAATCATGATCAAACCATCATCTAATCTTTGTTAAACTTCTGATTTGAATTCTGATCTCCTTGGATCTTCTATATTGATCATGTTAGTAGTTAATTGCTATGTTTTCTTTTCATGATCCATGATCTATCAATCTCTAGTTGTTCTCTTCTACCATACTATGTGTTCTTCATGAATCATGATAGTTACATATATGGTAGGTTTTGTTTCCTTATTTAGATTTATGCTTTTAAGCCTATTTCCTTGAAGATCTAAGTATGCTTTTCATGATACCTTTACCTGAAGCAATGATCCATCCTCCTATTGTTCTTGTCTTTGATTTCTATTTCGAATTCATCAAGATCCATGGTTGATCTAATTATGGTAACTTTTTGTTTCCTAATTTGGATCTTGATGTCTTGTTTGGATTAATGTTTTGAGGTCCCCTTTATGTTAGAATACTACTGATGTAGTTTACCCCTTGATTAGTACCCTTTTGAACCACCAAATTCGGATTTCATATCTTAAAACTCTGTTTTTTTTAGGCTACTGTCTGCATTGGTCGACTGATTGGTCGACTGGACCAGTCGACCAATCCACTCGACCAATGAGTACAGCAACTCCAGAATTGGTCTGTGTTGGATGTTTTGGCATCTTTTCTGTTAGGGATCTTTCCTAATATGTTGTATACACTTGTTTAGGACCTTCTTCTCAAGTTTGCCAAGATCTTACTTGATTTCTTAGGATTCCTTTGCGAGTTATAAAAGGTAAGGATGGTTATTTCCTTAATTACATAGATAGCATGAATCTAGTTTCTATATTTGAATATCATTGAGTTGTTTCCTAAATTAGATTCTTACAATGATATACTACTGTTGCATAACCTTGATTACAGTAGCATTACTTAATTATATTGAATTGACTCATGTATGATTTACTTATCAATTATATACAAGTGATTGTAATTATTGATTTCTTTCCATATATGAAGTTACCATATATGTGATGATATGAATTGATGCATGTGTATGCTTAAGTATGGTTTGGAAAGGAGAGGTGTCCTTTTGACACTTCTGTCCTTGGACTACTACGGGAATATTATGGGATGTTTCCGGAGATGCCCTCTGGACACCTTCCTAAACTGTTGGATGACATATCTAGGATTGTCTAGTAGTGTTTGGCTAGGATGTCCTGTTATGTCAGACCCTAATCGGAGGGGTATTGAGACCGAACGACCCATGGTAGCAATGGGGATTCATGGGCGCTCAAGACCGGTAACCAACCCGTGAGAGGACAGGAATCACATTGTGGGGGCCATTTATTGGTAGGGTTGCATATGGTTAGACTTGGGCTCACGGGCGCTTAAGACCGGTAACCAACCCGTGAGAGGACGTGAGAGCTTCCCGTTTACCATATGTGGATGATCAATAGGGTTGATGAGTCCGTAGTCAGGGACTATGAGGACTCTAGTGTCAAGGATACCGGAAAGGATCGTCAGGGACGAGGAATGGACGTATCTGGATCTGACTTGATGTAACTAAGTAGAAGACTTGCATTTGGCTAGGTTTTACCCCCGACATGCGCCGGTACTTAGACCAATGGTGATGTGAGAGAGTGGTGACTTAACCCCCAGCCATGGAATGTCCCGAGGGATGCCGGACCCATTACCAACTGATGATGAGTGATTGAGACCTTCCTAAAGAAGTACGGTGCTATGACTTAAAGCATGTCTGCCATTAGAGACCAGCATACATAGAGTTAGATTCATTCATTCATTGCTTGTCTCATATCATATTGCATTTATGTTTGTTCTGAAATCCTGCCATTTATGTTATTATGGATTTAACTGCCTTCTTGAGTTTCTTTGAAACTCATTCCTTTATTGTACAATGTTTGTTAGACTATTCTGCAGGTACTGAGTATTATGACGGTCCCTATGAAGAAGCACAAGGCGAAGAGGCATATCTCCAGGAAGGTGATTGCGGTTACCACAATTACACTGAAGACCCCCGCGAATGGTTATGCTCCGTACGATGCTTAGTCCAACCATTGAGTGGAAGCGTCCTTGTGCCATTTATGAGATTTGCACTTATAAGGATGTTGTCTATAAAGTGGAGAACAATTTAGTTACACATTGTACTTACTACTGGGATTAGATTTTTGTCTAGATTTTTGTCTAGTTTATTCTCTTTTAGAGCTACTTTTCCGCTGGTTGTAGAGTGGGATTTTTGCCTCACTTTACTTATCTGTTTTGACACTCTGATTTATTTATGATTCATTCTTTCCTTATTGGATCTATGGTTTATCTTCCGCACTTTTATTATGATTGTTCATGATTATGTTATTGTTTATGTGGGAGGTTGATTACTCGATACCTGATCTTCGGGCTGTGGATCTCACTCTCGGGTATGCCAGATTGGGTACCGGCTGGGAGGATGTGACAGATTGGTATCAGAGCCCAAGGTTCGAGGAGATCCTAACCACAAAAGACAATAACTGAACATTCCTGAGTCATTGATCTAAAATGACTCTTCTACTCTTAGAAGTGAATAATAGAACACTGAATTAGAAACTTAACCTTTGAGGCATAACAGAACATTTCCGAATAACATACCATAATTATACTTGAACAAATGTCACTAATGCAAGGAAAAGAAAGGTGCATAATATACAATAATTAAGTGAAACAAAATGAACTTCATTAATTTCAAAAGTTTTTACAACAATTACATCTGAAATGCTTAAATGGAAATCCTAGGGTACAGTCTATCTAGGTGATCTTCTCTGATCTCTGTATGCTCTGAACTCCTCCGCTAGCTGAGTCACCTGATGCTCTATCCTATCCTGTCGTGACTCCATCCTCTCATACATCTGCTCCTGTCTGACCTCCATCCTCTCTAGTATGGAAGTCATCGATCTCATCTGTGCCCTAAGATCTGAAGTCTCTGGAAGTGCATGTGAAGGGCCACCTGCCTCGAAGTGTGATGAAGGAAACTCGTGATGCACTGGCTCAGCCTCGTGCATATCCGCATCATCTCCGGCCCGATCATCACTAACGGGACCGATATCCTCTCCTCCATCCTCCGACCCCTGATCCTCATCCTCCGACTCCTCATCATCCTCACCCTCCGGACCAGGAGATCTCTCTCGATCGCTGCAGTCTCATCCGACGAATGGTCCGAGTCCCAATAGAGTATCCCCGTGAACCCGGTGTCCACCGGTGTATCCTCGAAGCTCACCCCGAAATGCCTGAAGATCAAGGTCAGTAGCCTCCCGTAGCAAAGGTTCCGCATGCTAGGCCGCAGAACTAAGTCCAGCATGACTTGCTGAATGATGTAGGAGAGATCGATCTCGAAGCCCATGTAGATGCGGTAGATGACTAAGGCCTCCATCACTGTGACCCGATGGTAATGTCCGGCTTTCGGCATAATGTTTCGGCCGACTATGCGACCGATAATCCGTGCAGAATCTGTCATCCGTCCGCTGGTCCACGGAGTGAAGCATCGACGGCTATCCCATAGCGTAGAGCATATCTCGCGAAGCTCGTACGGCATCGGATGATCTGTCCGGATCTGCTCCTGCAGTATCCACACACACTGCTGTGGATAGTAAGGAACCTGCAAGATCTCAGCCAGTGCTCGGGTGGAGAAGCGAATCTGAGTCCGGAAGACCCTGCTCCTTAGGACAAGTCTTAGTGGATGTCCTTGGCCTCGAGCCTCCTCTGTGTAGGTAAGGTTGCTGCAGAACAACCTCACCAGCTCTGGGTATACCGACAGATCCTCGGTGAAGAGATGAGTCCACTGCAATGTGTCGAATCTCTGCCGAATCCTAAAGACTCTGAGCTGGCGTAAGTGAAGTAGACGTCCCATCTCGATATTGCAAGTAACTAAAGTAGGCCTCGTACGAGAACTCGGCTTGAGGTGTGTCAAACATGTCCGGTCTCCTAACCTCCCGTGTAGGCTCGAAGGAACCTGACCTCTGCCCCTAAGAGCACCTACAATGCGACCACGACCTCTACCTCGTCCTCGCCCTCCCCTCTGCATAGTGTGTATCTGTGAAAGAAACAAGAGACAATTCCAGTTAGTGCTACCTTAAGATTTGAGCCAAAAGGGTATTTCCGTAATTTTTCGGAAAATTTCAAATTTGGGGGAAATTTGATTTGAACATACTAGCATGTGCGCAATACTTGGAATTTCATGTCTATGAAGTTTGTTTGATGAAAATCGATCGAAAACTTGGATTAAAGCGAAAAAATCAGCAAGAAGGAAATTTGGGGATTTTGCAATTTAGGTCAAAATGGGATTTTTGAAAAGTTGAAATTGGTTATATCAAATTGTATGGACCTATCTACAATGTCATCTTGAGCATGTAGCATTTGATCTCGTGCGAAAATTTCAAGCGGTTTGAGAGAAAACGAAATTTTTCTAAAGATAACGATTTAGGTATGAAAACGTTGCGAGATGAACACCAATATGTTAAAACTTGTTGTCTATGCATGGCATTGTGTTTAAAACCTAGGGAATATGTTTCTAAGCATTCCTAAGCATGATTTCTAGCATTGGATACAAGCAAAGCATGGTTTTGATTGAAATGCAAGCATGAGAAGATGAAAATGGAAGAAAGAATAAGAGATTTACCTTGTTTGTGACGATTGTGTGTTGTTGTGTTGTTGTTGAAGCACCAAAACACCCCAAGAACACTTGTGAGAACTTTTGGAGACTTTCCCTAGAGCTCTCTCACCTTTGGAAGAAGTTAGAATGAAGTTGGAATGTGGAAATGAGGCTTATAATGCGAATTTTCGCATTCTATCTGCATTGGTCGACTGGGTCAGTCGACCAATCACTCGACCAATGGTCACAGAGACCTCTTTTGCTGTTGAATTTTTGGAAAATGTGATTTTTGCCTTATGGATTATTGTTTGATGACTATATGGATATATTTAAGCATGATTTAAGTTTTCAAATCATTTGGACTTGTGGTTTATGTTGAAACTTCGAAATTCGGTATTTTGATGTTCTCGGTTTTGCAGAATGGTTACTCTGAGAAGTGGGCGTGGTGAATCCAGTGGTCATGGAGGTGGTGAAATACCTCAAGGAGGTGGTGAAATACCTCATGGAGGTGGTGAGATACCTAATGTTGATCAGGGTACCCATGAGATACCTGGTGCCCCAAATGTTGGAAGTTTCTGAGATATTGCCAATATTATGGGCAATATGATGCAGCAGCAAGCAGCTCAGTTCAACCGGATGTTGGTGGGTTTCATGACTCGCATAATGAGACCCGAGCTGGTGCTAATGTGAATCCTCATGCCGCAGTCCCTGAATGCGGGAGGTTTCATTTGGAACTCCTCATACTACTTTGATGGAGAGTTTTACTGAAGATGCAAGTACCCACTTTCAATGGAGTTACCAAGGACCCCTTGTTTCCTAACAAGTGGCTTCGTGAGTTGGAGAAGGCTTTCCGACATCCGCAATGCTCGGAAGCTCGGAAGATTCTGTTTCTTTGAACAGAAGTTGCAACAAGAAGCCGATGCATGGTGGATCTCCACTCGGCCTGTTTTGGAAGGTTTGCATGCAAGAGTTGTAACTTGGGAGTTGTTCAAAGAGGCTTTTTGTATGAATTACTTTCCCGAGGCGGTAAAAGATGCGAAGGAAGCTGAGTTCATGATTCTTACTTAAGGATCTCTCGTCTCGTGTTGGAGTACCAACAGAAGTTCGAGGAGCTTCATTTCTTTGCTCCGCATTCTCTCGAAGGATGACCTCGCCAAAGCAAAGAAGTTCTTCAAAGGACTGCGCCCGCCATTAAAGCTTACCTCACAGTCCAGCCTATGGTGAGCTATGCTCAAGTGGTGCGAGAACTCGAAGAAGTTGGAAGAAACAGAGAAGGAAAGTGCTCGTGTGCAAAAGCCCTGGCGATCAAGGAATTCTGGTTTGGTGGATCGTAATGACCGTCGTTTTGTGAGACCTACACCCTACCCCACTCCTACCTTTCAGCCTAAGAGTGTAGGTCAGAACACGGGTTTTCAGCAGCCCGGCCAGTTTAGACAGTATGGCGGAAACCGACCACCAGCAAGTGCAAGTGCAAGTGCAAGTGCAAGGCCTTTTGTTCAGAAGCCCTCTGTTGCAGCCACCCCTGTTGGAGCCAGCAATCCTGTTTGCTTCTACTGCAAGCAAGCTGGTCATTTCGCTCGTGCCTGTCCGAAGCGGCCTACCCAGCAGCCTGCTCCAGTGGTGAAGAGTGCTCCTGCTCCTCCCTCCGGTAGAGTTTTCAGTATTTCCAGTCTTGAGCAGGATCCAAGCCATGAAGTGATTACGGGTACATTGTTAGTTGCTTCTATTTCTGCATTTGTCTTATTTGATACGGGTGCATCTCATTCGTTCATGTCATCTGCATTCATCAAGAAGACTAACCTAATCCCTGAGAAGTTGTCTAGTTATTTATTGATTAGTACACCTACTGGTCCTGTTGTGAAACTAGATAAGGGGTTATCTAAATGTCCTGTGTTGATTGGTGAGAAGAACTTGGAAGCCAATTTTGTAATTCTTGACATGAAGGACTACGATATTATTTTGGGAATTGATTGGTTAACAGCCCACAAAGCTGTGTTCCTTTGTTCCTCAAAGAAGATTCAGTTCCATATTTGTGGAAGTCCGGTCTTGGAATTTCAGGGGGAAAAGAGAAGGGTTTGTAAGAAGGTGCTGTCCGCATTGATGCAAGTCTATGCCCTAGTGGATGATGCTTCATCTGAAGGCAAGGGTAAAGTGGAGAAAAGAGTCGATGAAGTCAGGGTTGTCTGTGACTTTGTTGATGTCTTCCCTGATGATCTATCGGGAGTGCCTCCAGACAGGGATGTCGAGTTTTCTATTGATCTCGTCCCTAGTGCCGCTCCGGTATCTAAAGCTCCGTATAGGATGGCTCCTACTGAGTTGAAAGAGTTGCAAAATCAGTTGAATGAGCTCATTGATAGAGGTTTCGTACAGCCTAGTGTGTCACCTTGGGGAGCTCCGGTCTTGTTTGTCAAGAAGAAAGACGGTAGTATGCGCTTGTGCATCGACTACCGTGAGTTGAATAAGCTGACTATCAAGAATAGATACCCGCTGCCCAGAATTGATGATCTCTTCGATCAGTTGAAGGGTGCAGTTGTGTTCTCAAAGATTGACTTAAGGTCCGGATATCACCAATTGAAAGTGAAGTCTAGTGATATCTTCAAGACAGCTTTCCGAATGCGGTATGGTCACTACGAGTTTAGAGTCATGCCCTTCGGATTGACCAATGCTCCTGCGGTGTTCATGGACCTCATGAACCGAGTATTTCACGATGTGCTTGATAAGTTTGTGATTGTTTTCATTGATGACATCTTGATCTATTCGAAGAGCGAAGAAGAGCATGCGAGTCATCTAAGTTTCACTTTGCAAAGGTTGCGAGAAAAGAAGTTGTTCGCTAAGTTTAGCAAGTTTGATTTCTGGCTTAAGAGAGTAGTATTCCTTGGTCATGTAGTTTCAGCCGAAGGTATTCGTGTCGATCCTGAAAAGGTTCAAGCTGTGGCTGATTGGGAAAGACCGAAGTCAGTAACGGAAATAAGAAGTTTTCTTGGATTGGCGGGTTACTACAGAAGGTTTATTGAGAACTTTTCTCGGTTGGCTGCTCCTATGACTAAGTTGACCAGGAAAGAAGAAAAGTTTGTTTGGTCTGACGCTTGCGAGAAGAATTTCCAAGAGTTGAAAGATAGATTGACAAGTGCCACGGTTTTGACTATACCTGATAGTTCCGGTGGTATGACAGTTTATACCGATGCGTCAAAGATTGGATTGGGTTGCGTACTGATGCAACATGGCAAGGTTGTAGCCTATGCTTCTCGGAAATTGAAAGATTATGAGCGGAATTACCCCACTCACGATCTAGAACTTGCCGCCGTTGTCTTTGCTTTGAAGATTTGGAGACATTACCTCTACGGTGAGAAGATTGCCATTTTCACGGATCATAAGAGTTTGAAATACTTCTTTACCCAAAAGGAATTGAACATGAGACAAAGGAGATGGTTGGAACTAGTCTCCGATTATGATTGTGATATCTAGTATCACCCTGGGAAAGCAAACGTTGTTGCTGATGCTCTTAGTAGGAAGAACCAGAAGAAGACTTTGGATTTGAATGCTTTGAGTTTACCATTGTGGTCTTCTATTGAGAGTTTTGATTTGGAAATCGTCCCGAGAATTCTGATTTTATTCTTTCTGCCATGACGGCAAGATTTGGTCTTAGAGATAAGATTGTTGCTCTGCAGAGTTCTGATCAAGAGCTTTTGATCAAAGTTGAGAAGATTTCTTCGAATCCTGAGTCGGACCCCAACTTTGGTATATCCATGGATGGTGCTTTATTGTTTAGAGGAAGACTGTGCGTGCCTGCAAATGAAGAAGTTAAGAAAGAAATATTGAAGGAAGCACACCAGTCAGTCTTTACTATACACCCGGGAAGCACCAAGATGTACAAGGACTTGAAGGAACATTTTTGGTGGATTGGTCTGAAGGCTGATGTTGATGATTTTGTTGCCAAGTGTGAGACTTGCCAACGTGTGAAAGCCGTTCGACAACCCCCATCTGGATTACTTCAACCTCTTCCTATTCCTAGTTGGAAGTGGGAGGATATCTCTATGGACTTTATGACTAGCTTGCCTCGGACAAGTAAAGGCAATGACACTGTGTGGGTGATTGTTGATAGGTTGACCAAATCAGCCCACTTCATTCCTATGAAGATCACTCATACTCTGGATAAGCTAGCAAGGCTTTATGTGGATACTGTGGTTTGTCTGCATGGTGTGCCATTGGGTATTGTTTCGGATCGTGATCCTAGGTTCACCTCAAGGTTTTGGAATAGTTTGCAGAAGGCTTTGGGAACCCAATTGAACTTGAGTACAGCTCATCATCCACAGGTCGATGGACAATCTGGGCGGACAATTCAGACATTGGAAGACATGCTCAAATCTTGTGTGGTGGATATGGGTGGTAATTGGGATGAACACCTAGCTTTGGTTGAGTTTGCGTATAACAACAGTTATCAAGCAACAATAGGCATGGCTCCATTCAAGGCTTTGTATGGCAGTACTTGTAGGACACCTTTGTACTTGGATCGAGACAGGTGAAAGAAAAGTCTTAGGTCCTGAAATGATTGAAGCTACGAGTGCTATGGTAGATATGATAAGAGAAAGGATTAAGTCTGCCTATCAAGACAGAAATCTTATGCTTGATAAGAGAAGGACCGATTTGGAATTTCAAGTTGGAGAGAAAGTATTTCTGAAGGTTTCACCAATGAAGGGTGTGATGAGATTCAATGTTAAGGGAAAGCTTAGCCCTCGTTACATTGGACCTTTCGAGATTTTGGAAAAGGTTGGACCTGTTGCGTATCGATTAGCATTACCTCCGCCTCTTGCTGGTGTTCACAATGTGTTTCATATTTCGATGCTTCGAAAATACATAGAGAATCCGGAACACATTTTGCAGCAAGCACTGAAGGACTTAGTGCTGATTTGACCTACGATGAAGAACCGGCCGAAATCTTGGATAGGAAGGACAAGCAGCTGCGGAATCGCACCATCCCTTTGGTGAAGATTCGGTGGAAGAACCATACCCCTGAAGAAGCTTCGTGGGAGAAGGAAGAAGACATGAAGGAGAAGTTTCCTTACCTCTTTGGAAGCACAGGTACGCTTTCAATTTCGAGGACGAAATTTCTTTAAGGGGGGGAGAATGTAAAACCCAGCCCTAACCTTGACCCAGAAACCTTGTTATTTGTAGGTCCAAGTGACCCGAAGTAAAGTAAGAAGTCAGCTTTGGGCCATCCCAGTGGAGGACTTGGTGTCTGGCTTTGAATCCATGAGAGTTGATGATGAAGTTCTATTTATGGAAACTGAATCTTGATGAAGATCGGATTAGTTGATGGACTTGGAGTGCTCTCTATCTTGGTTTGAAGGCGTTTATACCTATTAGGTAAGTCACTTGACATGTGTGCAAAACCCCTTTTGGATTGGATTTGATCTGGGTCTTCAATTCCCTGTTTTGGTATTGCTGTCAGCATTGGTCAACTGATTGGTCGACTGGACCAGTCGACCAATCCACTCGACCAATGAGTGCTGTCTTTGGCAATTAGGTTTTGCTTGCTCTATTTAAGTCCAATCTCGAGTCTACTTCGTATTTGCTGCCTCCAAACTCTTTGGAACGAACCAAAGACCTCTGCAAGTCATCTCCCTTGCATCCTTGGTGATTTTCTTGACGGATCTTCGTCAAAACTCTTCCTTTTCATCAAAAGGTATGTTTACACTCTCTTCTTCTCCTCTATCTCTTATTTTTCTTTCCTTTTTGAGTTGAGACAGTAGAGGAGATGTTGCATTCTCTGTTGCAAACATCTCTGGACTTGTCTCTCATGATCATCCTAAGGATTAAAGGCTAGAACAATGATCTTAACCATGATCATTGCAAGCTTTTGAAGGAATCATGATCAAACCATCATCTAATCTTTGTTAAACTTCTGATTTGAATTCTGATCTCCTTGGATCTTCTATATTGATCATGTTAGTAGTTAATTGCTATGTTTTCTTTTCATGATCCATGATCTATCAATCTCTAGTTGTTCTCTTCTACCATACTATGTGTTCTTCATGAATCATGATAGTTACATATATGGTAGGTTTTGTTTCCTTATTTAGATTTATGCTTTTAAGCCTATTTCCTTGAAGATCTAAGTATGCTTTTCATGATACCTTTACCTGAAGCAATGATCCATCCTCCTATTGTTCTTGTCTTTGATTTCAATTTCGAATTCATCAAGATCCATGGTTGATCTAATTATGATAACTTTTTGTTTCCTAATTTGGATCTTGATGTCTTGTTTGGATTAATGTTTTGAGGTCCCCTTTATGTTAGAATACTACTGATGTAGTTTACCCCTTGATTAGTACCCTTTTGAACCACCAAATTCGGATTTCATATCTTAAAACTCTGTTTTTTTTAGGCTACTGTCTGCATTGGTCGACTGATTGGTCGACTGGACCGATCGACCAATCCACTCGACCAATGAGTACAAAGCAACTCCGGAATTGGTCCGTGTTGGATGTTTTGGTATCTTTTCTGTTAGGGATCTTTCCTAATATGTTGTATACACTTGTTTAGGACCTTCTTCTCAAGTTTGCCAAGATCTTACTTGATTTCTTAGGATTCCTTTGCGAGTTATAAAAGGTAAGGATGGTTATTTCCTTAATTACATAGATAGCATGAATCTAGTTTCTATATTTGAATATCATTGAGTTGTTTCCTAAATTAGATTCTTACAATGATATACTACTGTTGCATAACCTTGATTACAGTAGCATTACTTAATTATATTGAATTGACTCATGTATAATTTACTTATCAATTATATACAAGTGATTGTAATTATTGATTTCTTTCCATATATGAAGTTACCATATATGTGATGATATGAATTGATGCATGTGTATGCTTAAGTATGGTTTGGAAAGGAGAGGTGTCCTTTTGACACTTCTGTCCTTGGACTACTACGGGAATATTATGGGATGTTTCCGGAGATGCCCTCTGGACACCTTCCTAAACTGTTGGATGACATATCTAGGATTGTCTAGTAGTGTTTGGCTAGGATGTCCTGTTATGTCAGACCCTAATCGAAGGGGTATTGAGACCGAACGACCCGTGGTAGCAATGGGGATTCATGGGCGCTCAAGACCAGTAACCAACCCGTGAGAGGACAGGAATCACATTGTGGGGGCCATTTATTGGTAGGGTTGCATATGGTTAGACTTGGGCTCACGGGCGCTTAAGACCGGTAACCAACCCGTGAGAGGACGTGAGAGCTTCCCGTTTACCATATGTGGATGATCAATAGGGTTGATGAGTCCGTAGTCAGGGACTATGAGGACTCTAGTGTCAAGGATACCGGAAAGGATCGTCAGGGACGAGGAATGGACGTATCTGGATCTGACTTGATGTAACTAAGTAGAAGACTTGCATTTGGCTAGGTTTTACCCTGACATGCGCCGGTACTTAGACCAATGGTGATGTGAGAGATTGGTGACTTAACCCCCAGCCATGGAATGTCCCGAGGGATGCCGGACCCATTACCAACTGATGATGAGTGATTTAGACCTTCCTAAAGAAGTACGGTGCTATGACTTAAAGCATGTCTGCCATTAGAGACCAGCATACATAGAGTTAGATTCATTCATTCATTGCTTGTCTCATATCATATTGCATTTATGTTTGTTCTGAAATCCTGCCATTTATGTTATTATGGATTTAATCGCTTTACCGAGTTTCTTTGAAACTCATTCCTTTATTGTACAATGTTTGTTAGACTATTCTGCAGGTACTGAGTATTATGACGGTCCCTATGAAGAAGCACAAGGCGAAGAGGCATATCTCCAGGAAGGTGATTGCGGTTACCACAATTACACTGAAGATCCCGCGAGTGGTTATGCTCCGTACGATGCTTAGTCCGACCATTGAGTGGAAGCGTCCTTGTGCCATTTATGAGATTTACACTTATAAGGATGTTGTCTATAAAGTGGAGAACAATTTAGTTACCCATTGTACTTGCTACTGGGATTAGATTTTTGTCTAGTTTATTTTCTTTTAGAGCTACTTTTCCGCTGGTTGTAGAGTGGGATTTTTGCCTCACTTTACTTATCTGTTTTGACACTCTGATTATATCTAGTATTCGGATTTATTTATGATTCATTCTTTCCTTATTGGATCTATGGTTTATCTTCCGCACTTTTATTATGATTGTTCATGATTATGTTATTGTTTATGTGGGAGGTTGATTACTCGATACCTGATCTTCAGGCTGTGGATCACACTCTCGGGTATGCCAGATAGGGTACCGGCTGGGAGGATGTGACACTCTCTCTCTCTCTCTCTCCCTATTATTATGTTAAGTAGTGAACATAACCTAATTACACCTTGAGTGACCTTTCTGGGGGTGCAACCTTAAAGGTTTGGGCTGACTGATCTTGGGGTAAAGACACTTTTAGAACCCGTATTGCACAAATCGGGGTGTCTAAATACCTTAAAGAAAGTACTTCTGGTACGTTTCAGCTTTGAAGGACTATTGTGATTACAACAACAGTTCTAGTGTGTGTGCAGATTCCTCAACCGGTTACAACCCAATGCTTCTTCTTATATATTTGCATTACCTACTCACCACCCAAACTGCTTATGAAATGTCTGGTCATGTGACTGTTAAATAAATCAACTTCCCTATAAGTTGTCGATACTTGTGGGGGTCTTCATAGTCTTCCTCATTATCATCATCAAGGCTAAAATTTTCATTTGTTGGGGTTTCAACTAGTTTACATCCGATTTTGTTAGTTTCTTCCAGTAAATCAAGGACACATTCCTTTAGGAGAGGCTTACTCCTTTTTTGCCTCTCACCACCTCAATTCACAGGAAATAGGTTTGTGGCCCGAATCAGTAGTCTAAAATTGCTACTGTAAATATTTTTTGATTCTATGAATGTCTTCCTCATCATTTCCAGATACAATGATCTCATCTACATAGATAACCAAAACCAAAATTTTATCACCATTCTTCTTTACCATCATTGAATGATTTGAGTAGCACGTCCGAAAACCAACTTTTGTTTTAAACCATAAATGGAGCAACAAAGTTTACATACCTTGGTAGAATTCCCTCTAGAGCAACATACCCAAGAGGTTTCTCTATGTACACTTTTTCTTTAAGATCACTATAGAAAAATGCAGTTTTGACATCTAACGGGTACAAGGGCCAATTGAGATTGGTAGCTAGGGAAAGAAGAATATGTAGTAAATTTAATCTAGCCACTAGAGAGAAGATCTCAAAATAATTCAGTCCATGTGTTTGGGTATATCCTTTGGCCACAAGATGCACTCTTAAGAGCTCAACTGTTCCATTAGCACAATATTTAACCACATACACCCATCGACACCCCATGATTTTTTTTTTGGGAGGTAAGTCCACTAATGTCAAACTGTTACAAGAATGCATAACATTCATCTCTGTCACATCCACCCAGCCGGTATCCTATCTGGCATACCCGGGAATGTGATCCGCAGCCCGAGGATCAAGGATAGAGCGGCCATGCCTCCCACATACACGATAACATAGTCATGGACAATAAAATCAAGGCTTTAAGCAAGTAATAATCAGATCAAGTGAATAAGAAAAGATAATCAATCAGAGTGCGGAAAATATCAAGTATCAAGTACATATCAAGAAAATCTCAAAAGAGAAAGAGAGTGATCAAAAGTCACTCCTTCTCCAAAGCAGCGGAAATGGTTAATCAATTCAGTTACAAATCCCAACATCAAAGAGTAAATCCAAAAGAGTTATTACAACATATCCGGGTTCCAAAAAGACATAAGGGCCTAGGCTAGAGTCTCCTCCGTCAAGTATAGAGTATCCTCGTAAGTGTACACAAAGGAGACTAAGCATGGCCTCTCCCAAATCAAGGTCGGACTAACTCTAGTACGGAGGGTAATCACCCTCGTCACCTTCACCATAATCTTCATAATAGCCAGGACCTTCATCGTAGTATGAGGGATCCTGTGCCGCCTCATAGTAGGAGCCATCAATGTCTTCAGTACCTCTAGATATGTCTAACAAAAACAATTGCAGAAAGGAAATGAGTTCAAAGAACTCAGCAAGGCGAATCGTTCCACAATAAACGAATCATACGATACAAGCCACAATATTATGCAAGATGATATGAGACAATAATGAAATATGATTCTAACTCTGAGTATGCTAATCTCTAAGGTAGACATGCTTTAAGCCATAGCACCATACTTCTTTAGGTCGTCTGTTACTCCCCCTCAATCATACATGATATCTTGGGTCTGCCGGGGTAATTGGGTAAAGTCCTCATCAAAAACCATGGTTGGGGATTAAGTCACCACTCTCTCCCATCACCATTGGTATAAGTATTGGCGCATGTCACGACGAAGCCTAGCCCAATGCAAGTCATCTACTCAGTCGTATCATGTCAGATCTGGATACTTTCTGTATGTCACCGACCAACTCGGTTCCGTATCCTTCACACTAGAGTTAGCGTATCCTATGGCTACAACCAACTCGGACTACGGACTCATCAACCCTATTGGTCATCCACAAATGGTAAACGGGAAGCTCTCACGGACTTGAGCTCCCGTGAGCCCAGGTCTATCCATTTGCAACCCTACCAATAAATGGCCCCTTTCGGGTATCCGCGGTATGGTTTATGTCCTTTCACGGGGTGGTTACCGGTCTTGAGCGCCCATCAAACCATACCCTACCACGAGTCGTTCAGTCTCAATACCCTTCCGATTCGGGTCTGATACAACAAGGATAGTCCTAGCCATACACCTAGACAATCCTATGTATGTCATCCAATGACCCGGGAAAGTGTCGATGGACACCTTCGGAGAACATCCCATACTATTCCTGTCACATCCCGCCCTAAATCCACCAAGGGGATACCCTATCTGGATTACTCGGGGAGTGAATTACTGTCCTGCCGATCAAGTTTAGGAACGATCATAGTCACTTAGCACAATAATATAATCAAAAGCAAGAACAATTCCTTGTATCCAAATAATTTAATAATAAAAGTCGAGAAAGTACCTCAGAAGGATTCACAAATAACATCATAGTGCGGAAAGGATTTCATTAGTATAAACAATCAAGTGTAAAATGGAGGGAGGAAACCCGTCCTATAATATTAGCGGAAGATGAAACGACTAAAAGTAAAGGTTACAACCGATTCACCAAATAACAAGTGAAACAACTAAGTTATAGTCCCGACAATTCAAATAAAAGGTTAAAAAGGGAATGAGGCGACATCCCATCCCTAACACACAATATAAAACTGAACTGCTACAAAAAGTCCCGATCTCGGTCTACTCGTCTTTATCAACTGGTTCATCGCCACCAGTATGATACAAGTCTTCAACTCGGCCTCCAGAGGGTTGACTGCTACAGTCAACAGTGGTAGTACCTGTAGAAAAGTCTAACAATATATGTTGCAAAAAGGAGTGAGTTCAAAAGAACTCAGCAAGGTAGTCATCCCATAAAATATAAACCATATGATACAAGCCATAACATGATGCAATATGATATGGAACACATGATGCAAGTATGGTTCTAACTCTATGAATGCTGGTCTCTAAGGTAGACATGCTTTAAGTCATAGCACCATACTTCTCTGGGTCGTCTGTCACTCTCCCGTTCCATATCTTGGGAATGCCTGGGGAATATCGGTAAAGTCCTCAAAAAACCATGGTTGGGGATTTAGTCACCACTCTCTCACATCACCATTTGGTATAAGTATTGGCTCATGTCACAGTAAAGCCTAGCCCAATGCAAGTCATCTACTCAGTCATATCATCTCAGTTCCAGATACGTCCATTCCTCGCCCCCGGCGATCCTTTCCGGTATCCTTCACACTAGAGTCAGCGTAATCCCGGATTACGGACTCATCAACCCTATTGGTCATCCACATATAGTAAACGGGAAGCTCTCACGCCCTCTCACGGGTTGGTTACCGGTCTTGAGCGCCCGTGAGCCCAAGTCTATCCATATGCAACCCTACCAATAAATGGCTCCCACAATGAGATTTATGACCTCTCATGGATTGGTTACCGGTCTTGAGTGCCCACAAATCCCCATTGCTACCACGGGTCGTTCGGTCTCAATGCCCTTCCAATTCGGGTCTGATACGACAGGGACATCCTAGCCAAACAACTAGACAATCCTATGTATGTCATCCAATAACCCGGGAAAGAGTCGATAGGCACCTTCGGAGAACATCCCATACTATTCCCTCCGGTGCCCAAGGACAGAAGCGTCAATAGGACACTCCCCAATCCCAAGTTATACGTAGGCAATCACATATTCAAGTTCATCACTTCTCATGCATCCAATACATCTTCATAATACAAGTTAAATCATGATATTGAAATGAATCATCATAGACATAAGTAAACAAGAATAGTAATGTAACATGACAAGAGTATACAGATTTCAATACTATTGTTCTAACACATATATCACAGTCTTATAATGATTAAAAGAAATCAAGAGATTCTATTCATAAATAAGAACATAAATCATAAGTTGATGATCTATATGTTTATGGAGATAACCATCCTTACCTTGGGTTGAATTGATGATGAATTGAGAATACCAAGAATTAGTCCAAAAGAATTGTTAAGACCCTAAACAAACATCAATAACAAGTTAGAGAAGAAGTCGGGAAGATCGGATGTCAAACGGATCAAAACGGAGCAAGGTTGCTGTCAGCAACAAGTTTGGTCGATGGTCTTGGTCGATGGTATCGACCAAAAGGATCGACCAAAATTGTGTTCGGGACAGAATAGTGGATTTTGGGGATTTTGGTCCGAAATGGGTCTTTCGGGGTTCGGATCGATCTTAAACTTGGAGGGATGATTAATAACAATGTAAGAACACTACCTAGCAAGTATTATCACAATCCAATGGTCCAAATGAAAACCCCCAAATTGAGGTCCTATGTTCTAAAGACAAGAATCCTAGCATTCGTGAGAAATTGATGTAATTGAAAGGGAAGCTAGAGAATTAGTTGGGGAATAGGTTAGGAACATGATTACAATCATTTGCAAACCAGAGATTAGACTAATCATACTCTACATCTCAGTTTAGTATAAGAA
The DNA here is from genome assembly GCF_041222555.1 of Hakea prostrata. Lineage (NCBI taxonomy): Eukaryota > Viridiplantae > Streptophyta > Magnoliopsida > Proteales > Proteaceae > Hakea > Hakea prostrata. The sequence goes on from NC_142600.1 coordinate 39,143,219, forward strand.
ATCAAGTTGTTAAGCAAGGAATCATGGTAATGTATATGTAAGGATCAAGATGCAAGTGAAGCATAGCAAGAATGAAGGAAAAGCAAGTATAAATGGGAAGAGACGTTCATGGCAAGGTGTTTGCAAGGTTGCAGCACCTTGGCCATGGTCTCATCAGTAAAAAGAAGAAGGGCAGTGAGTAGAATAGAGAGCAAGAGAGAGAATCATACCTTAGAAGATGGTAGTTGGAGAAGAGAGACAAGGATTCTTGTAGAAGGTCACCACCCAAGCTAAGGAGGAGCCTAAGAGGAGCCTTCCCACGTTCTCAGGTGTTGAAATGAGTAAAATATCATTCTAGGTTCGAGGTTTCACTTAAATAGAAGAAGGAATATCCAAAAAGCATCTTTTTCTTGATTCTGGGCAACTTTGGTCGATGGTCCTTGGTTGATGGTATCGACCAAAACCATCGACCAAAATAGGTAACAAGTTTCAGCAAAAAATCCAGAAATAGTTCAGCAACTTCGAATAGGGATTCGGAGGGCTATACAAGGTCAAATTGAGTGATTTTTTCTCATACAAGTCAATCAAGAAGTCTAGTTTCTAGAAATACCTTTGGATCAAGCATGTGAGGTCATTACATCCACCAACTAAGCTCACCTTCTTTGATGCGCAAGCAGGATTTGCCAGACATAGTTCAGCAACTTCGGACAGGGATTTGGAAGGCTATATGGGGTCAAATGGAGTGGGGTTTTCTCCTACAAGTCCATCAAGAAGTCTAGTTTCAGGAAATATAATTTTATTGGGCACAGGAGTTCATTTTGTATTTCAACTAATTCACCCCTCTTCGGTGTGCAGATTCAAAACTAACACTGACAATGCTCTCAAGTGAGGGGCATCATCGTCAATGTTCACGGGCTTGGGTTCCGACACCAAATCATCAAACAAAAGGGTCCACAAGTCTCATTTCCCCCCACTTTGGTTTTTTGGACCTACAAGCATAATAGGTCCCGGGCCGGGCCAAGGTAGGATAAGGCCAAACATTACAGATCTACCCTAAGGGAAAGGTCTGACATGGCTTCCTAAGGTTTTCAAAGATAATAATATTGAAATTAAAGTCCAACATTTAAGGTCTAACATTCAACCAGTCTTTCTTTATCCCAAAATAAATAGGGTGTCCGGGCTAGGTTTGGGCTGGATGTTACAATTCCCTCCGATGTCCAAGGACAGAAGTGTCGGTAGGACACATCCCAATCCCAAGTCATACTTAGTCATTCACAAGCTCAATCTCATCATATCATACATGATCAATAATTCATTATATAAACAAAGGCATGATATAACATGATTAATCATATACATAATCATAAAGAATAATTAAGCATGATATTCCGAATGACATGTAACATACTATTACTGATAAAAATGCATACAACAGTCATACATGGTTAAGGAGTACACATATGAAGTATATCTACTAAGTTTCCAAGTAGAAGTATATTTGCATAATCAACGTACTTGAGGTAACGACCCTCCTTACCTTAATCGAGTCAAGAATAAAATCAAGAGTCACCAAGAATAGCCCAAAAGTCAGTGTTTGTACCCTAGACAACATATAATCAACATTAGAGAAGAAAGCAATCGAATCGGAGGTCAAACGAAGCATTTTGGCCAAAAACAGAGTTGCTGTCATATCTTGGTCGACTGGCTGGTCGACTGTCAGTCGACCAAAGCTAAACAGTAACGGGCAAAAATGGGGATTTGGCCCGAAATTGATCTTCCAATGCTCCGATCAACATGAAACTTGGAGGGAATGATTATGGCAATATGGGGACACTACACACAAAAAATTATCATGATCCAACGGTCCAATTTTGAATACCCAAATCGAAACCCTATGTCCTATATGCTAAACATCACACATTGAATTGGAATTGATTGCAATAGTAAGAATTGATGGGGAATCAATTAAGGGGATGATAAGAATTAAATTAGGATCATGAATCAATAGTAATTCAATCTAGCATACATCTACACTTCAATTTGAACTAAAAAATAGGTTGAAATGAAAGGAATCATGGGATTGTAATGTAGGTGAACATAATCATAGCAAGAATGAATTGAGATTGATGGAAATGAATGGGGAAGCTCATGGCCAAGTGTTTGCAAGGTTGTAGCACTTCAACCATGGTCCAAGGATTATAAATTAATAGAAGATTGAGTAGATTAGAATAAGAATAAGAGAAATCATACCTTGAGTTGATGATTGAGGTGAAAAACCAATGATTGGAGTCAAGGATCTTCACAAACACCAAGAGAGGGCCAAGAGAGTGTCACTCTTCGTTCTCTGGAGTGCCAATGATTGGGGTAGACCTTCATTTCCGAGTTCCAAAAAGTTAGGGTCAGAATGGAAAGTAATTTTCTAAATTTTCGAATTTCATAACTGCTGGTCGACTGGTCAGTCGACCAAGGCTGATAGCAACCTTAGAATGTGGATTTGAAAGGCCATACTGATCCGAATTGAGTTGGGTTTTCTCCTACAAGTCAATCAACAAGTCTAGTTTCAAGAATTACCTTCGGATTGAGCACGGGGGTTCAATAGGTGCTTCAACTAATTCAATCTTCTTCGATGCGCAGATTTTCACTAAACACTGACAATGTACTCAAGTAAGGGGCATCACTGTCAATGTCAATAGGCTCTGGATCAAGCATTGAATCTTCAACTAAGAGGGCCCACAAGTCTCTTCTACCTCCACTTCGGGTCTTCGGACCTACAACAGTACAAAATTCGGGCCAAGTCAGGGTTAGGATAAGGCCGAATTTTACAATCTCAGTATCCATTGCAGCTTCCAGGTGGATCATGTAGGGCTTGGGTCATAGAAGGACGTATGGGGTGATCATTGGGAGATTTATCAAGAACTTGATAGGCCAAAGGTAAATGAGAAGTAGTCACAAAGTTAGCTATTGGGTAGGCAACATTGATTGTCTCTTTCTAAGTGCAAAATCTTTTAGGTTTCCAAAGAGCAATTGGTAGGTCCTTAGAATATTAAGCAACAAGAATTACTTTTAGTGTAGAATCATGTAGAAGATCTTCCTTCCTAGGATCATTTGCCATTTTTTTCCTTCTTTGATAAGTTCGTAGGGGAACTAGAGGTATTTCTACAACTGGATCATTAGGTATAGGTATTATAGGAAGAGGATGATCAAAATTTTCAGAATAAGTTTGAAAAGCATAATATGGGGTATTTTTGAAAAAAAATTGATATCTGCATAAACATATTGGCAACGGGTAATGGGGTCAAAATTGTGAAATCCCTCATAACCCTAACCCGAAAATCTATATTGTAGGTCCGAAACCCGAAGTGAAGGAAGAAGACAGTTGTGGGCCATCCAAATTGTACCCATTGGAATTGACTTGGAACCAATGGAAGTAGATGGTGATGATGCTATGATAGAAACCATGTTGGATTTCAGAAGAAGATCTAGCTTGAATGATGACAAACTTGGTAGATGGACCAAGAGTACAGTGATGAAACAAGTGGAAGGTCCCAAAAAACTAGGTAAGACCCTTCTATAACTTGGAAAAGGACCCAAGAGGAAGATAGATCTTTCGGGGACAAAAATAATATTTTTGACCAAAGAGGTATAGGTTGGCAACCTGCCTTGGACGAAAATTTTGACCAAAGAGGTACTTTTTGGAAATTAGGTTTCTGAAACCCTATCTAACCACTTTTCATTCAAATTTGTATCACTGTGTCATAAGGCTGTCAGAGAATGTCAAAGGCATTCTAGAGCTCTCTCTCCAAGGCCAAGGAAGATTTCCAAGTATCCGTGAAGTTTTCTGCTCAATGACTCTTCTTCTACAAGGTTAGCGATCACTGTCTTCCTTCTACTTCTATATTCTCTTATTGATTCTACCTACTATAGAGATCATGAAGAAGGTCTTAAGCTACTGTAATGACCTACTCTTCTATTCTCTTAGTTCTAGAGTGAATCTCCATTCACTCTAGTTCTTTCGTGAACTTCACAGTGTGATATCGATAAAAGCCTAACATGAATCTATATGATTGTTTTTCTCTATGATTAGTTTGATTTCCAATTTATGCTAGATCATATTTTAAGTTGTTTTTAGACCTTATTCTACTTTCCTCTTAGTCCTAGAGTGAATCCCCATTCACTCTAGTCGATCCGTGAATCTAAGATTTGATTTCGGATGAAACCTAAGCTGGGACTCGTTAGGTTTTCACTCCGTTGACCATGATTGAAGCCTAAATCATATTAGATAGTGTCATACTATTATTTTAGAGTTTTCTAAACCATTTCGGAGTGATTTGGAGTCCAAATGATGAGTTTTCGATCAATTTTAGGTTTTAATATCCGTACATAGTAGCCTTGGCCGATTGGCTTGGCAGCCTTGGGCGACCAGGCCAGGCGACCAAAGGGTACAGTGATAGAAAAAAACCCTTGTTTTGTCCTCTTTTCATCTTCAAACCTTTAGGGTTTGTTCCTAACATTAAATCATCTTTGGAAAATGTGAACCTACCTTTTGATCTACTTTTCAAAGAGTACAAGTTGACAACAAGGTGAGGACATTCACTAACAAATAACATTAGTTACTTTCTATTTTTGAATGCATGATCTTTGTTACTGATTTAGGACTTGTTCATGATAGATATGCCTCCGTAATTTTAGAATGTTATAGTAATGATGATATGATATTTGTTAAGAATGTGAATGGATTGTGATACGATATCATATTTGGAATCATATTGTAATGTGATTACCTAGGTTGTGATTTTGGAATGGGGAATGTCAATTGAGTGTTTCTGTCTCGGGACATTTGTGAAATCCCCCATAGTTCTACCCCCTTTAACCCGTGGACTTAAGACCGAAAACCCAGGCCTCGAGTCGGCGACAATTGTGGGCCATTCAAGTCAAGCCCGAAGGATTGAAAATGGAACCAATGTTAGTGGATGACCCTGCTGATGACTCAAAAACTCTCCTAGAGTTTAAGTGAAGAGAGAAGATTAATCAAGATGGTGTAAAAAGGGTGATTTTGGAACTTTCGTAGATCAGCAATGAAGAATCTGATTGACATGAAGAAGATATCAAATTGAAGATCGTCAAAGACTAACGAGCCAAAAATCATCAAAATCGGAGTTCGGATGGGGGTCCAACCATGGACGGCGAGTTGGGCCGTTTGGGTGAACCAACCCTCCATCCCATTTTCTATTTAGGGGCAAAATTGGAATTTCGGGTTTTTAAGCCCAATTTATGTTTTATCTCATCCGTAAATGCATTTTTGGAGGCTAGAACGAGGTGGAGGCTTGGAGAAGAGGAGAAAGGAAAGAGAAGAGTCTTTCCCATCCAATCAAAGTTGCTCTGCTACTCGAATCATTGCAAAAATATTAGGAAATGTTAGTTTTCTTTAATCCATCTCTTATACATGGTTCTAGGAGTAATTTCTTTTCTCCTCATTTAGGAGATCTTGAAAAGGAAGGTTATTAGGTATCTTGGATGATCTCCTTTTCTTGTATTAATGTTCCCTTGTGTTTGAGAGTAATGGTTTGTCCCCTTGCAAAAGATTTTGGAATTTGACTCTCCAGGTTACCCATGAGTGATTTAGGAGAGCCGATTTGGGGCATTTTGATCTTGGTCAAATTGAAGGTACCCGTAGGATCCTTTTGCTTCCCAAAGTTTTGTTTCGATCAGACTTCGAATCGGTGGTGAATTTGAGACCATTCACTAGTGAAGTTGAGAACTAACATTTTTAAACTAGTGGTCAGAATTCTGTTTTTGTAGACGGGTACACCCGCGTGCAACTCAAAGGCGTAGCACACAGCAAGTGCCTTGCGCTCGCACGCACAGGAAAGATCCCATAAAAGAAAAAAAAATTTGCTTTGGCAAATTTCTGATTCCAGAGACCTGCCGGTCATGTGTGCAGTTGCTTGAAGTGACCTGCCCAACCCCCTTGATATTTAAATAAAAAAAATATGAAAAAAAATTTGAGCCTTCGATTTCAAAGACCCCCATGGTTTTTTTTTTAAAAAGGGAAAAAACTTTTAAAACAAATATATATATATATATATATATATATATATATATATATATATATATATATATATTAGACACTGATTTCATAGACCCCCCAATCCCCTAAAAAATAAAAATAAAAACTCTTTTTTTTGGGGGACTCTTTAAGCACTTCTATTGATTTCCAATAATATATAAAAAAATAAAGAGAAAACAAAATTTGTTAGGGACATGTTAAACACTTCTTTTGGTTTCCAATAATATAAAAAAATAATAATTAATTTTTGGGTAATTTTCATCTGGACCCCCTGAGGTTTGGTTCAAGTCACTTTTAGTCCAATTTAAGTTTTCTTTTGCATATGGCTCCCTTGTGGTTTCAAGAAATGATTAAATAAGGACAAGCTTAACAGAATCTGTTAGTTTAATAATTTTTGTGACGAAAATACCCTTATCTATTTATATGTTTTAATTTTTTTAATAAATTTATTTTTTTTATTCAAAGAATAAATGTAAAATTTTCATTTTTTATGGTGAAAAGAATCTCTTTAACACCACGAGATGAGAACCTCTGATATTTCCTCGCCATGCTGTCCGTCTTCTCCGTCGTCGGGCCTGCTCAGCCGGGAGAAAACTCACCGAGCACAAGGGCTCTGAAATGCAGTGGTGGTGTTAGTCTTCATGACACTCTATTTCTAAGTAGGATTGAGATTTATAAGAATAAATTAAAAAATGCAGCTCAAAAGTCACGATATCTAATGAAACAACCTTTGAAGTTTTCAAGCCCAGAACTCCGGAAGAAAGCAAGCAGAGATTCTATGTGATCAAATCCTCGAGACAGACACAACCCATCCGGGAATCGATCCGTGAGCTCGAAGCGGGATTCTGTGGCTATTTCCTTTACTATTTGCAATGTTTTTTAGCTTGCAATCTGTTGCTCTGTAGCCCCAATGCTCTCTGAAACCCTATATCTCTTGCTTTTGTTGTCGTGTTGAGTTGAGCTGTAATTCATGCAAGATATTTACTGTCACTTGGAATTTGCAGTGTCGATTTAAAATTTAATTTCCAAAATCAACACTTATCACGACAGCCAATAGACAACCCTCATAAACTTCTTATGTTCTGCAATTTGGTGGAAATCTTGAGGTCTCTCTCTATGAATTGGAGCGACAAGTCGTCATCGATTCATAAATGATTCATAGACTTGACTTACAGGACCTGTGCAGCATAAATATTAGGCATGATAGCAGTTAGATGATGAATGTGAACAACAAACAATTAGGACAAAAGCAAAAATTAGAAACCCAAAACGCATCCGCCTACTATAATAACAAGTAATGTAGATTCACTTAGCTTAGACCTACTTGGAGAAGATTAAGGAGAATGAGGTGCACCAACAGGGAGAAGGGGATTATTAGTGAAAGAGACATTGTTACCCGGGAAAGCTGAATTGGGAAACTTTGTGAAGAGACATTGGGACATTTCCGGTCAGGACTATTGTTCGCAAGGTTTAATTGTTGCAGATCGGGGAGATTTAGAGCGAGGATTTCGCGTAAAGCGAGTTATTTGCGAGATCTAGAGTAGTGAGCTGAGTCAAATTTGAAATAGAATCAGGTATACTGCCGTTGAAGGCGTTGTGGGAGAGATTAAGGATGGTAAGATTTTTCCAAGCTGAGAAATCTGAGGGCAAAGGACCCAAGAAGTGGTTGAATTGAAGATACAGGAATGATAGCTTTGTGAGGTTGTAGAATTCTGGAGAGAAGGGGCCAGAGAACGCGTTGGATCTGAAGCTTAAGGTTTGAAGCGCCGTACGGCGACTGAGAGTGCTAGGCGGAATCTGACCTTGAAATCCAACTCCAGGCAATCAAAGAGATACAAATCTGCCCTTGTGTTATTGAAGCAGGGCCTGCTCCTGCACCAACTCGGTGAGTTTTCTCCCGACTAAGCAACTGCGAGTTCTTTGCCAATGACGGTGAAAACTGAGACACCGGCGAGGAAATACCAGAGGTCTCATTTCATGGTGTTAAGAGATTATTTTCTAATGAGATTTTTACATATATTCTTTGAATAAAAGAAAAAAACTTATTAAAAAGGAAGAAAAAAGAAGAAGGGTATTTTTGTCATAAAAATTATTAAACTAACAGATTCTGTTAAGCTTGTCCTTATTTAATATTTTTTGAAACCACAGGGGAGCCATATGCAAAAGAAAACTTAAATTGGACTAAAAGTGACTTGGACCAAACCTCAGGGGGTCCAGATGAAAATTACCCTTAATTTTTTGGGGGGAACCTTTTAAGCACTTCAATTGGTATTTATGTTTGCCTTAAGCTCAAATGGTTAGTTGGCTTCAGGTTGATACAAGAGATGGATGTATTGGACTTGTGCACTTGTGAAGTTGGATATGATGGACATTTGTGCAATCCTAGGCATGAACTGGCCGACAACTCACAAGGCAATCATCTCATGTTCTGGGGAGAAAGTTCAATTTCATCCCATTGATGGCCTTGTTTCGAGTTCCAAGGTGATTTGGGAACTCATTGTGGAGAAGACTATAGTGGCGGCACTCCAAGCGAAGGAACTAGTGGGGGGGGGGGTACTAAACTTTGGGCTTCCATAAAAGAAAAGAAGGAAGTGAAGTCCATTGAAAACCTTGAAGTTAAGAACTTCAGGGATGTTTTTCCTGATGAATTACTTGGAATACCCCCAGGAAGAGAGTTGGATGTTGGCATTGAACTGGTACCCGGAGCTGCACCTATATCCAAAGCACTATACAGGATGGCACCCATGGAGTTGAAGGAATTTCAAGGTCAACTGAAAGAGTTACTAGGGAGAGGTTTCATCCAACCTAGTGTATTTCCTAGAAGAGCTCCGATGTTGTTTGTGAAGAGGAAGGATGGGAGTATGAGGCTGTGTATCGACTAAAGAGAGTTGAACAAGCTTACTATTAAGAAAAGATATCCTCTACCGGGGATTGATGATTTGTTTGTCCAATTGAAGGGAGCTTCATTTTTCTCTAAAATTGACTTGCGGCTAGGATTTGTAAGGCCGAATGCCATCACCTGGACAACTGGCTAATGCACTAGCCACTTTCATGGATTTGATGAATAGAATATTTGATGATGTCTTAGACAAATTTATAATATTTTTTAATGATGACATCTTGATTTATTCTAAAGATGAGAACGAGCATGTTGAACTCTTGAGGTTTTCTTAGCAAAGGTTAAGAGAAAAGAAGTTGTATGCGAATTTTCCAAGTGTGAATTTTGGCTTTCATAAGTTGTGTTCTTGGGTTATGTTGTATCTGTGGATGGAATCAAGTGGATCCAGATAAAGTTAAGGCAGTGGTGGATTGAGATCAACCTAAGCCAATTACTGAAGTTAGAAGTTTCTTGGGACTTGCCAGATACTATAGGAGGTTTATGGGAAACTTCTCTAAGTTATCCACCCTGGTGACAAGGTTGAGGAAGAAAGGTATGAAGTTCGTGTGGAGTGAATCATGTGAAAAGAACTTCCAAGAGTTGAAGAAGAGATTGACAATTCACCGGTTTTGACTGTACTTGATAACTCTTGAGAATTGACGGTCTACACGGATGTAGTGAAGATCGATCTTGGTTGTGTGTTAATACCACATGGGAAAGTGGTAGCCTATGCATCACGACAAATTAAGGGTTATGAACACAACTATCCCATTCATGATCTTGAGTTTGTTGTGGTGGTCTTTGCTTTGAAAATATGGCGCCACTATCTTTATGGAGAGATGATAGCCATTGTTCCCCAACCATAAGAGCTTGAAATTCATAAGGAGTTGAATATAAGACAACATTGGTGGTTGGAGCTAGTAAAGGATTACAATTGCGATATCCAGTACCATTCAAGTAAAGAAAATGTAGTGGTCGATGCCTTGAGTAGGAAGAGCACTTGAGGAGTGATTGATCTTAATGTTATTAGTAATGTCACGCCCTCCCAGCCGGTACCCTATCTGGCATACCCGAGAGTGTGATCCACAGCCCGAAGATCAGGTATCGAGTGATCAACCTCCCACATAAACAATAACATAATCATGAACAATCATAATAAAAGTGCGGAAGATAAATCATAGATCCAATAAAGAAAGAATGAATCATAAATGAATCAGAATAGTAGATATAATCAGAGTATCAAACAGATAAGTAAAGTGAGGCAAAAATCCCACTTTACAACCAGCGGAAAAGTAGCTCTAAAGAGAATAAACTAAATAAAATCTAATCCCAGTAGCTAGTACATTGGGTAACTAAATTGTTCTCCACTTTATAGACAACATCCTTGTAAGTGTAAATCTCATAAATGGCACAAGGACGCTTCCACTCAATGGTCGGACTAAGCATCGTACGGAGCATAACCACTCGCGGGATCTTCGAGTAATTGTGGTAACCGCAATCACCTTCCCGGAGATATGCCTCTTCGCCTTGCGCTTCTTCATAGGGACCGTCATAGTACTCAAGTACTGCAGGATAGTCTAACAACATTGTACAATAAAGGAATGAGTTTCAAAGAAACTCGGTAAGGCGATTAAAAATCCATAATAACATAAATGGCAGGATTCCGGAACAAACATAAATGCAATATGATATGAGACAAACAATGAATGAATGACTCTAACTCTATGTATGCTTGGTCTCTATTGGCGAGACATGCTTTAAGTCATAGCACCGTACTTCTTTAGGAAAGTCCACTCACATCCTCAACCATTTAAGATATCTTGGATTCTCTCACGGATCATTTCACCGGTCTTGAGCAGCCAATTGGTAATGGGTCCTTCATCCCTCGGGACAAACCTTGGCAGGGGGTTAAGTCAACACACTCTCTCACAACCATTTGGTATAAGTCTTGGCGCATGTCGGGGGTAAAACCTAGCCAAATGCAAGTCTTCTACTTAGTTACATCAAGTCGGATCCAGATACGTCCATTCCTCGTCCACCGACGATCCTTTCCGGTATCATTCACACTAGAGTCCTCATAGTCCACGACTACGGACTCATCAACCCTATTGATCATCCACATATGGTAAACGGGAAGCTCTCACGTCCTCTCACGGGTTGGTTACCGGTCTTAAGCGCCCGTGAGCCCAAGTCTAACCATATGCAACCCTACCAATAAATGGCCCCCACAATGTGATTCCTGTCCTCTCACGGGTTGGTTACCGGTCTTGAGCGCCCATGAATCCCCATTGCTACCACGGGTCGTTCGGTCTCAATACCCCTCCGATTAGGGTCGACATACACGGACATCCTAGCCAAACACTACTAGACAATCCTAGATATGTCATCCAACAATTTAGGAAGGTGTCCAGAGGGCATCTCCGGAAACATCCCATAATATTCCCGTAGTAGTCCAAGGACAGAAGTGTCAAAAGGACACCTCTCCTTTCCAAACCGTACTTAAGCATACACATGCATCAATTCATATCATCACATATATGGTAACTTCATATATGGAAAGAAATCAATAATTACAATCACTTGTATATAATTGGTAAGTAAATCATACATGAATCAATTTAATATGAATAAGTAATGCTACCGTAATCAAAGTTATGCAACAGTAGTATATCATTGTAAGAATCTAATTTAGGAATCATATCTATGATATTCAAATATAGAAACTAGATTCATGCTATCTATGTAATTAAGGAAATAACCATCCTTACCTTTTATAACTCGCAAAGGAATCCTAAGAAATCAAGTAAGATCTCGGCAAACTTGAGAAGAAGGTCCTAAACAAGTATATACAACATATTAGGAAAGATCCCTAACAGAAAAGATACCAAAACATCCAACATAGACCAATTCTGGAGTTGCTGTACTCATTGGTCGAGTGGATTGGTCGACTGGTCCCGATTGACCAATCAGTCGACCAATGCAAGACGATAAGCCTAAAAAAAAAGAGTTTTAAGATATGAAATCCGAATTTGGTGGTTCAAAAGGGTACTAATCAAGGGGTAGACTACATCAGTAGTATTCTAACATATAGGGGACCTCAAAACACTAATCCAATCAAGATATCAAGATCCAAATTAGGAAACAAAAAGTTACCATAATTAAATCAACCATGGATCTTGATGAATTTGAAATAGAAAACAAAGACAAGAACAATAGGAGGATAGATCTTTGCTTCAGGTAATGGTATCATGAAAACATACTTAGATCTTCATGGAATAAGGCTTAGAAGCATAAATCTAAATAAGGAAATAAAACCTACCATATATGTAACTACCATGCATCATGAAGAACACATAGTATGGTAGAAGAGAACAACTAGAAATCTATAGATTATGGATCATGGAAAGAAAACACAAGTAATTAACTACTAACATGATCAACATAGAAGATCCAAAGAGATCGGAATTCAGATTAGAAGTTTAACAAAGATTAGATCATGGTTTGATCATGATTCCTTCAAAAGCTTGCAATGATCATGGTTAAGATCATTGTTCTAGCCTCAAATCCTTAGGATGATCATGAGAACATGTTCGAGAGATGTTTGCAACAGAGAATGCAGCATCTCTTCTACTGTCTCAACTCAAAAAGGAAAGAAAAACAAAGATGGAGGAGAAGAAGAGAGAGTAGACATACCTTTTGATGCAAAAAGAAGAGTTTCGACGAAGATCCGTCAAGAAAACACCAAGGATGCAAGAGAGATGACTTGCAGAGGTCTTTGGTTCGTTCTAGAGAGTTTGGAGGCAGCAAATACGAAGTGGACTCGAGATTGGACTTAAATAGAGCAAGAACAACCTAATTGCCAAAGACAGCACTCATTGGTCGAGTGGATTGGTCGATCTGGCCCGATCGACCAATCGGTCGACCAATGCCGATAAACAAGACCAAAACGAGGGAATTGAAGGTCCAGATCAAATCCAATCCTAAAGGGGTTTTGCACACAAGTCAAGTGACTTACCTAATAGGTAGAAATGCCTTCAAACCAAGATAGAGAGCACTCCAAGTCCATCAACTAATCAGATCTTCATCAGGATTCAGTTTCCATAAATAGAACCTCATCATCAACTTTCATGGATTCAAAGCCAGACACCAAGTCCTCTACTGGGATGGCCCAAAGCTGACTTCTTACTTTACTTCGGGTCATCGGACCTACAAATAACAAGGTTTCCGGGTCAAGGTTAGGGCTGGGTTTTACAAGTAAGCCTTTGTTGAACTCTATCATGGAGTTAAAGTTGGAGATTGTACTAGAAGGTTCTGATGTGATCCTTGCCGCTTAGACAGCAAGGCCTACCCTAAGATCATGATCATTACCTTATAGCCTTTGGATCCATTGTTGCAGGAGAAGTTAGGGAAGATTTCTATAGATTCTGAAGGGGTGATTTATTTCTCTTTGTGAAACCCAGCCCTAACCTAACCCTGACCTTGACCCGGTAACCCGGTTGTTTTTAGGTCCGAAGACCCTGAGTAAAGGAAGAAGCCAACTATGGGCCATCTCAGTAGAAGACATGGTGTTTGACTCTGAACCCATGGATGTTGATGATGGAGTTCCATACTTGGAAGTCTGTGCAGATTTGGAAAGGAAGCTTCACTGTCTTGAAGATGAGATTAGTTGAAGGACTTGGAGTATTATCTGACTTGGTTTGAAGGTATTTCTATACACTAGATATGTCACTTGATGTGTGTGCAAAAGCCCATAAGGTTTAGAGCCCATTTGATCCTTCAATTCCCTGTTTGAACCTTACTGTCTGCCTTGGTCGACTGGACCACTCGACCAAAGGATTGCCAAATCCGTGAAATTGTAATTTTAGGGTTTTTCACTATTATTTAAACCCTACTTCGTGTTTCTTTGTTACGGCTACCTCATAAACACTTTTTGAACATGAGAACACCTCTCCGAAACTCTGTATGGTGATTTCGAAGACTCCTCTGCAGATCTGAAGCCTCTCATCGCTGTTCTGCCAATTCCAGGTTAGTAATCGCTTCCACATTGCGAATTTCTTTTCTTCGATCTTGTTCTTGATTGAGATCAGGAAGAAGATGCTGCAATCTTGCAACCATCTATTCCTTGATCTCATTCTATTCTTTGATCTATGATCATCATCAAGATCTTAACCCTAGCCGGATTAATTCTTGAAACCCTGACCCTTGTTTGATTTCTAGAAAACCTTTGGTAACCTCCCATGCGAGGGAAACCTCATGGGCAGTATTTTTGTTAATCTAAACTTGATCATTGAATGATTTTCTTGTTGTTTTTGACCAAACAATTTATTCCCTTTCATTTCGTGATCATAACCTTTTTATGGGAACCATGAAGTTTGAAACCCTAATTTCTTGGGTTAAATCAAGAACCCATATTTTTACCATGACTTGATGATTTTACCTTCCCATATGATTCTAATACATCCTAGGAAGTTCCCCTTCGAATTTTGGATCAATCCGACTTCAAACGATGAAGTTATGGCCAAAGCAGTCTGTACAATTCCGTCTTGACTTGCTTGGTCGACTGGGCCAGTGTACCAAGCACTCGACCAAAGGAGTTAGTAGCTTCGTTTTTTTCCCGATTTGATTCGTTTGCTCTCTGATCTTTTAGGTATCTTTCCTAATGTTGTATCTATGATTGTTAGGAGTTTATTTGCTAAGTTTGGAGTTGCTCTCTTTGATCTTTGGAATATCTTCGGCGATAATCAAGGTAAGGACAGTTATTTTATAATAACATAGATTGCATACTCTCTAGTTTCTACTTTATGAAACTATGAGTTTGTTTACTATTCTTGTACTTTATACTTCTGATGTACTACTGTAAGTACAGTAGCACTTCACTTATGTTTTCTTTTTCATTATTCAAGCTTATATGAATTGCTTATTATTATATTGTTAATGATTAGATCATGATTGTGTATTCTCTTTTATACGATGAATTGATGGTGTATGTCATGACTGATCTGAGAATGTGTTTGACTAGGTATGGTTTGGGATTGGGAAGTGTCCTTTTGACACTTCTGTCCTTGGACATCGGAGGGAATAGTATGGCATGTTCTCCAAATATGCCCATCGATGCTTTCCCGAATCATTGGTTGTCATACCTAGGGTTGTCTAGCAGTGTTTGGCTAGGATGCCCCCGTTATGTCAGACCCGAATCGGAAGGGTATTGAGACTGAATGACCTGTGGTAGCAATGTGATTCACGGGCGCTCAAGACCAGTAACCAACCCGTGAGAGGACGGGAATCATATTGTAGGGGCCATTTATTGGAGGGTTGTATATGGCTAGACTTGGGCTCATGGGCGCTCAAGACCGGTAACCAACCCGTGAGAGGACATGAGAGCTTCCCGTTTACCATATGTGGATAACCAATAGGGTTGATGAGTCCGTAGTCAGGGACTATTAGGACTCTAGTGCGAAGGATACCGGAAAGGATCGTCAGGGATGAGGAATGGACGTATCTAGAATTGAGTTGATGTAACTGAGTAGATGACTTGCATTGGCTGGACTTTACCCTGACATGCGCCAGTACTTAGACCAATGGTGATGTGAGAGAGCGGTGAGTTAACCCCCCCATGGAATGTCCCAAGGGATGAAGGACCCACTACCAACCGGCGTTGTGTGATTGACCTACCCAAAGAAGTACGGTGCTATGACTTAAAGCATGTCTGCCAATAGAGACCAGCATACATAGAGTTTAGATGCATATATTCATTATTTGTTTCATATTGCATTGCATCTTGTTGTGTTCTGATATATGTATTTATGTCGTTATGAGTTAACTTGCCTTACTGAGTTTCTTTTGAAACTCATTCCTTTTTGTACAATCTTTTGTTAGACTATTCTATAGGTACTGACTACTATGACGAACAGTGCGATGAAGCACAAGCCGATGAAGCGTACTACACGCAAGGTATTGGTGACAATCAAGATTACCTTGATGATCCCTTGAGTGATCAAGTTTCATACTATGATTAGAGGCAACGTGGAGTTGGAACATCTTTGTTGGATTGATGAAGTCCACTATTTGAAGATGTCATCTATAAGATAGAAAACTCTTAGTTTAGTTGTCTTTCTTATTTTCTTTTGTTTCAGCTGTATTTCTTTTAGACTTCTGCACTACTTTTCCGCTGTATCTGTGGAGTGAGTTTTTGCCTCTCTCTACTCTATTTTGATATCTTCGGATAACTGGTATCATTTTTCCGCACTCTGATTATATTGATTATTCATTTCTTGACTTTAATCTTTTGTTTATAATATTTAAACCTTGATTATTTCTTGTTTAGGATTATGTTATTGTATATGTGGGAGGATGATTTCCTCGATACTTGATCTTCGGGGTTGTGGATCACACTTCCGGGTATGCCAGTTAGGGTACCGGCTGGGGGGATGTGACACTCTTTGTCTTCCAATAATGCTCTAGTTTACAGAGGAAGAATATGTGTACCGGTGGATGAAGATCTTAGAAAAGAGATTTTAGGTGAGTTTGCAAAAAGCTTTGGGTACCCAGCGGAGTTTGAGTACAGCTCATCATCCCCAAATGGATGGACAATCTGAAAGAACCATTCAAATCTTGGAAGCCATGCGTCGTGCTTGTGTAGTTGACATGAATGGAAGTTGGGATGAAGCTAGAGAACAAAGACTTTTGGGCCCTGAGTTGATAGAAGCTATTGGAGCTATAATTGACTTGATTAGAGAAAGAATCAAGGTAGCTCAGTCTAGGAAGAAGTCTTATGCAAATAAAAGGAGGACAGATATGGAACTTTGAGTAGGCGAAAGCCTTTTCTAAAGGTCTCTCCAATGAGAGGTGTGATGAGGTTCAACATAAAGGGAAAGCTTAGTCCAAGTAATTTTGGTACCTTTGAGATTATAGAGAAAGTCGGACCGGTTGCATATCGGTTGGCACTTCTGACATCTTTGGCAGGTGTACATAATGTGTTCTATGTTTCTATGCTTCGTCAATGCATGGGGACCCCAAAACACCTATTACCACAAGAACCTAAAGGATTGACTGTGGATTTGTCTTATTAAGAAGAGGCTGATGAGACTTTGGATTGAAAGGATAAGCAACTCCAAAATCGAACCATTCCTTTGGTGAAGATTAAGTGGAAGAGTCACACAGTAGAAGAAGCTTTATGGGAGAAAGAAGATGAAATGCAGGCGAAGGATCCTATCCTCTTTGGTACCTCAAGTACATCGATTTCAAGGTCAAAATTTCTTTTAAGGGGGGAGGAATGTGAAATCCCTCGAATTTCTACCCCTTTAACCCGTGGATTCAAGACCTAGAACTCGGGCCTCGAGTCGGCAACAATTGTGGGCCATTCAAGTCAAGCCCAGAGGATTGGAAATAGAACCAATGTTGGTGGATGACCTTGGTGATGACTCAAAAACTCTCTCAGAGTTTAAGTGAAGATAGAAGATTAATCACGATGGTGTAAAAATGATGGTTTTGGAAAGTCCGTAGATCGATGATGGAGAATCTGATTGACACGAATAAAATATCAAATCGAAGAACGTCAAAATACCTTTATAAAGAGTTAAAAATCATCAAAATCAGAGTTTGTATGGGGGTCCAACCATGGACGGAAAGTTGGGCCTTTTGGGTGAAACAACCCCCCATCCCATTTTCTATTTAGGGGCAAAATTGGAATTTTGGGTTTTTAAGCCCAATTTATGTTTTATCTCATCCGTAAACGCATTTTTGGAGCTAGAATGAGGTGGAGGCTTGGAGAAGAGGAGAAAGGAAAAAGAAGAGTATTTCCCATCCAATCAAAGGTGCTCTGCTACTCGGATAATTGTGAAAATATTAGGAAAGGTTAGTTTTCTTTAATCCTTCTCTTATACATGGTTCTGAGAGTGATTTATTCCCTTCATTTAGGAGATCTTGAAAAGGAAGGTTATTAGGTATCTTGGATGATCTCCTTTTCTTGTATTAATGTTCCCTTGTGTTTGAGAGTAATGGTTTATCTCCTTGCAAAAGATTTTGGAATTTAACTCTCCGGGTCACCCACGAGTGATTTAGGAGAGCCAATTTGGGCCTTTTTGATCTTGGTCGAATTGAAGGTACCCGTAGAATCATTTTGCTGCAGATTAGACTTTCCCAAAGTTTCGTTTCGATTAGACTTCGAATCGGTGGCGAATTTGAGACCATTCACTAGTGAGGTTGAGAACTAACATTTTTAAACTAGTGGTCAGGATTCTATTTTTGTGGGAAGATTTTGGGATATCCTTTGAAACCAAAATTTACTCTAATTGTGATAATTATTTTTCTTGTATGAATAGGTTAATATATCTTTAGTCACTAATTTGTGGGAAGGAATGACTAATCTTTGGAGAAAAGAATGAAGTGGAAGGTGAGGAATATACTGAACCTTATCTTGCATGTTTAATTATGTTAATTAATTTTTATTATTGATATCTTGACTTCTTTAGTATTATGTTGTGATTATGTCTTCTATTTTTCAATATCTTTGAATGGTGATATGAGAATGTATGAGATGGATAAGATTGAATGGATTGAGTTTTTCTTGTTGAATCCTAAATTATTGATATGAAAATATATTGATGATGTTGAATTAAATTACTCCTTTTATTTTATGCTGCTTCTAAGGTTGTGGGTTTCCCATTGCCTTAGTGACATAATGTGATTCCGTAGATTGTGATTGGTAATGGGGAATGCCCTTTTGACATTTTTTCCATAGGATACCGGAGGAAGCAATATGAAATGCATTCCTATGATGCCCTTGGTGCTTTCCCTAATTACTGGTTGACATATCTAGGGCATGTCTAGAAGTGTTTGGTTAGGTGACCTTATGAGTACTACTACCCTTTCGGCAGGGGTATTGAAGCCGGTTAACTCGTGATGTTAGTGGCTAGGTCCTGTGTGCCAATCATGCCCACTATCATTGTGAAATCCAGCCCAAAGCTAGCCGGGACACCCTATTTGTTTTGGGATAAAGAAAGGCTTGTTTAATGTTAGACCTTGAAGTCGGACCTTGATTTCAATGTTCCTATCTTTGAAAGCCTTAGGAGGTCATGTCCGACCTTTTCCTTAGGGTAGATCCAATGTCCTGAGGTGAAGGAAGAAGTCCTTGTGGGCCTTCTTTGTGGAAGACATGGTGTTTGTCCCGAAACCCATGGATATTGTTGATGGTGCTCCATACTTGGAAGCATTGTTAGTGATTGTTCAGAATCTGCAGCCTGAAGAAGGTGAGCTTAGTTTGTAGACCTAATGAGCTCCCAAGCCCGATCCAAAGGTAGGTCTTGAAACTAGACTTCTTGATTGACTTGTTGGAGAAAACCCCACTCAATTTGACCCCATATAGCCCTTTGAATCCTTGTCCGAAGTTGCTGAACTATGTCTGGCCAATCCTGCTTGCACATCAAACAGGAGTGAATTATTTGAAGTAACTAATGAACTCCTGTACTCAATCTGAAAGTATTTATAGAAACTAGACTTCTTGATGGACTTGTAGGAGAAAATCCCACTCAATTTGACTCCATATAGCCCTCTGAATCCATGTCCAAAGTTGCTGAACTATTGCTGAGTTTTCTGCTAAACTATCTTTGGTCAATCCTCTTTGGTCGATCCCATCAACCAAGGAGCATCGACCAAGGCACCCCAGATTCGAGAAAAAAGATGCTTTTTGGATATTCTTTCCTCTTTTTAAGTGAAACCTCTAGAACCCCAGTTTACTCATTTCAACTCTTGAGAACGAGAGAAGGCTCCTCTTAGGCTCCTCCTTGGCTTGGGTGGTGATCTTCTACAAGAATCATAATCTCTTTTCTCAAATCTCTTCCCCAATGTATGTTTCCTCTCTCTCATCCTCTATTCTACTCATTCCTCTACTCTTTCTTGCTATTGAGACCATGGCTAAAGTGCTACAACCTTGCAAACACTTGGTCATGTGTTTCCCCTTTCACTTCCATTGTTTTTCTTTCATTATTGTTATGCTATGCTTCCATTACAATCAATAGCATTGCATTTCTATGATTCTTATCATTCCAACTTGTCTTATTGATCTAAACTGATGTGTAGATGTATGCTAGGTCTGATTTACTATTGGTTTATGATTCTCATTTAGTTCTTATCACTTCCTTAGCTGATTCCCCATCATTCCTTGCCATTGCAACAAATTCCATTTCAAATCTTGATGTTTAGCATATAGAACATAGGGTTTCAATTTGGGTATTTTTAATTGGACCGTTGGATCATGATAATATTTGTTGTGTAGTGTTCTATATTGCTATAATCAATCCTTCCAAGTTTTGGATCGATCCTAGCCCCGGAAGATCGGTTTCGGGCCAAATTCACTATTCAGCCCGTTACTGTTCATCTTGGTTGACTGCTTGGTCGACTGACCAGTTGACCAGTCAGTTGACCAGATGAAGTCAGCAACTCTATACTTGCTCGATTTGCTCCGTTTGATCTCCGATTTGATTGTTTTCTTCTCTAATGTTGCACATATGTTGTCTAGGGTTCAAGTAATAAGTTGGGGACTATTCTAAGTGATCTTTGGGATTAGTTTCGACTCGATTAAGGTAAGGACAGTTATGACCATAATTACATGGATTATGTGAATGATGCCTCTATGTTGGAAATTTGGTAGATTCACCTTCTCTCACGGAGTGGTTACCAGTCTTGAGCGCCCACAAATCCACACTACTACCACGGGTCGTTCGGTCTCAATGCCCTTCCGATTCGGGTCTGATATGACAGGGACATCCTAGCCATACATCTAGACAAGTCCTATGTATGTCATCCAATGATCCAGGAAAGCGTCGATGGGCATCTTCGGAGAACATCCCATACTATTCCCTCCGATGTCCAAGGACAGAAGTACCAGTAGGGCACTCCCCAATCCCAAATGATACCTAAGCAATCACATGCTATTTCCATCCATTACATATCAACAATACATTATCATATTGAAAACATGTCATAACATCTCATAATATAGTGTATAAATAAATGACAAGAATAAGTAAACATGATAAACCAAGTAATTAAGCATGGTGCCACTGTCATAAGGTAACTACAGTAGTCATATGATGTCTAAAATCAATTAATAAGTTAAGTCTACTAAGTTACCAACAACAGTGTAAAAGTCATACAGTCTACGTTATATGGCAATAACCGTCCTTACCTCAAATTGTGAAGAAGATGATCCGAAGTCACAAGAGAATGGTCTAATTATAGTCTTAAAGCCCTAAACAAACATACATGAAGGATTAGAGAAGAAATCAAAACAATCGGAGATCGAATGGATCAAAACTGGGCAAAAGTTGCTGACAGCAACCTTGTTGGTCGATACATTGGGTCGATGGCATCGACCAACAAGCATCGACCCAAAGAGTTTCGGACAGCAAGCTGGGTTTTGGCCCAAATTTGGTCTTCCGGGTCTCGGATCGATACGAAACTTGGAGGGAATGCTAGGAACAGTAGCAGGAGACTATGTAGCAAGAATTAACATGATCCAATGGTCAAATTGAAAACCCCCAAATTGAGGTCCTAGGTTTAAACTTGCAAGAACCATGTTCTTCAATGAAATCAATTGTAATTGCAAGAGAACTTAGGACTTCAATTAAGGGAATGATGGGAAGTAGATTAGAGATACATACTAACATATAATCGGACCTAATTGAAAGAGAAATCAGATTAAGAGATGAATTCATGTCGTAAAGAAGAGAAAAATCAAAATAAGAAAGCAAGAACATCATGTATGAGAATCATAGCATGGAAAGGGTGAAGAGAGGTTTAATCAAAGCAAAAGAGCTTGTAGAAGAGGTGGTTGCAAGGTTGCAGCACCTTCTTCACGAACTCAGTAGCAAGAACAAGATGAGGTAGAAGTAGATTAGAGAGAGAGTGAGAGATTACATACCTTGGAGAAGAGATTAGAGAAGAGAGACAATGATTCTTGAAAAAGATCAACACCCAAGCCAAGGAGGAGGCTTAGAGGAGCTTTCCCACATTCTCAGATGTTGAAATGAGTGAAATAATGATTTAGGTTCGAGGTTTCACTTAAAATGAGGAAGGAATATCCAAAAAGCACCTTTTTATTTGAATCTGGGCTTGTTGGTCGATACCTTGGGTTGATGGTATCGACCAACAGTAGTTTCAACATAATTTTCAGGAATAGTTCAGCAACTTCGGATGTGGATTCGAGGGGCTATACAAGGTCAAATTGAGTGAGGTTTTCTTCTACAAGTCAATAAAGAAGTTTAGTTTCCAGAAATACCTTTGGATCAGGCATGGAAGTTCATTAGGTCCACCAACTAAGCTCACCTTCTTCGATGCGCAAGCAGGATTTGCCAGACATAGTTCAGCAACTTCGGACAGGGATTTGGAGGGCTATATGGCGTCAAATTGAGTGGGGTTTTCTCATACAAGTCCATCAAGAATTCTAGTTTTTGGAAATACTTTCAGATTGAGCACAGGATTTCATTATGTGTTTCAACTAATTCACCCCTCTTCGGTGCGCAGATTTAAAACTAACACTGACAATGCTCTCAAGTGAGGGGCATCATTGTCAATGTCCATGGGCTTGGGCTCCGACACCAAATCATCAACCAAAAGGGTCCCCAAGGACTTTTCCCACCACTTCGGGTCATTGGATCTACAGACAATACAAATTCCGGGCCGGGTCAGGGTAAGGATAAGGTCGGACATGGCCTCCTAAGGCTTTCAAGGATAACAACATTGAAAACAAGGTCCGACTTCAAGGTCTAACATTAAACAAGTCTTTCTTTATCCCAAAACAAATAGGGTGTCCTGGTTAGGTTTGGGTTGGATTTTACAAGTTATGTTGAGCTCATTCCTTTTTATGTCTTTTTCTATTAGATTATACTGCAGGTTATGAGGACTTCTTCCAAATGGATGATTCGTTGCCGGCATGTCTTCTTGATGGAGTGACCGAAAAAGAAGTGGATGCGCATGGAGCTTTATGCCAGTGTCAAGACTATTTTTTTGGGGTTGAATTCCATTAGAGAATTAGTTTAGTTTATTTTTCCATTGCAATGAAAATTACTCTATTTTCTTTTCAAAGCTCTAATGTTATACCATTTTGATTTGAAGTAATGGATGATTGTAACCATTATTTCGGTTTCGGTAAATTTATATTTGAAACTTGATTTATTCTTGTCCGTTTGATTTTGCTATATCATATATTGTGTGGAATTGTCACTGAACCTAAATCTTGCGGTGTATCACCCCTAAGGGTATTCGGGTTGACCGGATCCTACTGGGTGGGGTGTGACAACATTAGTGGAGGTGGTATGGGATGCTTTCTTATGATGCCCCTTGGCACTTTCTATGATAATTGGATGTCATACCTAGGTTTTGTCTAGAAGTGTTTGGTTAGAAACTCATCATATCTCACCCTATCGACGTGGATTTTGAGGCCGAGTGACCCGTGGTAGCAATGGGGATTGTGGGTGCTCAAGACTGGTATCCAACCCATGAGAGGACATGAGAGCTTCCCATTTATTAGATATGGATGACCAATAGTGTCATATCCCGCCCCAATTCCACCCAAGGGGTACCCTATATGGGTTACTCAGGAGTGATCCACAGCCCAACAAATCCAGTTTAGGAACGATCATATCCACTTATCACAATAATATAATCAAAAGCAAGAACAATTTATAGTATTCAAGTAATCTAATCATAAAAGTTAAGAAATGATCATAGAAGGATCACAAAAAACATCAAAGTGCGGAATAACAAGTACCAAATTAAAAGACAACTATAGAGTATAGCGGAAATATACTCTACAAACATGTGCGGAAGGTAGATCGAAATAAGGTAAAGGTTACAACCAGATCTCCAAAGAAGGGAAATAAAAAGGTAAGCAACTAAGTTATAGTTTCTTCTAACTTATACAATGTCTCCTTAATAACATAATCATAAGAAATTAAGTCAGGTCGGGTCTACTCCTGACAAATATGAGTCTTGAACTGATAGCCTTCACCGATGTAGTCACCATAGCCAAATTGGTATGAGTCACCAACTTAGTCCTCCAAGTGTTGACTGTCACAGTCAACAGTAGTAGTACCTGCAGAAAAGTCTAACAAAATATGTTGCAAAAAGGAGTGAGTTCAAAAGAACTCAGCAAGGAAAGTTATTCCATAATACATAAGCCATATGATATCAATCATGAAATGATGCAGATGATATGAGACATAAGATGCAAATATGATTCTAACTCTAAGTATGCTGGTCTCTATGGTAGACATGATTTAAGTCATAGCACCATACTTCTTTAGGTAGTCTCAGTCACTCATCACCGGGGGGAATTGGGTCCTGCATCCCTCTCGGACAAATCCATGGTTGGGGGTTTCGGTCACCACTCTCTCACATCACCATTTGGTCTAAGTATTGGCACATGTCAAGGTATAGCCTAGCCCAATGCAAGTCATCTACTTAATCATATCATGTCAGTTCCAGATACCTCCATTCCTCCCCTCTCGGGATCCTTTCCGGTATCCTTCACACTAGAGTCACGGATATTACTCACCGGACTCATCAACCCTATTGGTCATCCACAAATGGTAAACGGGAAGCTCTCATGTCCCCTCACAGATCATTTCACCGGTCTTGAGCGCCTGTGAGCCCAAGTCTAGCCATTTGCAACCCTACCAATAAATGGCCACTTCCGCGTATCCGCAATGCAATTTATGTCCTCTCACGGAGTGGTTACTGGTCTTGAGCACCCACAAATCCACACTACTACCACGAGTCGTTCAGTCTCAATGCCCTTCCGAATCGGGTCTGATATGATAGGGACATCCTAGCCATACATCTAGACAAGTCCTATGTATGTCATCCAATGATCCAGGAAAGTGTCGATGGGCATCTTCGGAGAACATCCCATACTATTCCCTCCGATGTCCAAGGACAGAAGTACCAGTAGGGCACTCCCCAATCCCAAATCATACCTAAGCAATCACATGCTATTTCCATCCATTACATATCAACAATACATTATCATATTGAAAACATGTCATAACATTTCATAATACAGTGTATAAATAAATGACAAGAATAACTAAACATGATAAACCAAGTAATTAAGCATGGTGCTACTGTCATAAGGTAACTATAGTAGTCATATGATATCTAAAATCAACTAATAAGTTAAGTCTACTAAGTTACCAACAACAGTGTCAAAGTCATACAGTCTATGTTATATGGCAATAACCGTCCTTACCTCAAATTGTGAAGAAGATGATCCAAAGTCACAAGAGAATGGTCCAATTATAGTCTTAAAGCCTTAAACAAACATACATGAAGGATTAGAGAAGAAATCAAAACAATCGGAGATCGAATGGATCAAAACTGGGCAAAAGTTTCTGACAACAACCTTGTTGGTCAATACATTGGGTCGATAGTATCGACCAATAGGCATCGACCAAAAGAATTTCGGATGACAGCAAGCTGGCTTTTTGGGTTTTGGCTCAAAATTGGTCTTTCGGGTCTCGGATCGATACGAAACTTGGGGAACAGTTCAAACACAATATAGAGACACTAATTATCAAAGAATTAACATCATCCAATGGTCAAATTAGAAATCCCCAAATTGGCATATCAAGTTCAAGAGTTGTTAATCATGGCATTGGCTATTTCTTTGGGTTTTGGCTCAAAATTGGTCTTCCGGGTCTCGGATCGATACGAAACTTGGAGGGGATGCTAGGAACAGTATCAAGAGGCTATGTAGCAAGAATTAACATGATCCAATGGTCAAATTGAAAACCCCCAAATTGAGGTCCTAGGTTTAAACTTGCAAGAATCATGTTCTTCAATGGAATCAATTGAAATTGTAAGAGAACTTAGGAATTTAATCAATAGAATGATGAGCAGCAGAATATAGACAATTACTAACATATAATCAGACCTATTTGCTAAGGAAAATCAGATTAAGAAGATAAACTCATGTTTCCATGAAGAGGAAATCAAAATAAGAAAGCAAGAATATCAAGTATAAGAAACATAGCATGGAAAGAATGAAGAGAGGTTTAATCAACCCAAGAGAGCTTGTAGAAGAGGTGGTTGCAAGGTTGCAACACCTTCTTCACAAACTCAGTAGCAAGAATAAGATGGGGTAGGAGTAGATTAGAGAGAGAGTGAGAGATTACATACCTTGGAGAAGAGATTAGAGAAGAGAGACAATGATTCTTGTAGAAGATCATCACCCAAGCCAAGGAGGAGGCTTAGAGGAGCTTTCCCACGTTCTCAGATGTTGAAATGAGTGAAATAATGATTTAGGTTCGAGGTTTCACTTAAAAGGACAAAGGAATATCCAAAAAGCATCTTTTTCACGATTCTAGGCTTGTTTTGGTCGATACCTTTGGTTGATAGTATCGACCAACAGTATTGACCAACAGAGTCTCAACAGGATTTTCAGGAATAGTTCAGCAACTTCGAACAGGGATTCAAAAGGCTATACAAGGTCAAATTGAGTGAGGTTTTCTCCTAAAAGTCAAAAAAGAAGTCTAGTTTCCATAAATACACTTGGATCAAGCATGAGACTTCATTAGGTCCATCAACTAAGCTCACCTTCTTCGATGCGCAAGCAGGATTTGCCAGACATAGTTCAGCAACTTCGGACAGGGATTTGGAGGGCTATATGGGGTCAAATTGAGTGGGGTTTTCTCCTGCAAGTCCATCAAGAAGTCTAGTTTCGGGAAATACTTTTGGATTGAGCACAGGAGTTCATTATCTATTTCAACTAATTCACCCCTCTTCGGTGCGCAGATTCAAAACTAACACTGACAATGCTCTCAAGTGAGGGGCATCATCGCCAATGTCCATGGGCTTGGGCTCCGACACCAAATCATCAACCAAAAGGGTCCACAAGGACTTTTCCCACCACTTCGGGTCATTGGATCTACTGCCAATAGAAATTCCGGGCCGGGTCAGGGTAAGGATAAAGTCGGATATGGCCTCCTAAGGCTTTCAAGGATAACAACATTGAAATCAAGGTCCAACTTCAAGGTCTAACATTAAACAAGTCTTTCTTTATCCCAAAACAAATAGGGTATCTCGGGCTAGGTCTGGGCTGGATTTCACAAATAGGGTTAACAGTTCGAGTTGGTTGGAGCCATAGGATACGATGACTCAAGGGGGAAAGGTATTGGAACGGATTGCTAGAGGTAAGGAAGAGAAGTATCCAACCCTGAGATTGATATGACTTAGTAAATGACATGCATTGGGCTAGGTATAACCCTAACATGTGTCAGTACTCATACCAATGGTGGAGTGAGAGAGTGGTGACCTAAACCCCAGCCATGGTGATGGGTTGAGATGGATGCCTTGACCCAATAACAGAAGAGAACCCAAAAGACATGCTTAAGAGCCATGAGGGAGAGTGACTTAGATTGCCCAAAGGAGTATGGTGTTCTATCTTAATGTATGTCTGCCACTAGAGACTAGCATATGTTAGAGTTAGAAGCATACTCGTATATTGTCTCATATCATGTTGCATCATGCTTTGTTCTTGAATATTGATTGTAATGGTTATTTGTACTTGAACTACTTGCTGAGTTCTTTTGAGCTCACCCTTTGGGGACAATGTTTTCTTTAGACTTTGCTGCTGGTGTTGATGATGCCACGACCCAGGAGAAGGAGGCCACAACGAGTGATCTGAACTATTTATAGAGTATTGGCGATCACGAACATCACAGTGAAGATTGTCCGTGTGATGACTATGCGTACCAGGATAAGTCCTATTTTGGAGTTGGAGTACCCCGTAGTGGATATGGAGGTCTTTGAATATAAACATTATCTTTTTGACAAAGAGAGATATTATGAATAGTACTTAGGACATTTTTTAGACTTCTTTAATTCTTCCAGTTTTAATACTTTTAGTTGACTATTCTTCCGCTTTTGACTATTAGAGTTTATTTCCGCGTACTCTGTTACTCTAATTACTTTGGTATCAATTTCCCGCACTCTGATTATGTTTTGAAATCAATTAAATATTTATTTCTTTTAATTATATTAATACAATGATTATTTCTTGCTCATGATTATACTATTTTGCTATGTGGGAGGATGATTGTTAAGACTTGATCTTCAGGGTTCTGGATCACATCTCCAAGTATTGTAGTTAGGGTACCAGCTGGTGGATGTGACAGAGTGGTATCAAAACCCAAAGGTTTCATACAATCTTAACCACAAAACACAGTAGTGGAGCATCTTCCGATCATAGATCCAAAAGTTACCCAACTCTCTTAGAGTGAATAATAAAAAACATCAAAATAGATACTTGAACAATGAAGCATAATACAACGAGTATGAATAATGTACAATAACCATGGTGAAACAAACATACATTATATTTGAATAAAGGAAATTCATAATGTACAATAGGGGTGTCAATTTGCAACCCGAATTGTTAAAACTGGACCGCACCAGCCCGTTATAGCCCAAACTGGCCCGAACCGAACCTTAATGGGCCGTAATTGGGCTGAAGGTTGCAGAGCCCGCACCAACCCGAACCCAAACCGCAACCTGTTATAACCCGTTTTATAGTTTAACATTAAATATTGTTTGAATCATCATATTACCACTAGGTAGTTGGTAAAAACTATCAGAAAAATTGAGCATGAATTCAAAGATCAAATAGTCAATCTACTGCTTGTAAGGGACAATTAGAAGAGTTAAGTATGAATGTCCAATTGAATGTACCAAGTTTGTTTAAATCAAGTAAATATTTATCCTATCCAAAGGTATTTCTTTTGCATTTCAAATTAAATACCAACCCAAAAAAAGATATGGATTTCATAAAAGGAAAAAAAATGTAACATTCTCACAAAAAAAATACCCAATTTCAAGACAATCAATCATAGGTCATAGCATAAGTTAGAATTTAAAATGGTTTTTGGTTTGAAGATTTGTTTTAGGAAGACTATCTGGTAGAGCCTGAAGAATAAGCTTGCAGTTTCTATGTTATTGCTTGCTATCTGGGTTCTTAATTTCTACAAGGTGGGTGGGATTTCTACAATATTGAATGACTTTTCATTTCCTAATGAAAATTGATCAATAGCAATTTTATTTTTTCATAGAATTTTGGCTCTTGTTACAAGATGCTTAACTATTTCTTTTTTGTTCTTTTTCTTGCATATCATAAATTGTTAGTCCAAACCGTTAGTCAACCCGAGTATACACCGTTAGCACAAACTGTTAGCTAACCTGAACCCAAACCGCACCAAACCGAAACCGGCTCGAAACCGTTATTTTGCTAATGGGTCGTGTTTGGGCTGAGTACTTTTGAACCCGAAAGCACACCGTTGACATCCCTAATGTACAATAAGCCAAGTGAAACAACTGAACTTCATTAATTCATTAGAGAATTTTTACAAGATGAAAATAAATAAGTACATCTGAAGTCAGCATAAAAGAAAATCATCATCCTGTCCCTAATCTAGTGCTTGACCCTCATCCTTATCATCCTCATCCTCGGATCCTACATATCCCTGGAGACTCATCATCGATATCAATCGAGCTCCTATAACCTCTCCCATGTCAAGGAAAAGTACCGTAGTGTCCTCCAAGCTAACCTTGAAGTAGCAGAAGAGAAGTGTAACAAGCCGACTAAAATATGGATTCTTGATGTAACAACCCCTGTATTTCTAACCCAGAATCCGTATTGCAGGTCCGAGAACCCGAAGGTCTAGTTGGGTTGATTTGTGGAGTGTCCAAATAGAAGTCCATAATACATACCCTGAACCCATGGATTTGGATTCTCTTGATGAAGAACCTACCTTGCTGGAAAGTTGGACCACTGGTAGAAGGCAAGTGGTGTTTGGAGATGTCCGAAATGAAGATAAGGCCTCCTCCATGTGTTGATTAGAGTTAGGTTGTGTTTGGGTTTCAACCCCTTGAGCAAAGCACCCTTGCACAACAATGTACTAGGGGGCGGTTGCTTGAGGCGGTTGATTGAACCAAGCGACCCCCAGGTTCTGCTTATGGAAAAATACCCTAATTTTCCCCCTGTTCGTTATAAATAGGAACCCTCGCCCTATTAATGCATTATTATATTCGGGATTGCTATTTTTGGCGATTAGGCGGCAATGGAGACGTGCTGGAAGGTGGGCAAAGTGTTGATGGTGATCTGAAACCTTTTCCCTTCTTTTCTTGCTAATCTGGTTAAGGTGGGTGAATCCCTTTCACTCATTCTCTTCTTTCAGCTTTTGATTGGTATAAACACATCCCCTTTTGGTTGATAGTTACCTTTCTTGATTGGTTGTATCCCCTTTTCAATGTGTTTGAGAAAATTCTGTCTGAAAATGAATCCTTGCATTCCGAATAAAGGATGGATCTAATCAAGGGAAATGATTTGGGTGTTAGATCTGTGTTAATTTTAGGTTGTTGTTTTGCCCCTTTGTCATAGACTTGTTAAGATTGAAATTTGGATTAAGGTCATCCCAAAATGGATTGAAATCGGATGATTAAAAGTCTGAATTTTGGAGTTGGAAAATTTTTTCGTAACAGGCGGTCGTTTGTGAGGTCGCTTGACCCAAGCAACTGGCTGGGTCACAGTAGCTATATGAAGTTGTTTGTTGCTCTGTTTTGACTCATGACTCTTGTGTATTTTTGTAACCCTATATTTAGGTGTTCTCTGAGTCTACTGAAGGTCTTGTAATTATGATTGGATTGCACTTTAGTAAGCTTTTACTAAATTATAGGTAAGCACATGCATTCTTATTTATATGCAATTACATATACATGGTGATTTAGCTGTTCTATATATTATTCTTTGATCATGTATCTTGTTGTAATTGTATAAAGCATTGAATCTTATTGTATACTTGTTGTTTGTGGTGTTCCTTGATGTACTTTATCTTTTATGATATTGTACAACTGTTTTGGTATGATAATGAGTGATGAAGTGTAGTTGTGATGGAAAAGGGTATTCCATTGGGATATCTTGGCTTGAGATATCAGAGGGCTGTGGTATGGGACACGTGCTCACTGATGCCTCTAGCACTATCATGACTACTGCATGACATACCTAGGGAGTCTAGAATTGCATGGCTAGGTACCCTACATACTATTACCCTTTCAGTAGGGGAATTGAAGCCAGGTGACCCATGACAATGGTGACGTGACTCTGTTTCATCCTACAGTGGTAACTAGTCGGTGCAAAGATTCAGTGGTCCACTGTTGGTCA
The DNA here is from genome assembly GCF_041222555.1 of Hakea prostrata. Classification (NCBI taxonomy): domain Eukaryota; kingdom Viridiplantae; phylum Streptophyta; class Magnoliopsida; order Proteales; family Proteaceae; genus Hakea; species Hakea prostrata. The sequence continues at coordinate 39,174,353 of NC_142600.1, forward strand.
TGCAATGGTAGGGTTGAATATGTTAGGGTTGGGCTCATGGACGTCCAAGGAGTCGACCGGGTGTCGTGAGGAGTCATGAGAGCATCCACCCCAATAATATGTGGATGACCATAGGGTTAAGGAATGGAGTCCAACAGCAGTAGCCAGTCCATAAGGGTTATCATTCCTAGGTTGCGAAGGATACTGAACCGAGTTGGTTGGTGCCATGGGGAAGTATCTGGACTTCATATAGTATGTTACTAGTATCATTGCATTGAATTAGAAACCTTAACATGCGCCAGTACTCATGCCAATGGTCATGGTAAGAGAGTGTTGACCTAAACCCTAGCCATGGTTTGAGAGCCAGGTGTGGACTTACTCCTTTACCCAGGATCCCAATAGGGGTAGCTAGTTCGTGAGGGATCAGAGTGATTGGACCTACCCAGAGGAGGGCTGGTGTATATCTTAAAGCATGTCAACTATTAGAGACTTGCATAGTTAGATCTTGGTAGCATTCATATTTCTGCATACCATCCATATCATTTCATATGTGCATTCATGGATTGTATTGACATATATATGAGAATTGTTTGTTCCTTACTGAGTTCGTCAAAACTCATTCCTTTCATTGTATATATTATATGAGTTGTACAGATGGTGGCACAATGTTGGAAGTTGGAGATGATTCGTATGAAAGAGCCTTCTCATATGAAGCTGATGTGGCACAGATAGTGGTACATGAACTTGCAGAGCATGAAGCCTCCTGCGGATGCTTGGAGTGCGCTTATAGCACCCATTGACAGACAAAGGAGGCAAATTTCCAGGATATATGAGGACCGCATTGAGAAGGACTGGAGGACCCCCCCCCCCCCCTTCCTTATTATTCATGGGAAATATCATTTAGATATGGAGAAAAAACTAGAAAGAAGATTATTTAGTTTTGTTTATTTTTCTTCCACTGAACTCAATTATACATTTGATTCTTGTTTCTTTCCTTTGATTCATTCATTGACTTTATTGGAGTATTTGTACTCCTATAATCCTTTGATTTAATTATTGAAATTATTCTTGCTCATGATTATCTAGTACTTGCATTTATTATTATTCATGGTAAGACTGTGGATCCTGTGACGGATTGCACCCACGGGTTGTCGGGCGGGTAACCGAGACCAGTGAGTGGGGTGTGACACCTGACCCCAGGATACTCTACTCTATCGATCATCATGTCCTGGATGATATAGGCCAAGTCTATAGGGAGACCCATGTACACTGAGTATATCACTAGTGCCTCCATCACCGAAACCTTGTTGTGATGACCTCCCTTTAGGATGATGTTCTTGCCGATGATGCTAGTGATGATCATGGCTTAAGGGAGCATTTGAGTACTGCTCCTAGGGCTAACGTAGCACTCGTCATTCCAAAGCATAGAGAAAATCTTGCTAAGCTCGTAGGGGAGTAAAACATCACTACTATCAATACCAACTGGAATCCACCAACATGCATCCGAAACATGTGGTACTCGAAGAATGTGAGCCAACACCCAAGTGGAGAAGCAGATCTCAGTCTCTCTGACTCGTGTGGAGATAATCAGTCTAGTACCTCCGCGACCGTTGCCCTCAATGTGGTAGGTAAGGTTACTGTAGAAGTACCTGACGAGATCTAGGTAGACCGACAAGTCATCAGTGAGGAGATGGTCCCATTGTAGAGCGTGAAACCTCTCCTGAATGTGGAAGGCCTCTAACTCGCCCATTACGACCAGACAGCCGTACTTAATTGGAGACTCCTCAAAGTAGGTGTGGGAGAGAAACTCTGCCTCTGACATGTCAAATAGATCTAACCGCTCGACCTCCTGTCGGGGGAACTGAGCAAAGCCTCTACCTCTCATGGAACCTAAGCCTCTACCTCAACATGGCATGCTGTAAATCTTAAAAGACAAGACAAGATTTGCATTGTGTTAGTAAAGAAAATTCAGCAGGCCTAATTTTAGCAAAGAGAGGTATTTTGGTAATTTTCGGAAAAATTGCGATTTCGGTGGAAAATGTGATTTTTATGAATTGGACTATGCATAATAATTGGATTAGTGAGTTAAGATTGGTTACTTGAGAAAAACTCACCAAAATGCAAATTTGAAAAATGCCTATTATGTAATTTTTGGGAAAATTTGGAATTTTGATCAAATGGAAAGTTTGGGGCCTATTATGAGTAGTAAATCAGGTGTGTGTAGTGTGATTTTAATCAAAAATCCCTTTGCATTTGAGGTTTGGAGGAAAAATCACAATGTAGGCTTTCTTTTGAGATAAATAGTGAAATTCAACAAAAGAGAGCAAGATCTTAATGCTGTTCTTGTCAATCTATCCTTCAACTCTTGGAAGTTCTTCTCATAAGCGTTAGTCGAAACAAACTTCTCTTCCTTTCTAGTTAGCTTAGTTATAGGACCATCCAACATAGAAAATTTCTCAATAAATCTCCTATAGTATCCAGCCATTCCCAAAAAACTTCTTATTTCGGTTACAATCATTGGCCTGTCCTAGTCAGCAACTGCTTTATCCTTCTCGGAATCAACATGAATACCTTCTGCTGAAACCACATGGCCTAGGAATACTACTCTTGATATCCAAAAGTCACACTTGCTAAACTTAGCATAAAGTTGTTTTTCTCTCTTTACAAGGTGAAATTAAGATGTCTCATATGCTCTTCTTCATTCTTCGAGTAAATCAAGATGTCATCAATGAATACGATCACAAACTTATCAAGCACATCATGAAAAACTCGATTAATGAGATCCATGAAAATAGTAGGAGCATTAGTCAAACCGAAGGGCATGACTCTAAACTTATAATGACCATATCTTGTTCTGAAGGCTGTCTTGGAAATGTCATTAGACATCACCTTAAGCTGGTGATCCAGATCTCAGATCAGTTTTCAAGAACACGGCTGCACCTTTTCAACTGATCAAAGATGTCATCAATCTTGGGCAGTGGATATCTAATCTTTATGGTCAACTTGTTCAACTCCCGGTAATCAATGCATAGACACATGCTACTGTCTTTCTTCTTCACAAACAGGACCAAAGCTCCCCAAGGTGATACGCTAGGTTGTATAAAACCTTTGTCTAAGAGCTCATTCAGCTGGTTCTACAGTTCTTTCAGTTCAGTAGGTGCCATTCTATACGGGGCTTTAGATACCAGAGTGGCTCCTAGAATTAACTCAATCGAAAACTCCAATTCTCTATGTTAGGGTTTTTGGAAACCCTTATGTTTTGGGTTTGGATCCGAATGGGAGGATCCTTGTAAATTTCCCTTATGATTTTTTGCATGAATTGATAATCCAGGGTTTAATACGAAACCCATGGGAGAATTGTTAAGTTTTTTTTTGGAAACCCTTATGTTTTGGGTTCGGATCCGAATGGGAGGATCCTTGTAAATATCCCTTATGATTTTTTGCATGAATTGATTATCCATGATAATTAATTTTGTTTAAAATTTATTGTTGGATTTTTTTGTGTTTTTGGATGATTTTTTTTTTTTTGGGTGAAAAAACGTGTTTTTACCGTTTTTTGAAAAATTTTTCGTTCATGAAAAAAATCAGAAAAAACGTTGTTTTTTTGTCCAATTTTGAATGTGTTTCTATATATTGGATATCAATGGCTCACAATCTATGTGATGTTTGAGCATTGAGGGCCTAATGGGGCCTAGTGGGAGCTAATGAGGTAGAAGTGTTCTGTGTGAACCACCTCATAGTATTAACATGATTGCATGTTTTATTTTAATAAAACTATTTTTTATTTATGGGTCTATCAATCATGTTTTTTGCACAGAATGAAACTAGTGTATAAGTCTATGTGGGTTTGCATGAGAATTTGATTGAATGTTTTTTAGCATCTCTTTTGGTTTAAGTGCTTATCCCATAGGTTTGACTATGCTAGTGTGATTTGTTGTTGCATGAGTTGTGTTTTATGCTAGATTTATTGAACTCATTCTTGTATGTAATAAATCCAGAATAAATGGCTGCTACAAAGAGCATAGTTGTTGACCTCACTAAAGGAGATAAGCTGAATGAGAGGAATTATGACCTCTAGCACCGAAAGGTGCAATATCTCCTGGAAGAGCAGGATATGCTGGAGACCATAAACCAGACCATGAACCCACCTGAGGAAGGTACCATTGCACAGCATCGCAGGGACCTTGATACATACAATGCTTGGAAGAGGAAAGACCGGGTAGCCAGGATTACAATCCTGAGCTCCATGAGGGATGACCTGATGCTTCGTTATGAGAAGCATAGGACTACAAAGTCTTTGTGGGAGGCTGTGAAGTTCCAGTATGGAGGGACTTCCACCACAAGAGGCCGCCAGCTCGGACTCATCTTTGATGGTTATAAGATGCGCCAGGGTCACACCATGAGGCAACATATAACCATCATGTCTAGCATGATTAGTAAGTTGAGTGCATGTAGGCGCCAAAAGACGGGTGTGGAGCAAGTCTCTGCAGTCATCAGGTCATTGCCAAAGACTTGGGAGCATATGAAGATCTTCTTGACTCATGTTGATGAGGTCAAGAATTTTGATCAAGCTGCCAAGCATCTTGAGCTTGATGAGGATCGGATGTTGGCCGATGCTCCTCAAACTGATGTATTTTCTGTTGAAGCTAGCACTAGTAAGGGTGCAAGCTTCAAGCGCAAGAGAGAGAAAGCTCAACCTCAGCGGTCCAAGCAAAGTAACCAGGGTGGGAACAAAAACAAGAGTGGCCCCAAGCATTCAAGGGGGACTAGTGCTGGCAAGAAGAAATGAGCTTTGATTTGCTTCAAGTGCCGAAAGCCTGGTCATTTTGCTCGTGATTGCACTGAGCAAGAGGTATGTACGGTGTGTTATACCTCATCTTGTTGTGTAACAAGTTCTACTATGCTTGCTGAACTAAATCCTTTGTGGATTGTTGATTCAGGTGCGACAGAACACCTAACAAGGGAACGCTCGAGCTTCGTGGAATTCCGTCGTATTCCAAGAGGAAGCATAAGAATAACGATGGAGAACAACTCAAGCGTGGAAGTTCATGGCATAGGCACATGCAAATTAGTTTTCCGAGGTGGCCAGACGTTGTTACTCCATGATGTGTTGTATGCTCCAGACATTCGGCGAAATCTTGTTTCTATTATTTATCTTTTAAGACATGGTTTTAAAGTTGTATTTGAAAACAATTCTTTGGTTTTGTATCTGGGTGTTACAGTTTATGGTTATGGTTTTCTTAATAATGGTTTCATTGTATTAGATACAATTGATTATTCATTTAATTTTAGTAGTGCTTTTGTTTGCCAAAATACTGTGTGTATTGATTCTAATTTGTGGCATGCTAGACTAGGACATATTGGCTTAGATAGGATGAACAGGTTGGCAAGAGAAGGTCTCTTAGGCCAAGGTTCACTATATGATTTGCCAACCTGTGAGTCATGTCTAGCAGGAAAAGCAACTAGAAAACCATTTAAAAAGGCTTTGAGAGCCTCTCTTCCTTTAGAACTTATCCATTCAGATGTGTGTGGACCCATGAATGTGCATACTAGAAAAGGACAGTCTTATTTCATCACATTCATAGATGACTATACACGGTATGGTCACATTTATCTAATTTCTCATAAGTCAAAAGCTCTGGAATGTTTTAAGAAATTCATGAGCTTAGTTGAGAATCAGTTAGATAAAAGGATTAAAACTCTTAAAACGGATAGAGGTAGAGAGTATCTCTCCAATATGTTCAAAGGGTTATGTGATGAAAAGGGGATATCTAGACAACTTACTATTCGAGGGACTCCATTTCAAAATGGGGTTGCTAAGAGGAGGAATAGAACCTTGCTAGACATGGTGAGATCCATGATGGAGCATGCAAATCTACCCATCTCTTATTGGGGAGATGCTTTGCTGACTGCGGCCTATATCCTCAACAGAGTTTCAACCAAATCGGTTCCTTCCACACCATATGAGTTGTGGACCGGAAGGAAGCCAGATTTGAGTTACTTGCATGCATGGGGATGTGCAGCATATGTTCACTCTACTTCTCACCAATATGGAAAGCTGGGACTCAGAGGAAGAAAGTGTATCTTTGTGAGATATTCTGAACCCTCAAAGGGCCATGTCTTCATTGGACTAGATGAGAGTGAGAGGAGAACGGAACTTGAGTCTAGGGATGCAACATTCTTGGAGAATGATTTTCCATCTCTTTCAGGAGTTAACAAAGAATCATTGGAATTCTTTGAAATACAAGATAGTGGTCTTGTCACTCCAGGGATTCAGATTCTGGATAATGAACCTGGGTTCATCCAGAAGATCCTAGTGGGAGTGGGAGTACAAATGTGATAGCTACCTCAGAGGGTGAGCAATCTGACATGCACTTGCGCCGTAGTGGGCGCGGGCAAGTTCCTCGTCGACGTTTCGACATAGAGGATGAAGCCTACATGGTAACTCCTGTAGAGATTGACTGTGAGATGACTTCATTTGATGAGCATGAACCAAAGAGCGGGTAGGAAGCTCTTGCGGGGTCAAGCTCAAAGGAATGGTTGAAAGCAATAGAGGAAGAGTTGGAGTCGATGAAAGTTAATCATGTCTAGGACTTGGTTGACTTGCCGCCGGGCCGAAAGGCAATTGGGAACAAGTGGGTTCTCAAGATCAAGAGAAAGGCGGATGGATCTATTGAGAGATACAAGGCTCGTTTAGTGGCTAAGGGCTACACCCAACGAGAGGGCGTTGGTTATGAGGAAACTTTTTCCCTTTGGTTAGGTTTGCCTCAATTCGCCTCATACTAGCCATTGTTGCTCAGTTGGACTTGGAGCTTTATCAGATGGATGTAAAAACTTCTTTTCTCAATGGAGAACTTGAGGAAGAAATCTATATGGATCACCTTAAGGCTTTGAAACTAATGGACTTAAGCGCAAAGTGTGCAAGCTTAAGAAGTCCATATATGGCTTAAAGCAAACATCTAGATAGTGGAATGTGTGCTTCCACCAAGCTATGAATGAAAAGATTTTTCCATGCTTGAGGAAGACCACTATGTTTACACCAAGAGATCTGATAATAATTATGTCATTCTGACACTGTACGTATATGACATACTTATGGCTAGCAATAGCAAGGAGCTATTGGAAACCATTAAGAAATGGTTGTCCTCTGTATTTGATATGAAGGACATGGGTGAAGCAATTATGTGCTTGGTGTCAATATTGTCAGAAATAGGCAAAAGAGATTACTGGGTTTATCTTAAGAGACCTATATTGACAATGTCTTGACGAGATACTAGATGCACAACTGCAAACCAATTGATACTCCAGTGGACAAGGGTTTGCATTTGAGCCTTGATATGGGTCCTAAGATTCCAGAGGAGAAAACCAAGATGGAAAGTGTTCCATATTCCAGTGCAGTGGGTAGCCTTATGTACGCTATGATGTGTACTAGGCTGGATATTTGTTATGCAATGGGTTTGGTTAGTCGTTACCAATCAAACCCAGTCATAGAGCATTGGAAAGCAGTCAAGAGGATATTGAGATATCTCAAAGGAACGAGTAACTACATGCTATGTTACCAAGGATCGGATTTGCGGTTAGTTGGCTATAGTGATGCCGACTGGGCTAGAGACATTGATGAGCGCAAATCAACCTCTAGATATGCTTTCTTGCTGAATGGCGGGGCCATTTCGTGGTGTAGCAAGAAGCAGGCTTGTATATCCCTCTCGACCATGGAAGCAAAGTATGTGCCATGCTCAGCTGCGGTTCAAGAGGTTGTTTGGTTGAGGAGATTCCTTCGACATACTGGGATTGTGATGACATCCAAAGAGGCTGTCCTTGTCTACTGTGATAGTACGGTAGCTCTTAGCTATGTCAAGGACCCCAAGTATCATGGGAAGACCAAACATATACAGTTGAGATATCATGTTGTTAGAGACATTACATCAAGGAAGAAAGTTGTACTTAAGCACATATCTACTAGTCAGATGGTAGCTAATCCTCTTACCAAACTTATAGCCAAGGATGTTTTTATTTCTCATGTAAAATCCTTTGGCTTGCGTAGATTGTGACTTACTTTTGTACTAAGTCTTTCTTATTATTGAGTAATATGAGTTCATTCCAGCATTTATTTTATTCACTTTCTGTGTGATTGTGTTCTTATAGCATAAAACAAGATATGTCAATAGGCAAGAGAATGGCTCACTCACATGAGCATTCGCCTCTGGCACCTTGGAGGCGAGCAGAGATGAGACAGATTGTGAATGACTTTGTGTAGGTCAATTCATAATCATGATGTCGCCTTGATTTGGAATCAAGATGAGTTTCTCTATAGTGAAGAGAATCGACATGAATGATCCCACTATTCATGTTGCCTATAGGAGCCAGTGCGAGTACTTTATGTGGCGCCAGGGTGGCGACAATAAAGAAACTCGGGTTAGGCGCAACAGGGTTGCGACTAGACTAAGACATGTATGGTGTTGAGATGGACATACGTTCTATTGTATATAGAATGCTCCACTATAGCACATATATCATACTATGTGTGCTTAGCGATCATTGGAAATGAGAGGATGGATCCCTGCTCCTCTCATTGTGTGAGTCCTGGACCTTAGGGTCCATTAGTGTTCTTAGTGACTTTCAACGACATCATGAAACAAAGGGTTGATGTGGCTACTTTGGGGTGTTACCTATGGTCATGATAGATTCGACCTAAAGGGGCACTACCGGGAAAGGAGTCAATCCTAAGTGTAGTGATGGTCTGCGGCGAAAGGAAAGGTTTGATTCAACTGCACCCTAAAAGTGTTTGCTGGTGTCAACTGTATGTGTTACAGTAGTGAACATTTTAAGGACAAGAAGGTGATCTCTCAGAGGGATCGAGATACCTTCAGTCTGGTGAGTTTGAATAAACCTAGGACACTGTGTTATACTAATGCTTATTTGATATGTTTCTTTGAGTGATGTGCCATTCTGGCCTTCTGGGAAGGTTTCTAGTTTGGGGCTCATGCGTGCAGGTATATCACCGGTCGCACAACCCATTTTTCCAGTATGACTTGTGGATATTAGTGTCTGGGACACAGGTGGTCTATATGTAATATCCAGCCCTATTCTAACCTTGACCCTGACCTTAATCCACTATTGTATTCAGGTCCGAAGACCCGAAGCGGTGGAAGAAGAGATTTATGGACCATTCTGATTGATGATCATGATTCGGAGACCGAGCCCATGGACATTGACAATGATACCCCTTGCTTAAATGCATTGTCAGTGTTTAAGGAAAGTCTGTGCATCGGAGAAGATTAATATGGTTGATGTACCAAATGACCTCCTGTGCACAATCCGAAGGTATTCCCCGAAACTAGACTTCTTGATTGAATTGTGGAAGAAAACCTCACTCAATTTGACCTTGTATAGCCTTTCAAATCCCTACTTGAAGTTGCTGTTCTAAACCTGAGTTTTCTGCTGAAAATATTTTGGTCGATCCTTTTGGTCGATACCATCGACCAAGGACCATCGACTAAAATATCCCAGTCTGCCAAGTTAATGATTCCATGGAATATTCCTTTTCTATTTAATATAACCTCGAGCCTTGAGCCTTTTGCAATCATTTTCTCACCTGGGAACGTGGGGAGAGCTTCCCAAAGCAGCTCCTTGGTTAGTGTGAAGGGTACCTCATCAAAGACACTTAGTTTATCATTGATTCTTGTCTTCATCTTCCACACTAAGGTATGACTCCTCATTCCACTCTCTACCCTACCATTTCCTACTCTTTTCTATTGCCACCTTGCTGATGAGACATTGGGAATGGTGCTGCAACCTTGCAACCACCACTCCAAGTGCCTACTCATGTTCAATCCATGATTTCCTTAGCTATTCATTGATGCTATGCTTCTATCTCATGCCTAGCATATATATTCCATGATTTACCTATTAACATCATGCCATTTGATATCAAACTAAGCTATAGAGTGTATTATGCTCATGTTTAACATTGCCATATGATTCCAATCGAATTTCTATTAGTTCCTCTAACTATTGCATGCTATTCCTCATCAATGCAATCAATTCCAACTCATGCTATGATGTTTATCACTTGAACTTGATAGCTCAAATTGGGGCTTTTTAATTAGACCATTGGATTGGGTTAATTCCTTGATTTATAGCGTCCTACTACTGTTGTTAAGTATGCCTCCAAGTTCCAGATTGATCCGAACACTGGAAGACTCATTCCAGACCAAAATCCACTATTCTGTCCCGAAGACAATTTTGGTCGATCCTTTTGGTCGATACCATCGACCAAAGTTGTTCTTGACAACAACCTTGGTCGATTTTGACCCAAATGACATCCGATCTTCCTGACTTCTTTTCTAACTTATTATTGATGTTTGTTTAGGGCCTTAACAATTCTATTGGACTATTCTTGGTATTCTCAATTCATCATCAATTCATCCAAGGTAAGGATGGTTATATCCATAAACATATAAGTCATCAAATATTGAACTGTGCTTTATTTAAAGAATGAAATCCCTTAATTTCCTTTCAATCATTATGAGACTGTTACATATGTGTTAGAATAGTAGCATTTAAATCTTTATACTCTTGTTGTGTTACTTTATCATTTTGATTTGCTTATGTTTATAATGATTCGTTTCAATATCATGATTTGATTACTATGATGAATATGCATTGGATGCATGAGAAATGATGAGATTGGATGTGTGATTGCTTATGTATGACTTGGGATTTGGGGGGGTGTCCTACTGACACTTCTGTCCTTGGGCATCGGAGGGAATAGTATGGGATGTTCTCCGATGGTGCCTATCGACACTCTCCCGAGTTATTGGATGACATACATAGGATTGTCTAGTTGTGTGGCTAGGTTCATCCTTGTCGTGTCAGACCCGAATCTAAAGGGCATTGAGACCGAACAACCCGTGGTAGTGTATGGTTGGATGGGCGCTCTAGGCCGGTAGCCAATCCGGTAGGGGACATACACCATGCTACGGATACCTGAAACGGGCCATTTATTGGTAGAGTTGCATATGGATAGACTTGGGCTCACGGGCGCTCAAGACCGGTAACCAATCCGTGAGAGGACGTGAGAGCTTCCTGTTTACTATATGTGGATGACCAATAGGGTTGATGAGTCCGAAATCCGGGATTTCGCTGACTCTAGTGTGAAGGATACCGGAAAGGATCGCCGGGGGCAAGGAATGGACGTATCTGAATCTGACTTGACCGACTGAGTAGATGACTTGCATTGGGCTAGGCTTTACTGTGACATGCGCCAGTACTTGACCAAATGGTGATGTGAGAGAGTGGTGACCGATCCCCTTACCGCGGCTTTTTGATGACTTTACCGATCTTCCCGGGCATTCCCAAGATATGGAAATGGGAGAGTGACTCGACGACCCCGGAGAAGTACGGTGCTATGACTTAAAGCATGTCTACCCTAGAGACTAGCATTCATAGAGTTAGGCTCATATCTGCATCATATGTTCCATATCGCATTGCATTATTATATGTTCTGAATGTGTATGATTTCTAATTATGGAATAACTTCCTTGCTGAGTTCTTCGAACTCTTTCCTTTTTGTGCAAATGTTTTAGATTACATTCCAGGTACCGAAGATTACGATGGCACCTCCTATGAGGCGGACTATGATTCCACATACTACCCTCCGGGTAGTGGGGTCGGTGAGGATCGGTATATTGGAGCCGAGGAGGATTATTATCCGCACCAGGGTTAGCCCCACAGTTGTGCGGGAGCGATAGCGTTGGGTTTACTTCATCCATACTGTTGAGGAGACTACCATTAGTATAGAAGAAACCCTAGCATAGTGCCCCATTCCCCTGGTGTATTTGTGGAACCTTGGATCTTGTAATTAACTTGTTTTTTGATTATTCTGGTGACACTTGGATATGTAACTAACTTGATTTACTTCTTTTCCGCTGCTCTGAGAGGGTGGCTACCACACCTTCTCACCCTTTATGATTTTGATCACACTCTATTATTATCTATATTCCGCACTCTGATTTAGTTAATCTTATCTTATTCATCATACTTAGTATTAACTGTTTTTTTTTTACCATTGATTATTACTGTTCATGATTGTGTTACCGTGTATGTGGGAGGCATGGACCTCAGATCATTGATCCTTGGACTGTGGATCACATCTCGGGTATTCCAAATGGGGTACCGGCTGGGTGGATGTGACACTATGTATTTGGGATACATAGTGAAGAAATCAATATAAATGTATATCTGGGATATACATGTGTGTCTGGGACACAAGAGGTCTATGTATCTGGGATACATAGCAGAGAGATTGAATGTGTATATCTGAGATATACATGTGTGTATGGGACACATTGAAAGATTAACACTTGCCCTTGTGCAAGTGGGAGCTGTTGGAATTTATTAATATAATTAATAAATTAAATGCCCAAGGTCAAATTTGGAAACTCACTATTAGGGCGGTTACAAAATAGGGTTATATAGTTTGGTAACCACCACATAATTGAGTGTGATTGCATTACGTAAGTTTTCTAGAAACGGCGTCTCCCTTTCTCCAAGAAACGCAGGAAGGAGAAACCCTTTGGAGGTTTACTTCCTTGCTTTAGATCACTATCCCATCTTTTCCACACGGCATTTGGGTTGTGGAAATTATTCCTTTTCCTAGTGATTGTGGAATCTCCCCGGTAAAGCTTTGGTGGTGGAACGAGAACGTGGATCCAAATTTACTTCCGCTGCGAATACATCACAAAAGGGAAAGCGAATCCAGGTAAGGAATCTTTCCCCATCAATTAATTGAATTGAACTATTTTTGGAGTATTACCCATATTGATAGGGTTTTTGGAAACCCTTATGTTTTGGGTTTGGATCCGAATGGGAGGATCCTTGTAAATTTCCCTTATGATTTTTAAACAAAATTAATTATCATGGATAATAAATTCATGCAAAAAATCATAAGGAAAATTTACAAGGATCCTCCCATTCGGATCCAAACCCAAAACATAAGGGTTTCCAAAAACCCTATCAATATGGATAATCAATTCATGCAAAAAAGCATAAGTGAAATTTACAAGGATCCTCCCGTTCGGATCCGAATGCAAAACATAAGGGTTTCCAAAAAAAAACTTAACAATTCTCCCATGGGTTTCGTATTAAACCCTGGATCATCAATTCATGCAAAAAATCATAAGGGAAATTTACAAGGATCCTCCCATTCGGATCCGAACCCAAAACATAAGGGTTTCCAAAAAAAAACTTAACAATTCTCCCATGGGTTTCGTATTAAACCCTTATCAATTCATGCAAAAAATCATAGGGGAAATTTACAAGGATCCTCCCATTCGGATCCAAACCCAAAACATAAGGGTTTCCAAAAACCCTAACAATTCTCCCATGGGTTTCGTATTAAACCCTTGATCCTCCCATTGGATCCATACAATTAAATTAAACAATGGGGAGGAACAAAGAACCGTGGGAAACAATGGCTCTGATGCCAATGTTGGTAATACTCCAAAAATAGTTCAATTCAATTAATTGTCGGGGTAAAGATTCCTTACTTGGATTCGCTTTCCCTTTTTTGACGTATTCACAGCGGAAGTAAATTTGGATTCATGTTCTCGTTCCACCACCAAAGCTTTACCGGGGAGATTCCACAATCACTAGGAAAATGAATAATTTCCACAACCCAAATGTCGTGTGGAAAGGATGGGATAGTGATCTAAAGCAAAGGAAGTAAACCTCCGAAGGGTTTCTCCTTCCTGCGTTTCTTGGAGAAAGGGAGAGAGAGATGGGAGACGCCATTTCTGGAAAACTTACGTATTGCAATCACACTCAATTATGCGGTGGTTACCAAAATATATAACCCCATTTTGTAACCGCCCTAATAGTGAGTTGCCAAATTTGCCCTTGGGCATTTAATTTATTAATTATATTAATAAATTCCAACACTCTATCAGGAGGTAAACCTGACAAATCATCAGGAAAGACGCCCTTGAAGTGACAATCTACATTGACTTCCTCGAGCTTCTTCCCTTCCTTGACTTTACTTCCAGATAAAGCACTTTCCACTAATGCACGGACTTGCATCAATGCGGTCAAAGTCTTCTTACTAACTCTTCCTTGCTCTCCTTGAAATTCAAAAGTTGAATTCCCATCAATCTAGAATTGAATTCTTCTTGAAGAACAAAGAATTACAGCTTTATGGGCTGTCAACCAATCTATTCCCAAAATAATATCAAAGTCTTTCATATCAAGGAGTACTAAACTGGCTTTTAGATTCTTCCCACAAACAAAGACAGGACATTCTTCTAACACATGATCTAGTTGCACTACAGATCTTGTAGGAGTACTAATCATCAAATAACCAGATAAATTCTTGGGTGTCATGTCAGTCTTTCTAACAAATGCAAATGAGATGAATGAGTGAGATGCACCTATATCAAATAATACAAAAGCAGGTATAGATGTGACTAGTAATGTACTTGTCACTACATCATGACTCCCATGTTGTTCAGTACCATATATATTGAACACTCTTCCTGTCAGAGAGGCTAGAGCACACTCTTTGCTACAGGGGCAAGCAGCTGATTTGTCTTCCAGGGGCATGCACGAGCAAAGTGTTCAGTTTGCTTATAAAAAATGCAAATGGATCCTTAGGCATAATTGAAGGCACTACCATCGAAGGCTTCTAATTTACTAGTCTAGGATTTGCATGGCCTAGCAGCTTGAGGATTCACCACTTGTTTGTTCCCACCAAACTGGCTTTGTTGTCCGGCCTGTGCACTTCGAGAACTCTATCCTACACTCCTGGGCTGAAAAGTAGCAGTAAGGTAGGGTGTAGGTCTTGTGAATCTTCTTTCAGTTCTATCAACCAATCCAGGTTTTCTATTCTGCCAAGGTCTTTGCAAATGATAACTCTCCTTCTAAGATTCTTCTATCTTTTTCGAGTTCTGAACCATCTGGGCATAGCTCTCAATAGGAAGAATGGTGAGACATGTCCTGATAGTAGGTCTCAAACCTTTGAAGAATTTCTTTGCCTTAGCACGATCTGCTCTCATAGACTCAAGGGCAAAGAAGAAAAGCTCTTCAAATTTCTGTTGGTATTCTAGCACAAAGAGAGGTCCTTGAACAAGAGCCATAAACTTGGCTTCCTTCGCATCTTTCACAGCTTTCAGGAAATGGTTCTTGCAAAAGACTTCTTTAAATATTTCCCAAGTGAGAGCACCGGCATGCAGATCTTCAAGAATAGGAGGGGTGGAGTTCCACCAAGCATCAGCTTCGTGTTGGAGCTTCTACTCAGCAAACAGGATCTTTTGAGCTTTTGAACACTGCAATTTCCGGAAAGCTTTTTCTAATTCCCACAACCACTTATTCAGAAATAGAGTGTCTTTCGTCACTCCAGTGATAGTTGGCATTTGAAACTTAAGGAAGCTCTCCATCAGTCTGGTATGGAGAGTTCTTGCCAATCTTTCAGCATTTGGCACTACAGCTTGATGAGGAGGATTTGCATGTGCAGCAATACGGGTCTCATTGTGCAAGGTCATAAAACTAGTCATCATCTGATTGAACTCTACAGTCTGCTACTGCATGATATTCCCCATAATGTTGGCAATGTCTTCGAAATTTGCCAGTGGCGGAGCACCAAGGAGATTACCAGCAATCTGGCCATTCACAGGAGTCTGATCACCAGGGGCATCATTAGGAACAGTTCCATCGGGTACCCTTCCATTGCCACTACAGTTCGCACCAGTGTTACGATTCCTTAGCATAACCATCCTGTAAATCCAAAAGTCAAAATAAACAAAAATTGAAGATTCATCAATATCCACTTGATCTCATGCTTTGAATATTCAAATTAGACTTAGAATCATCAATATAGGCATTACACAAACAATCATGGCCAAAAATAAAAAATTTCCAAAAATGACCCAAAATTGGGCTTTCTGACTCTGTTGGTCGCTAATGTTGGGCTTTCTGACTCTGTTGGTCTGATCGATCAACCATCCCAGTGCGCGAAAAACACCTTAAATGGCCCACTTTCTCATTCAAAACACATTCTAACTTTCAAGTTTCATGAGGGGGATCTAGGAAAAGGATTTCTAAGGTCTCCAAAGGTGCTTTAGGGTTCACAAAAGCTTCCACAACTACTCCATTGCATACTTTGATATTCAACCACAAGTAAGCACTATTCCCTCTTCTCAAATGAGTTCATTCTTGTCTTGATTTCTTTCAAATCCATGAAATACATGTTGCAATAGTTAGAAATCATGTCTAGGAACATTTAGAAACATGCTCCAAGCCATTTCCACACAATGCCATGCTTCTACAATAAGTTCTATCAATTCTTGCTCACTTTTCACTATTTACATCACAAATTCCTAGGTTTTGAAATTTTGCTCTCATTTTCAAACCACAAAGAATTTTAAAACCAAATCACTTCCTACATGACTGAATTGATATGATAGAGGTGTGCATGCATTTTGTTCGATCCAATTTCGCATTTTTAAAAATCCCAAATTTGACCTAAAAGCGAAAATTCCTCTTTTCTTCTTGCTGAATTTTCTTTTGTAGACCATGATTTTGATGGATTTTTCTCAAATAAATCATCCTAACATGTTTTTCCAAGTAATATGCATATGCTAATATGTTTGAATCGCAATTTTTCTGAAATCAAAATTATTTTGAAAAATTACGATAATGCCCTTCTTGCTGAATTTTTTTGTCTGTTGATCTAACTCATGTTCCTTTGTCTTTTCTCAATAGATTACCATTATGCCACCACGCGGTCGTCGTCTAGGAGTCAGAAGAGGCAGAGGGAGGGGTCAGGTACCACTCCTAGAGCCACGGGAGGAGGTTATACGCCAGGACTTATTCGACTCTCCACAAGCAGAGTTCCTGTTCGAGGCATACTTTGAGAACTCATCAATCGAGTACGGCAGGGTTGTTCAATTGTGGCAACTTCGAACCTTCCATATTCGACAACAGTTCGATGCCTTGGACTAGATTCATCTCATTACTAAGAGACTTCTCGTCTACCCTGAGCTAGTGAGACACTTCTACAGTAACCTTCAACATCACCGAGAGAGACATGGGCGGCTTGTCATTCACTCACGAGTCAGGGATACACGCATTTGATTTTCAACTTGAGTACTAGCAATCATACTACATGTGCCATACTGTGTAGAGGATTGTTGGTGGATACCGGTGGGTATCGATGTAGACTCGGTCCTTCTTCCTTTTGAGCTTCACAAAGTTTGTTCCACACTTTGGAACGACATTAAATGTCACAGTCTGCAAAATAGTACGAGGATGCTTCCGTCAGCTAGAGTCATCAGTTGCATTGTCAGGCGGAACATCATTCCCAAAGCTATCATCACTGGGTGACAGTGATGGAGGCCTTGGCCATCTATTGTATTTACATGGGCCTCCAAATTCACTTGTCCTACATTGTCCAAAATGTCATGATCAATAGGGTTGAGCATCTTGGGGTTAGGAACCTTTGCTTCGGCCGGCTTCTGACACTAGTCTTCAGGCACTTTGATGTGGACCTAGAGAACACAAAGATGCTTACCCGGGATTTGGGTAATGACATTGGGGGTCCTTCTCATGCAGCTCTTGAGGCACTAGATATGTATGCTCAGATGATTGCTATGACTTCCATTCTAGAGAGGATGGAGGTCAAACAGGAGCGGATAGAGACTAGTCAGGAAAGGATGGATATCAGGAAGGAGAGGATAGAGTCTCAGCTCACCCAGTAGAGGAGGATATTAGAGCCATCAGAGATCAAAGACGGCCTCCTAGATAGATTGTACTAGGATTTCTTTTATGCTTTCATTGATGTAGCTCTTGTAAAAACTTTCCTTGAAATTAATGAAGTTCCATTTTGTTTTCACTTTCTTATTGTGTATTATGCATTTTTTTTTATTGCATTAGGTTATGTTTGTTTAACCATAATTATTGTGCATTATTCAACAAAACATATTATGCTTCATCTATTTAAGTTTCTAGTCCAGGGTTTTCTATTATTCATTTCTAAAAAAGATTTGAGTCACTTTTGGATCTATTACTCAAAGATGTTCCATTATTGTTTCATGTGGTAGGGATTGTCCTTAAACTATGGGCTCTGATACCACTCTATCACATCCACCCAGTAGGTACCCTATCTGGCATTCCCGAGTGTGTGATCCACATCCCCAAAGATCAGTTCGAGGAAATCAACCTCCTACATTTACAATAATACAATCAAGAACATGACTAAATCAATGTTTCAGTATTATAAAAGAATAATCAAGAGAAGATTCAATGAGAGTTTACAATATAATCAGGGTGCGAAAAATGATACCAAAAGAATATATCAAATGTAGAGTGTAACGGAAAATCACTCTACAATAGCAGCTGAAAGTAAATCAAAACTTAAAAGGAAATTACAATCGATTCCAAAAAGGAAAGAAAAGAAGTAAACTAAGTCTAAACTAATGTCACTTCGAATATATAAAAAGTATGTCTAAAAGTAAAAGCTTCAATGTCCCATTGCCGACACACCAGTTTTAGAGTATGACTAATCCTGGTACACTCCACAGTCACATTGGTAGTCTTCACTGTCATAATTATAACAGCTAGCACCTTGGGAGTAGTATGAGTCATCTGGGGTAATCTCATATAGTTGTCCTTCATAGTCTTCAGTACCTGTAGATAAGTCTAACAAACATTGTTCCAAAAAGGATGAGTTTAAAAGAACTCAGCAAGGCAGTTTATTCCACAATAACACATATAACATGATAACAAAACATACAAGGTGAAATATAATATGAAACAGACATGCAAGTATGCTTCTAACTCTATGAATGCTGGTTTCTAGTGGTAGACATGCTTTAAGTCATAGCCATACTCCTCTAGGAAGGTCTCAAATCACTCTCCCTCAACCATCTCGGTAGTTGGGTTCTTTAGTGGTACTTGGGTCCTGCATCCCTCTCGGACATTCCATGGCTGGGGTTTAGGTCACCGCTCTCTCACATCACCATTGTGAAATCCAGGCCTAAACCTAGCTTAGACACCATATTTGTTTTGGATGGAGAAGAACTTGTTTGATGTTTGACCTTGAAGTTGGATCTTGAATATAGTGTTGATATGTTTAGAAGATCCTAGAAAGTCAAGTCAGACCTCTCCCTTGGTGTAGATCCAAAGACCCGAAGTGAAGGAAGAACGCTTGTGGGCCATCTCAGTTGAAGACATGGTGTTTGAACCCAAACCCATAGAAAATTGATGATGGAATTCCCTATTTGAAAACCTTGTCTAATTTGGAGATGAAATGCACCTTGATGAAGAGAAGATTGGTTGATGACCTTAGAGCTTGATTAGACATGATTTGAAGGCATTTCTCCATGCTAGGTAAGTTGTAGTTTGTGTGAGTAAAATCTCGTTTGATTCCGATAAGAGAAAGGACCTCAATTCCCTGACTTAGGCTTTGCTGATTGTCTAGGTCGATTGCCTGGGTCGATTGGGTCAGTCTACCCAGCTAATCAACCCAAGGATATTGAATTCGGGCAGAATCTTCTAAATAGGATTATATTTCTGTATATTCCTTAGGACTTCATATTTTTAGTATCCTTAGCCTCCAAAACACCTAGAGAACAAAGGGAACTCCTCTCCAAGCCTCCAAGAGTGTTGAAGAAGATCAAACCTTGCAACATTCAAGTTCTCTCTCTTGTTCTTCAATCAAAGGTTAGTAATCACTCTATTTGTTATTGATTCATTTTTACTATGATCATTCTCTTCTCTGAATTGAGATTATGAAGAAGATGTTGCATCTTTCCAAATATATTTCTACAATCTCTTTTCATTCTCTATGCTATGATCTTCATATTCATTCTCAACATGATTCTTATGATCTCTTCTTAAAACTATGATCATATTCTTATTTTGATTCCTTCTAGCATTATAGATGCATCTCCATGATTATTCATATACTTGATTTATTGTATTCATACACTAGATTGAGATCTCATCTGTGAAACCCAGCCCTAACCTTGACCCGGAAACCCTGTTGTTTGTAGGTCCAACAACGCGAAGTAAGGCAAGAAGTCAGCTTTGGGCCATTCCAGTAGAAGACTTGATGGCTGGAGTGAAATCCATGAGTGTTGATGTCAGTGTTCCATTTATGGAAACTGCACCCTGATGAAGATCGGATTAGTTGATGGACTGAGAGTGCTCTTTGTATTGGTTCGAAGGCATTTCTACCTACTAGGTATGTCACTTTAGGTGTGTGCAAAACCCCTTAATGTTTGGACTTGATCTGAGCCTTCAATTCCCTATTTCGAAGTTGCTGTTCTGATTGGTCGACTCATTGGTCGACTGGACCAGTCGACCAATCAACCGACCAATTGATTCTGTTTTTGAGAATTAGGTCGTGGCTACTCTATTTAAGTTTAATCTCAGGAATACTCCACCTCATCTGCCTCCTAAGCCTCTGGAACAAGTTAGAACCCCTTTCTAATCAATTCCCTTGCATCCTTGGTTGATATCTCGCAAGAACTCAAGTGATCTTCATCCTCCTGCATCAAAGGTATGTTTATGATCTCTTTTCTTTCTATCTTTGATTTTCTTTTCTTCAACCTTTTTCTTGATTGAGATCAGGAAGATGATGCTGCATTCTTGCAACCATCTATTCCATGATCTCATTCGATTCCTTGAGATCTATGATCACCATCATGATCTCAACCTTAACCGGTTAGATTCTTGAATCCCTAGCAAATTATTTCTTGAAACCCTAACCCTTGTATGATCATTCTGGAAACCTTTTGGTAACCTCCCATGTGAGGGAAACCTCATGGGTAATATTTAGGTTGATCTAAATTTAATATTCTATAGTTTTTCTTGTTGTTATTGGCAAATCATTAATTCCCTCCCTCCTGTGATCTCAACCTTTTTCATGGGAGCCAAAAAGGGTGAAACCCTAATTCTTGGATATATGTTAATTGACCCTGTTAATAGCCAATCAATGTGATTTCCTTACAAGAATTGTATCCTATCATCCTCTAATTATTTACCCTTGATCATACTGTGTTTTCTTCATGATCCATGATTTAACTTAATTAGGTTAACCTTTTTGGTTCTTAAGTTGTAATTTGGAAACTTGTTTTGGTTGGTGGTTTGATGTCCTCTATATACTAGGATACTACCATTATAGTTTCCCTCTTATTTTGTATCCTTTTGAACCACCAAATTTGGTTTCGTAATCTAAAAATTCTGATTCTTGAAGGCTACTGTCTCTGTTGGTCGACTCATTGGTCGACTGGGGCAGTAGACCAATCAATCGACCAATGAGTACAACAACCTCATTCTTGGTCTGTTTTGATTGATTTGTGATCTTTCCTTCTATGTATCTTTCCTAACATGTTGTATACACTTGTTTAAAACTTTCTTCTCAGGTTTAGTCAAGGTCTTACTTGATTTCCCTAAGTTCCTTTACAAGTTATAAGGTAAGGACTGTTATTCTGTAATTACATAGATTGCATACTCTTGAGTTTATACTTTATGGAACTCTGAGTTTAACTACTGTTATTGTACTTTATACTTCTGTTATACTACTGTAAGTACAGTAGTACTTTATTTATGTTTTCTTTTTCAATATTCAAGCTTATAAGAATTGCTTATTACTATATTGTCTAATGATTAGATGATGATTGTATACTCTCGTTTATATGATGATGTGTTGACTGTGTATGTCATGACTGATCTGGGATTGTATCTGATTAGGTATGATTTGGGATTGTGAGGTGTCCTTTTGACACTTCTGTCCTTGGACATTATCGAAAATAGTATGGGATGTTTCCGGGGTTGTCCATCCACGCTTTCCCGAATTATTGATTGTCATACCTAGGGCTGTCTAGCAGTGTTTGGCTAGGATGTCCCCGTTATATCAGACCCAAATCGGAAGGGTATTGAGACCGAACGACCCGTGGCAGCAATGGGGATTCACGGGCACTCAAGACCGGTAACCAACCCGTGAGAGGACGGGAATCACATTGTGGGGCCATGTATTGGAGGGTTGCATATGGCTAGACTTGGGCTCATGGGCGCTCGAGACCGGTGAGTTATATCCGTGAGAGGACATGAGAGCTTCCCGTTTACCATATGTTGATAACCAATAGGGTTGATGAGTCCGTATTTGAGAGAGACGAATACGCTGACTCTAGTGGAAAGGATACCGGAAAGAATCCCGAGAGGGGAGGAATGGAAGAATCTGGACTTGAGTTGATGTAACTGAGTAGATGACTTGCATTGGGCTAGGTTTTACCCTGACATGCATCAGTACTTAGACCAAATGGTGATGTGAGAGAGAGATGACTTTACCCCCAGCCATGGAATGTCCGAGAGGGATGCCGGACCCACTACCAAACGGAGCCGTATGCGTGATCTACCCAAAGAAGTATGGTGCTATGACTTAAAGCATGTCTTCCAATTGAGATCAGCATACATAGAGTTTAGATGCATACATACATTATCTTTTTCTTACTACATTGCATCTTGCTATGTTTTGCCACATGTTATTTATGTTGTTATGGATTAACTACCTTACTGAGTTTCTTCGAAACTCATTCCTTTTTGTACATTGTTTTGTTAGACTATTCTACAATTATTGACTACTATGAAGAACCGTACACTGAAGCGCAAGCCGATGAAGTGTACTACACGTAAGGTGTTGGCGACAATCAAGATTACTCTGATGATCCCTCAGTTGATCAAGTTGCGTACCACGATTAAAGGCAACGTGGAATTGGAACGTCTCAAATGGATTGATGAAGTCCACTATTTTGAAGATGTCATCTATAGGATAGAAAACTCTTATGTTTAGTTATCTTTCTTAGTTCCTTTGATTTAGTTGTTATTTCTTTTAGACTTACATACTGCGTTCCGTTGTATTTTGTGGAGTGAGTTTCCGCCTCTCTCTACTTCTTTTGATATCTTTGGATATCTGGTATCATTTTCCGCACTCTGATTATATTGTTTATTCACTTCTTGTTTTGAACCTTATTTATAATATTAAACATTGATTATTTCCTGTTTATGATTATGTTATTGTATATATGGGAGGATGATTTCCTCGATACTTGATCTTCGGGGTGTGGATCACACTCTCAGGTATGCCAGTTAAGGTACTGGCTGGGAGGATGTGACAGATTGGTATCAGAGCCCAAAGTTCAAGGAAATCCTAACCACAGAAAATAGTAACAGAACATTCCTAAGTCATAGATCCAGAAGTGACTCATCTACTCTTAGATGTGAATAATAGAACACTTGGACTAGAAACTGTGTAATGAAGCATAACTGAATACTTCTGAATAATGTACAATAATTATATTTAGACAATTGTCACTTAATGCAATACAAGAAAAGTGCATAATACACAATAATAAAGTGAAACAAAAAAGAAAAGAACTTAATTAACTTTAAGAAAAGTTTTACAATGATTACATCTGAAAAGCATAAAGGAAATCCTAAGTACAGTCTGTCTAGGTGATCTCCTCTGATCTCTGTAAGCTCTGAAGTCCTCTGATAGCTGAGTCACCTGATACTCTATCCTATCATGTCATGACTCCATCCTCTCATACATCTGCTCATGCCTGACCTCCATCCTCTCCAGCATGGAAGTCATTGATCTCATCTGTTCACTAGGATCTGAAGTCTCTGGAACTGCATGAGAAGGGCCACTTGTCTCAAAGTGCGATGAAGGAAACTCGTGATGCACTGGCTCAGTCTCATGCATCTCTGTATCATCTCCGGCCTGATCATCACTATCAGGACCGACATCCTCCTCTCCATCCTCTGACTCCTACTCCTCATCCTCTGTTTCCTCGTCATCCTCACCCTTTGGACCAGGAGATCTCACAGTCTGTTGCAGCCTCATCTGACGAATGGTCCAAGTTCTAATCGTGTAACCCCGTGAACTAGTGTCCACTAGTGTATCTTCGAAACTCACCCTGAAATGCCTGAAGATTTAGGTCAGTAGCCTCCCATAGCAAAGGTTCCGCATGCTAGGCCGTAGAACAAGATCCAGCATGACATGCTGAATGATGTAAGAAAGGTCGATCTCGAAGCCCATGTAGATGCGGTAGATGACTAAGGCCTCCATCACTGTGAGCTGATTGTGATGTTTGGCCTTCGGCATGATGTTTCGGCCGACGATGCCACCGATGATCCGTGCTGAATCTGTCATCCGCCCGCTGTTCCACGGAGTATAGCATCAGTGACTATCCCACAGTGTGGAGCATATCTCGCGCAGCTCATATGGCATCAAGTAGTTGTCTATGTCTGCCCCTGCAGATATCCATATGCACTGATATGGGTAGTGAGGGACCCGCAAGATCTCAGCCAGTGATCTCGTGGAGAATCGGATCTATGTCTGAAAGACCCTGCTCCTGAGGACTAGCTAAAGAGGATGTCCTGGACCTCGAGACTCCTCTGTATATGTAAGGTTGCTGAAGAACAACCTCACTAGCTCCGGATATATAGGAAAATCCTCTATGAAGAGATATGTCCACTGTAAAGTGTCGAATCTCTGTTGTATCCTGAAGACTCTGAGCTGACGAAGGTGAAGTAGACGTCCTAGCTCAATGCTGCAATAACTGAAGTAGGCCTTGTACAAGAACTCGGCCTGGGGAGTGTCGAATTGCTCTGGTCTCCGGACTACTTGTCTAGGCTCTAAAGGAACCAGACCTCTGCCTCTGAGTGCCCCTACCATGCGACCTCGACCTCGTCCTCGTACTCCTCTAGGCATGGTGAATGTCTGTTGAAGAAGCAAAGACATTGTTGTTAGTGTTATTTCAAGATTTCAGCCAAAAGGGTATTTTCGTAATTTTTTGGAAACTTTCAAATTTGGGGAAAATTTGATTTGAAGATACTAGCATGTGTACAATACTTGGAATGGCATGGCTATGAAGTTTGTTTGAAGAAAATCAATCGAAACCTTGGGTTAAAGTGGAAAATTCAGCAAGAAGAAATTAGGGATTTTTGCATTCTAGGTCAAAATTGAATTTTTGAAAAGTTGAAATTGGTTAAGTCAAACTATATGGACATATCTACAATATCATCTTGAGCATGTAGCATTTGATTTCGTGCGAAAACTCCAAGCGGTTTGTGAGAAAACAAAAATTTCTAAAGTTAACGATTTCGATACGAAAACTTTGCGAGAAGTGCATGAATGTGTTAGAACTTGTTGTCTATGCATGGCATTGTGTTTAAAACCTAGGGAATATGTTTCTAAGTATTCGTAAACATGATTTCTAATAGTGGATACAAGTAAAACATGGTTTTTGTTGAAATGCAAGCATGAGAAGATGTAAATGGAAGAGAAAATGATGGATTGACCTTGTGTGAGATGAATGTAGGTTGTTGTGTTGTTGTTGAAGCACCAAATGTCCTCAAGAATACTTGGAAGAACCTTTGGAATCTTTCCCCTAAGCTCTCTCACTTTTGGAAGAAGTTAGAATGAAGTTGGAATGTGAAAATGAGGCTTATAATGTGAATTTTCGTATTCTATGAGCATTGGTCGACTGAACCAATCGACCAATGGACCCAGTGAACTTATTTTCTGTTGGATATTTGGAAAATGTGATTTTTCCCCTATGGTTTGTTGTTAGATGACTAAATGGATGTATTTAAGCATGATTTAAATTTTCAAATCATTTGGACTTGTGAATTATGATGAAACTTCGAAATTCGATGTTTTTGATGTTCTCAGTTTTTGCAGAATGGTTACTCTGAGAAGTGGACGTGGGGAATCTAGTGGTCATGGTCGTGATGAGATACCTGAAGATTGTCATGATCAGTGGACTAATACTGGTGATCAGGGTACCCATGACATACCCAATGCCCCGAATGTTGGAAGCTTTCGTGATATTGCCAATATTATGGATAATATGGTGCAGCAACAAGCAGCCCAGTTTAACCAGATGATGACCGGTTTCATGACTCTGCATAATGAGACTCATGCAGGTGTTAATGGGAATCTTCATATTGTTGTCCTGAATGCGGGAGGTTTGGCTGGAACTCCTCATACTTGCTTGATGGAAAGTTTTCTGAAGATGCAAGTGCCTAGTTTCATTGGAGTTACTAAGGACCTCTTGTTTCCTAACAAGTGGCTTCGTGAGTTGGAGAAGGCTTTTCATCATTTGCAATGTACTGAAGCCTAGAAGATTCTGTTTGCTGAACAGAAGTTGCAACATGAAGCTGACGCTTGGTGGACCTCCACTCGACCTGTTTTGGAAGGTTTACATGCGGGTGTTGTAACTTGGGATTTGTTCAAGGAAGCTTTTTGCATGAATTACTTCCCCGAGGTGGTGAAGGATGCGAAAGAAGCTGACTTTATGGTTCTCGCGCAAGGATCTTTGTCTGTGTTGGAGTACCAACAGAAATTCGAGGAGCTTCATTTTTTTGCTCCTGATTCTCTGAAGCTTGATCTTGCCAAAGCGAAGAAGTTCTTTAAAGGACTGCGCCCTGCCATTAAAGCTTACCTCACTGTTCAGCCTATAGTGAGCTATGCTCAAGTGGTGCAGAACTCGAAGAAGTTGGAAGAAACTGAGAAGGAGAATGCACGTGTGCAAAGGCCCTGGCAGCCCAGGAATCTTGGTTTGGTGGATCGTAATGATCGGCGTTTTGTGAGACCTACACCCTATCCCACTCCTGCTTTTCAGCCTAGGAGTGTAAGTTAGAACCCTGGTTTTCAGTAGCCCAACCAGTTTACACAGTATGGCGGGAATCGACAATCAGTGAATGCGAGTGCTAGGCCTGTGAATGCGAATCCTAGGCCATTGGTTCAGAAGCCCCCTGTTGCGGCTACTTCAGTAGGACTTAGCAATCCTGTTTGCTTCTACTGCAAACAGCCTGCTCATTTTGCTCTTGAATGTCCGAAGAAGCCTACCCAGCAGCCTGCCCCAGCGGTGAAGAGTGCTCCTGCTCCTCCCTCTGGTAGAGTGTTCAGTATCTTTAGTATTGAGCAAGATGCAAGCCATGATGTGATCACAGGTACTTTGTCAGTCGCTTCTATTCCTACATTTGATATGGGTGCATCTCATTCGTTCATATCATCTGCATTCATCAAGAAGACTGACCTAATCCCTGAGAAATTGTCTAGTTGCTTATTGATTAGTACGCCTACTAGTCCTATTGTAAAACTAGATAAAGGGTTAGTTAATTGTCCTGTGTTGATTGGTGAGAAGAACTTGGAAGCCAATTTAGTACTTCTTGAGATGAAGGACTTTGATGTTATTCTGGGAATTGACTGGTTGACATCCCACAAAGCTGTGTTTCTTTGTTCCTCAAGGAAGATCCAGTTCCATGTTTGTGGAAGTCCGATTTTTGAATTTCAAGGTGAGAAAAGAAGGTTTTGTAGGAAGATACTGTCTGCACTGATGCAAATCTATGCCCTAGTAGATGATGCTTCATCTGAAGGCAAGAGTAAAGTGGAGAAAAGAGCTGACGAAGTCAAAATTGTCTGTGACTTTGTTGATGTCTTCCCTGATGATCTATCGGGAGTGCCTCTAGATAGGGATGTTGAGTTTTCTATTGATCTTATCCCTGGTGCCGCTCCGGTATCTAAGGCTCCGTATAGGATGGCTCCCTCTGAGCTGAAGGAGTTGCAAAACCAGTTGAATGAGCTCATTGATAGAGGTTTCGTACAACCTAGTGTGTCACCTTGGGGAACTCCGGTTTTGTTCGTCAAGAAGGATGGTAGTATGCGTCTGTGCATCGACTATCGTGAGTTGAATAAGCTGACAATCAAGAATAGATACCCGCTGCCCAGAATTGATGATCTCTTCGATCAGTTGAAGGGTGCAATTGTGTTCTCGAAGATTGACTTGAGGTCTGGATATCACAAGTTGAAAGTGAAGCCTAGTGATATCTTCAAGACAGTTTTCCGAACAAGGTACGGCCATTATGAGTTTAGAGTCATGCCTTTCGGATTGACTAATGCTCCTGCAGTGTTCATGGACTTCATGAACCGAGTCTTTCACGATGTGCTTGATAAGTTTGTGACCGTCTTCATTGACGATATCCTAATTTATTCGAAGAGTGAAGAAGAGCATGCAAGGCATCTAGATTTCACTTTGCGAAGATTGAGAGAAAAGAAGCTTTATGCTAAGTTTAGCAAGTGTGATTTCTAGCTCAAGAGTGTAGTATTCCTTGGCCATGTGGTTTCAGCTGAAGGTATTCGTGTTGATCCTGAAAAAGTCCAAGTAGTGGCTGATTGGGAAAGACCGAAGACGGTGACGGAAATAAAGAGTTTCCTTGGATTGGCGGGTTACTACAAAAGGTTTATTGAGAACTTTTCTCGGTTGGCTGCTCCTATGACTAAGTTAACCAGGAAAGAAGAGAAGTTTGTTTGGTCTGACGCTTGTGAGAAGAATTTCCAAGTGTTGAAGGATAGATTGACAAGTGCCCCAGTTTTGACTATACCTGATAGTTCCGGTGGTCTAACAGTCTATACTGATGCGTCAATGATTGGTTTGGGTTGTGTACTGATGCAGCATGGTAAGGTCGTTGCCTATGCTTCTCGGCAATTGAAAGATTATGAGAGGAATTACCCCACTCACGATTTAGAACTTGCCGCGGTGGTTTTTGCTTTACAGATTTGGAGACATTACCTTTACGGTGAGAAAATTGCCATTTTCACGGATCATAAGAGTTTGAAGTACTTCTTTACCCAAAAGGAGTTGAACATGAGGCAAAGAAGATGGTTGGAATTAGTTTCTAATTATGATTGTGATATTCAGTATCACCCTGGGAAGGCAAATGTTGTTGCGGATGCTCTTAGTAGGAAGATTCAGAAGAAGACTTTGGATCTGAATACTTTGAGTCTACCTTTGTTGTCTTCTATTGAAAGTTTTGATTTGGAAGTTGTCCCTGAGAATTATGATTCTGTTCTTTCTGCTATGATGGAAAGATCTGGTCTTAGAGATAAGATTGTTGCCCTACAGAGTTCTGATCAAGAACTTAAGAATAAGGTGGAAAAGATTTCTTCAAATCCTGAGTCGAATCCCAACTTTGGTATATCCATGGATGGTGCTTTATTGTTTAGAGGTAGATTGTGTGTGCCGGAAAATGAGGAAGTTAAGAAGGAAATATTGAAGGAAGCACACCAGTCGATCTTTAGAGTACACCCTGGAAGCACCAAGATGTACAAGGACTTGAAGGAACATTTTTGGTGGATTGGTTTGAAGGCTGATTGTAATATCCAGCCCTATTCTAACCTTAACCCTAACCCGGATCCACTGTTGTATTCAGGTCCGAGGACCCGAAGTGGTGGAAGAAGAGATTTATGGACCATTCTGATTGATGATCATGATTCGGAGACCGAGCCCATGGACATTGACAATGATACCCCTTGCTTAAATGCATTGTCAGTGTTTAAGGAAAGTCTGCGCATCGGAGAAGATTAATATGGTTGATGTACCAAATGACCTCCTGTGCACAATCCGAAGGTATTCCCTGAAACTAGACTTCTTGATTGAATTGTGGAAGAAAACCTCACTCAATTTGACCTTGTATAGCCTTTCAAATCCCTACTTGAAGTTGTTGTTCTAAACCTGAGTTTTCTGCTGAAAACATTTTGGTCGATACCATCGACCAAGGACCATCGACCAAAATGTCCCAGTCTGCCAAGTTAATGATTCCATGGAATATTCCTTTTCTATTTAATATGACCTCGAGCCTTGAGCCTTTTGCAATCATTTTTCTCACCTGGGAATGTGGGGAGAGCTTCCCAAAGCAGCTCCTTGGTTAGTGTGAAGGGTATCTCATCAAAGACACTTAGTTTATCATTGATTCTTGCCTTCATCTTCTACACTAAGGTAAGACTCTTCATTCCACTCTCTACCCTACCATTTCCTACTCTTTTCTATTGTCATCTTGCTGATGGGACATTTGGAATGGTGCTGCAACCTTGCAACCACCACTCCAAGTGCCTACTCATGCTCAATCCATGATTCCCTTAGCCATTCATTGATGCTAATGCTTATATCTCAGGCCTAGCATATGTATTCCATGATTTACCTATTAACAACATACCATTTGATATCAAACTGAGCTATAGAGTGTATTATGTTCATGTTTAACATTGCCATATGATTCCAATCGAATTTCTATTAGTTCTTTTAGCTATTGCATGCTATTCCTCATCAATGCAATCAATTCCAACTCATGCCATGATGTTTATCACTTGAACTTGATAGCTCAAATTGGGGCTTTTTAATTAGACCATTGGATTGGGTTAATTCCTTGATTTATAGTGTCCTACTACTGTTGTTAAGTATGCCTCCAAGTTTCAAATTGATCCGAACACCGGAAGACTCATTTCGGACCAAAATCCACTATTCTGCCCGAGGATTATTTTGGTTGATCATTTTGGTCGATACCATCGACCAAAAACATCGACCAAAGTTGTTGCTGACAGCAACCTTGGTCAGTTTTGACTCAAATGACATCCGATCTTCCTGACTTCTTTTCTAACTTATTATTGATGTTTGTTTAGGGCCTTAACACTACTATTGGACTATTCTTGGTATTCTCAATTCATCATCAACTCATCCAAGGTAAGGATGGTTATATCCATAAACATATAAGTCATCAAATATTGAACTATGCTTTATTCAAAGAATGAAATCCCTAAATTTCTTTCAATCATTATGATACTAATACATATGTGTTAGAACAGTAACATTTAAATCTTTATACATTTGTTGTGTTACTCTATCATTTTGATTTGCTTATGTTTATAATGATTCGTTTCAATATCATGATTTGAGTACTATTATGAATATGCATTGGATGCATGAGAAATGATGAGATTTGATGTGTGATTGCTTACGTATGACTTGGGATTGGAGGGTGTCCTCTTGACACTTCTGTCCTTGGGCATCGGAGGGAATAGTATGGGATGTTCTCCGATGGTGACTATCGACACTCTCCCGAGTTATTGGATGACATACATAGGAGTGTCTAGTTGTGTGGCTAGGTTCATCCTTGTCGTGTCAAACCCGAATGGAAGGGCATTGAAACCGAACAACCCGTGGTAGTGTATGGTTGGATGGGCGCTCTAGGCCGGTAGCCAATCCGGTAGGGGACATAAACCATGCTACGGATACCTGAAAGGGGCCATTTATTGGTAGAGTTGCATATGGATAGACTTGGGCTCACGGGCGCTCAAGATCGGTAACCAATCCGTGAGAGGACGGGAGAGCTTCCCGTTTACTATATGTGGATGACCAATAGGGTTGATGAGTCCGAAATCCGGGATTTCGCTGACTCTAGTGTGAAGGATACCGGAAAGGAACGCCGGGGGCGAGGAATGGACGTATCTGAATCTGACTTGACCGACTGAGTAGATGACTTGCATTGGGCTAGGCTTTACTGTGACATGCACCAGTACTTGACCAAATGGTGATGTGAGAGAGCGGTGACCGATTCCCCTTACCATGGTTTTTGATGACTTTACTGATCTTCCCCGGGCATTCCCAAGATATGGAAATGGGAGAGTGACTGACGACCCAGAGAAGTATGGTGCTATGACTTAAAGCATGTCTACCTTAGAGACCAGCATTCATAGAGTTAAGCTCATATCTGCATCATATGTTCCATATCACATTGCATTATTATATGTTCTGAATGTGTATGATTTCTAATTATGGAATAACTTCCTTGTTGAGTTCTTCGAACTCATTCCTTTTGTGCAAATGTTTTAGATTACATTCTAGGTACCGAAGATTACGATGGCACCTCCTATGAGGCGGACTATGATTCCACATACTACCCTCCGGGTAGTGGCGTCGGTGAGGATTCGTATATTGGAGCCGAGGAGGATTATTATTCGCACCAGGGTTAGCCCCACAGTTGTGCAGGAGCGGCAGCGCTGGGTTTACTTCATCCGTACTGTTGAGGAGACTACCATTAGTATAGAAGAAACCCTAGCATAGTGCCCCATTCCCCTGGTGTATTTGTGGAACCTTAGATTTTGTAATTAACTTGTCTTCGAATTATTCCGGTGATACTTGGATATGTAACTAACTTGATTTAATACTTTTCCGCTACTCTGAGAGGGTGACTACCATACCTTCTCACCCTTTATGATTTTGATCATACCTTATTTATTATCTATATTCCGCACTCTGATTTAGTTTATCTTGTCTTATTCATGATACTTGATATTAGCTGTTTTTACCATTGATTATTACTGTTCATGATTGTGTTACCGTGTATGTGGGAGGCATGGACCTCAGATCATTGATCCTTGGACTGTGGATCACATCCCAGGTATTCCAAATGGGGTACCGGCTGGGTGAATGTGACACTGATGTTGATGATTTTGTTGCCAAGTGTGAGACTTGCCAACGTGTGAAGGCTGTTCATCAACCTCCATCTAGATTACTTCAACCCCTTCCTGTTCCTAGTTGGAAGTGGGAAGATATCTCTATGGACTTCGTGACTAGCTTGCCTCAAACAAGTAAAGGCAATGACACTGTGTGGGTGATTGTTGATAGGTTGACCAAATCAGCCCATTTCATTCCTATGAAGATCACTCATACTCTGGATAAGCTAGCTAGGCTTTATGTGGACAATGTGGTTCGTCTGCACGGAGTGCCAATGAGCATTGTTTCTGATCGTGATCCTAGGTTTACCTCAAGGTTTTGGAATAGTCTGCAGAAGGCCTTGGGAACCCAATTGAATTTGAGTACAGCTCATCATCCACAGTATGATGGACAATCTGAACGGACAATTCAGAACTTGGAAGACATGCTCAGATCTTGTGTGGTGGATATGGGTGGAAATTGGGATGAACACTTAGCTTTGGTTGAGTTTGCCTATAACAACAGTTATCAAGCAACAATAGGCATGGCTCCGTTTAAGGCTTTGTATGGTAATACTTGCAGGACACCACTGTACTGGACTGAGACTGGTGAAAGAAAAGTCTTAGGTCCTGAGATGATTGAAGCTACTAGCGATGGTCGATATGATCAGAGAAAGGATTAAGTCTGCTCAGTCAAGACAGAAATCTTATGCTGATAAGAGAAGGACTGATTTGGAATTTCAAGTTGGAGAGAAAGTTTTCTTGAAGGTTTTGCCAATGAAGGGTGTGATGAGATTCAATGTTAAAGGAAAGCTTAGCCCTCATTTCATTGGACCTTTTGAGATTTTGGAGAAGGTTGGACCTATTGTGTATCGATTGGCATTACTTCCGTCTATTGCTGCTGTGCATAATGTGTTTCATGTTTCAATGCTCTGGAAATATATAGAGAATCCGGAACACATTCTACAGCAAGCACCTGAAGGACTTAGTGCTGATCTCACCTATGATGAAGAGCCAGCCGAAATTTTGGATAAGAAGGACAAGCAATTGCGAAATCGCACCATCCCTTTGGTAAAGATTCGTTGGAAGAACCATACCCCTGAAGAAGCTTCTTGGGAGAAGGAAGAAGATATGAGGGGGAAGTTTCCTCACCTCTTTGGAAGCACAGGTACGCTTTCAATTTCGAGAACGAAATTTCTTTAAGGGGGGGAGAATGTGAAACCCAACCCTAACCTTGACCCGAAAACCCTGTTGTTTGTAGGTCCAGCAACCCGAAGTAAGGCAAGAAGTCAGCTTTGGGCCATTCCAGTAGAAGACTCGATGGTTGGAGTGAAATCCATGAGTGTTGATGTCAGTGTTCCATTTATGGAAACTGCACCCTGATGAAGATCGGATTAATTGATGGACTGGGAGTGCTCTTTGTATTGGTTCGAAGGCATTTCTACCTACTAGGTATGTCACTTTAGGTGTGTGCAAAACCCCTTAATGTTTGGACTTGATCTGAGCCTTCAATTCTCTGTTTTGAAGTTGATGTTCTGATTGGTCGACTCATTGGTTGACTGGACCAGTCGACCAATCAATCGACCAATTGATTTTGTTTTTGAAAATTAGGTCGTGGCTACTCTATTTAAGTTTAATCTCAGGAATACTCCGCCTCATCTGCCTCCTAAGCCTCTGGAACAAGTTAGAACCCCTTTCTAATCAATTCCCTTGCATCCTTGGTTGATATCTCGCAAGAACTCAAGTGATCTTCATCCTCCTGCATCAAAGGTATGTTTATGATCTCTTTTCTTTCTATCTTTGATTTTCTTTTCTTCAACCTTTTTCTTGATTGAGATCAAGAAGATGATGTTGCATTCTTGCAACCATCTATTCCATGACCTCATTCGATTCCTTGAGATCTATGATCACTGTCATGATCTCAACCTTAACCGGTTAGATTCTTGAAACCCTAGCCAATTATTTCTTGAAACTCTAACCCTTGTATGATCATTCTGGAAACCTTTCGGTAACCTCCCATGTGAGGGAAACCTCATGGGTAATATTTAGGTTGATCTAAATTTAATATTCTATAGTTTTTCTTGTTGTTATTGGCAAATCATTAATTCCCTCCCTCCTGTGATCTCACCCTTTTTCATGGGAGCCAAAAAGGGTGAAACCCTAATTCTTGGATATATGTTAATTGACCCTGTTAATAGCCAATCAATGTGATTTCCTTACAAGAATTGTATCCTATCATCCTCTAATTATTTACCCTTGATCATACTGTGTTTTCTTCATGATCCATGATTTAACTTAATTAGGTTAACCTTTTTGGTTCTTAAGTTGTAATTTGGAAACTTGTTTTGGTTGGTGGTTTGATGTCCTCTATATACTAGGATACTACCATTATAGTTTCCCTCTTATTTTGTATCCTTTTGAACCACCAAGTTTGGTTTCGTAATCTAAAAATTCTGATTCTTGAAGGCTACTGTCTCTGTTGGTCGACTCATTGGTCGACTGGGGCAGTAGACCAATCAATCGACCAATGAGTACAACAACCTCATTCTTGGTCTGTTTTGATTGATTTGTGATCTTTCCTTCTATGTATCTTTCCTAACATGTTGTATACACTTGTTTAAAACTTTCTTCTCAGGTTTAGTCAAGGTCTTACTTGATTTCCCTAAGTTCCTTTACAAGTTATAAGGTAAGGACTGTTATTCTGTAATTACATAGATTGCATACTCTTGAGTTTATACTTTATGGAACTTTGAGTTTAACTACTGTTATTGTACTTTATACTTCTGTTATACTACTGTAAGTACAGTAGTACTTTATTTATGTTTTCTTTTTCAATATTCAAGCTTATAAGAATATCTTATTACTATATTGTCTAATGATTAGATGATGATTGTATACTCTCGTTTATATGATGATGTGTTGACTGTGTATGTCATGACTGATCTGGGATTGTATCTGATTAGGTATGATTTGGGATTGTGAGGTGTCCTTTTGACACTTCTGTCCTTGGACATTATCGAAAATAGTATGGGATGTTTCCGGGGTTGTCCATCGACGCTTTCCCGAATTATTGATTGTCATACCTAGGGCTGTCTAGCAGTGTTTGGCTAGGATGTCCCCATTATATCAGACCCAAATCGGAAGGGTATTGAGACCGAACGACCCGTGGCAGCAATGGGGATTCACGGGCACTCAAGACCAGTAACCAACCCGTGAGAGGACGGGAATCACATTGTGGGGCCATGTATTGGAGGGTTGCATATGGCTAGACTTGAGCTCATGGGCGCTCGAGACCGGTGAGTTATATCCGTGAGAGGACATGAGAGCTTCCCGTTTACCATATGTTGATAACCAATAGGGTTGATGAGTCCGTATTTGAGAGAGACGAATACGCTGACTCTAGTGGAAAGGATACCGGAAAGAATCCTGAGAGGGGAGGAATGGAAGAATCTGGACCTGAGTTGATGTAACTGTGTAGATGACTTGCATTGGGCTAGGTTTTACCCTGATATGCATCAGTACTTAGACCAAATGGTGATGTGAGAGAGAGATGACTTTACCCCCAGCCATGGAATGTCCGAGAGGGATGCCGGACCCACTACCAAACGGAGCTGTATGCGTGATCTACCCAAAGAAGTATGGTGCTATGACTTAAAGCATGTCTTCCAATTGAGACCAGCATACATAGAGTTTAGATGCATACATACATTATCTTTTTCATACTACATTGCATCTTGCTATGTTTTGCCACATGTTATTTATGTTGTTATGGATTAACTACCTTACTGAGTTTCTTCGAAACTCATTCCTTTTTGTACATTGTTTTGTTAGACTATTCTACAATTATTGACTACTATGAAGAACCGTACACTGAAGCGCAAGCCGATGAAGTGTACTACACGCAAGGTGTTGGCGACAATCAAGATTACTCTGATGATCCCTCAGTTGATCAAGTTGCGTACCACGATTAAAGGCAACGTGGAATTGGAACGTCTCAAATGGATTGATGAAGTCCACTATTTTGAAGATGTCATCTATAGGATAGAAAACTCTTATGTTTAGTTATCTTTCTTAGTTCCTTTGATTTAGTTGTTATTTCTTTTAGACTTACATACTGCGTTCCATTGTATTTTGTGGAGTGAGTTTCTGCCTCTCTCTACTTCTTTTGATATCTTCGGATATCTTGTATCATTTTCCGCACTCTGATTATATTGTTTATTCACTTCTTGTTTTGAACCTTATTTATAATATTAAACATTGATTATTTCCTGTTTATGAATATGTTATTGTATATGTGGGAGGATGATTTCCTCGATACTTAATCTTCAAGGGGATGGATCACACTCTCGGGTATGCCAGTTAGGGTATCGACTGGGAGGATGTGACATCATCATCTCTAGTCCATCTCTTTCATTCATAGCATGTTTTCTTTGAAAATTGTGTTTTCTACCAAATTAGAAAGTATGATTCCACCAAATTAGTAAGTATTGGTTTTGATCAGTGTTTGATGTCTAAACTATGCTAGATAGTCTTAGATTACTGTTTTAGAGATTCCATCCAAGTTTCGTAGCATTCCGGATCATGTAGAATAGTTTTCAGACCAAAAATCTGATTTTGGATTCATATCACTGTTCACTGGGCAGACTGCTTGGGTCGATTGGACCAATCAACCCAGCCAATCTACCCATAGTGACAGCAACTCCATTTTTTATCCATTTCAACTCCAATCTTTTGGAATTGCATCTTATGACCTATACATGTTTTGTCAAGCTTGTTTAGGTGATTTTGGATCTGTTCTCTGATATCTTATTTTGAAGACTATAAGTTCGGATTACGAGGTGAGTATTCCAATTCACAATATGCCTATTTACATGTCTTTATGTATTATGACATGAATGCATGATTTAACTACTGTTGTTTAGTTTGTTTTACATCATGATACTTCTGCAACTGCAGTAGCTTGTCCACATTGTTAATTTCATATTAGAATTGATTATTGATTATGAGAATGTGTTATGGACTATGATGTGGATACAGATGTGAATACGACTTATATGGAATCATGATGTGATGTGGATGCTTAGGTCGTAGTTATGGAATGGGGAATGCCCTATTGGCGTTTCTGTCTTTGGACAAAAGTGGAAGTGGTATGGGACGCTTTCCTATGGTGCCCCTTGACTCTTTCCCTAACTACTGGTTGACATACCTAGGATTGGTCTAGCAGTGTTTGGATAGGAATACCCCTTTTATATCAGACCCGATTCAGAGTGACCCGTGGCAGCAATGGGAATTCATGGGCACTCAAGACCAGTAACCAACCTGTGAGGGGACATGAATCACATTGTGGGGGCCATTTATTGGTAGGGTTGCAAATAGTAGACTTGGGCTCATGGGCGTTCAAGACCGATAACCAATCCGTGAGAGGACATGAGAGCTTCCCGTCTATTATTTGTGGATGACCAATAGGGTTGATGAGTCAGTAGTCTGGGACTATGCTGACTCTAGTGGAAAGGATACCGAAAAGGATCGCCAGGGGCGAGGAATGGACATATCTGGACCTGAGTTGATATAACTAAGTAGAAGACTTGCATTTGGCTAGGTTTTACCCTGACATGCGCCAATACTTAGACCAAGGGTGATGTGAGAGAGAGGTGACCTAAACCCCAACCATTGAGTCCAAGAAAATGCACGACCCAACTACCACCGGCAGACCCAAGATGCCAAGATGGCTGAGGAAGAGTGAATGACCTTCCCAAAGAAGTATGGTGCTATGACTTAAAGCATGTCTGCCAATAGAGACCAACATACATGCATAGAGTTAGAAGCATACTTGCATATATTGTTTCATATCATCGCATATATGTTTGCCTGTGAATGCATGTGAAGATGCTTATTGTGTTTGGATTACTTGTTAAGTTCTTTTGAGCTTACCCTTTGGGGGACTTGTTTTAGATGACATTACAGGACCAAAAGAGAACTCGTGCACCAGCAAGGAGGACCTTTCCATATATGGTACAGCTCCGGATGTCCTTGGACAAGGTGTTGAACAACGAGGCAGCCAACACTCAGATTTGGATTGCGTTGATGGCTCCTATTGATAGCAGCTGGCATCGTCTTATTCGCCGATGGGATCGTGCGCTAGATGATGATCTGAAGCTTCAAGAGCGTAACCCAAAAGTGAAGAAGATGAAGACTGAAGAAGAAGAAGAAGAGCCTACTGAAGATGTGGATTAGATTCTCTTGTTTCTTCTAGATTTTTATTTTACTTGTATTCGTTTAGAGCTTTGCTTAGATTTCGATCTACCTTCAGCATATGTTGTGGGGTATATTTCCGCTATACTCTACAGTTGTCTTTTGTTTTGGTATCTTGTTATTCCGCACTCTGATATTCTTTAGTGATCCTACTGAGATCCTATCTGGACTTTTATTAATAGATTACTTGAATACAATGATTTGTTCTTGCTTTTGATTATGTTATTGTGCTAAATGGATATTGTCACATCCACCCAGCCGGTACCCTATCTGGCATACCCGGGATGTGATCCACAGCCCCGAAGATCCATAGTTCAGGGACCACATAATCCACATCGACGATAATACAATCATGAACAGATAATAATCATAAACTAACAATGAATGATCATGGAATTCAAAAATAAGGTGTCAAACATAATCAGAGTGCGGAAATAAATATCAAATCAGATAACTTAAGAAGGCAGTGGGCGGAATCCACTCCTTCACCAAACGGAAGTGAGGTCAAAATTTAGTTAAGTACACATCTCAAGTTATAAAGGTAAGTTAAAGTTATTACAATTTCTCTAAGTATACTGTCACAAAAGAAGGGGTAACTACTCATAAGTCTCCTCCATAATAAATATATCTTCTTCAAAGTTGAGGATCATGGAGACCCAACATGACTGCTCCCATACGACTCCGGGGCTAACCCTGGTACGCCTGGTAATCTTCTTCGGTATGGTCACCGAAGTCTTCAACGTAGCCAGCCTCCGGATGGTAGTATGAGGTATCCGGGTCCGCCTCAGGGAGGGTGCCATCAGAGTAATCACCTGTAGAATAGCCTAACAAAATATTGCAACAGAAAAGGAATGAGTTCAAAAGAACTCAGCAAGGAAGTTATCCCACCACACATAAACCACAAGATAATCATAAAATGATGCAGATGATATGAGGCATATAATGCAATATGACTTTATTCTAAGTATGCTGGTCATCTATGGTAGACATGCTTTAAGTCATAGCACCATACTTCTTTAGGTAGTCTCGAGTCACTCATCACCGGGGGAATTGGGTCCTGCATCCCTCTCTGACAAATCCATGGTTGGGGGTTTCGGTCACCGCTCTCTCACATCACCGTTTGGTCTAAGTATTGGCGCATGTCAGGGTATAGCCTAGCCCAATGCAAGTCATCTACTTAATCATATCATGCCAGTTCCGAGATACTTCCATTCCTCCCCTCTCGGGATCCTTTCCGGTATCCTTCACACTAGAGTCACGGATATTACTCACCGGACTCATCAACCCTATTGGTCATCCACAAATGGTAAACGGGAAGCTCTCACGTCCCTCTCACGGATCATTTCACCGGTCTTGAGTGCCCGTGAGCCCAAGTCTAGCCATTTGTAACCCTACCAATAAATGGCCCCTTTCGGGTAACCGTAATGCAATTTATGTCCTCTCACGGAGTGGGTACCGGTCTTGAGCGCCCACAAATCCACACTACTACCACGGGTTGTTCGGTCTCAATGCCCTTCCGAATCGGGTCTGATATGATAGGGACATCCTAGCCATACATCTAGACAAATCCTATGCATGTCATTCAATAACCCGGGAAAGCGTCAATGGACACCTTCGGAGAACATCCCATACTATTCCCTCCGATGTCCAAGGGACAGAAGCACCCGTAGGGTACCCCTCAATCCCAAGTTATACTTAAGCAATCACATGCCCAAGTTCATCATATCAGTTCACAAGATACAACGTCATAATAAACATTCAATTCATGACATTGTCATAAGTCATCATATATTGAAATTGATAAACATGATAAAACATTGAAGTAATATAATGTAAACACAAAGCTACTGTTAAAAGACATATGTAGCAAGTCTAACATGATAAGAATATAAAATAGAAACTATATTTACTAGGTTAGGAATACCAAGTCAAAATTTCCATATCCTAGGTAATTACATCGATAACTATCCTTACCTTGAATCGGAGAAGAGAATGGTCCAAGATCACAAGCAGTGGCCCAAATAGTCTTAAAGTCCTAAACAAGCATATATGAAAGGTTAGAGAAGAAATCAGAACAATCGGAGGTCAAACGAATCAGAACTGGGCAAAAGTTGCTCGACAAGCAACTCTATTGGTCGATACATTTGGTCGATAGTATCGACCAATAGTATCGACCAAATCAATTCCGAGACGACAAGGCTG
Organism: Hakea prostrata; assembly: GCF_041222555.1. Classification (NCBI taxonomy): domain Eukaryota; kingdom Viridiplantae; phylum Streptophyta; class Magnoliopsida; order Proteales; family Proteaceae; genus Hakea; species Hakea prostrata. The sequence continues at coordinate 39,215,118 of NC_142600.1, forward strand.
GCTTTTCGGATTCTTGCCCAGATTTGGTCTTCCTGGTCTCGAATTGACATGAAACTTGGAGGATAGTCTAAGCACAACATGGGGATACTAATTATCAAGAAACTTTCATAATCCAATGGTCCATTTGGAAATCCCCAAATTGACATATTAAGGTTAAGAGTTGTAGATCATAGCATTGGCTATAACTCAATGCAAATTAGGGGAAAAACATGGGGGATTAGGTAGGGAATCGTTTAGAAGTAACATGGAGCACATATGCAAGGTATAGATTAAGTAAATCACGAGCTTCATCTCAGTTTTGGTAAATAAAGCAAGTTGGTAAGCAATAAATCATGGAAATGTGTAGTCAATGATCATGAGGTGAATCAATCATAGTCATATCGGTGAAAACATCATTGTATGGGGTTTAGAAGGTTCATGGCAAGGTGTATGCAAGGTTGCAGCACCTTGACCATGGTCCCAACAGTATAATAGAGAAAAGATGAGTGAGAAAGTGATTAGGAGAGAGAGTCATACCTTTAAAGTGGAACAAGAAAGTAAGAATAAGTGGTTGGCAATGATTGATGAAGAAGATGCTTCACCACTACCAAGGAGGAGTTCTTGGGAGGCTCTCTCACGTTCCCAGATGTTAAAGACGCGAGGATAGGGCTCCAGTCTCGAGGAATAAATAAATAGAAAAGAATATTCTAAGAATCTTTAAATCTGGGCTCAGCAGACTTGTTGGTCGATACCTTTGGTCGATGGTATCGACCAATAGTATCGACCAAAACAAACTCTGCAGAATTTTTACAGAATAGTTCAGCAACTTTAGGTGCGGACTTGGAGGGCTATACAAGGTCAAATTGCATGGGGTTTTCTCCTACAGTTCACTCAAGAGGTCTAGTTTCAGGGAGTACCTTTGGATTATGCACAGGAGTTCGTTTGCTATTTCAACTGTCTCGCTCTTCATCAGTGCGCAGATTCTAACTTAACACTGGTAATGTGCTCAAGGAAGGAGCAGCATCATCAATGTCCATAAACTGGAATCCCGACATTACGTCATCAACCAGTAGGGCCCATAAGTCCCTCCTACCACCACTTCGGGTCTTTGGACCTACAAACATAACAATGACCGGGTCAGGTCAAGGTTAGGTAAAAGCTGGATTTTACAGATATGATCGTTCCTAAACTTGACCTTCGGGGCTGTGGATCACACACTCGGGTATTCCAAATAGGATACCGGCAAGGTGGATGTGACAACCATTGGTCTGAGTATTGGTGCATGTCAGGGTTAATCTTAGCCCAATGCAAGCCATCTACTTAGTTCAAGTCAGGGTTAGATACTTCCATTCCTTGCCTCTCACAATCATTTCCACTAAAGTAATCGTATCCTATGGCTATAACCAACTCAGACTACGGACTCATTAACCCTATTGGTCATCCACAAATAGTAAATGAGAATCTCTCATGTCCTCTCACGGGTTGGTTACCGATCTTGAGTGCCCATGAGCCCAAGTCTATTTTGCAACCCTACCGATGAATGGCCCCCACAATGTGATTCATGTTGGTTACTGGTCTTAAATGCCCACAAATCCCCATTGCTGCCATGGGTCACTCGATCTCAATTCCCTTCTAAATCATATTTGATATAACAAGGTAATCCTAGGCAAACACTGCAAGACAAGACCTAAGTATGTCAACCAATAATTAGGGAAAGAGTCAAGGGGCACCATAGGAAAGCGTCTCATACCACCTCCACTGGTGTCCAAAGACAGAAATGTCAAAAGGACATTCCCCATTCCCCAATTATAACTTAGGCAAACACATTCCAAATCAGTCATTCATAACCACAACTGATGAATCATCACATAGGGAAATAACCAATCATTCATAATCAGAATAACAATTGAATCACATGAGCAAGTCCTACTATAGTTACAATAATTACAACAGCAATGTAACTATAAGAAAGTCATGAAACAGTAGTATGATCATGCAATTCAAATCAAATATAAGCAAACATGTATTTTAGGTTATTTGGGAACAAACGTCCTTACCTTAGTTAATCTTGAAAAACTCCAAAGAAAAGGATGAGGATAGGTCCAAAGTCAGGAAACAAACCTTAAAAAAACATAGGTTAAGCATTAGGAACAAACCCTCGAAGATTGGAAGTGAAACAGATCAAAACTGGGCAAACCTTGCTGTCACTGACTCTGTTGGTCGGTCAGCTTGGTCTGTTAGGCTAATCGACCAAGGTGATCAACCAAGCCTGTTCTGTATTGATGGAAACCCTAATTTTTTAACCGAAACTCAACTTTCAAGACTCGAAACACTCAAAAATTTGAAGGGAAACTCTAAAATAGGAGACTAAGACTATCTAGCATAGATTAGGCATCAACAATGATCGTTAGAGTAGAATTCTAATTTAATAAAAAACTAGGTTTCATCGAAATCAATTTGTGAATTATCGGAAAGGGAATGAGAATTCACTCTAGAAAGAAAAGAACAGTAGATCATAGTAAAAAATCATCATGGTAATGAATCTAGCATGCTTTAGAAATCAAAAACCTAGAATGGATATTCAATCATGAAGATACACTTGATTTCCCTTCGAAATCATCATGTGGAGATTCACAAAGTCATAGAGTGTATGGAGATTCAGTCTAGGACAGCAGGGATTGAAGGATCAGTCATGGGAATGACATAAGATCATCCTCCTAATCATAGAGAATAGAAGAATTCAATAGGATAATAGATGAAGTGCAAGTAGGAGTGAATACCAACCCTAAGGAAGAAGCGCCGAAAAGCTTTGAGGATTTGATGAGGATCTTCCAAAATTCCAATGTGAGTGCTTGAGAGAGGCTTCTCACATTCTCTAGAGGCTTAGGAATATAATGGGGCTGATTACCACAAAATTCTAATATAAAGAGCATCAAAACCCTAAAAAATTAGAATTCACAAAACAGCCCCTGTCGCTGTTGGTCTGTCAAGTGATTGACCAACACCAACCAGGGAGCAAGTCCAAAAACAGGGTTTTCAAGCTCCAAACCTCAAAATTCCAAAGGGACTTCTCCCAACTCAAACAAGTGACTTACCTAGCATTGAGGAGCCTTCCAAAACATGTCCAACTAGGGCTCAAGTCCATCAACAAAGCTCTTCATCTTCAAGATGCAGTTTCTTCTTCAAATCAAGTAAGGCTTCCATATAGGGAACTCCATCATCAATCTCCATGGCTTTGGTTCAAACACCATGTCTTCCACTGAGATGGCCCACAATTGCCTTCTACCTTCACTTCGGGTCTTCAAACCTACAAACAAATGGATTTTCAGGTTAGGGTTTGGGCTGGATTTCACAATAGTGATAGGCAATCATCATAACATCGTGTCAATCATTTATGCATTGTAACCTTACCTATCTTAGCAGAAATATCATAGAAAAATGTATTAAATCTCTCAAATAACCATTCCAATAGACCTTAGAGAACACTTGGATTAGGGTTAAGAAGTTACATTATGGTCTGAGATCTAAATAGAGCAAAAATAGCATCAAAATAGCCTCTGGAAGTGGAGTGGTTGCTTAAGGCAGTTGCTTGAGCTGGTTGGTTCAAGCGACCTCCTTAAGCAACCACTCGCTTTTCTGGCAGTTTTCCAAGTCCGAAATTCAGACTTTTGATCACTCATCCTCGATCTAATTTTGGATTTCAGCCCTTGATTCGGATATGAAAATCCATATCCTAACATGATCCAATCAAGATTATTGATGGAAAATGATATAATCAGTCCAACTCACCACTACAAAATTTTAGAGGGGGGGGGAACTACTCTCTCACAATATAGAATTCAAGGAAAATAAGAGAGTTCTTAACTAACTTCTAAAAGATCTGAAAGTCAAAGCAAGATCCAAGCCTTCTTCGCGAATCGAGGGTTCTTCCACTTGAGAATGAAATAGAATATAACACTTGAGAATATCATTGATTATGGTCCAGCATTGGGGCCTACGCATGGGGGGGTCAAGGGTGCCACTGGGCCTATGTTGGAGCCTCCTGTGGGGGCTCTACGAACGCAATGTGCCTGTGTGCTATCACGGTGCCTACACAAGCATTTCATCGAGCACTAGGTGCACAAGGTACGCTGAACACCTGGGTTGCTTGTGGTTGTGTGCATTGGTGTGCCAAACACCCATGACCATACTTGATATAGACGATTGAAGGCCCTGTAGCTCACGAGAGAGTCAGTGGTGGTGTTGATCAATGACTATGCTTCACCCACTTGCGGCAGAGGTTGCCCAAGGCATTGCAGAGGCTAGAGATGTTGAGAGGTGGTGCGTTCATGAGTTACACTAGTCGTTAGTGTTGACTACTAGCAACAGTTGGTGGCGACGGAGTTCGGGAGCTGGAGGCGGAGGAAGAAGAAACTTGGTCGTGATAGAGGAGCTCCTGGTGTGAATAGTGGATCGTGAGAGAGGTTATAAGAGAGACGTTGGGAGGGAACTTAAAACTAGGGGCAATATAATAATTTGAGTGGGGTAAGGGCATTTACATCAAATCACATTTAAGTTTAACAGTAGGTGTTCGAAAGTTAACGTTGGGTTTTTTGTAATACATGAAATTCATAACTTTGGGCCAACTATAATAAAATCCACTTATAAGTGGACAAACAATATTTTGGGCCCAATTTAAGTGGGCCAAATGAAAAATAAAAATAAAAATAATAATAAAAAAAACCTAAAATTAAAGATAATAAAATACCATTCGCCATTCTACAGGTCTTCCAATCAGAGATTAGTTCGGTTAACAGAAAGCCGGTGCACCCACATCCTGACGCGGTTTCCGAAACGACACGATATGGCTTCTAACCATGAAAGCCGTAATACGTTCCGAAACACATATATCCTCCATTCGAAGCTCCTGCAGTCGCTGCACATATTCCGGCATGTGAACCAGGTCCCACACCACCCCTGTTCCACCGGGCTTCAGAACCCTAACCATCTCCCCCAACCCTTTCATCCTCTCCGCCGCGGCTGCCGTCGTCCGGTGGCCCAAGTCCTTCCCCACCGTGTGCAGGAACACGGCCGACACCACCACATCGAAGTAATTCTGAGTGAATGGCATCCGTCGGACATCTCCTTCCTTGACAGTCACGTATTGCTGAACTCCTTCCAGCGCTGCCGTGTGCAGCGTCTCCACTGCTGTTTTCCGGCAATCGAAGCCCACCACGCAACCGCAACTTCCTTCCTTTTTAAGCTGTAGCGCCACTGCATTAAGGAGAATACCTCGCCCGCAACCGACGTCCAAGGCTGTTTTCACTGTTGACCAATCGCTAACAACGTTGATCATGCGCTGAGAGATCTCCCAGTGGAGGGAAACGGAGGAGTAGAAGATGTTGCCGGTGCTGTAGAAGAGACACAAGGCGGAGATTCCTGTAACTGAGCAAGCGAAGCTCGCAACGTAGCGAGAAGCTCCGGCGGTAAGTGCTGGGCTGAGAGATTCGATAACCGAACAGATTGAATTGAAGTAGTAGATGGAAAGGAAAGAGAAAAATGAAAAAAGGAAAGCATGGATTAGGAGAAAAAGTACAGTTTGCCATTCTTCCATGCCGTAAATTTGATAGATCTGAAACCAATTTCTTGCAGCTTTCCCCATTTGGGAATTGGGAGAGATTACCCACCTTGATTGGGCTCGAAACCTGAGTTTGAAGAGAGAAATTGGCAACAACACAACCAAGTTCCTGCAACTTACAGTGACTGAGTTAAGCAACTCTTGAGAAGACAGTCGCTGCTACAAGATTAGATCAAACGTGAATTTGGGAATGTCCATCAGTCTATGTCAGGGCTTTTGAATGAATCATGAGGTGGTAGTTGTGAGTGGGAAAAAGAATCCTCAAGGTTAGGACAAGAAAGAAATCAGGGGTGTCCGTTTGGATAGAAATTGGTAAACTACCTGAAACGCATAGGACATCTTCCGAAGTTCTGCAGTCAAAATCTCGATTAAAGTAAGAAATTCATGAGAATCTTGATAAGGGGTTCCGATCTGCAGATCGGCACCGTACATTAATATATGGTGGGACGATGTCTGAAGTAACTCCCCCAAGCACAGTTTGTGATGGAGCGAATCAGAGGGTGACTTGGAGATGACCCACTTGAGGGAAAACATCATCTGCTGCATAGCATTGTACTTTTATACCAAATCTAGGCTGGGAAAACAAAAAATCTATAAAGCTTAAATCTCAGCCTATGACTTAGTATAAAAGTACACTACTACACAGCACAGGATTTTTTTTTCCACTTGTTGCTTTCTCTTCACATTCTTTTGTCATGTAATTGCTATCTTTGATACTATATATACTATATATAATTTCTTCTAGGGTAGGGTCACGTGGATAATTTTGTCTCGTAAGAAAAATATGTCAAATAAACAAACAACTATCGAAGGCTTTTCTTTACTTTTGTAAATTCAAAATTCAAGGTTGTTTTTAGGTAAACAAAAATCTATGGTTTTCTGTTCAATTAAAACGTCACTATTTAATGAAAGTAAAATATATTTAATGAAAGTAAAATATATAAAAAAAAAAAAGGAAAAATTGAGTAACTTACAAATAAAAATAAATAAATAAATCCCAATCATGGTCCTTGTTGATTGGATCATCTCTTTGAATAAGATCTCAATTCCAACTACGCTTTTATTAGCTATCTGAAAACTATAATCTCTCTTTTTTCCAATTCGGTTCTTCCACTATCACAAACCTCGGTTAGATTTAGGCATAATACACTTTTTAGTTATTGGGAGAACGCAACTACTCTCTTTCAGATCCGTGAAACAACTCTTAGAGATCTTTTTCCACATATGAGTAAAACCATAATGCTAAGTTTCAAGTATAAAAAATATAAAAATATATTTGAGTAGAAAAAATATACTAAAATACTCAAAACATTTTTGAGTATGTTTTTTTACTTTGGAATAATGAGTTTATATTAGTAGAACTTATAATTACGTAGTATTAAAGCCTAGTAGGACTTCCTATTCGCATCCATCCGCAGAATCACGAATATATCAGATGACAGTCCACCAGAATCAAAATGAAGTTCATCCTTCACCACCAACAAACCTACCAAGTAATTCAAATTGCTCTCCAGAAACTGATGGATGAACATGCAGTCCATAGAAGAAGTTTGATGTGAACCACGTAGGAAAGGGGATTGCCACCGGGGTGGGGCAACCTGGGCACTATGAAGATGACAAGGACAAGGGCAAGGCAGAACATTCTAGAAGACTTCAATGCATGAGCAAGGCTCCAACATATTTGAAGGATTATTCCATTTAGAGTGCAAGCATTACAGATGTCATGATAGGGTTAGAATCAATGATTTTGACAACACTCAATACCAAATTATAATGCTATGAATTATGTATAAATAAGCCTTTTGAGAACCCTAAAGGGAATGAAGATTATTAACTCTTTCCTCCTACCTAATGTCTTTGAAATTTTTTTGAAAATTCTCTCTGTTCTTCAAACAATTTCTGCTAATCCACAACCCCCCTACTTAAAATCACAACAAAGTTTTTCTCAACATGAATGCCTCCAATAAGATTGTAATAATCCTCGTATTCCTAACCCAAAACCAGAATTGTAGGTCCGGGTACCCAAAGCTCTAGCCGGAAGAAGCTGCAGCTATCTAAATAGAGGCCGATGTTTTAGCCCCTAACCTATGGATCTAGATATTGTTGGTCACATGTGCTCAACACTATGGGATGATGAGAGCCTATAAGACAACCTAGAGGGGTGTGAATAGGTTGCAACTAGTGGACTTGCCTAATTTCTTGGTTTAATTACAAATACAAAGTAAATTGTAGATTTCAATGATAATTAAATAATGCAATTAATCCACAAGACAAGTATTTTACAGTGGTTTGACTTTGCAAGTCTACGTCCACTCTTCTCTTGACCTCAAGAGAGTATTCTACTAGTGATTCTCCTTTAATACAATGGGTAGAGATCAAACCCTTTACAATCTATGTTCAATAGGGCAAGAACACCATTTACAATCTTTGTTCTAAATAGGGCAAGAACACCCTTTACAATCTTTGCTCTAAGTAGGGCAAGAGCACCCTCTACAAATTCTAATCAACCTACACTAGAATTGAACAATCAATACAATTTGAAGAATTGAAAGATATTACCTAACAAGGGGTTTGACACTTTACACCTTGTGTGAGTATGATGCAATGATAGAAATGCTCAATGGAAGACATGCACCCCAATGGCCTTCAATCACTCCAAGCTTTACTCCAATGAGCTTGCTTGACAACTTTGGAATGTTCGTCAAAGTTGAGTGAAGTTGGAAGGCAAGTGGTCAATGTTTGTTCACCAATTTTAGAGCTTATGAGAGTTGTGAGATAGTAAATGCTCAATGGGCAAGGTAGGAGCTCTCAAATGGGGGTGGTTGGGCTTATAAAGATGATATTTAATTGCTTGGCCCAACCTCCCAACAGATAGAAAGTTCTGTAAAATTTCAATCCAGACGGACATTCGTTTGGCTAGATGGAAGTCCGTCTCAAATTTTAGTCATTAAAAATATAGCTGTGGGGCTAAGTCAAGCCCAGACGTGTCAAACCCACCTGCCGTCTTGATTACCCGCCTAATAACCTGTGGGTGTGATCCATCACAGGATCCACGGTCTTACCCATCAATAATAGTAAATGCAAGTATAGACAAATCAAGAGCAAGAGCAAGTTCAATAATTAATAAAATGAGTACAGGAGTCCAAGTACTCCAATAAAATAATCAAAGAAAGAATCCATGTTCAAAAAGAATGACGAGTTCAGCGGAAGCAATCAAAAAGTTTCATTCCAGATTCTTTTTCTATAGCTAAGATAAATTGGTCATGCTTGACAAGAAAGAGGGTTCTCCAGTTCTTCTCCAGACGATCAGCAAAACGTATGACAATATGTCTCCTTCTTCCATCAATGGGTGCTGTAAGTGCACTCCAAGCATCCGCAGGACACTTCGTGCACACTATCTCCATCCCTCACTGGCGGTGCCACATCCTCTTTATACGAGAATGTTCGGTCATTCTGATTATCTCTGACTTCCGACGTTGTGAAACCATTTGCACAGTTAGTATAACATACAAAGAAAAGGAATGAGTTCTGACAAACTCAATAAGGATAACACATTTCTCATCCATATGTCAACACAATCAGCAATGCATACATGATACGAATGATATGAATAATACGCAATATTATGAATGCTACTAAAATCTAACTATGCAAGTCTCTAGACAGCTGACATACTTTAAGATATAACACCAGCACTCCTCTGGGTAGGTTTGGTCACTTTGATTCCTCATGGACTGGTTACCTTTGTTGGGATCCTGGGTAAAGGGGTAAAGTCTTCATTAGGCATCTATGGCTGGGGATTAAGTCAACACTCTCTTACCAAGACTGTCACACCCCACCCAGCCGGATCCAGTCATACTCGAATACCCGTGGGGGTGATACACCTCAAGACCTAGGTTCAGTGACAATTCCATGCAACACATGATATAACAAAATTAAAAGGACAAAAATAATCAAATTCAAGTATTAAAGTCCAAAATCCTAAATATCGATTACAATCATCCAAGGTTTAGAATTGAAAGTCATAAACATTAGAGTTTAAAAGAAAGTCCATAGTTTGTTCGTAGCGGAAGCCTCTAAAGAATATTCTAATGGAAATCGACTCCATAAGAACAATCCAGACAGGAGCATGACGCATCATGCGCATCCACCTCTTCCCCGATCACGCTCTCATGGAAATCACCCACCGAAGGATCCTCCACGGGGGTGAGGTCCTCATAACCTGTAGAGAAGTCTAAAATATACACAAATAAAGGAGTGAGTTCATAGAACTCAGTGAAGTTAACTAACATCCATGTCATGCATTCATCCATCGTTTACACATCATAAATATAAGATAAGCATGTGATTAACAATATGGCCAAAATAATGTAAGATTATGATATGATATTCCTAACTCTATCATGTAGTCTCTATGGTAGACACGCTTTAAGTATAAACACCAATCTCCTTTGGGCGGTCTCAGTCACTCTCCCTCAACAAGAGACGTCTATTGGGTTCTCCGCGGTTGTTGGGTAAAGTCCTGTCGATCCATGGTTGGGGTATAAGTCATCACTCTCTCACATCACCGTTTGGTATGAGATTTGGCGCGTTTTAATGATAATCCTAACCCAGTGCAAGGTCATATGGTCTCGTACTACATATGGTACAGATATCTCCCCTCATGCCTAGTGCCCTTTTGGTTCGATATCTTCCCACCTATGAATGGAATCCTCAACGGGAGGCATCTGTTGGACCCCATTCCTTAACCTAGTGGTTGTCCACATATAATATATAGGATGCTCTCCATGTCCTCTCACGGATTGGTTACCAGTCTTGAGCACCCAGGAGCCCTTATATATTATATGCAACTCTACCTCTCTATGATGATAGTGGGCCTGTTCGACATCCAGGACCCAGCCACTAGCATCACGGGTTAACTGGCTTCAATACCCCTACCGGAAGGGTAGTAGTACTCATAAGGATTCCTAGCACAACACTTCTAGACACCTATCATTTATGCAATTTAAATATAGGTACCATCACACGGGGTCACTAGGGCAATGGGCGAACCCACAACCCCAGTTGACAAGATCAATTGAGAAGAATAATCACATTCTACATCATCCATCACGTATGCTCTCATGTCATATACACATCATCAATATAAAGTTTCGAATAAATAATAACATTCAACACCAACCTTACCTTCCGTTCCCGCAAAGTCACACACAAGTATATATTGGTGGCTAACAATTTAGAGAGGTTCGTATTACTAAATAAATACAAAATAAGGACATTTAATAATACACAACATGGTTAGTCAATCCTCACCTTCCAATTCGATTCCTTTCTAAAATTCACCGATTTCGGTCACAAGAGTAGTCGATTAACTCACAAAATTTCCTAATCACACAAGAAGATTAATAGATACATATTAGAAATCATATGGGTTTCAAAAGAGTCCCTAAGATTACCCAAAAAAACCCAATCTGACGATTATGTTCAAACCCGCCGTTTTAGACCTATTTTCGACGAAATATCAATATTTCGTTATCGATTCGAAGTCGAATCGAAATCAAAACTTTGGGAATGCCTATTTGGCAGCAAAAGGGTTCTAATGATAACTTCAATTTGATCTAATTCCACTTCAATCAAAAGGCCCCAAATTTTGGCTCTCGCGAGTGCTCTCAGCTTGGTCTGAGAGCCAAAATGCAAAATCGTTTGCAATGACTCGCATAAATCACATACAAACCAAAGGGGAACATAAATGGAACTATTTGCAAGCATTCAAAACACCTATCATGTTACAACTACTCGAATCCAACATTTATTGCGAAGAACTACTCCTAAAACTAAGCCCAAAGAAGAGGGTTTGATGAATCTTACATTTCCTAACGATTCCGCAAAGATCCGGGTGTCGGCACGCTTCCGAAAGGTTGAGAACCTTCTTCTCCCTTGGTTTCTCCTCCTCCTTGAGCCTCAGCCTCGTACTAGCAATGTAAGATTCTGCCCCGAACTGGGCTGGGGGCGGTCGACCGGCCGTTCAATCGGTCAATCGACCGGTCCTATTTTGGAGGGTCAAACAAGGTCCAAATTGGGAGATCTTTGGCTTGTTAGAAAGGTCTTTCAAAGATCTAATCATTGGTGAAAATACCTCATCATTTGGATTCTCCATCATCGTTTTATGGACGTGCCAATATCGCCTTTTAAAACCTTCATGACTAAACTTCTCCCTCCTCTTAAATTCCATAAGAGGTGTCAAGTCATCATTAGGGTCACTCCCTTGCATTGAGTCCACTCCCAAACCTTCGGGCTCGACTCGGATGGTCCACAGAGTTCGTCGACTTGAGGCCCAGGTTCGCGGTCCTGAAAACATACATGGTTTAGCGGGTTAGAAATCCGGGGGATTTCACAAAGACCATTGGCAATGAGTACTGGTGCATGTCGGGGTTTCTAATCTAATGCAAGTCATCCTGGTAACACACTACATGAAGTCCAGATACTTCCCTATGGCACCAACCAACTCGGTTCCGTATCCTTCGCAACCTAGGAATGAGAATCCTCATGGACTGGCTACCGCTGTTGGACTCCACTCCCTAACCCTATGGTCATCCACATATTGTTGGGGCGAAATGCTCTCATGACTCCTCATGACACCCAGTCCACTCCTTGGACGTCCATGAGCCCAACCCTAACATATGCAACCCTACCATTGCATGAACAACAGTAGACCACTAAATATCCACACGGACTGGTTACCGCTGTAGGATGAAACAAAGTCACGTCACCATTGTTGTAAAATCCAGCCCTATCCTAACCCTGACCCTAACCCGGATCCATTGGTGTTTGTAGGTCCGAAGACCCGAAGAGGTGGTAGAAGAGACTTGTGGACCCTTTTGATTGATAATTTTGAGTTGGAGTCCGAGCCCATGGACATTGACGATGATACCCCTTACTTGAGTACATTATCGATGTTTAGTGAGAATCTGCGCATCGAAGAAGAGTGAATTAGTTGAAGTACCTAATGGACTTCCATGCACAATCCGAAGGTATTTCCCTAAACTAGACTTCTTGATTGACTTATAGAAGAAAACCCCACTCAATTTGACCCTATATAGCCCTCCGAATCCCTGTCCGAAGTTGCTGAACTATTTCTGATTTTTCTGCTGAACTGTCTTTGGTCGATCCTACTTGGTCGATGCCATTGACCAAGAGCATCGACCAAAGCTTCCCAGACTCGAGTTAATGATTCCTTTGGAATATTCCCTACCCTATTTATGCTAGCCTCATGTTTTGAGCCCTATTCTAATCATTACCACACCTAAGAACGTGGAGAAGGTTCCCCAAAGCTCCTCCTTGACATTGGTGAAGAAGATTACACCCAAATCATTGTCAATCATTGTTCTTTGTCTCCATCACCAACTACAAGGTATGATTCATCACTCTCACTCTCTATTCTATTCTTTTTGTTCCTTTTCTTGTTGTTAAAACCTTGGAGTTGATGCTACAACCTTGCAACCATCACTCCAAGTGTTCACTCTTGCTTAACCTATGATCCTCTCCCATGTCCATTGATGCTATGCTCTCATCTCAAGCCTTGCATATGCATTCCTTCGATTCTCTTCTTAACTTCATACATTCTTATCCTAAACTGAGGTATATAGTGTGCTATGTCTATGTTTATTACTAGCATATGATTCTAACCGAATTCCTATAAGTTCCCCTAGCTAATTCATGCATTTCCAATGCAAATGCATTTGATTTCAATCCATGCTATGATTCTTGTCTATAGAACTTAGTGGTTCAATTTGGGGATTTCTATTTAGACCTTTAGATTGTTTTAATTCCTTGGTTAGTAGTGTTCTTATACTATTATTGAGCATCCCTCCAAGTTCCAGATCGATCCGAGCCTCAGAAGACCGATTTCGGACCAAAATCCCAAAATCCTCTATGCAGCCCCGAGACTGTCTTGGTCAATGCCATCGACCAAGGAGCATCGACCAAACATGTTGCTGACTGCAACTTCACCCCGTTTTGACCCGTTCGACCTCCGATTTTCCCGATCTCTTCTCTAATCTTTCATTTATGTTTGTTTAGGGTCTTAACACTATTATTGGATCATTCTTTTGTGACACTTGGATCATCATCAACTCAAATTAAGGTAAGGATGGTTATCACCATAAATACATAGGCTATGTGCTTATGCCTTGATATTCATAACTTAGTAAACATAGTCTCTTTATTACTTTTGAATGTCATAGGACTGTTATACATGCTTTAGAACAGTAGTATTGTGCTTTCATATATTCTTGTCATAATGATCAGTCATTTTTTTACTTATATATATGATGAATCATTTCGATGTTATGATTTAACTTCTATCATGATGATGTATCAAAGGTATGCGATATGATGGAATTGAGCATGTGATTGTTTAGGTATAACTTGGGATTGGGGAGTGTCCTATTGACGCTTCTGTCCTTGGGTATCGGAGGGAATAGTATGGGATGTTCTCCGAAGGTGCCCATCAACACTTTCCCGGGTTATTGGATGACATACATAGGATTGTTTAGTTGTGTGGCTAGGATATCCTTGTTGTGTTAGACCCAAATCGGAAGGGCATTGAGACCGAACAACCCGTGGTAGTGTATGGTTTGATGGACGCTCAAGACCGGTAACCAATCCGTGAGAGGACATAAACCATGCTACGGATACCCGAAAGGGGCCATTTATTGGTAGGGTTGCAAATAGCTAGACTTGGGCTCACTGGCACTCGAAGATCGGTGAGTCATATCCGTGAGAGGATGTGAGAGTTTCCCGTCTACTATTTGTGGATGACCAATAGGGTTGGTGAGTCCTGTGGGTAATATCTGTGACTCTAGTGTGAAGGATACCGGAAAGGATCCCGAGATGGGAGGAATGGAAGTATTCGGATCTGACTTGATACGATTGAGTAGATGACTTGCATTGGGCTAGGCTTTACCTTGACATGCACCAATACTTAGACCAAATGGAGATTTGAGAGAGCGGTGATCGAAACCCCATCCATGGATTGTCCGAGAGGGATGCAGGACCCAAATCCCTCCCGGTATTAAGTGACTGAGACTTACCTAAAGAAGTATGGTGCTATGACTTAAAGCATGTCTACCATAGAGATCGGCATTTATAGAGTTAGAATCATACTTGCATCATGTGTTTCATATCATATTGCATCATGTTATGATTTGTACTTATATGGTTATGAATTATGGAATAACTACCTTGCTAAGTTCTGTTGAACTCATTCCTTTTGTGCAAATGTTTTTTAGATTATCCCGTAGGTGTTGAAGACTCCGATGGCACGACCTACGAGACGGACTATGATTCCACATGCTACCCTCCGGGTGGTAGCTACCATGAAGATCAGGGTTATGGTGCCGATGAGGATTACACTGCGTACCAGGGTTAGCCCCACAGTGGTGAGGGAGCGACTGTGTTGGGCTTTCTTCGTCCATACTTACGAGGATGTACTGATTAAGATAGAGGAAACCCTTGCTTAGTACCCCACCCCCTGGATTTTGTTAAACACTGGGATATGTAATTAACTTTCACTAAGTTACTCTTTAGATGTTGGATTGTAACTTAACTTGATTTCTTACTACTTTTCCGCTGCCACTGAGAGAGTGACTTCCGCTCATTCTCTCTTTCTTATGATCATACTTATAAACTTGGTATCATTTATTTCCGCACTCTGATTATCTGTTTGTATCTTATTCATGATATCTGTTATTTATTGCTTTTGCCTTGATTATCATTGTTCATGATTGTGTTATCACGTATGTGGGAGGCATGGTCCCTTGATGCTTGATCCTTGGACTGTGGATCACATACCCGGGTATGCCAGGTAGGGTACCAGCTAGGTGGATGTGACAATTGTCACAGGTCATCCGGCTTCAATTCCCCTACCGAAAGGGTAATAGTATGTGGGGTACCAAGCCATGCAATTCTTTACTTATTAGGTATGTCATCCAGCAAGCATGATAGTGCTAGAGGCATCAATGAGCATGAGTCCTATACCAAAGCCCTCTGATATATCAAGCTAAGATATCCCAATAGAATACCCTTTCCATCACAATTACAATACATCATTCACCATCATACCATAACCAGTCATTTAATATTATAAATGATAAAGTACATAAAAGAACCTCACAAATAACAAGTATACAATAGTATCATCATGCTTTATACAATTACAGCAGGGTACATGATTAAAGAATGGTAAAGAAAGCAACTGATTTATCATGTACATGTCATTGCATAAAGACAAGAATGTATGTCCTTACCTGTAATTAAGTAAAAGTTCCTTAGAAAGCAAATCGATCACAATTAGAAGACTTTCAGTAATGATAGAGAACACCTAAACACAGGTTACAAGATTATATAAGTGACATGAGTCAAATTGAGTAAAAGCCAAAAGTCACATTGCTATTGTGACCCAGCCGATCGCTTGGCTCAAGCGACCGCCTTGAGCAACCACCCCAAAAACAAACAGCTAAAATCCGAAGCTCAGGCTTTTGATCATCCGATTTCAATCCAATTTTGGGATGATCTCAATCCGAATTTTAGACCTAACAAGTCTATAACCAAGGAGTAAAACAAAAACCCTAAATTAACACAGATCCATCATTGAAATCCTTCCCTAATTAGATCCATCCTTTATTTGGATGTAGGGATTTGTTTTCGAACATGATCCAATCAAGAACATTGAAGGGGGATACAATTAACAAGATTGGTAACCACCAACACAATGGGGATAGATCTACATCATTCAAAAGCTGAAGAAAGAGAATGGGTGAAGGGGGATTCACTTACCTCAACCAAATCTGCAAGAACAGAGGGGGAATGGTTCCAGATCACAATCCGCACTTTGCCCACCTTCTAGCACGTCTCCACTGCCGCCTAACCGTCCAAAATAGCAAATAATATGTTAATAGGGCAAGGGTTGCTATTTATAGAGAACAGGGGCAAATTAAGGCAATTTCTCGCAAGCAAGACTTGGTGGTAGCTTGGGGCAATCAACCGCCTTAAGCAACCGCCCCCTAGTACATTGTTGTACAAGGGTGCTTTGCTCAAGGGGTTGACACCCAACCTCAACCTAACCCTAATCAACACATGGGGGAGGTCTTACCTTTATTCCAAACATCGCCAAATGCCACTTGCCTTCCACTAGAGGTCCAGCTTCCCAGCAAGGCAAGTTCTTCATCAAGAGAATCCAGATCCATGGGTTTAGGGTATGGATCATGGACTTTTATCCGGACACTCCATAACTTAACCTGGTTTGACCTTTGAGTTATCGGACCTGAAATACGGATTCCAGGTTAGAATTACGGGGGTTGTTACAAGACGGACGTCCGTCTGCAGCACAGAGTGCACAAGTGGGTTTGAATAGGACTTGATTGGGTTTTTGGTATTTCTAGCCAACTCTAAGCCTCATACACTCTCCTAATATCTCCTAATTTAATGCGGATACATATGAGTGCATTTGTACGTGTCCTAAGTCCCAAATTCATCTAGTCTTGAACTTGACTTGATTTCCCATCTTCTTCTACTTTGATCTTGATGTTCATCTTGACCTTGGTTCCCTGTCCAAGATTACTTGAGCTTGACTTGAGCTTGAGCGTCCGGTGAGTTTGGTCCAATGAGTGGGATTTGGTCTACTTGTTTTAGTAATGAGCTGGACAATCACCACTCAATGTAGACATTAGAAATTTGTGTTTGTTATCATCAAAACTAATGAAGGCTAATGTGGCAATGCTGACATGGCATTTCCCAACAATCTCCCCCTTTTTTTACGATGACAAACACAAGTGATAGAACATATGAATGATCATTATAGACTTTAAAAACTATCAATTATGCATGAAGTACCTCAAATACCCCGAAAAGGCATATCATTATGAAGTACTCTAAATACCCCCATATTATGGAACCTAACATTAAGCATCATATATATCTCATTAAATTTCATATATTTATGTTCTAAGATTCTCCCCCTTTGTCATCAACAAAAAAGGAATGGAGACAAGCATGGAATGCTCCCCCTCAATGAAGACAAGATAGCAATAAGAGATAAAAGTAACTTGTATTGCATAGTAAAAGACAGTCTTGTCATAAGTAAAAGATAACATTAATCCAAAAACACATGAAACAAAAGATAACATAAAACATAAAATGAGACTATTCTTCGGCTTCATCATCTCCTTCTTCCGTATCACCTTCCTCATCCTCAGTTGCATCATCATCATCATCATCATCATCATCTTCATTTCTTTGCGGCTGCATCAAAGGGATGTTGAGGTAAGACATCATGAGGTCTTCAATAGAATCCATGCGAGTAGCCAGAGAATCAAAGTGATGATCAAAATGTTGTTGCATGGTAGTGAAGCGAGTGTCAAGTGCCTGAAACCCCAAGCTAGTGGATGTGGAAGAAGAAGCAGGCTGTTGGGGCCCGACCAGTGCACCTTCAATGTCCATATCCTGAGGTGTTGTTGCTCCTTGGCAAGCTATTGCTGCTTTTCTCTGCAAGATGGAGCAGCTCCCAACTTTTCAAGAGGTGGTGGCGAGGGAAGAGAGACCTCGTTTGTCAAGTTTACTTCAAACTGCCGGAAAATGATAGTGAGAAGGCTACCATAGGGTAGACTCATATTTCCAGTGGTGGCAGTTTGGACCATGTAGGAGATAATGATGTAGGGCAGACACAAGGGTTGATGGAAAAGGATGCAATAAGTGATATAGGTTTGCATAGAGGTGACATCAGTCCAATGTCCCTTCCTAGGGAGGATGTTCAAGTGAGTGATGTGACTGATGGCTTTGGCCTGATCATTGAACATGGTTTGCTGAATATCCAAGTAGTAGTTGGCCAATTTCCGGGTTTCAAGAGGCGTTGGTAGACTTCTTCTATATTGACATCCTCGAGTGGGTTATCTTTATAGATCCAGAATCTACAGTCCCCTTCGGTGGAGATCCCGAATAGGGTGTGAAGGATAGGGATGGTGAGAGCTATGTTCACCCCTTTGACATAAGAGGTGATTTTCAGATTTTCTCCCTCTCCTTCATGGTGAAGATTCATGTAGAAGTGAGTGACAAGCCGAGGGTATGTGAGCTCATCGGCTTAAAGGATGGGACCCCACCCATGTCCTGGAACAATTGTAGGATAGGGAATTGAGAGATGGAGATATGGTCAATGGTCTTGCCTTGCTCAATATGACACTTGACAGTGCAGGGATAGAGTTCTTGGGCCCCAATGTCTTGAAACCATTTGTCCAACCTAGGGGAACCCTCAGGTGATTCGGCACTGGGGGATGGAGGAGGAGGAGCTCTAGAAGAGGTGGCTCTAGAGGAACCACCTCACATAAACGGATTCTTTCGGCGATAAGTCATGGTAATCTATCAACCACAAAGACCACATACCCAAGAGTATAAGTAATCACATTATACCTAGGTCTAAGGTTAACTTTGAGAGAAATCTTGAAGATTTCAAAGCAACTAGAATTAAATTTTAAAAAAAAATCTTAAATGGAGTGAAATACTGAGATTATTCAAGGTTTTAATTTTTTATTTTTAATTAACAACTGATTAAAAAATTCCACCCACGAAAACAAATCCAGAATCAGATACGATAACCAAGAATAGGGAAACCAATCCAAATATATGTTTAATATAGCAACAAATTCTAACAATTACAACTAGTCCAAATTCACCAATGAATCCAATTTTTGAAAGAGTTTATTTTTGTTACACCTCAATCAAGCAGGGATGTTTTTCAAAATTAGACAGAATTTTGCTAGACAAAATAGATTTTGATAGGCAGCATGAGAAATTGTAATGACCAAGATGTTGGTTAGACAAAACAAAAATAGGATTTCTTCTCCAAGCATGTAATCTTCTGAATTTTGAGGGTTATCAACCATCATTAATCCACAAACTCATTTCAACAAAAAAAAAAAATTTAACAAGTTTTGGTTATGGTAAAGAAAATACATGGGTTTAATAGGAAACACCTAAGATTTCTTTAACCCGGTTAAGGTTTGGAGAGAAGAAACAAAACAGGGTTATAAAAAAACGTATGTTATTGTTTGAGTTTCAAAAGCAAGAGAACTGACCTTCAAATAGTTTAAAAGGCATAAACTAAATGGGTTTGGTGAAAAAAATACCACAAGGAGAGGAGAGGGGACTTACCAGAAATGATGGAGATCAAGGCTTGGAGATGATCACAAGAGCAATCCACCAACAAGTTACGCACACAGAGTGAGAGAGAGAGATAGAAAGAAATAGATGGAGAGAAGTGGGAGAGCTGGGGTGAAATAGGTATTTGAAGGAGTTTTGTAACTGACGGGAAGTGGGAGGTGAAGTCGGAGAGAGAGGGGTTTTAAAAACACCATGCGTGTTTATAAAACAACCAGACGGTCATCTGTCTGCCAAATGGATTTTTCGTCTAGTTCACTGTGCGGATGTTCGTCTGGTTGCTGAACAGACTGTTTACTTGTAGTTTAGTTTAGAGTAGGGAATTCTGGATGTTTTTCTTATTCTAATAGATCAATAAGCCCCAATTCCCTTCTTAGTTCAACAAAACGATCCTCACATAGAGGTTTTGTGAATATGTCCGCTAATTGGTGTGTTGTATCAATGAATTCCAGGACAATTTCACATTTTTGAATACAATCCCTAAGAAAGTGGTGCATTATATCAATAAGCTTGGCTCTTGTGTCAAGCACAGGGTTCTTACTAACGTTGATGGCACTAGTGTTGTCACACTTGATAGGGCATTTCTTAAGATGAACCTTATAGTCTAGTAAGGTTTGTTTCATCCATATACTTGAGCACAAAACTTCCCGGACGCTATGTATTCCGCCTTGGTTGTCAAAGAGCAACACAGTTTTGTTTCTTGCTGAACCATGACACTAGGCATGGTCAAGCAAATGACATGTACCACTTTTGCTCTTCTGGTCAACATGACAACCGGCAAAGTCGGCATCCAAGAAACTAAGTAGGTCAAATTACTTACCCTTACCATAAACCTAAGTTTGATGTGCCTTTCAAATATTTTAATATTCTCTTTATGGCACAAGCATGAGATTGTTTAGGATTGGCTTGGTATCATGCACAAGCACAAACACTAAACATTATATCCGGTCTACTAGCCGTTAAGTATAGAAGGCTTCCGATCATACCTCTATACTTAGTGGCATCAAAAGGCAACCCATCTTCATCTTTTGATAATTTCAAAGATGTGCTCATGGGTGTTCCACTAGCATTTTGAGAGGTTACATTAAATTTCTTTATGAGTTCTATAATATATTTTGTCACACCCCACCTGCTGGTCTCAGTTACCCGCCCGACAACCCGTGGGTGCAATCCATCATGGGATTCACGGTCTTACCCATCAATAATAATAAATGCAAGTAGAAACAAATCATGAGCAAGAGCAAGTTCAATAATTAATAAAAGGATTAAAAGAGTCCAAATACTCCAATAAAATGATAAAGGAAAGAATCAATGTTCAAAAAGAATAACGAGTTCAGTGGAAGCAAATAAAAATAAACTAAATTATCTTCTTTCTAGTTTCTTTCTCTAAATCTAAAAACTGCAACTCATGCTTAGCAAGGAAGGGGGTTCTCCAGTTCTTCTCAACACGATCAGCAAAGTGACGGGCAATCTGTCTCCTCCGTCCATCAATGGGTGCTATAAGCGCACTCCATGCATCCGCAGGAGCTCTCGCATAAGCTATCTCCATCTCCCACTGACGGTGCCACATCTTCTTCATATGGGAGGGGTCTTTCATATTGATCCACTCCAACTTCCGACGTTGTGAAACCATCTGTGAAGTTTATATAATACATACAAGGAAAAGGAATGAGTTCTGATGAACTCAGTAAGGATAACACATTTCTCATCCATATGTCAACACAATCAGCAATGCATATATGGTGTGAATGATATGCGATAGTATGAATGTTATTAAGATCTAACTATACAAGTCTCTAGATAGTTGTCATGCTTTAAGATATAACACCAGCCCTCCTCTGGGTAGGTCTAGTCACTCTGATCCCTCACAGACTGGTTACCTCTATTGGGATCCTGGTTAAAGGGGTAAAGTCCACACCAGGCAATCCATGGCTAGGGAATAAGTCAACACTCTCTTAGCACAACCATTGGCAATGAGTACTGGTGCAAGTCGGCGTTTCTAATCCAATGCAAGTCATACTGGTAACACACTACATGAAGTCTAGATACTTCCCCTATGGCAACAACCAACTCGGTTTTGTATCCTTCGCAACCTAGGAATGAGAACCCTCACAGACTGACTACCACTGTTGGACTCCACTCCCTAACCCAATGGTCATCCACATATTGTTGGGGCGGAATGCTCTCATGACTCCTCACGACACCTGATCCGTTCCTTGAACGTCCATAAGCCCAACCCTAACATATGCAACCCTACCATTACATGAACAATAGTGGACCACTGAGTCTCCGCACAGACTGATTACCATTGAAGGATGAAACAGAATCACGTCACCATCGTCATGGGTCATCTTGCTTCAATTCCCCGACCGAAAGGGTAGTAATATGTGGGGTACCTATCCATGCAATTCTAGACTTCCTAGGTATGTCATCTAGCAGTCATGATAGTGCTGGAGGCATCAGTGAGCATATGTCCCATACCACAACCCTCTAATATCTTAAGCCAAGATATCCCAACGGAATACCCTTTCCATCACAACTACAATACATCATTCACTATCATACCACAACTATTCGTTCAATATCATAAACAATAAAGTACATAAAAGAACATCACAAACAACAAGTATACAGTAATATCATCATGCTTAATACAGTTACAACAAGGTATATGATTAAAGAATAGTAAAGAAAGCAACTGGTCTATCATGTTCAAGTCATTGCATAAAGACAAGAATGTATGTCCATACCTATAATTAAGTAGAAGTTCTTTAGAATGCAAACTGTTCACAATGAGTAAACTTTCAGTAAAGACAGAGAACACCTAAGTACAGGGTTACAAGATCATATAAGACAAATGAGTCAAACGGACTAAAATCCAAAAGCCACATACCTACTATGACCTAGCCGGCCGCTTGGGCTGGTCGCTTGGATCAAGCGACTGCCTTGAGCAACCGCCCCAAAAATAGAATGTTTCCAATCCGAAACTCAAGCTTTTGATCATCCGATTTCAATCCGATTTTGGGATGATCTCAATCTGAATTATGAATTTAACATGTCTATAACCAAGGGGTAAGTCAAAAACCCAAAATTAACACAGAATTGTCACCCAATTTCCTTCCCTTGAATAGATCCATCCTTTGTATGGATGCAGGGATTCGTTTTCGGACAGGATCCTTTCAAGAACATTAAAAAGGGGATACAACAAGAAGATAGGTAACCACTAACACAATGGGGATAGATCTACCTCATTCAATAGCTAAAGAAAGAGAGTGGGTGAATGGAGATTCACTTACCTTAACTAGATCAACAAGAACAGAGGGGGGAGAGGTTCTAGATCTCAATCTGCACTTCGCTCACCTTCCTGCACATCTCCACTGCCACCTAACCGTCCAAAACAGCAATCCCAAGTATAATAATACGTTAATAGGGCAAGGGTTGTTATTTATAGAGACCAGGGGAAAAATTAGGGCAAAACCCCGCAATCAGGACCTGGCGGTCGCTTGGGGTGGTTGATTGGTTCAATCAATAGCCTTAAGCAACCGCCCCCTAGTACATTGTTGTACTTGGGTGCTTTGCTCAAGGGGTTGACACCCAACCTCAGCCTAACCCTAATCAACACATGGGGGAGGTCTTACCTTCATTCCGGACATCTCCAAACACCACTTGCCTTCTTCCAGAGGTCCAACTTCCAGTAAGGCAGGTTCTTCATCAAGAGAATCCTGATCCATGGGTTCTGGATATGGATAATGGACTTCTATCTGGACACTCCACAACTTAATCCGGCTAGACCTTCAGGTTATCGGACCTGCAATACGGATTCTAGGTTAGAATTACAGGGGTTGTTACATATTTGGTTTGACTAATAAAGATATCATTTCCACTTTGTTTAATTTGCAAACCAAGAAAGAAATTTTATTCACCCATCATATTCATTTCAAATTCATTTCTCATACAAGTACTAAAGTCATAACACAAAGATTCATTTGTAGCACAAAAAATGATATTATCCACATATATTTGCACAATGATAATGTCATTATTTTTATACTTTACAAATAATATGGTGTCTACCTTACCAATTAACAATCCCTTTTGGACAAGGAATTTGCTCAATCTTTCATACCAAGCTCGTAGAGCTTATTTAAGTCTATATAGAAGCCTTCTTAAGTTTGAAGACATGGTTGGGGTAGGTAGGGTTTTCAAATCCTGGAAGTTGTGCAACATACACTTCCTCCATAATGAATCCATTTAAGAATGTACTTTTCACATCCATTTGATATAACTTGAAGTTCTTATGGCATGGAAATGCTAATAGCATTCTTATAGACTCCAACCTGGCTACGGGTGCATAGGTCTCATCAAAGTCAATTCCATCTTGTTGATTATATCCTTGGGCAATAAATCTTACCTTGTTTCTAACAACTTGACCATTTTCATTAAGCTTGTTGCTAAATACCCATTTGGTGCCTATGATGGTATGGTCTCGGGGTCTTTGAATGAGTTCCCAAACTTCATTTCTTTCGAATTGATTTAACTCTTCTTGCATGACCATGATCCAATAACTATCGGTTAGGGCCTCTTTGCATTTTTGAGTTCTATAGTTGACAAGAATACAACATAATTGCATAATTTTTTTGTTCTTGATCTAGTTTGGATTCCTTGACCTAAGTCACATCCTTAGATAATTCTTGAGAGGAGGTTCCACTATCTTTGAGATTATTTCTAGGTTCTTCTAGAGATAAGTTATCCACTTTCTCTCTAATTACATGTTCAACCCTCCCATCATCATCTTCATCAACTAGAGGCTTATATTTATCCTTAGGTAGATATACATCACATTTGACGTTCATTGATTCTTCCACAACTAATGTTCTTTTATTTAACACTTTATATGCTTTACTATTTTGGGAGTATCCCAAGAAAACTCCCTCATCAACTTTTTCATCAAATTTTCCCTTGGGGTTCTTAGAGTTCAATATTGAGCATTTTCATCCAAATATTTGGAACTGATCAACCATAGGTACTTTATTGTGACAAAGTTCATATGGTGTCTTGTCTAAGAGTTTTCTAATTAGTACATGATTTAAGATATAACAAGCGGTGCTTATGGATTCCGTCCAAAGATACTTTGGCAATGAGAATTCATTAAGCATGGTTCTAGCCATTTCTTGGAGTGATATATTCTTTCTTTTTACCACTCCATTTGATTAGGGGGTCCTAAGGGCAGAGAAGTTATGGGTTATGCCTTCTTTATCACAAAACTTTCCAAAGTAGTTGTTGTTGTCAACTCCCCTTCCATGGTCAGACTCAGACTCAGATACATACTGATAGACGTAAACTATCAGCGGCTTATGATCTAGATCACCTTTCCCAGATCTTTATTCCTTAGCTCTGTGCTTCTAGCAGAGCCGTTTGTGATTAAGTTCATCAACTAACTTAGCCTTCGGAAATGGACTCCCGACCCCTGCGGTCGGGCCACATCTGACGCTTTTGTTTTGCAGGTCATCAAGAGGAGATCTAAGGGCTGAGCAGATTTTAGACGCATCAGGTAGTTATGAGGTATCCTTTCTTGTTTTGAATTTTTCTGACAAGAATAATGAATTCCTCAAAATCATCATCCTTGTGTTTTAAAAACAAAGTACATGTATACCTTGAGTAGTCATCCACAATGACAAATGTATAATGTTTACCACCAAGGCTAGCTGTGGGAATGGGTCCAAATAAGTCCATGTGAAGAAGTTCTAGTGGTCTACTAGTTGATACTATGTTCTTGGACTTATAAGATACTTTGGTTTGTTTTCCTTTTTGGCAAGCATCAGAAAAATAATTTTTATCAAAATTTATTTTTGGAAGATTTCTAACTAGGTTCTTTGATGCAATGGTCTCAATTAACTTCATATTGATGTGGCCTAGTCTTCTATGCCAAATAAGAGTTTCTTCATGTGACATAAGACAAGTCATATTAGGAGATGATTCATTGAAAACACAAGTATAGATATTATTTCTCCTAGTACCTTTTAGAATTAGGTTTTTATTAATATCTTTCACATGGTGACATGAAACATCAAATGTAACTTTTTAACCTATACTACACAATTGACTTACACTAAGCAAGTTATATGATAGTTTATCAACTAAATATACATTTGAGATAGAAGTACCTCCAATGTTGACTTGACCAATGTTCATTATCTTTCCTTTGCTATTGTCTCCGTAAGTGACGCATCCTCCATCATATGATCTAAGCTTTGTGAAGAGCTTTGAATTTGACATCATGTGCTTAGAACAACCATTATCAAAGTACCACTCACTTCTTTGGATGTTCATCAAGCAAACATATATAAGAAATAAAAGATATGCATTGGTCCCCACGTCTACATGGGTCCAACTTGGTTAGATTTTATTGGTTCCATGTTGATCTGAGTGGGTTGATATCCTTTGGGTCTTTGAAATCTTGGGTCACAAATGTCAAAAGGTTCTTGGACTTGAAGTTTTTGTTTCCTTTGCCCTTTGGAGTTTTGGCTTATTTGCCCACTCCATTGGTTTGTGTTTTGATAGAAGTTTTGACTTCTTCTAGGTCTTTGATAGTTCGGCATACATGGCTTTAATGGAGGTTGAGGCATATGCTCAAAAGGGGCACAGTAGGGATATGACCAACTATAATCAAACATCATTAGGTTTTGGTTTGGCCAAAATTGGTGATGTTGTTGGCTTTGAACATTATGGTAGTTTTGGGGTTTTTGCCACCTATGATCATAATGGTTTTGGTATCCTCCATTACTTTTTGAATAACCTTAGTTAAAGTAATTTGGTCTTTTTGGTCCTTGGTTATTCTTTGGTCCATCCTTTTGATTCCCGTTTTGCCCTTTCCTTTGGTAATGGTGATTTCCTCTCCCAATTTTTCCTTTATTGGCTTAAGGTTGAGTCCTGTTCCCATTTTGAATGTTTCCTTGAACATTTGTGGGTTTTGGTGAAAGGTTCTTGCTAGATGATCCCTTTTCACATCTAACTTCCTTCCCCTTTTTAGGTGTGGTGGTTTCACCATTGAATCCAATTCTTTCTTTATCTTGAGGATTCTTTTGGGGGGTTCCTAGAAGTTAGGTTCTTTTGCCCATTGGTGAATGTCACAATGACATTGTTTAGGTCAATGTTTTCCTTTTCTATTTCATTAATGTACTCTCGTAGATCATTTACGGTATCATTAAGAGAGGATACTTTACCTTTCAAAACCTTATTTTTCTTTTCAAGTTTCTTACTTAAATGATATAAGATTTGAAAGCCACTAACTAGATCTTCTTCATCAATATCATCTATTTCATTTTCATCATTGATGGAATCAAGACTATCATATATAGAATTTACCTCAAGGTCTTGTTCTTCATCTGATTTAGTCATCAAGGCTAAGTTGATCTTCTCTTCATCAAATTCCTCCTTTTCTTCCTCATTATTGCTTGTAGTGTAGGTGACTTCGGATTTGTAGGCTTTCTTCTTTTCTTTAACACTCGGTTTTGAAGTGGTCCGGTTTCCTACACTCAAAACAAATGACATCTTGAATGTTAGTAGTTAGGGTTCTTCATTTTGAGAGATTTTTACCTTTTGATTCATTGAACCCTTGTCCATTGAGTGGGTATCTTCCTTTTCTTCATTTGAGAAATTTCTTGAACTTCCTTGTGATAAGTGCTATATCACTATTGGAGTCACTTTCTTCTCCTTCACTTTCATCATCCTTCTTGGTGGAGCTATTAAGAGCAATTGACTTTTTCTTTAGCTTTTGAGTGACTTTGTTCATATCTCTTGTCTTCCTCAAGCTCTGCCTCATATGCAAGTAGGGATCCCATGAGCTCATCAAATGTGATATTCTCCAAGTTTCTCACTTTTTGTATGCGGTCTTCTTGGGTCTCCACGAAGGTGGAAGAGCTATTAAGATTCTCCTTATCACATCCTCATTTGCAAAATCCTTACCAAGACTATGCAACTTATTAACAATGTTAGTAAATCTAGTAAATAAAGAAGTTATATTCTCATCATCTAACATCTTAAAGCTTTCATAATGAAGCATGTGAACATCCAAATTTATCTTTTTGATTTGGTTGGTCCCATTTGTCATAAATTTCCTTGGCATTCTTGCAAGTGCCACATCTATTGTATATATTTTCACTTAAGGCAAATTGTAGAAACATTTTGGCTTTGTGGTTTGCTTGGGCTTTGACCTTGTCGGTTCCATCCCATTCGGTCTTGGGTTTGGATATTTTATTACCATCTTTATCAAACTTGATAATCTCATGAGTCCACATGTGTCACATCCTCCCAGCCGGTACCCTATCTAGCATACCCGAGAGTGTGATCCACAGCCCGAAGATCAGGTATCGAGTAATCAACCTCCCACATAAACAATAACATAATCATGAACAATAATAATAAAAGTGCGAAAGATAAACCATAGATCCAAATAAGGAAAGAATGAATCATATATAAATCAGAGTACTATATATAATCAGAGTGTCTAAATCAGATAAGTAAAGTGAGGCGAAATCCCACTCTACAACCAGCGGAAAAGTAGTTCTAAAAGAGAATAAGCAGGATAGAATCTAATCCCAATAGCAGGTACAATAGGTAACTAAATTGTTCTCAATCTTATAGACAATATCCCTATAAGTATAAATCTCATAAACGGCACAAGGGCGCTTCCACTCTATGGTCGGACTAAGCATCGTACGGAGCATAACCACTCGCGGGATCTTCAGTGTAATTGTCGTAACCGCAATCACCTTCCGGAGATATGCCTCTTCTCCTTGCGCTTCTTCATACGGGTCGTCATGATATTCGGAACTCCGTAGAATAGTCTAACAAACATTGTACAATAAAGGAATGAGTTTCAAAGAAACTCAGTAAGGCAGTTAAATCCATAATAACATAAATGGCAGGATTTCAGAACAAACATACATGCAATATGGTATGAGACAAACAATGAATGTATGAATCTAACTCTACATATGCTGGTCTCTATTGGCAGACATGCTTTAAGTCATAGCACCGTACTTCTTTAGGAAGGTCTCAATCACTCATCATCAGTTGGTAATGGGTCCGGCATCCCTCGGGACATTCCATGGCTGGGGGTATAGGTCACCACTCTCTCACATCACCATTGGTCTAAGTACCGGCGCATGTCAGGGTAAAGCCTAGCCAAATGCAAGTCTTCTACTTAGTTACATCAAGTTAGATCCAGATACGTCCATTCCTCGTCCCTGACGATCCTTTCTGGTATCCTTCACACTAGAGTCCTCATAGTCCCTGACTACGGACTCATCAACCCTATTGGTCATCCACATATGGTAAACGGGAAGCTCTCACGTCCCCTCACGGGTTGGTTACCGGTCTTGAGCGCCCGTGAGCCCAAGTCTAACCATATGCAACCCTACCAATAAATGGCCCCCACAATGTGATTCCTGTCCTCTCACGGGTTGGTTACCGATCTTGAGCGCCCATGAATCTCCATTGCTACCACGGGTCGTTCGGTCTCAATACCCCTCCGATTAGGGTCTGACATAACGGGACATCCTAGCCAAACACTACTAGACAGTCCTAAATATGTCATCCAACAGTTTAGGAAGGTGTCCAGAGGGCATCTCCGAAAACATCCCATAATATTCCCGTAGTAGTCCAAGGACAGAAGTGTCAAAAGGACACCTCTCCTTTCCAAACCATACTTAAGCATACACAAGCATCAATTCATAACATCACATATATGGTAACTTCATATATGGAAAGAAATCAATAATTACAATCAACTTGTATATAACTGGTAAGTAAATCATACATGAGTCAATTCAATATGAATAAATAATGCTACTGATATCAAGACAGTACCACAGTAGTATAACATTATAAGAATCTAATTAAAGAAATAAATTAACAAGATTCAAATATAGAAACTAAGATATGCAATTTATGTTGTTAAAGAAGTAACCATCCTTACCTTTTATAACTTGCAAAGGAATCCTAAGAAATCAAGTAAGATCTTGACAAACTTGAGAAGAAGGTCCTAAACAAGTGTATACAACATATTAGGAAAGATCCCTAACAGAAAAGATACCAAAACATCCAAAACATACCAATTCTGGAGTTGCTGTACTCATTGGTCAATTGGATTGGTCTACTGCCCCAGTCGACCAATGCAGACAGTAGCCTATAAAATCAGAGTTTTAAGATATAAAATCCGAATTTGGTGATTCAAAAGGGTACTAATCAAGGGGTAAACTACATTAGTAGTATCCTAACATATAGGGGACCTCAAAACACTAATCAAATCAAATCATCAAGATTCAAATTAGGAAACATAAAGTTACCATAATTAGATCAATCATGGTTCTTGAAGAATTCAAGATAGAAATCAAAGACAAGAACAATAGGAGAATGAATCATTGATTCAAATAAAGGTATCATGAAATGCATACTTAGATCTTCAAGAAAATAGACCTAAGAGCATAAATCTAAATAAGGAAACAAAACCTACCATATATGTAACTATCATGATTCATGAAGAAAACATGGTATGGTAGAAGAGAAACAACTAGAGATTGATAGATCATGGATCATGAAAAGAAAACACAGCAATTGACTACATGATCAATATAGTAGATCTAAGGAGATCAGAATTCAAATCAAAAGATAAACAAAGACTAGATCATGATTTGATCATGATTCCTTCAAAAGCTTGTAATGATCATGGTTAAGATCATTGCAATAGCCATTAATCCTTAGGAAGATCATGAGAGACAAGTCCAGAGATGTTTGCAACAGAGAATGCAGCATCTCCTCTACTGTCTCAACTCAAAAAGGAAAGAAAAACAGAGATGGAGGAGAAGAAGAGACTGTAGACATACCTTTGATGCAAAAGGAAGAGTTTTGACGAAGATCCGTCAAGAAAAACACCAAGGATGCAAAGGAGATGACTTGCAGAGGTCTTTGGTTGGTTCCAAAGAGTTTGGAGGCAGAAAATACGAAGTAGACTCGAGATTGGACTTAAATAGAGCAAGCAAGACCTAATTGCCAAAGACAGCACCCATTGGTCGAGTGGATTGGTCGACTGGTCCAGTCGACCAATCAATCGACCAATCAGTTCAGCAACTCCTAAACAGGGAATTGAAGACCCAGATCAAATCCAATCCTAAAGGGGTTTTGCACACATATCAAGTGACTTACCTAATAGGTAGAAATGCCTTCAAACCATGATAGAGAGCACTCCAAGTCCATCAACTAATCCGATCTTCATCAAGATTCAGTTTCCATAAATAGAACCTCATCATCAACTCTCATGGATTCAAAGCCAGACACCAAGTCCTCCATTGGGATGGCCCAAAGCTGACTTCTTACTTTACTTCGGGTCACTAGACCTACAAACAACAAGGTTTCCGGGTCAAGGTTAGGGCTGGGTTTCACAACATGTAATTGTCCCAAACATCAATGTCAATGGCATACAAAAAATCTTCAAACCTAATTTTTCAATATGCAAACCCTTTGTAATCAAAATATGGAGGCCTAGAGGTGTTAAGTCCTTCGGGTCTTAAGGATTATTGGTTGGATTATGATGCCATGATTTTTTACCCTTTTAAAGATTGATTTAAATATCAATTTAAGCTCCCGCTCTGATACTAATTGTTAAGACAACCTAGAGGGGGTGAATAGGTTGCAACTAGTGGACTTGCCTAATTTTTCGATTTAATT
Organism: Hakea prostrata; assembly: GCF_041222555.1. Classification (NCBI taxonomy): domain Eukaryota; kingdom Viridiplantae; phylum Streptophyta; class Magnoliopsida; order Proteales; family Proteaceae; genus Hakea; species Hakea prostrata. The sequence continues at coordinate 39,246,649 of NC_142600.1, forward strand.
GCAAATACAAAGTAAATTGTAGATTTCAATGATAATTAAGTAATGCAATCAATCCACAAGACAAGTATTTTATAGTGGTTCGACTTTAAAAGTATACGTACTCCTCTATTGGCCTCAAGAGAGTATAACACTAGTGATTCTCTTTCCAATACAATAGGTAGAGATCAAACCCTTTACAATCTATGTTCAATAGGGCAAGAGCACCATTTACAATCTTTGTTCTAAGTAGGGCTAGAGCACCCTCTACCTGTAACAACCCCCATATTTCTAACCCGAGATCCGTATTTCAGGTCCGAGAACCCGAGGGTCTAGTCGAGTGAATTTGTGGACTGTCCAGATTGAAGTCCATGATCCATACCCTGAACCCATGGATCTGGATCTTTTGTTTGAAGAGCCTGCCCCGCTTGGTATTTGGAATTTTGGATGTCAAGTGTTCTTCGGAGATGTCCGGAATGAAGGTAAGATCTCCCCCATCTCTTCTTTAGGGCTAGGTTGGCCTTGGGTATCAACCCCCTAGCAAAAACACCCTTGTATGGCAAATTACATGGGGGCGGTTGCTAGTGGTGGTCGATTAAACCAAGCAACCGCCCGGTCTGTTTTCGGGAATTTTACCTTATTTTTCCCCCTGACTTCTATAAAAGGCAACCCTCGTCCAAGTAACGAATATTTTATTTGTGGTTGCTAATTTTGGAGGTTAGACGGTTGCGGGGAAGTTCTGAAAGAGACTCTGGAGTGCTGGCAGTGACTTGGAGATCAGTCCTTTCCTTTTCTGACTCTCTGGTGTGAGGTAATGAATTAATCCTTTGTTTTTTACTCTCTTTGTCCGTTAAATTAGTGTTAACCCATCCCCTCGTCTTTGTGGTTACCCCCTTGGATCTTTTTAACTCTCTTTTCAATCTACTTGAGATGAATTAACCGTAAACGAAACCCTGATTTTGTGAGAAGGTTAATCCAGTCAAGGGGAGAGTTCTGGGTAATCTATTGATGGTAATGGTTAGTTTCCCCTCACCCTTTTGGCTTAGGGAGTATTAGATTCGAGACTTAGGTCAAGATTACTCAAAATCCCGATTGAAAACGAGCAATCAAAGGCCTGAGTTTCGGATTGAAACTCATTGTTTTTGGGGTGGTCACTGGTGGCAGTCGCTTAACCTAAGCGACCGGCCCAAGCGACCGGCTGGTAAACAAAGACCAAATGGTTTTTGGTTCTGATTCAAATTGATTCATTTAACTTATATGTTATTGTAACCCTGTGTATAGGTAATCACTGTTTGAAAGAAAAGTCATATAATAGTTATCGGATTTCATTTTACGGACAATCTTACTTATATGCAGGTAAGGACAATTCATCCTACCTCTTGATTAGACTTGCAATATGTTAATCTAGTGTCTATTTGAAATCATATTTCTTTATATATGCTGTTGTTTGTATGTCTTATATAGAAATCATATTACTTTACAGCTGTTTGTCTTACTTATATACATATTGTGTTGATTATGAATGTTATGTATTGATGGTAGTTGGTATATGGTTCTGATGGATGAGGTATCTATTTTGGGATATCTTAGCTAGGGATATCAGAAGGCTGTGGAATGGGACACATGCCTGCTGATGTCTCCAACACCGTCTTTACTATTTGATGGAATTATTTAGGTAGAGTCTAGATTTTCATGGTTAGGTACCCCACATGCTACTACCCTTTCGGTAAGGGGATTGAAACCGAGTGACCCGTGATGACTGTGATGTGACATTGCGGTCCATTGTTAGTCATATAAATGGTAGGGTTGCATATGTTAGGGTTGGGCTCATGGATGTCCAAGGATCGGACCGGGTGTCGTGAGGAATCATGAGAGCATCCGCCCCAATAATATGTGGATGACCATAGGGTTAAGGAGTGGAGTCCAACAGCGGTAGCCAGTCCGTGAGGATTCTCTCTCCTAGGTTGCGAAGGATACTAAACCGAGTTGGTTGGTGCCATAGGGGATGTATGTGGACTTCATGCAGACATGTAACCAGTATGACCTTGCATTGGATTAGAAACCCTGACATGCGCCAGTACTCATTACCAATGGTCGTGGTAAGAGAGTGTTGACTTAACCCCCAGCCATGGAATTGAGAGCCAGGCGTGGACTTTCCCTTTTTCCCAGGATCCCTACAGAGGTATCCAGTCCTTGCCGGATCGGAGTGATGAGACTTACCCAGAGGAGGGCTGGTGTATAACTTAAAGCATGTCAACTATTAGAGACCTGCATAGTTAGAAATCATAGTATCTTTCATACTTTGCATTCATTCATATTATTTATGTATCTTGTCATTGTTGGATAATTGATGGCATTTGTGACTGTTTCTTACTGAGTTCTCTAGAACTCACGTCTTTATTTTGTATTGTTTATTAGCCTGCACAGAAGAAGGAATTATACAGGATGATAGACTGGTTTCCTATGAAGGAACCATCCTGTATGAAGAAGATGTGGCACCGTCAGTGGGAGATGGAAATAGCATGTGCGGGAGCTCCTGCAGCTGCATGGAGTGCGCTTATCGCACCTATTGATGATCAGAGACAGAAGGTGGTCAGAAAGTTCGCTCGGCGAATAGAGTTGAATTGGAGAACACCTTACCTTGAGATCCATGAAAAACACTTTTGTTTACTCTTTTGTTTACTTCCGCTGAACCCTTATTCATTTTATTCATTATTTCTTTCCTTTATTATTGATATTGGAGTATTTGGACTCCTATAATTCATTTAATTCAGTTATTGAATAGTCTTTGCTCTTGATTATCTTTATTTGTCTTAACTATTGTTGATAGACTAAAACCTTGAATCTTGTGACGGATCGCACCCACGGGTTGTCGGGGTAACCGAGGCCGGCGGGTGGGGTGTGACACTACCAAATCTAATCAACCTAGACTAGAATTGAACAATAAATACAATTTGAAGAATTTGAAGAATTGGAAGATATTACCTAACAAGCAATGTGACACTTTACCACTTGTGTGAGTATGATGCAATGATATGAATGCTCAATGGAAGAGATGCAGCACTAATGACGTCCCAAAGGCCTTCAATCACTCCAAGTTTTACTCCAATGAGCTTGCTTGACAACTTTGGAATGTCCTTCAAAGTTGAGTGAAGTTGGAAGGCAAGTAATCAATGTTTGTTCACCAATTTGAGGCTTTTTGAGAGTTGTGAGATAATAAATGCTCAATGGGCAAGGTAGGAGCTCTTTAATGGGGGTGGCTGGGCTTATAAAGATGACATTCAATTTCTTGGCCCAACCTCCCAATGGATAGAAAGTTTTGTGAAATTTTAATCCAAACGGATGTCCGTCTGGCTAGATGGAAGTCCATCTCAAATTTTAGCCATTAAAATTATAGCCGCTGGGCTAACGTAGGACCAGATGGATGTCCGTCTACAACAGAGAGTGCACAAGTGGGTTTGGACAGGGACTTGATTGGGTTTCTAGTATTTCTAGCCAACTCTAAGACTCACTCTCCTAATATGCCCTAGGTTAGTCTAGTGACATGATATGCATATTAATTTAATGCGAATACATATGAGTGAATTTGTATGTGTCATAAGTCCCGAATTCATCTAAGTCTTGAACTTGACTTGATTTCCCATCTTCTTGTACTTTGATCTTGACGCTCATCTTGACCTTGGTTCCTTGTCCAAGATTACTTGAGCTTGACTTGGGCTTGAGCATCCGATGAGTTTGGTCCATGAGTCGGATTTGGTCTACTTGTTTTAGTAATGAGTAGGACAATCACCAATTAATGTAGACATTAGGAATTTGTGTTTGTTATCATCAAAACTAATGGAGGCTAATGTGGCAATGCTGACATGGCATTTCCCAATAGATCCCATGTCAGTCTCCGATGTGCTACCCAGATGCTTCTATCAGCTAGATTTCTTGCACGCATCATCGGTAGGAACATTGTGCCGAAGGGAGGACACCACCATAGGATTACAACGATAAAGGCACTAGTAATGTACTCCCTCTATATAGGTCATCCTATTTATTTGGTCTACATCATTCGGCACGACATGATAAATAGACTTGAGTATCCTGGGATTAGGAATCTCGCTTTTGGCCGGCTTTTTACTCTTCTCTTTCACTATTTTGAGGTTAGCTTGGAGGATACTACAGTGCTTCACTGCAACATAGGAGAGGTTATTGGGACTCGTCTGATTTTCATGATGGGTCTCTAAGGATATGAGGGGTCCAATGATGAGGTTGTGGATGATGCTGGGGAGGATTAGGCACATGATCAGGCTCATGCTGGTGAGCAGGAGGATGATCAGGCACAGCAAGCGGATTAGGCACATGAATATGATGATATTCTGCCTTGACAGATGGAGGTTCGGGGTCCCTCGCATCAGGTTCCTGATATGCCTCCTACAGATTCTCAGTGGTCCCTGATTGTTACTACACTTGAGTGGATTGAGGCCAGATAGGAGAGGATGGAGACTCATTTGATGGAGATAGATGTAAAAACTATCTCGTGTGGAGGATGAGGTCCATGCCCTCACAAGTCGACATAGTTCCAGATCTCAAAGGCGATCTCCTAGATATATCACTAGTACAAGGATTTTGACCTATACTGACCTTAAATGTACTTTTATTTTTATTTTTATGAATAACTGTTGGGAAATGCCATGTCAACATTGCCACATCATCCTTCATTAGTTTTGATGATTACAAACATGAAATTACTAATGTCCATATCAAGTTGTGATTGTCCAGTTATTATGAAAGCAAGTGGACCAAACTCACCGGATGTCTAAAGTCAAGGCCAGGACCAAGTCAAGATGGACATGAAGTCTAAGTCAAGATGAGCATAAAGAATGGAGTACAAGAAGACTTAGCGAATTAGGACTTAAGTCACTTCTCACTTCATGTACACTCATATGTAATTGCACTCAAGTATACACATTTCATGTCATTAGATTGACCTAGGACATGTTAGGAAAGTGTATGAGGTTTAGGGTTGGCTAGAAATACCAAAAACCCAATTAAGTCCCTATTTGCACCTAACTATGCAATCTCTACTTCAGACGTCTGCTCACAGAGAGCTAGACGGAACTTTCCTCTGGCTTGCTGAAGCTAGATGGACGTCCATCTGGTCATGACATCAGCCCAACGGCTATATTTTTAAATAGTAACTTCCAAGAAGGAGCTTCGTCGATTCAGACGTTCGTTTGTCTGGATTGAAATCTAGACTAAAATTATGTTCATTTTCTATCCGTTGAGGATTGGGCTAAGGCACTCAAAGGCCATTTATATAAGCCCAATTCACCGCATTTGAGAGGGTTGAACCTCACACTTGATCAACTACTCCCCAAGTAATCTCAAACTCTCAAATCACAATAAAGTAATTGTGCTTTGTCTCATCCTCACTCAACCTTGAAGAACATACCATGGTATTAAGTAAACTTGTGGAAGTCAAGCTTGAGGTGATTGAAGGCGTCGGTGGTGCATTCATTTTACGGTTGAGCATACAACTCTCATTATCACACTCACACAAGAGGTAAAGTGTCACGCCTCTTGTTAGGTAACATCCTTCTCTTGTAATTGTTCAATTCTAGTCTAGGTAGATTAGAATTGGTTTTGGGTGATCTTACCTATTAACAAAGATTGCTTAGGTGCTCTTGCCCATAACAAATATTGAAGAGAGTGCTCTTGCTCCATAACAAAGATTATAAAGGGTTTGATCTCTACCCATTGTATTGAAAGAGAATCACTAGTGGAATACTCTCTTAAGGCCAAGAGAGGACTGGACGTAGACTTGCAAAGTCAAACCACTATAAAACACTTGTCTTGTGGTTGATTGTATTGTCTAATTTCATTTGAATTTTCAATTTACCTTATATCTCTAATCAAACCGAAAAATTGGGACAATCCACTAGTTGCAACTGATTCCCCCCCCCCCGGTTCTAGGTTGCACCAAGAATTGATATTAGAGCGGGAGCTCAATTTGAGATTGAAATCAATCTCTAAAAGAGTAAAAGATGGTTTTTCCTTTTGACTAAGTTCCTTCAAGAACCGAAGGACTTAACACTTCTAGACCTCCATACTTTGATCGAGACGGTTTTGCCTATTGGAAAAAATAAGTTTGAAGATTTTGTTTTTGCACATGATTTTGATGTTTGGAACATCATCACATGTGGACCAACCGAAATTCTTAAAGTAGATGAACATGGCAATAAAACACCCAAACCTAAAGCCGAGTGGACTTCAACTGACAAGGTTAAAATTCAATTAAACCACAAAGCAAAAATGTTTTTGCAATGTGCTTTTAAGTGAAAAAGTCTACAAAAGATGTGAGATTTGCAAAAATGCCAAGGAAATCTTTGATAAATTAGTGGTCACATATGAAGGGACCGACCACATCAAAAAGATGAAATTAGATGTCTTTATGCTTCAATATGAAGACTTTAAAATGTTAGATGATGAGAATATTACTTCTTTATTCAGTAGATTCACTAACATTGTTAACAAGTTGCATAGCTTTGGAAAGGTGTTGGAAAATGAGGATGTGGCAAGAAGAATTCTAAGAACCCTTCCACCCTCATGGAGACCCAAAAAGACCACAATTCAAGAAGCAGGAAATTTGTCAAAAATCACCATTGATGAGCTTATGGGATCTTTGCTTGCTCATGAAACGGAGTTTGAAGAAGACAAGCAAGTTCTAGCAAGTGTGCAACAAGATCGAAGGAAGAAGTCCGTAGCTTTAAGAAGTACCACCAAGAAAGAAGAAGAAAGTGAAAGTGAAGGAGAAGACTCGGACATTGCGAAGAAGATATACTCAATTGACAAAAAGTTCAAGAGACTTCTCAAAAAAAAAGGAGGAAAGCATCCTCACAAAGGAGTCTCCTCAAAGGAATACAAAGGTAAAAATCTGTCTAAGGAAAGAACTTATGTCTCTAATGTCACTTGTTGTAAGTGTAGGAAACCGGGTCACATCAAATCCGAGTGCCCGAAGGAAGAAAAGAAGAAAGCCTATATGGCCAAAATATCCTACATCACAAGTGATGATGAAGAAGAAAAGGAGAAGACTGATGAAGAAAGAATCAACTTGGCTCTAATGGCAAAGTCCAAGGAAGAACAATAAGACCTTGAGGTAAATTCTTCCTATAGTCTTAATTCCATCAACAAAGATGATAGGGGCTTAAATGAAACAAATGACATGGATAGGGACAATTTAATTCGAGTCTTGAACAAAATTGTAAAACCCAGCCCTAACCTTGTGTCACGCCCTCCCAGCCGGTACCCTATCTGGCATACCCGAGAGTGTGATCCACAGCCCGAAGATCAGGTATCGAGTGATCAACCTCCCACATAAACAATAACATAATCATGAACAATCATAACAAGAGTGCGGAAGATAAATCATAGATCCAATAATGAAAGAATGAATCATAAACGAATCAGAATAATAGATATAATCAGAGTATCAAACAGATAAGTAAAGTGAAGCAAAAATCCCACTTTACATCCAGCGGAAAAGTAGCTCTAAAGAATAAACTAGACAAAATCTAATCCCAGTAGCAAGTACATTGGGTAACTAAATTATTCTCCACTTTATAGACGACATCCTTGTATGTATAGATCTCATAAATAGCACAAGGACGCTTCCACTCAATGGTCGAACTAAGCATCGTACGGAGCATAACCACTCGCGGGATCTTCAGAGTAATTGTGGTAACCGCAATCACCTTCCTGGAGATATGTCTCTTCGCCTTGCGCTTCTTCATAGGGACCGTCATAATACTCAGTACCTGCAGGATAGTCTAACAACATTGTACAATAAAGGAATGAGTTTCAAAGAAACCCAGTAAGGCAGTTAAAATCCATAATAACATAAATGGCAGGATTCCGGAACAAACATAAATGCAATATGATATGAGACAAACAATGAATGAATGAATCTAACTCTATGGATGCTGGTCTCTATTGGCGAGACATGCTTTAAGTCATAGCACCGTACTTCTTTAGGAAAGTCCACTCACATCCTCAACCATTTAAGATATCTTGGATTCTCTCACGGATCATTTCACCGGTCTTGAGCAGCCGATTGGTAATGGGTCCTTCATCCCTCGGGACAAACCTTGGCAGGGGGTTAGGTCAACACACTCTCTCACAACCATTTGGTATAAGTCTTGGCGCATGTCGGGGTAAAACCTAGCCAAATGCAAGTCTTCTACTTGGTTACATCAAGTCGAGATCCGGATACTTCCATTCCTCGTCCACGACGATCCTTTCCGGTATCCTTCACACTAGAGTCGGCGTATCCTATGGCACCGACCAACTCGGACTACGGACTCATCAACCCTATTGATCATCCACATATGGTAAACGGGAAGCTCTCACGTCCTCTCACGGGTTGGTTACCGGTCTTAAGCGCCCGTGAGCCCAAGTCTAACCATATGCAACCCTACCAATAAATGGCCCCCACAATGTGATTCTTGTCCTCTCACGGGTTGGTTACCGGTCTTGAGCGCCCATGAATCCCCATTGCTACCACGGGTCGTTCGGTCTCAATACCCCTCCGATTAGGGTCGACATAACAGGACATCCTAGCCAAACACTACTAGACAATCCTAAATATGTCATCCAACAGTTTAGGAAGGTGTCCAGAGGGCATCTCCGGAAACATCCCATAATATTCCCGTAGTAGTCCAAGGACAGAAGTGTCAAAAGGACACCTCTCCTTTCCAAACCATACGTAAGCATACACATGCATCAATTCATATCATCACATATATGGTAACTACATATATGGAAAGAAATCAGTATTACAATCACTTGTATAACTTTGGTAAGTAAATCATACATGAATCAATTCAATATGAATAAGTAATGCTACTGTAATCAAAGTTATGCAACAGTAGTATATCATTGTAAGAATCTAATTTAGGAAACATATTCATGATATTCAAATATAGAAACTAGATTCATGCTATCTATGTAATTAAGGAAATAACCATCCTTACCTTTTATAACTCTGAAAAGGATCCTAAGAAATCAAGTAAGATCTTGGCAAACTTGAGAAGAAGGTCCTAAACAAGTATATACAACATATTAGGAAAGATCCCTAACAGAAAATATATCAAAACATCCGAAACAGACCAATTCTGGAGTTGTTGTACTCATTGGTCGAGTGGATTGGTCGAGTGGTCCAGTCGACCAATCAGTCGACCAATGCGAGACGATAGCCTATAAAATCAGAGTTTTAAGATATGAAATCCGAATTTGGTGGTTCAAAAGGGTACTAATCAAGGGGTAGACTACATCAGTAGTATTCTAGCATATAGGGGACCTCAAAACACTAATCAAATCAAGGTATCAAGATCCAAATTAGGAAACAAAAAGTTACCATAATTAACTCAAACATGGATCTTGATGAATTTGAAATAGAAAACAAGGACAAGAACTATAGGAGGATGGATCATTGCTTTCGGTAATGAAAACATGAAAACATGCATAGGTCTTCATGGAATAAGGCTTAGAAGCATAAATCTAAATAAGGAAATAAAACCTACCATATATGTAACTATCATGCATCATGAAGAACACATAGTAAGGTAGAAGAGAACAACTAGAATTCTATGGATTATGGATCATGGAAAGAAAACACAACCATTAACCACTAACATGATCAATGAAAGAAGATCCAAAGAGATCGGAATTCAGATTAGAAGATTAATGAGAGATTAAATCATGGTTTGATCATGAATCCTTCAAAAGCTTGCAATGATCATGGTTAAGATCATTGTTCTAGCCTTAAATCCTTAGGATGATCATGAGAACATGTTCGAGAGATGTTTGCAACGAGAGGATGCAGCATCTCTTCTACTGTCTCAACTCAAAAAGGAAAGAAAAACAAAGATGGAGGAGAAGAAGAGAGAGTAGACATACCTTTTGATGCAAAAAGAAGAGTTCCGACGAAGATCCGTCAAGAAAACACCAAGGATGCAAGAGAGATGACTTGCGAGAGGTCTTTGGTTCGTTCCGGAGGGTTTGGAGGCAGCAAATACGAAGTGGACTCGAGGTTGGACTTAAATAGAGCAAGAATCAACCTAATTGCCAAAGACAGCACTCATTGGTCGAGTGGATTGGTCGTTGGCCCCGATCGACCAATCGGTCGACCAATGCCGACAACAAGGCCAAAACGAGGAATTGAAGGTCCAGATCAAATCCAAACCTAAAGGGGTTTTGCACACAAGTCAAGTGACTTACCTAATAGGTAGAAATGCCTTCAAACCAAGATAGAGAGCACTCCAAGTCCATCAACTAATTAGATCTTCATCAGGATTCAGTTTCCATAAATAGAACCTCATCATCAACTTTCATGGATTCAAAGCCAGACACCAAGTCCTCTACTGGGATGGCCCAAAGCTGACTTCTTACTTTACTTCGGGTCATCGGACCTACAAACAACAAGGTTTCCGGGTCAAGGTTAGGGCTGGGTTTCACACCTTGACCCGGAAACCTTGTTAATTGTAGGTCCGATGACCCGGAGTAAAGTAAGAAGTCAGCTTTGGGCCATCCCAGTGGAGGACTTGGTGTCTGGCTTTGAATCCATGAAAGTTGATGATGAAGTTCTATTTATGGAAACTGAATCTTGATGAAGATCGGATTAGTTGATGGACTTGGAGTGCTCTCTATCTTGGTTTGAAGGCATTTCTACCTATTAGGTAAGTCACTTGACTTGTGCGCAAAACCCCTTTAGGATTGGATTTGATCTGGGCCTTCAATTCCATGTTTTGGACTTGCTGTCAGCATTGGTCGACTGATTGGTCGACTGGGCCAGTCGACCAATCCACTCGACCAATGAGTGTTGTCTTTGGCAATTAGGTTTTTCTTGCTCTATTTAAGTCCAATCTCGAGTCTACTTCGTATTTGCTGCCTCCAAACTCTCTGGAACGAACCAAAGACCTCTGCAAGTCATCTCCCTTGCATCCTTGGTGTTTTCTTGACGGATCTTCGTCGAAACTCTTCCTTTTGCATCAAAAGGTATGTCTACTCTCTCTTCTTCTCCTCCATCTTTGTTTTTCTTTCCTTTTTGAGTTGAGACAGTAGAAGAGATGATGCATTCTCTGTTGCAAACATCTCTAAACATGTTCTCATGATCATCCTAAGGATTTGAGGCTAGAACAATGATCTTAACCATGATCATTGCAAGCTTTTGAAGGAATCATGATCAAACCATGATCTAATCTTGTTAAACTTCTGATTTGAATTCTGATCTCTTTGGATCTTCTATATTGATCATGTTAGTAGTTAATTACTGTGTTTTCTTTCCATGATCCATGATCTATCAATCTCTAATTGTTCTCTTCTACCATACTATGTGTTCTTCATGAAGCATGGTAGTTACATATATGGTAGGTTTTATTTCCGTATTTAGATTTATGCTTCTAAGCCTTTTCCTTGAAGATCTAAGTATGTTTTCATGATACCTTTACCTGAAGCAATGATCCATCTTCCTATTGTTCTTGTCTTTGATTTCTATTTCGAATTCATCAAGACCCATGGTTGATCTAATTATGGTAACTTTTTGTTTCCTAATTTGGATCTTGATGTCTTGATTTGATTGGTGTTTTGAGGTCCCCTCTATGTTAGAATACTACTGATGTAGTTTACCCCTTGATTAGTACCCTTTTGAACCACCAAATTCGGATTTCATATCTTAAAACTCTGTTTTTTTTAGGTTATCGTCGCATTGGTCGATCGATTGGTCGATGGACCAGTCGACCAATCCACTCGACCAATGAGTACAGCAACTCCGAATTGGTCCGTGTTGGATGTTTTGGTATCTTTTCTGTTAGGGATCTTTCCTAATATGTTGTATATACTTGTTTAGGACCTTCTTCTCAAGTTTGCCAAGATCTTACTTGATTTCTTAGGATTCCTTTGCGAGTTATAAAAGGTAAGGATGGTTATTTCCTTAATTACATAGATAGCATGAATCTAGTTTCTATATTTGAATATCATTGACATGTTTCCTAAATTAGATTCTTACAATGATATACTACTGTTACATAACCTTGATTACAGTAGCATTGCTTAAATTGATTCATGTATGATTTACTTACCAATTATATACAAGTTGATTGTAGTTATTGATTTCTTTCCATATATGAAGTTACCATATATGTGATGATATGAATTGATGCATGTGTATGCTTAAGTATGGTTTGGAAAGGAGAGGTGTCCTTTTGACACTTCTGTCCTTGGACTACTACGGGAATATTATGGGATGTTTCCGGAGATGCCCTCTCGGACACCTTCCTAAACCGTTGGATGACATATCTAGGATTGTCTAGTAGTGTTTGGCTAGGATGTCCTGTTATGTCAGACCCTAATCGGAGGGGTATTGAGACCGAACGACCCGTGGTAGCAATGGGGATTCATGGGCGCTCAAGACCGGTAACCAACCCGTGAGAGGACAGGAATCACATTGTTGGGGCCATTTATTGGTAGGGTTGCATATGGTTAGACTTGGGCTCACGGGCGCTTAAGACCGGTAACCAACCCGTGAGAGGACGTGAGAGCTTCCCGTTTACCATATGTGGATAACCAAAGGGTTGATGAGTCCGTAGTCGGGGGACTATGAGGACTCTAGTGTGAAGGATACCGGAAAGGATCGTCGGGGACGAGGAATGGACGTATCTCGGATCTGACTTGATGTAACTAAGTAGAAGACTTGCATTTGGCTAGGTTTTACCCCGACATGCGCCAGTACTTATACCAAATGGTTGTGAGAGAGTGTGTTGACTTAACCCCTGCCATGGTTTGTCCTGAGGGATGAAGGACCCATTACCAATCGGCTGCTCAAGACCGGTGAAATGATCCGTGAGAGAATCCAAGATATCTTAAATGGTTGAGGATGTGAGCGGACCTTCCTAATGAAGTACGGTGCTATGACTTAAAGCATGTCTGCCAATAGAGACCAGCATATATAGAGTTAGATTCATTCATTCATTGCTTGTCTCATATCATATTGCATTTATGTTTGTTTTGGAATCCTGCCATTTATGTTATTATGGATTTTAACTGTCTTACTGAGTTTCTTTGAAACTCATTCCTTTATTGTACAATGTTTGTTAGACTATCCTGCAGGTACTGAGTACTATGACGGTCCCTATGAAGAAGCGCAAGGCAAAGAGGCATATCTCCAGGAAGGTGATTGCGGTTACCACAATTACACTGAAGATCCCACGAGTGGTTATGCTTCGTACGATGCTTAGTCCGACCATTGAGTGGAAGCCTCCTTGTGCCATTTATGAGATTTACACTTATAAGGATGTTGTCTATAAAGTGGAGAACAATTTAGTTACCCAATGTACTTGCTACTGGGATTAGATTTTGTCTAGTTTATTCTTTTAGAGCTACTTTTCCACTAGTTGTAGAGTGGGATTTTTGCCTCACTTTACTTATCTGTTTGACACTCTGATTATATTTATCATTCTGATTCATTATGATTCATTCTTTCTTTATTGGATCTATGGTTTATCTTCCACACTTTTATTATGATTGTTCATGATTATGTTATTTTTTATGTGGGAGGTTGATCACTCGATACCTGATCTTCGGGCTGTGGATCACACTCTCGGGTATGCCAGATAGGGTACCGGCTGGGAGGACGTGACAAAAATAATTAAGGATCCTGAAAAAGGTTATTAAGGGAGAGTGTGGTGTTATTTTTTCCTTTATGCATTCATGTAGGGGGAGAGTGCACATGTGAGGGAGAGAAATTGTTTTTATGCATTAATTTTAGGGGGAGCATATGTTGAGGGGGAGCATTCCATGCTTTTGTCATTTTTTGTTGATGACAAAGGGGGAGAAATTTGGGGGACATAAACATGTATATAATGTTCTATGTAATGATCCATGATTTGGGGTATTTAGAGTACTTCATAGTGATCTGCCTTTCCGGGGCATTTGAAGTATTTCATGCATAAGTGATGATTTTAATGTCTATAATGATCATTCATATGTTCTATCACTTATGTGTTTGTCATCATCAAAAAGGGGGTGATTGTTGGGAAATGCCATGTTAGCATTGCCACATCAGTTTTCATTAGTTTTGATGATAACAAACATGAAATTACTAATGTCCATATCAAGTTGTGATTGTCCAGTTATTACGAAAGCAAGTAGACCGACCCAACTCATTGGACCAAACTCACCGGATGTCTAAAGTCAAGGCCAATACCAAGTCAAGATGGATATGAAATCTAAGTCAAGATGAGCATGAATAATGGAGTACAAGAAGACTCAAGAACACCAATGATCATCAATTCAATCTCAAGCAAGAAGACTTAGCAAATTAGAACTTACGTCACTTCTCACATCATGTACACTCATATGTAATTGCACTCAAGCATACACATATTATGTCATTAGATTGAACTAGGACATGTTAGGAAAGTGTATGAGGCTTAGGGTTGGCTAGAAATACCAAAAACCCAATCAAGTCCCTATTTGCACCTAACTATGCAATCTCTACTTCAGATGTCTGGTCACAGAGAGCCAGACGGAATTTTCGTCTAGCTTGTTGAAGCCAGACAGACGTCCTTCCGGTCCTGACATTAGCCCAATGGCTATATTTCTAAACAATAACTTCTAGACAGGACTCCGTTTGATTCAGACAGATGTCCGTCTGGACTGAAATCTGGACTAAAATTATGTCTGTTTTCTATCCGTTGGGGATTGGGCTAAGGTACTCAAATGCTATCTATATAAGCCCAATTCACCCCATTTGAGAGGGTTGAACCTCACACTTGATCAACTACTCCCTAAGTAATCTTAAGCTCTCAAATCACAAGAAAGCAATTGTGCTTTGCCTCTTATCCTCACTCAACCTTGAAGAACATACCAAGGTGTTAAGTAAGCTTGTGGAAGTCAAGCTTGAGGTGATTGAAGGCGTCGGTGGTGCATTCATTTTACGATTGAGCATACAACTCTCATTATCACATTCACACAAGAGGTAAAGTGTCACACCTCTTGTTAGGTAACATCCTTCTCTTGTAATTGTCTAATTCTAGTTTAGGTAGATTAGAATCGGTTTTGGGTGCTCTTGCCTGTTAACAAAGATTGTTTAGGTGCTCTTGCCCATGAACAAAGATTGAAGAGGGTGCTCTTGCCGTAAGATAAACAAGGATGGTAAATGGTGTTATTGCCCCGTAACAAAGATTATAAGGGTTTGATCTCTACCCATTGTATTGAAAGAGAATCACTAGTAGAATACTCTCTTGAGGTCAAGAGCGGAGTGGACGTAGACTTGCAAAGTCGAACCACTATAAAACACTTGTCTTGTGGTTGATTGTATTGTCTAATTTTATTTGAATTTTCAATATACCTTGTATTTCTAATTAAACCAAAAAATGGGGACAATCCACTAGTTGCAACCGATTCACCCCCTCTTTAGGTTGCACCAACAATAACTTCAAATGTACTTATTTAGCTTTATCTTGTAAAACTTTTCTAATCAATTAATGAAGTTCATATTATTTCTTTTTCACTTTGCTTATTGTACATTATGAGTTTCATCTCGTGAAATATAATGTTTGTTTATTTCACAATGGTTATTGTGCATATTCATACTTGATGTATTATGCTTTCTTTTGTTTAAGTATCTAGTTCACTGTTATCTACTATTCACTCTAGGAGAGTTGGTTCACTTTTGGATCTATGACCCGAGAATGCTCCACTACAGTGTTTTTGTGGTTAGGATTGTGTGAAACCTTGAGCTTTGATATCACTATGTCACATCCCCCCAGCCAATACCCTACTTGAATACCCGAAGGTGTGATCCACAACCCCAAAAATCAAGTCTCATACAATTATCCAACCATTCCACACAATAGTACAATCATGAGCAAGAATCAATCAATGTATGAATATAATTAAAGAATTAAATCAAAAGTAAGGATCTCAAAACAAATATTAGAGTGCGGAAGTGATGTCAAATAATCAGAGTAACTAAGTGCAGAAGTAAAATAAACCTAATGTATACAACTAAAAGAATAAAGGAAGTGCTCAGAACTAATCTAAGTGTTACATTTGGTAAGTGTCTTTAAGCAAAATGTAGTTTCTAAACTCAAAAATCTTTGTATTGATAATGGGGTAGAGCAGCTCATAAGTCTAGCTAATCCTGGTACTCGCAGTCAAGACACGAACATTCTTCACCATGAATGTCATAGTCGTCAACACCTTGTACACCGTACAGATCACTCGTCAAGGTCTCGTATTCTTAGATCCTAATATCATTTGTACTTGCATCAAAGTCTAAAACAATATTGTCCCCAAAGGGTGAACTCAAAAGAACTCAGCGAATAGTTCACATACAAATAACAAATTACAATCCAAATCAAGGCATAATATAATGCAACGTGATATGAGACAAAGTGCAAGAATGCAACTATACTCTAACAGATGCTAGTCTCTAATGGTAGACACACAATAAGATGGAAAACCAACATTCTCTAGAAAAATATTGTGATTCTGATCTCTCACGGGTTGGTTACCAGTCTTGAGATCTCGAATAAGGGGTCAAGGCATCCTTCTCGGACTATCATCATAGTTGGGGTTTAGGTCACCACTCTCTCACCACACCATTGGTATGAATATTGACGCGTGTCAAAGATAAGCATAATC
Organism: Hakea prostrata; assembly: GCF_041222555.1. Taxonomy (NCBI): domain Eukaryota; kingdom Viridiplantae; phylum Streptophyta; class Magnoliopsida; order Proteales; family Proteaceae; genus Hakea; species Hakea prostrata. The sequence continues at coordinate 39,263,314 of NC_142600.1, forward strand.
CAATGCAAGTCATCTACTTAGTCACATCATACTAGGTACAGATACCTCCCCTTATGTTTCTTACATTCTCAGTTCAGTATCCTTTCCTATCTAGAGTCAACGTCTCTTTCTTGGACTATGCCTTCCCTTAACCTTATTGGTCATCCATGTATAATGGGTGGGAAGCTCTCGTGTCCCTTCATGCTTCTCGCATTCTTGGGTGCCCACCAACCAAATACCACTGCCACGAGTCACTCGGCATTAATACCCCGCCGATAAGGTGATGATATGACGGGGTTTCTAACCAAACTCAACTAAACTTCCTAGTCATGACATCCAATGATCATGAAAAACATCAAGGGGCATTATAGGATTGTGTCCCATTCCACCTCCATTGATGTCTCAAGACAGAAACACCCGAATGGATTCCCCAGTTCACAATCACAATCTACATTCACATTACAATATGATTCCAAACACATTATCATGTCACAAGTCATTCAAATTCCAAACAGTCACATATTGATCAATTTGTATTCAAATTTCACTGAAAACTAGGTATTTGAAATCCCGAAACTAAGATTAGGTCAAAATTGGTAGAAATTGATCCCCGATCAGTCTAAAGAGCAAAATCTGGTGCATTCAAGCCAGCTTACGTGTGCTTTGACTACATCCTTAGTGGAGCTTTTATATAATTAATATAGGCTGAGCTTCACCCTTGGCCTTGAAAGGATTCGAACTTGACTACCATAGAATTAAATTAAGTGGATTTGAAATTATTCTAATTAACGTTAGGATCAATTTGATAATGAGCAAAAAGCTGAAGTACTTAAAATCCCGAAATAATGATGGAATCAACTATCATTCAATGCAAACAAGAGCATATCAAAATTATCGACCTTAGTTCAATTAACCCTAGACCAGTTTGAAAGAGCAAAACCAAGCATTCAAGATCCAAAATTAATAACAAAATCATTTGCCCATTTATTTTGGTTAAGATTGAACCAAAATTGATCCAAACCGGTCCAAAACAGCCCGGGATTAGTCTGAGAGAGCAAAATCATGTATTCAAAATTCACTGAAAGCTAAGCTCGGATCAAAATGGGTTCAATTACCCCAAGGATCGGTTTAAGCACAAAATCTGGGTGTCAAAATCCAAAATTGATGATGGAACTGGAGATTAAAAAGATTGGATTTGAAATTAATCCAATTAACTCTAAGAGTAATTTTTTATTTGGTGGGGGCTGGGGGAGTGTATGGGTATGGGTAAGAACCCTAGGATCAGTTTGGAAGGGCAAAATCAGGTATTCAAGATCCATAATTAACTATGAAATCATCTGCCATTTATTTCAATTAAGATTGGATCAAAATTGATCTAATAACGTTAAGATTTGTCTGGGAGAGCAAAATCATGCTGTCAAAATTTGAAACTAGTGATGGTATCAATTACCATTTATTTCAATTAAAATGAGACAAAAATGAGTTCGAAGTTCTCATCCAACGGTAAAGAAAAGCCCGTGCATC